>NC_081794.1:3833750-4443333 GCF_963082965.1 Carassius carassius
AGCTAAAAAAAGATACTATTACACATACGTGTATATTATTAGTTAATAAAGCAAATTAAATCATTTCAATTATTGAATAATTTCATTTTGCATCCCCATTTATTGACTAATAAAATACACCGCCATTGAAAATCTAGGGTTGCTAAGAAAATATTTTTGAAAAATGTCTCTTTTGCTCACCGTGGCTGCCTTTTTTTTTTGATACAGTAAAAATAGTAAACGTTTACAATAATAATGTGAGATATTATTACAATGTAAAAATCACTGTTCTATATTTGACCATATTTTAAAATTGTATTTATGCCTGAATTTTCAGCATAGCTACCGCAGTCTTCAGTGTCACATGATCTTCAGAAATCATTCTAATATGCTGATTCGCTGCTCAAGAAACATTTCTGATTAATACTAAATTTAAAAAAAAGCTGTGCTGCTCAATATTTTTTGTGGAAACAGCGACACATTTTTTCTGGAATTGTCACTTTTGATTAAATATAATGGAGCCTTGATGAATAAAAGCTTTTTACATATATATAAATAATAATAAATCAAATCAAATCAATAATAAATTGACAGCACTATTCATCATATTTCAGAATGAAGGGGTAGGGGTAGGCTATGAAGCTGCCATAATCAAACCAGATTCAGATTTCAGAAAAAAAAAATGTTTTGTTGACCTGTGGTTTGGGAACACTCTTTTTAATGCGGTTCAGCGTTTTGCGGTTGTAGCATTCACCGCTCAGTCTGACCCTCACTGTCCCCGAGTCCAGGGGCTCTGCTGTTATCTGAGGGAACGTGTGAAGAGCTTCCTGTGCAGCAAAAACACAAGGGACGGTCCTTAAATGTAGCTTTTAGAATATTAAAGTCTTCATTTAAATTTAAAAGGAATCTGTGACTTGAGTTTGCATAGATGAGAAAATGTAAATGCTGTAAAATATTAAAAAAAAATCTGATATTCATGATAGAATATTCAAAAATCAAGAAATCAAGCAAGCACAAATAATAAGGTGAAGTACCTGGTGCTGAGAGTTGATGCTGACTCTTTTCAAAAGCTTCCTCTTCTGCTCACTCAGAAGGCTGTCGATCTTGCGCATCGGAGGAAGATAGAGCTCGTCTGAAACAAGCAGTAATGCAGGAGATGGTTGAGTCTGATCTCACGTTCTGATGATGACAGAGCGCTACGGTCAGTTCGGGAGGTAATCACATTCGCTTACCTTCTGTGTCCTCTAGAGCCTGAATCATGTCCGGGTCGAGTGCCGTACTGACCAGCATCTCCACGTAGCTCCGGTACATCTCACGCATTGCTCGTGTGTTCAGGCCCACTTTCACAGAGACTGCCGGACAGACACACATCATTAACTGCACACTGCCTACTCACTGAAAAGTCATTTTGCATTCAAACTGCACAGAAACTAGTCACATTTCACCTGAAAATCCAAAAAAAAAAGAGATTTATTTTACAAAAAGAAAATCAAGCATAGATTTGACATTTTTCAGACAATATTTTCATGAAAATCAACGCCTTCAGCAATTTCTCCTCCAATAAAGTTTTGATTACAGTAATGAACATTTTGTTTTTAAATCTTTCCATTATTCTCGATGTTTCTTAGAAAAAAATGGCTGTAATGCAATTTTTTTTATGTTTTATTAATATCTGCATATACATTAAGAGCAAAAAATAAAATCTAGGTGAAATCATTTATAATAACATTTTCAGATTATGAAAATAAGAATAACTTTACAGTATATTAATCAGAAAATCAAGCAAATAATGTGACAATGCAAAAAATATATATATTTTATTTTAGGGGCTTTACATTTTCTGCATGGAAATTTGTTTGTATGCTGTTATAATATAAATGGTATAAAATAAATAATAATGAACTGAGCTGAGCTTTTTATTCTTTTCTATGCAAAACATAATTTCCTATTTTTTTTTATACATTTTTTATATAATAAATGAATATAGTTTCAGCTGTCTTACTGATAAATAAAAATACAGATTTAAGATGACTGTGACTGTTTTCTGTCAATTTGTCACAAATGCACGCCATACACATTAAAAGTAAACTCACTTTCATCCTCACTTGCTGATGAGTCCGAGTCTGAGGATGAGGGTACCTCCTTCAGCCACATCCTGCGCTTCTTGGGCGGAGGTTCGGCCTTCACCTTTGGCGGCTGAGGTTTGGCAGAGCGTTCAGTCTTCTTCTCCTGTCCACCGCCCCTCTTCTCCTTCCCTCGTTCTGTCAACGTTGCCCGTTTCTCGGGCTTCTGGAGTGGCGGCGGAGGAGGAGAAGCTTTCTTCTCTTTTTCTTTCTCTCTCTTCTCTTCCTTCTGCTTGGTTTTAAGCACTTTTTCTTTTTCCCGCTGTTCCTTTGGCCGAATGTTGTTCTTCTCACGGGTTTCCCGCGACTCCTTAATCTTCTCTCTGTCTCTCTCAGTCCTCTCTAAGGGAGTCTGGTTGTTGGGGGGTGGCGCTAACTTGGGGAGCGGTTGAGAATGTCTCCTAAAAAGTTAAAAAAAAAACACCTTTATCAAGCATATCAACAGTACAAACATTCAAACAAACTACACTACCCTAGATGAATAAACATTAAGAGCCATCAAATGTAACCATATCAGCATCCACACCAACATATGACAGCATGCTCAAGCGCTTTGGCTGGATTCTGATAGGCTGTCAATGTTTTTATCATTCATCTGCTGGGAAAAAAGTGATTCCAGTGATACTGTTCATCTGTTTCCTTGTTTTTGTAACTGTGGAGTGGATTTCCCTGTTCTCATAAAATTTGTATGATTGTTATGGTCTTCGGTGCAAACAGCGCTTTACATCGTAACTTTTACACTGACATCTGCTGCCTTTACATGTAGTACGATGAGGGAACAAGGTTTGCTTTCTAACATTTGTACAATATCCTGTCTATGAAGATGCCTGCATCTGCTGGCTTTTAAAGAGATACATTTACCTATGATTTCTCAAAATCCTGTGTATGCAATTTAATGGCTGGTTTAAAAAATACATATATTGCTGGAAAAAAGTAAATTTGGAAGCTGGAAAGAGTGAAGTAACAGTATCAATAAAGCTCATTCTAATCTGTTTTAGATCATTAGGCATAGTTCATAGGTGCCTTGGTAGTCTGAACCTTGTTAAGGAGATGCCTTCACACTCAAATGTTGTCTGTGAAGTCACTGTCTCATTGATTTGACAAGACAGCAAGATAAAGGGCTGAAATACCTCAGATTGACAGTAGGTCTGTGCCAGGGCTTACAGGAACAGACCCTCACATAGTCTTTTTTGTTTATGTTTTCCAGAAACTTCACATACAGCCGCTGGTAGCGCTTTTTAGCATCCCCGAAGAAACCCAGATACTGAGAGGAAGCAGAGGAGAAGGGGACAAAAGAGGACATAACATTAGAAACTCACAGTGACAAAAAATTCACCTCATACAAATGCAAAAACAAAACACTTAAAGGGGACAGTTCCATCAGACAAAAATAGAAAGTCTGCTCATTCTGAAAATGAATAGTAACATTACCAGTAGAAATTTTGTGATGCTTGCCAGCACTAATAAATAAACAGTAGAAACAGCCGAAACATTCTGTGCAGCTTTTCACAAATGATGTGATCAGTCATGACTCACATTACTAGTGGCACAAAACTGTCTCTGTCCATCTTTAATCTCGGGGGAAAACTTCTGGAGCAGAGCTTTCTGTACGCGCCAAATGGGAGGTGGCTCTCTTCCTGTCTGCAGGGCCAACTAGCGAGAGACACACCAAATTAAACCCACATACCACATCGCAAACAATACATTATTGTATAATACACATGCTGGCAAAGATCTAAAAAAGAAACAGAATGCACTGATGTACCTTCAGACTCCTGATGTCCTCAATCCGCACCACAAACTCATCCCTCTCTCTGAAAATACCCTCCCCTCCGCTCTCACTCTCATCCTCATCAGTCTCACCAACAATGGCAGCACCGCTCTGTTTCTGTGCTAAGTGCAACGGTAAAATCTGAGGCGCAGGGGGCTCTTCAGGAGAGGCGGGCTCTGTGATGGATTCCTGTACCGGAGGTGGACTGGGAGTAGGTGGGCTGAAGGATAGAGGAGGCTCTGCAGGAGGAGGAGAGAGGACAGGCACAGAGGAAGCCTCAGGACTGGGTGGAGGCGAGGACTGATGTAGTGGTGATTTCTGAGAGGGGGAAAGATTGTCCTCCTGTTGAGGGAGCGGAGAGGGAAGGGGGAGGGGCGGAAGAGGGGATGGCGAGGAGGTGGAGGAGGGAGCAGGGGATGATGGGGAAACTGGAGGGAGAGACGGGGGAGCTTGGGCTTCGATAGCTTCTTTGGGTGAGTCTGCAAGAGAGAAGAATACTCTTAAATGTTCAGCTTTCCACAGTGTCTTAATAATGCCCTATTTTAAATGGATAGTTCACCCAAAAATGAACATTCTGTCATTAATTACTCACTCTCATGTCGTTCCAAACCCGTAAGACCTTCACTCATCTCCAGAAAACAAATTATGATATTTTCGATGAAATCCCGGACCTTTCTGACCCTCCACAGACAGCAAGAAAACTACTACAAGGCCCAGAAACATAATTTTAACATCATTAAAATAGTCAATGTGACATCAGGGGTTCAACCTTAATTATACTTTTTGTATGCAAATAAAACAAAAATAACAACACTCCACCGCCATTTACGGTCAGTACCACAACACATACGCGAGTATCTGACTGGAAGAGAAGAAATTGTTGCATAAAGTCATTATTTTTGTTTTCTTTGCACACAAAAGTAATCTTGTAGCTTCATAAAATTATAGTTACATGTCCTTATTATAATTCTGGACCTGGAACTTGCTAGTTTCCTTTCTGTTTATGCTGGGTTAGAGAAAGCTCTAAGATTCCATCAAAAATATCTTAATTTGTGTTCCAAATCACAACTTTTATTTTTGGGTGAACTATCCCTTTAACAAAGCACAGGTGTTTGCGATAGCTGCTTAATTCATCCTACTTTCCAAAAATGACCCTCACCTCCAAATTCGGTGACACTCAGCTGCTCCATATCTGGGACTTTCTCCTTTTCTTCCTTGTCTTGCTTCACAATCTCGTCTACATCCCTCAATTTCTCTTCCATTTCTTCTTCCTGCTCTTCTCTTTGCAATCTTGCAGGCTCAACAGAGTGGGTGAGGGCATTTGAGGTTGGGTGTGTATGCAGTGGAGGTTGAGGGCTGAGGACTGGTGGCTGCTGTGTTGGTGTCAGTGGTTCCAGAGGAGGTGGAGGAGGGGGTGGTGGAAGTGAAGGAGGCTGCATTGAGGAGTTGAGCTGAGGAGTGTCATACAGAGCAGAGATTGCAGAGGAGATGCTCTTTTGCAGGTCCTGGTTCTTTCCGACGGAGTCCTCCTCATCGGACGAGAAGGAGGGCAATGTCTCAAGGTTCCTTTTCAGCTCTTCATCCAATCGCTTGCATGGGCTAGGACAGCCACCCAAAGACAGTCCTCCATCACTTTCACCATCTCCATATCCAGACACGGCTGCAGCAGCTGGGGGAGGTGGCGGTTGAGGGGATAATGGGCGAATGCCTCCACTTTTCCCAGGAGACGCATCTTCATTTCCAGCACTGTCAGCTGAGCCCGTTGACATTCCTGATGGCCTTTTTCCAGACTTAAGAAAATCTAGAAATGAGGCAACAAAGCCAGTCTTCTCCGAGTCTTTTTCTTCCAACTAAAAGTAAAGTACAGAATTTATCGTTAGATAAAAAAAAGATAAAAAACATGCTCACAAACACTTGTTTACACTGCATTCTCATACTTCTTGGGATTTTGACTTCTTGTCTTGAGGTCTGTTCATGTCAGGCACTCCGGGAGTCCCAGGGCTCAATCCTAAAGAGGGTGCTGAACCAAGGGAACCATCAGAGAGAGCCGGATCAGTGCCTGACAAGGAGTCTGTCCGCAACAAGGCATCAGAAGATGACATGGTTCCAATAGGAAGTTTAATCTAATAAAGGGAAACAGAAAATAACATGTAATGTTTTCAAAGCAGTTGTCCCATCATTCAATAACTATTAGTAGGGGCCTATGATTTCCATTTTATTGTTCCCCAAATTTCATTTTAGTTTTTTACAAATTCCTTTTTTTCCGTTTTAATTTTTGTGGATTAGGTTTTCCATTTAAATTCCATTCCATTTTTATTTTTTCCATTTAAAATTTTCTAGACTCTATTTTAATGGTTAAATTTCATATTATTAATAAAAAAGGCTTTGAGTCTCGTACCGGCAGGGATTGTCGGTGGGGAGATTGAATGTACAGCGCTCTTTCTCACCTTCAATCCCAAGACTGAGGTTGCCTTGAACAAGGGGCACTGAACCCCCAACTGCTCCCTGGGAGCCACAGCAAAAAATGGCTGCCCACTGATCTGGGTGTGTGTTCACTGCTGTGTGTGTTCACTACTGTGTGTGTGCACTTTGGATGGGACAAATGCAGAGCATTAATTTTGAGTATGAGTCACCAATACTTGGCCACATTTCCCTTTCAATACTTTTTTCTCTCAAATTCAGTTAATTCAAATAAATAATATACAATAATCTATTAATATTAATAACTAGTAAAAAAAATAATCATAAATAAGCATTTCTGATTAATAGATTTTATTAACAATATATATATTTATTATTATTATTATTATTATTTTTCAGAAATACTGTGTTGTGTATTTATGTTTTTCTAGTAAATTTTCTGGTAAATATTCCTAAAAATTTAATGTCTCAATAACAGTTTTATTATTAGTAGCAGTACTATAATCACATTAAGTAATAACCAAACTTTTATTTTGACGGGTTGCTGTGAAGACCTTTAAGTTTATGCTGTTAATGATATGATGGAAGATTTTCTCAGAATAAATGTCCAAATCCTCATGAAGTGACTCTCAAAGCAGTTACAGAAATTATGTTTATGTGCTCATATATTAAGACAGCAGAGGCTAAAAAAATACAAGTGTAATGTAGTGCGGCATTCAATCAAACAGAGACACGCAGAACATCCTGGATTCAAATTGAAAAAGTATTTTTGCCAAATAATATTCACTGACCCTAGTCCATATTGCAATTTGATTTAAGTATGTAGACCTTCTTTTGATTTAACTGTCTAAAATTTAGCAAATTACATGTTCCACTTTATACAGTAAATTCCATTTTTATAAATTGATTTTGTGATACCGTCACTATACTAGGAATGCACTGATAATAACATTCTGGCAGACACTAATAAGCAAGTAATTATTTTAACGTTATGGCTCATAGAGGGAAATGAGCATGTAATATAAAATTTTAAATACTGAACAATTCTTACAAAAAAAAAAAAAAACTACCACTTTTGCTTGATAACTGATATGGTCCCAATATATTGTCTTCATCTTCAACTATGGATTTTTTAATTCCCAACAACCTCTCTCAAATTTTTAGGAATATATTTTTAAGTGATTATTGTTTAAGATTTTAACAGCTTACCTTGATGGGTTTGATTGGCTCTTGATGCTGTGGCTGCTGCTGAGATTGGTGATGCATTTGCTGCTGCATGTGTTGCTGATACATCTGATTTTGGTCTTTATTGGCCATCTCCATGTCCATCATAGATTCATCCCTTCTACCTCTGCCTCTTCCTCTTCCTCTGCCTCTGCCTCTTTCAGGAACATATCCTGTTCCATACTCTCCCATCATACCCCTAGAGTGGTGAGGTTCTGGCAATGGGCGTATACGTGGTCGTCCACGTGGCCTTGGAGGTCCTTCTCGTTTAGGCTTTGTGGGCTTCCTGCCTCTTTTCTTCGGTCCATCTTGAGGCATTAACTGCGGAGGGGGACCAAGAGATGGGTATCCAAAATCTAGATCACCCATTAGAGGGCTTAAGGTTCCTCCACCCACACCACTTGATTTGCGACAACTGGACACGAGGTCTGGTATCAGATCAGGAAGTCTGCTTCGGCTGTTGAGGCGAATGTCAGCAGGGACATCTGCCTTATCCTCATCATCTTCAAATTCATACTCCTGTGCATAGCTCTTCTTGGGCAAGGAGTTTGGATCAGGTCTTTCCTTCAGCAGATGGAAGGAACTTGACTTTAGGAGCTTCTTTGGGCGAGAGGAACAGAAGATGGGAGAGGTCAGACCCCCAGAACCAGACCCAGATCCCCCAGTACCTCCCATTTTGGCACCAGATGCCTCCCCCACTGTTCCAGTTGTCCCCATTCCAAGGCTGGCTGGTTGAGATTGGATCAGTCCAAGCTGCTCTGTGTTGACTGTAGATGGGAGCTCATGAGTCTTCAAGGAGTCAAGATCCAAATGCATGGTTCCATTATCATGCTCTGAAAGATCATGGCAATATTGTCCATACCCTTGGTTACTGTGATGGCCAAGCATATCGTAACTTGGACCTGTATTGTCTCCTCCTCCAGGTGTTGTTTTAATTCCTTCCATTCCTTCCTGCACTGTTTGGCCAGGTGCAACCCCACCTTGACCCTGCCCAGTTCCTCCTGAGCAAGTGGATTTGTACTCCTCCGGGCAGAACATATCCTCCATTTCAGGAAAGAATGAGCGGTCCTCATCTGGGAGAAGAGCATCAGGAAAGCAGATGGATGTTAAAGGAACAAACCTCTGGCTATGTTGGCTTTGATTTTGGTTTTGATTTGATTTCACTGCTGAATTTCTGGTGTCAAATTGGGCTTCACCCTGATGCTGCTCAAGTTGAGGTTGGGGAATCTGGGAGGTATGAGAGGGGTGAGACTGCTCCTGTTGCTGAGAAGCTGCTGAGGAGGCCTGTGGAGGAAGGTGATGATGGCTCTGCTGATTAGGATGGGAGGGGTGAGGGTGTTGATGGTGGGAGTTAGGATGTTGAGGACCTTGTGACGATTGTTGCTGTTGGTGGTGATGGTGGGATAGGTGGTGTCCATGTGAAGCTGTCGATAAACTCATGTCTGGTTCAGGAAGATATGAGTGTATCTCTGAGGCATGGTGCTGCGCTTGGTGGTGAGATGAAAGTCTTTGCTGCTCCTGTGATTGACGCCTTTCTACACTTCCTGCATTTCCTGTTCCAGAATTTCCCCGGGTTCCTTCACCTCCTGTCCTCTCATCCACCATTGCTTCCTCTTGGCTAGATGTACGAGAGAGGGAATGCTCCAGCATGTCTAGTGAAGACTTAGGGCGGCTCTGGTCTTGCTGCTGGGTACCATGACCATAATGACCAGCTGCTTCCATAGCCTGGGACTGAAGCTGGAGTTGGAGCTGGGATGTCTGGGGCTGGGAATGGGTCTCTGCTGACACAACTCCCCCAGTGGCTTCCATAAGGGCCTGCTGGCTTACAGAATGCTGCTGTTGCTGAGCGTCTATCTTGCTGCGGGTGTGGGACAACACAGACTGCAACAAATGAGGGGGTTGGTGAGACTGGTCAGTGGGCGAGTCCATAAGCGACTGTGACTGAGAGTGACGTTGTTGCTGCTGTGGTTGTTGTTGATGTTGTTGTGGATGTGACTGATGATGTTGAGTTTGCTGCTGATGTGCCTGTTGATGTTGATGGTGATGTTGCTGCACATCTGGTGTCTTGCGTAAGTAAGTCATATCTCCTGAATCTTGAGGCTTTTTCTGAAGATCCATGTGTGGGTGAGAGTGCAGGTGTGGGTGGGTGGGTGTATGTGGAGTGTGTTGATGGTGGGAGGTGGAGTGTTGTGGAATGGAGTGTTGGGAATACGGGTCACCCTGCCCATAATGCACCACTGATCCCAGAGAATCATGATGATGGTGAGGATGGGAATGTGTTTGATCTGAACTCCCTTGTCCTCCATCACTTACAGTTCTGTTGCTCTTCTGCTGTGGTTGTTGTTGATGTGGTTGTTTATGCTGCTGTTGTTGCTGCTGCTGATGTTGCTGTTGATGCTGTTGTTGTTGTTGGTGCTGTTGCTGTTTATTTAGGGACATCTCCAACTGACTGTCCAGTCCAGCTCCACTCCCTGTGCCAGAGACAGCAGCATTAGAGGTGGCACTATGTGTTCGAATAACACTCTGAAGGTGGTACCTCTCCTCAGAGCTTTTGCTCATCTCATAAGCAAGCCCCTTATTTCCATCCTGAGCTGGAAGGACTGGAGGCTGCTGGGTGGGCTGTGAGGAATGATGGCTTTGAGGAGCATGATGATGGGATGCTTGAGGAGCAGGACTCTGGGCTTGAAGCAGGTGTTGGATGAGGAAATCATCATCTACATCATCATCCTGTTGTGACCTAGACTCTGTTACACCAAGCATGTTGTTATTAGACTTTGTTTTGGGAGGAGCAGAGGGGTGGTAGGGTTGTGATCGAGGTCCTCTTGTGTCAGGGTACCCTTGTGGAGAAGGCAGAAATGAAGGCGAGAGAACGGAAGATAGATATTTGTTGGATCCTGCTCCAACAGGTGACTGGGCAGGTCGTGACGGTGCAGGAGAATGCAAACCAGGGTGGATGATTCCAGAATTGCTAGATGGAGATGGGCTTGAATCTGGAATGTGGTAAGATCCACCACCTCCTCCACCTCCCACGCTACCGCTGCCTCCAGTTCCTGTACTGCCTCCACTACTACTACCACCAGTTGTTCCACCACTTGCTCCTGACCTAAGAAGGGCAGGTGAGTGTCC
Source organism: Carassius carassius (assembly GCF_963082965.1). Taxonomy (NCBI): domain Eukaryota; kingdom Metazoa; phylum Chordata; class Actinopteri; order Cypriniformes; family Cyprinidae; genus Carassius; species Carassius carassius. The sequence continues at coordinate 3,844,395 of NC_081794.1, forward strand.
TGATGCACCATAACCCATTGAGGGACTTCCAGCACCCCCTAAGGATGGTGGCAGAGACCCATAACCTGAATCAGTACCATATACTGATTCAGCTGAAAATGACTGACTTCCCAAATTCCCATACCCTTTAGCCACTCCAGAGGTCCTAGCTGAAGGAAGATCATGAGTCTGTGGAGAACTGAATCCCCCATATGACTGGGAAAGGTGTGATGGGGGAGGCTGACTTGGAGAGAAAGACTGGGGTTGTGGCTGAGGGGGAGTCTGGCTGGTTAGACCACTCGATGACTTGACTGGAGCCACTGGGGACCCATAGCCCGAGAGGCACGACTTGGGAAGGGTTTGCTGGGTGGAATTAGAGGAGCTCTGATTGGGCTGGGAATGTGACTGGGGTGCAGAGGGTACAGTCTGGGTTGGTGGCTGTTGTCGAGAGGATGCAGAGGCAGAAGTGGAGGTAGGAATGGAATTAGACTGACGAGCACTTGCAGATGCAGAAGAGGAGGAAGAGGAGGAAGATGAGGATGAAGCAGAAGAGGCAGAGGGTGGTGTGTGGGGGGTTCTGGAAGAGGATGCAGAAGAGGAGTAACCACTACTTGAACTGCTCTTAGTCCCCTTTCCAGCCCCACCAGAGGATGAGGATGAAGAGGACCCATAAGAAGGTTGGATTATCGGTCTGTACTGTTCAGTCCTGGGGGAGGGTTTATGGTCTGAGGAAGGACTGTGTTCACCTAGGGGACTACAAGAGAGGCCAGCATGGCGAGTATGAGTGGCTTGCTGATATCCTGACACCCCACAGCTAAGGTAATGCTGAAGCGGGTGAGGAGTAGATGAGGGTGCTTGTGCTGGAGAGGGACGTTGGTAGTGTTTAATTACACTGTCTTGTCTTGGTATTGTCCGCTCTTGGGATGTTGGCTGAGGTGGAGCAGGGGTAGAGGAAAACACAGAGGCACTGTACAACTGGGAGGACTGGTCTTGAAGCTGAGAGGACAACAAGTTGAACTGATGAGAAGGTAAATGGCGGGCAGAAACTGAGGCTGCAGAGGATGCTTGAGCAGATGTCACCCCACCCCCAGTTGGATCATGACTTCCACGGTAAGCTGCAGCTGCACCCTGTGATGACAACAGGCGGTCAAAGCCCAGACTTGACTGAGAAGGCGTCTTGATGTGGAGTAAAGGATCATGGGGTGACAGGAGGCCATTGGAGGTGGGGCTGAAAGTGGGCGTGTCCTGTAAGGACAATGAGGGGGTCACACCAGGAAAGGACCGCCCTGAGAATGGCGCTGGGTGCTGATAGGCAGACAAAGCAGAAGAGGATGAGAAGGATCCAGATCCAGGAAGAGCACCAGAGATGAAAAGCTCTGCAGGGGCAGGAGTGTGCATGGCTAAAATTTGGAGAGAGAAAAAAACACAAAGAAAAGACAAAAGCTAAGGCTAAGAAAACACATCCTAAAATAATAGTTTTAAAAAACTTAATGAATGCAAAAACAATACTGGATTTCAACATCTGTGCATGTGGAGTCATTACAAGAGCCAATTAGTATTTTTTAAAGGGGTGCTATTATGCTTTTTCAGAGTTCAGCTAGTGTTCCCAGGAGAGACGAGCTTAGAGTGGTTACAATCATCCGGCTTTAAATCGTGCTCAAATTGATTTGATTTTGACACAATATTTAAACTGTAGCTCGCACCAGGCATCTTTGGTAAGAGGCAGGACATTCCCGAACCAGGCGCCAGGGGCTGTCAATCAAAACACACACTGGCCCAGCTAACAAATCATAGCACATCTCGTATTCCAGAAGACGGGCCTTCATTTGATACATGAACTATTCGAGCCGTTCATGCCAGACTGGGGAGAGAGGTATTGTAATAATGTAAAATATGTGAAAAATAATGTTTTTCGAACAACCTAGTATGAAAGCCTGTTCTAGTACAACCCCAAAACAAAATTAAGAGCATAATAGGACCCCTTTAATATGTGGCTTACAAGTTATTGCTTTGGCTACAGTGTTGTCAGTGCTGGCTGAATGCACTTACAGTTTACCAGCATTTCCTCCATACATTTAACATATCTGATGCAAACAGTGACTGTGCATTCTTGATCTGATCCTTAACAAATATAAATTTTGTGCAAACTTCATATAACTCAGTAAGCTAAGCTTACCGGTCTGCCATGATGGAGTGCGAAACTGAGATAGAAGGGATGAGGCAGAGGGAGGCGGCTGTGGACCCCGGGACTCTAGTGCAGATATAAGGTTCATAACCGATGGATCTGGGCCTGATGGACTTGCATGGTGCAGCCCAGCATCAAAAAGTCCAGACAGGCCTATGAAAACCAGACATATGGAAAAACAAGCATGTAATTTAGTAATTTAGCACATTTAGTAAACAAAGCATTAATTCTATACAAAAGATATATGTGAACCTGGACCACAAAACCAGTCAAAAATAGTGCAGGTATATTTATAGCAATTGCCAAAAATCATTAGGATATTAATTAAAGATTATGTTCTATTAAAATATTTTGTTAATTTCCTACCGTAAATATATGAAAACTTCATTTTTGATTAGTAATATGCATTGCTAAGGGCTTCATTTGGATACCTTTAAAGGCGATTTTCTCAATATTTAGATTTTTTTGCACCATCAGATTTCAGAAATTCAAATAGTTCTATCTTGGCCTAATGTTTACCTATCCTAACAAACCATACATCAATGGAAATTTTATTTATTCAGATGATGTATAAATCTCAATTTGGAAAAATTGACATTTAAGAAATGTTTTGTGGTCCAGGGTCACCTATCCTCTTAATAAGGGACATCTAATGTATGGGTGCATCTGTAAAAAGTCAATACAACACAAAAATATAAATGTAACAATTCTAGTCTCTTTACTAACTGTGTAATAAATAGTATGCTTTCAAATGATCACGTCTTATGTACATACTCTTATTCACATGCACTTCTTGGTCAAAATACTTGTCTTCACAGAGTATTGATATAAACACAGTGGATTTGGTCTTAAGTGAATGTAAACAGACCTGCTTCTCATTCGAAACTCTTACAGCAGTTATTCATACATACTAATATATTATATTTTTAGTCATGCAGTGCAGACTACTTTACTTTAGTTTTTTATTGCATTTGATAACTTTTTAGATATTTGTTGTATACTTGAAAACTGCAAGCTAGGGCAATAAATCAATAAAAATAATTATATTTAGAGAAAACTGAATTAATGACTTTATTCAACAATTTGTGGAGGAGACGAATTGTTGAATGAAGTCATTATTTTACTCTTCTTTGCATACAAAAAGTATGCTCCTAGCTTCATAAAATTACGGTTGAACCCCTGATGTCACATGGATTACTTTACCGATCTCCTTGCTAAGTTTCTGGACGTTGATCATGTTATTTACATTGCTGTCTATGGGAGGCTCAGAATATACCAAACATATCCTAATTTGTTTTCCAAAGATGAACGGAGGTCTCACGGGTTTGGAACTACATGAGGGTGAGTAATTTCACCCCAAAATTAAAATTCTGTCATTAATTATCTTATAAAATAATCTTAATAAAATATCTTAAACTGTGTTCCAAAAATAAATGGAGGTCTCACTGGTTTGGAACGACATGAGGGTGAGTTATTAATGACAGAATTTTAATTTTGGGGTGAACTAACCCATTAAACAGCGCTGTGAGATCCAGTGTGAAGCACTTGAACTCAGCGAACAAAACAAACGACTGTGATTTTAAAGGGTTAGTTCACCCAAAAATCTAAATTATGTCGTTAATAACTCACCCTCATGTCGTTCCAAACCAGTGAGACCTCCATTTATTTTTGGAACACAGTTTAAGATATTTTAGATTTAGTCCGAGAGCTCTCAGTCCCTCCATTGAAGCTGTGTGTACGGTATACTGTTCATATCCAGAAAGGTAAGAAAAACATAATCACAGTAGTCCATGTGACATCAGAGGGTCAGTAAGAATTTTTTGAAGCATCAAAAATACATTTTGGTCCAAAAATAGCAAAAACTACAACTTTATTCAGCATTGTCTTCTCTTCCGGGTGTGTTGTGAGTGCGTTCACTGCTGTGTAGTGATATCCGGTTCGCGAATGAATCATTCGATGTAACCGGATCTTCTTGAACCAGTTCACCAAATCGAATTGAATCATTTTAAACGGTTCGCGTCTCCAATACGCATTAATCCACAATTGACTTAAGCTGTAAAACTTTCTTTAATGTGGCTGATACTCCCTCTGAGTTAAAACAAACCAATATCCCTGAGTAATTCATTTACTCAAACAGTACATCACTCTAATTTGCTGATTATCAATATTTAAAACAGTTTTCAGGATTCTCTGATGAATAGAAAAATCCAAAGATCAACATTTATCTGAAATAAAGCTTTCGTAACATTATATCCACCATTCTATTCAAAAGCATGGAGTCAGTATGATTTATTAAGAAATTATAGAAATTAATACTTTTATTTAGCAAGTGACCAAAGTGATAATAAGACATTTATAATGTTACAAAAGATTTCTATTTCAGATAAATGCTGTTCTTCTGAACTTTCTATTCATCAAAGAAACCTGAAATTCAACTCAGCTGTTTTCAACACAATAATAAATTATTTTTAGCAGCAAATCAGAATATAAGTATGATTTCTGAAGGATCATGTGATGATGATACAAATACAGCCTTGAAATCAGAGGAATAAATTATATTTAAAAATATTTTTTTAAATAGAAAAGTTATTTTAAATAGTAAAAATATTTCAAAATGTTACTGTTTTTGCAGTTTTTTGGATCAAATAAAAGCAGGCTTGGTGAGCATAAGAGAATTCTTTTAAAAACAATAAAATTCTTACTGTTCAAAAACTTTGGATTGGTTGTGTATGTTACCCTATAGTTTTATATATTAATATTAAATTAAAGATATTAATATTAATTAGGTGAGTCTGAGAGGATCACTTAACAGTGATTTCACATTTCTTGTTTGTATGAAGGCTAAATACAAATAAAAGGTGATCATTAATTTATTTGTGCTGTTTTTTTTTTTCTTTCTAAAATTGTGTATATGCTTTTCATTTTTCATAAGTTTGTATGCACAGACATCCGTTGTGGCCGTGCTTGGCAGTTTTTACTGGGCTTTTTTAAATAGTGTTCATATTGATATCGGAATTATATAACTGGCCATATCGTCCAGCCCTAAATTGCAGTTGCATTTTTTTTAAGCTATAGTATTTAGACTACGGTTTCTCATACAAATACCTAAAAACCATATATTTATATTTTACTAAGTTATTGAGGTGCTATATGTGTGGTTTTAACTGTGATCATCATGATTTAAATGCATGCTACTATGGAAGACCAATGATTGATAAAAAAACAAAAAACATCAGAATAATTTAATTAAACCATATAAATATGAGCTTGCTATAATATTTACAGATGTTGCTGATTTTGATAATGACCAAAAATTTGCATCTGCATCCTACCTCAAGCTACTACTACTATCCAATGTGCATTTCTAAGAGGCAAAAAAGTAATATTATTATTAATATTATAAGGCAAAATAAACCTGTGTCTTGATTTGAAATAATATGACTCTTTAGAACATGCACTAAAACTAAGATGTTTTTTTTTTGTTAAGGAAACTTAACAAGTTGCCTTTAAACTTTAAACGAAATAATGATTTGACATTTATCATAATAAGCAATATCATTTATTTGCCCATACTACTGTTAGCACTGTTTAATTCATTTTTTATCTTTGTTCGATTGCTTGTAATTTTTTTTCATTATTTTATTACCATTTGTTTACTTGCTTTCAATAACTAGCCTAATTGCTTAAATTAATATTTAACTCTTAAAATGATTTTGCTTGAATATTTGGATGACATTGGCATGGACCACTGAAATTTTAGTATGATGTGTGACAAGACTAGTGCTGACTTATAAATCCTTTGTTGCAAATCAATCATGGTAGTTGGAAGTTAAGACATAACTCTATAATAAAAGCTACAATTGGGCACATTGTGTTTCAAAACCTCAGGAATGCAGTGCATCTTCTTATGCGTAGTCACAACCATTGAAAATGAACTACCAAGCCAGTACACGTCAACATTTTCTGGGCTTGCTGTGATCAACAAATTTCTGTGATCAGTTTATCTGATCATAAATCAATCGCTACATCAATAAATGATCAGCATACATAGATATTCCACAAGTTCTGTGGTTCTATACACGTCAACATGATACAAAGAAACCAAACCAGATGTTTGAACGTCAAGTCAGAGTAATGTCACTCACCCAGGCTCCTTCCAGCTGCACCCCAGGCCCCACCCTGGCCAGATCCTCCAGGATGGTGATTGGTAGCATAACCCTGCAGGGGATGGGGAGTGGCGTAGGCTTGGCGATGAAGAAGTTCAGACTCTGGATGTGATGATCTAGAGCTGCCGTACACCAAGCTGATGAACCAGAGAACAACAGGGACTGGGCATTAATCATAAACGATGCTTGAAGCAAGTGTTAATGTTATTTAACAGTTTGCAGTTTTCCTGTGGTAATCTCTGTACAGTAACTAATGCATAACCAAGCTCGTTAACGAGCAATATTTAAGTAGCAATTTTGTAAAGGGTATTACACTGGTGTACTTGTAATTCAACTCTATAAGGTTTTTGTCATTTCTAATTAGTAGAAAATTCATAATTTTAAACATATAATCTTGTAAAATTCATAATCTGTAATAAGTGTGGATTTATGTATCAGAAAAAAAATCACAAGTTACCTTTGAAAGAAAGACCTGATGATCTGTCAAAAATGAATCATATAATAAATCACAGCACACAATGTGTAAAGTGCATTATGAGAAAAAAGTGGCTTTTATTAATGTTTATTTGTTGTAGAACTCAAAATGAACAGTTTTTATAAAACTGCTGATATGTTATTTAATACAAAGATTTGTAATATATAATTGTAATATACCACAAAATTGCACTATTAATTTAATATTGATGTATTGTTATTGTGATGGTAGCAGAAATTATTATAACTATCATTGTCATTAATATTATTGTTATTTTCTATTGTTATTATAAAACTGCGATTTAAAAATATAATAGGGTATGGTTATATTTTATATATTATATGATTATTATAAATACAGAGACATATTAGAATGTTTATGATAATGAGGATTATTATATTGTATTATTGTGTCTATTGAAATGGTCCTATTGTAATTGGGTATTTGTATATAAATATTATAATATCACATAAATTATTAGTAACAGACAATGGCAGCAACCATATGGTGTAATAAATGGGAATAAATTTAGGGTGGGGGCAAATTATGTTCTACTTCTTTCCACTCCCTTTCAAGCAAGTATTATATGTGCAAATATGTGTGTGAATATGTGTAACATAACTGTATGTGAGATAAACTGTTTTAAGTTTCTATGCATGTACATTAATATACATATATATATATATATTTGCTTGAAATAAACTTATATAAAATATATATATAATACAAAATATCTGACACAATTACTTAATCTAATATTTACATATCTGGAGCTGAAACATCCCAACTTATCCTTAACTTATCTATTAATAACTATCGCGATCTCATTCAGATTACTTCTCAGATAGCTTTTTGAGATATTGAATTTATACACACACACACAAATGTTTTAACAAATCCTATTTTGAACTGCATGTCATCAAAACCTGCACAATAATATTCTGAAACAATGTTTTGTTGTAAATATATCCTATATTCCAAATGATTAACATTGTTATTCTTCTTCTTATTATATTTAGATTCTGTGGGCTGTACAACAGAAACGTGGTCATTTAATCTTAAACTTATTATGGAGATTTTACTTAAGATCTCATTCATTCTCCTTCTCAGATATTAAGATACAAAGACTATATAATAAAGCACCTGGACAGCATTTTTGAGATATTAAATTATACTTACAAATAAAACAAATTAATGCTATATGGCAAATGAAATACATCCCATCAGACACCAGCCACTGTCATACTATATAAAGGACTATTCTATATTGTTAATAACTTATAGTAACGTTACTGGCTTTTATTATTATTATTATCTTGTCACTGTTATATCTTCGAATTGTATGTAATACAGTCATCATGTACGTTAAGTAAAATACTTTGAAATCGAAAATATTAAAATACAACACCAATTATGATCATTTAATAAAAATAAGAAACAATGTGTTGTTTATTTTGTTGACTAGAATTCACGTCTAAGTGTGTGACAGGGAGCTTAGCATTGGAGGCTAACTCGTTAGCAGCGCAGCTCGCTTCACGGATGTCTCAACGGAAACGATGGGCGTTTTTATTATTTTTCTCCGGCCTGAAGTAAAACCTAACATAGGTTCCAGATCATTTTTTTTTAGTTTAGATCAATACCAGCCCCACATGCGACTATAGCATGATGAGGTTAGCTAGCGTCAGTTGAAGGGGATGTTAGCTCCTCATCATCAGAGGCCGCGTAGCATTGTTTCCACGATTTCTAAACCAACGAGGAATGTTTTTCAACAAAACGCTAATAACGCACACGTGCATTTACAACGCAACCGCTACGTTTAATTCTGGCATGGTGTGTTTTAATCAACGGGAGCGTTTAAACGGTTGCAAATATAAGCGGATCGCGTTTTTTTAGCGATCTTTGCTCGGTGGGCTTGACCCTAAATGAATCTACGAGGGGGTCTGTACTAAAATCGTGCGAGCAGACTTCACCCCGCCCCCCACCTTTTTTCTTCCCTCTCCTCCCCAAACCGCACATTAGTCCATCAATCACACTCGAATTTGCAAAGCTGCAATCCCTCGCTTATTTGAATAACAATGGCTACACTAATACCTTCTGACATCCTACGCAAATGCATCGTCAGAGTCAGATGCAAATGCACGGGTTTGCACGGTGTGTTTTGTCCCGAACAGCGGACATGATTCTGTGTTTTCAGCATGGCTGCATGCTCACCTCGCTTTGGCCGATCTCTCGTAGCTCCATCCGGCTCCTGCGCCCAGATCACCGAAGCCAGCTCCCGGGTAATTTCTGTCCATCGCTCCGCAGTAACGCGCGGCTGGATGCGAGCGAACGGTTTCGGTGCAAAACTCTCTTCTGCACAGCAAGATCGCGCCGCCGTTGTCAGTTTTTAATCATTCTTCCTGGTCAGAGACGACTCGCGAGAGTCCATACGAGTGAAAAATAGCATATTGAAAAAAAGGGAGAGGGAAATGGAGGGGAGGAGGAGATGAGTGCGTGATAGAGGGGGTGTTCACCGACCACCTCCGAAGAAATAACTCACCTCCTTTTCAGCCTTATCTCGTTTAAAACCAGATCAAGTAAAGCCATGCTCCTGGCACGCTGCGAGGAATTCGGTTTGACCGATAAATTACCGATGGACGCATATGACCGTATACGTCCTTTCCCTTGTTTCTCCTCCCCTTACTTTACTTGTATGAAATATGCAATGTGCATCGACCGTTAAACGCCTGCTTACGTTACATTACGCATGCAACAATATTGCAAGCGAATTTTGAGAATAATAGCACACGCTACATTTAAATTCCACCCACAGCTAGTAGCGCGAGCTAAGTAAGTTAGCCCTGTGTCGACGCATCAAAATAAGATGGTGCTGCTGATGTGTTTTCGGTCGAATCCCGATCCTTTCCCTTCGCTCGCTTGCGCTTTGCGTGCGACTCAACGGCGTCTGAAAGCGACGCCGCGGACAGATCCCGCACGGTTCGCTTGAACGTCGAGCTCGAGGCCTCCCTTTTTCATAATATTAGTCATTTTCCTCAGAAGACGCCATTTTTGAAGGCGGCTGGTTCTCTCTCTTCTCCCTCCCCTCTGTCTCTCTCATGCTCTGGTCCACCTCACCTCCTCGAACAGAAGCTGTTCCCGGAACACATTGCTCTCTCTCTTATTCGAGAATGGTCAGAGACCAGAGAAGGGGGAGACAGATGCACGATGTCTGGCCTTCAAGTGAACAGAGCGTCATTATTGTGGGCTTCGTGTTGTTGCTGTGGTGAAGTCTTCCCCCCACACCTTTGACAATGACCATGAACGGTGACAAATGATTTAGCATATGTTTACATATCCGATTATGGACCACAAAACCAGATTTATACATCATCTGAAAGCTGAAGAAATAAGCGTTCCATTGATGGATGGATTGATTGTTAGGACAGTGTTTGGAAGAGATAGAACTATTTGAAAATCTGGAATCTGAGGGTGCAAAAAAAAATATAGAGAGAGAAAGAGAGAGAGAGAGAGAATTGCATTTAAAGTTGTTCAAATTAAGTTCTTAGAAATTCATATTAATAATCAAACATTACGTTTTTATAGATTTACGGTGTGCAATTTACAAAATATCTTTATTGAACATAATCTTTATTTAATATCCTAATAATTTTTGGCATAAAAGAAAAATCAACAATTTTGGCCCATAGGTTACAATGCATTGTAGGCTGAAATCAGAATCTCTGAATGAAATGGCATTGTAATAATACAGTTATACCAACAGTACCAAGCATTTCTCTACCCTGTGAACAGGCAAAATGGAGAGAGTTCTTCCTGTTCTGACAATTAAAATACTTTTATTCACTTAATCTAATGTGGTTATGTTTATTCAGTCATAATTTAAAAACATAACATATTTCACAACCAGAGCGGTGTACTTACAAACTTTAATGCGTTACTGATTCCAAATTACGTGACAAAATTTTTTGATTGGTAATGTAATATATTACATTACACGTTTAGGTAATATTTAATCAGACTACTTTTAGATTATTTTCGACCTAACTCGTTTTTTCCACATTGATTTAAAAGAGGATAATCTTGTACCATATTAAACACAAGAGTAAGAAAATATATTCCGACAAGTAAAGTGAAGTGCATTTTATTACATCAAGCTTACCCAAACTGGGATTGTGACGGAGCTGCAGGGGGTTTATGAGTTTATTGAAAAGCTAATAATTAATTAAATCATACAAATGTTAAGTTAAAATAAATAATTTTAAGAGGAAAAAAAACTTACTATAAAATTTAATATTTAATATGTTTACCTGCATGTTGCAGAACCAATGAAAATGCAAATATGATACTTCATTATTAAAAAAGTTATTTATTTAATAAAAAAAAAAATGTTTTTTTTTATTTATTGGGTGTACTTCAAGTAAATATATTAGGTGAAAGAGGTCCAGGTGACCAAAAAAAAACTTGTGAATTTGTGCATTTTACTGTGGTCAAATGATGTGTAGGTCCAGAAAACCAGAAGACTTTCTGACTGATTATAAGCGGTGGGCTATTTTAGAAAAGAAAATTAAAAAGAGGATTTATGGAGAATCAATAAATTATTAATAAATTATTGCTATTTTGTAAATAATATGGAATCCATACAAAAGTAAATGCTGTCTAATTACAAGTATTTTAAAATGTATAATTTAATCTAATTATAAGTACTTAGGTTAGTTTCATGGATGGGGCTTAGTTTAAGCCAGGACTAGGCCTTAGTTAAATTAAGATATTGAAGCAGCTTTTATAAAAAATGCCTTAAAAAAAAAACACTTTCATGTGTGCATCTTGAGAACAACAGCAATGATATTTTAAAATATGTAAGAGCAAGATATTTTCAGTTGAGATGGCTCAAACATGCATTTTAGTCCGGGACTAGCCTTAAACCTTGTCTGCGAAAAATACTACAGATTAATTACAGATACTGTGATGCATTCAATCTAAAGTAAAAGTTAAATACTACGTTTGTTTAGAAAATAGCCAATTATCAAGTAACTCTACAATGTTTTAAAAATTAATGAAATTCATGTAATGTTATCTGAAAACGAGTTAATTAAGATGTAACTACAGAAAGAAAGATTTTTTCAAAGTGGTCGCTAAATAAAGATTAGTGAAGTTTTTTTTTAAGACACAAAAAATGTACATTTTGTACAAATGCAAGTATTAAACGTATATTCATGGAGTATGTTTTACTGGAAAGTATAATTTCCGTCCTTCTACTTTGCATAGTGTTCAATTCAACATACTACTTGCTGTAATTGCTGTAACAATGTCTGAGTAAAAAAAAAAAAAATCTTCACTTTTTTTTTTTGTCTTCATTTACTAGAATAACTTTTGGAAAAAAGTAGGCCTAAGATTTGAATCTTTCTGCTTGGAAAAATGTTTAGTTCAGTGCCTTTTATGTAATTATATGCAAACTTTACTAGCAATTTAAAATTGTTTCAAACTAAATCCTACGCTATGTTTTTGTTTGACTGGTTCGATTACAAGCAAGCACGTTAATGTTTCCAATTTTAATCACTGTAAGAAATAAATCAGTAGAAAAACAGAAAAGTACTGGTAGAACATAATCTGTTAAATGTTACAACACAATGCAATGTATGAAAGCCATACATTTATACAGTTCCCATTACCCGTGCAATATGTTTACATTAAAATAGGATTTAAACAGTAAAACAAAATAACTGAGCTGTTTAGCCACATAATTCGGATGTCTCAATGTAGCTTTAAACTTTAATCATCTACAAATACCCAAAACTAATCACTCATGCATTAAGGTATGCAATAAGCATAGCTATGAACAAAATGTCTTTTCTATCTGTATTTTGTATGTTCATTTATACATATCTTATTATTAGCACATTATTATAAATTTACATTCTGGAATTGGATAAACTCCATGTGTTTCAGTGTAGATTTAAGCTCAAAACTTGTTTAATGTTAATATGCGCGGATGTCACTCTCACCGTGACCGCTGGGAGGCGCTCTCTCTATCTCTATTATGAACACAAGCAGATCACTGCCATCTAGCGGTGAGAGAAGAACACAGCAGCAGCCGTCTGCTCGATGAAAGGCCAATCAATAGGTGAAAAACACGTCAAAGAAAGCCCCTTAATACCCTGCTGGGCATTTAATTTAAGTTTATCTAATTAAGATGGATGTGAAACACGTACCAGAGTAAATGGCCCACGGGAAAAAGTTCCATTTGGATTTTGAATAGTCTAATAAAAAAAAAAAGATTTGCATTTCCTGAAGGAAATACGATCAATTGCAAATCAGAGCCACTCCAGCACACAAAACCAACAGCGATGATAGATATTAATATGTAGGCTATATTCAAGGTAGACTAATCATATTTAAGTATGCAAAACAATGTAAACAATTAAGTATACAAAAAAATGAAATTATGTCTGTCTTTACTACATACTGAGCGCTTAATATTCTTTATTAGTAAAAATTTATTAGAGAGGTGAAGAGCCTATTTTTTCATTTTTTGATCCCTCAACCAACTTTAAAGAACAAAATGAATTTCCATTATGTATTTTGTTACTGACGCTCCTACTTTTCACTCATAATATTGTCAAGTAGTTATTATATATATTTTATTTTTATCTAACTTCTGTTTTTTAATATAGGCCTAAATAAATATACAAAGTAAATTTTATTACAAGCAAAATATAAATTTTTGGGTGGGCATAATTTGAATGTATGTATAATAACACATGCAGATGAGTAAAAACAAAAGCTGTGGCTTTGTAAACCTTGTTGGTTATTTTTATTGATGCCTATTAAATTGATTACGTAGACCATCCTGAATCCATTTATGAAATATTGCATTGGCAATGCTGTTCCAAGATCATTTCGTCCTGTTGTTATTCCTAAAAATACATATACTGATGTTAACCAACTGATAGCAGTCTAAGACAATACAAGTTATGGTATGTCCAGATACTTGTGCCATTACCTGATGCAAAAAAATATGATATGCTATTCTTTTTTATTTTTATTAAAAAAATGTTGCAACATAAATGGAAAGTGTTTTTTCTTAGATTTGGACTGGTTGGTTTTAATGATCATGGTTTGCTTCCCCAAAACTGGATACATTGCTTAAACTATTTAAATATGATAAGATATGATGGTCCATTGTTCACATTATGTAATTAGCCTTCTAAATTAAATTAAAATTAAATTAAATTTATGCATTTAGCAGACGCTTTTATCCAAAGCGACTTACAGTGCATTCAGGGTATCAATTTTTACCTATCATGTGTTCCCAGGGAATCAAACCCCCAACCTTGCGCTTGCTTGCTAACGCAATGCATTACCACTTGAGCTACAGGAACACTAACTTTTAGTGCCAACCAATTTCCATACAATAAATAAATGAAAAATGGAAAACAGACATGCAGATAACTTAAAATTCACAAAGACACACAAAACTGGATCACATTTACCAGATTCATGAAAACTGTTGAGCAGAGAAGCCTTTTGTACAGAGAGTGTCCCTCTATCAGATATATTACGCTGGATCTGAGAGATCAATTTCCTATTTTATACCGTGTCATTATCATAATTGGAGACAAATCGATGTGAATGTACATATTTCGTGATGGCACGAGCAAGGTCTGTGGCCTAGACAATGGTTTATTTTGCTTTAAATACCATAAAATTTTCAATTTCTTCTTGAGGTCGAAGGTACAGCACATTTTTCTCATCAGATAATGCCCAGAGGAAGTCTTTCTTTCGTTTTCTTCTTAAAGGTGAAGTGTGTGTTTTTTTTGTTTTTTTAAAATATTTTCTTCTATTCCAGCTTTATTCTTAAAAAATGAAGGGGTGTTTTGGAGCCTTTCAGTAAACTGTTCTTAAAAAGAATAATTTTCCTTAGTGTGACATTTTAATCATTTAAAGAACCATTTGTGGAATGGAATGATTCCATGGATGTTAAAAGTTCTTCATGAAACCATGAAAAGAACCTTTATTTTTAAGAGTGCATGTAGGGAAAATTTGAATTAAAAGCAACTTTGGTTCAACCAATGGTGTGAGTTTGGGGGCGTGGCTATCTGCTTGACTGGCAGGTGAGGGGGAGGGTTCAGGAAATCTTGTAATTATTTTTGCATTTCCATTCAGCGATGGTAGTGACAGAAAACTGACACTTCTTTAAAGTGTATTTTTTTTCAATTTTTTAAACCAACAAAGCACGCATGTTTGCTTGTCTAAAAGAACAGTGCACTTTGCCAAAGATTATGTTGCAATTCCCCCAAAACATATATTTTTAATACCTCAGGCATTCAATTCTTTCTTAAACATACATATGTACACCTAATGGAGATTTTTGTTATCCTCCGGAATGATATACAAATAAATTATTTTGAATAAACCAAAATCCACAAATAAAATCAACGACATTCACTTGGTTGGCTTCACCCAAAAGTCTGGCAGCAACAGAGAATCTGGACTGATTCCCGTTCCCTCTACATGTGAACTCTTGTTGGAGACAACAGTCACGGGAATCCTCCGTTTGTCAGATGCTCTCGTACGTTTGAGCTGCCAAAAGGGTGAACCGAGGCCAGATTTCGATGGTAAACTCACGCAAAAATGCAGGCATTAGGGGCTGAAGCTTGACGTTATTTAGCATGCAGCATTTCTACAGAGAGTGAAAATGAAGTTAGCTAATGACACAGGGCTGGTAAACAACGGTCATAAAGTCACCATGAGTCTGTCCGCTCAAGGAGGTAATCATGTTTTAAAAAGATCCAGCATGTGAATCTTTTGTAGCTTATTGATTTTTATTGCATATGACTGAGCACTCTTGGTGCTGATAGCTTTTGGATCTAAATCTCTACATATTTTCTGGGAGGATAAAAATTCAGAATAAATTGGACTAACGTCTCTGTTGCTATAATTACTCGATTGGTGAAACGGAGACCTGGTCTGTAAGGAACAGATGGTGTGCTACCCCCAACCGAAATCTTTCCTTTTACCAATGTCATTATAAACCCAAGTTCTGCACATTACATCCAAATCACGTGAGGGAAAATACAGCACAAATCAAAGCATTGTCCAGGATGATCAATTAAATACGTTTGAGAACAAAGTGCTCCTCGGATCCCTGACTGTTCAATAGATCCCATGTTCTTGAACAATGCGTTTCAGTATTTGGTTTCATTAGACTTTCAAAAAGCTCCTTTAAAAACACATTTTACCATCATGCTGTTCTGAGGTGAGAAGGGGAGAAGGAACGTTTGAGTAGTTTAGTCCTGACAGAGCATTTCTTGCTCAGGGCTGTGATTGTGTTCCACTGGAGGAAGGTAGGTGGGTTCTTTCTCTTCCAGACCCCCTGCGCTGGAGTAAAACCCCGCCCTCTCCAAACTCCACCGACTCGCAGCGGTCGGCTCCGCCCTCTGAGCGCCGGGAGTTCTGTCTGGTTGGTGTTCTAGGAGGGCGACTGTTCTTCTCATCTAGCACAGAGCAAACAAAGGCTATAGAAGAGTGGAAGCATGCTGGATGAATTAATGACATGTGTCTGTTCTTACCTGAAAGAGTCTGCGTCATGGTCTGATCGTGACCACTGAGTAACTGGGCTTGAATCGTTTCAACAACTCGTCTAAACCTGTGACTTGGACCTAAAAATTCAAATTCACACACACACACATACTCATAACTTCAGTGATGTGTAGTGGACCCCTGAAATGAAGAAGGTGATAAATGGAAATCATTTCCATGTTAAAGGCTTATGGAAATATATTGTATCTAACACTTGCTATTTATTATTTATCATACTTTTATTATTTAGCATAGTCTTATGAACATTTAAATAAAAAATACTGCTCACTGAAAACACATCAAATAAATGTTCCAGTTCCATTTCATTTGAATGAAAATGATTTCCATTCTAAACTCTAATGTAACAACATTTCATCTTCACTTGCTATAATGACATAATCATACTTTATGAAATCAAAGTTTCATGAAAATCTGTAACAAAAATATTTTCTGGAAAAAATGCATTAAAATAGAAATTTAAAAGTCACAAGTGTAAATGTGTAAATTTGCATGTTAAAATCAATGGAGCATTTATATAACATTTATATAATCATACTTTTTATTAAAATCAAGGTGTCATTAACATTTTGAAATATTTTTTAGAAAATATTTAAAGCACTGCAAAAAATGCATTCAAATAGATCAGGTTTAACAGTAACATGTTGTTTATGCCGATTTAAATGTTCTATTCCATTCAATGGAAATCATTTAATTCTAATGCAACCACTGTATCTTAAACTTTTTTATAATATCCATAATAGTTTATATAATAAACTATTTTTTATTAAATCTATTTTTTATTTATCTACTTTTTATTAAATCTAAACACTTTTCAATATTTGAATGATATTGCATATTGCTTCAAAATTATAAATAATAATAATGCATTGATAATCAAAAGCATTCAACTAGACATAGAGATGATGTCTCCTGATGAAACTTTATTTACTGTGTAAAACTGAGTGAACACTATTTCATGTTTTGTTTCTGTACCATAAATAAAACGCTCTTAATGGAATGATACACTTTAATGGAAGTGGACACACAAATCATTACCAAACAGATAGTACTTCTTCACCTGATATGAGGCTAAAAGTTACACTGTAGAGCCCATAATCCTTCTGTCCGTCCCTGTCTCTGTCCCGCTCTCGTTCTCTTTCCCCCTCAGAGAAGGAGATGTCTACCTGGAATCTGACAGGTTTCTGGAAGACAGACGGACCTCCAGAAGTCTTGTACTCCGCACGGAAACTCGTCTGAGAGATTACGCTGTGACTGAGCGAGGGAATCTGAAGACAAACACATGAGAGAAAGAACTGTTCCTTACTGCTGCATACATTATCAATGTGTGGTCATGTTCAATTATTATGGGTGAACTTGGATTTGTTTTTGTCACAGTTTATGGGGTTGAGTTTATGAGTTGCAGAATATAGCTGTATTTTCAGGTTATTTATTTCTCTACATTGCACAAGTGTGGGACAAAACAGCAAAATATTTGAGTTCTTTTTGTAAAATAATACAATCATGCATCTTCTTTTTATATGCATAATATTTTATAGATATTTAAAGAGCTAAACAGTTTTTAACTTGATGTAATGTCTTAAAATTGTGAGATGTGATGCAACAATCATATGCATGAATACATCTTGTATAACGTTCCCAAAATGGTTTGCTGTTTGTTTGTTTTTTTGGTCAACGTAAATGTAACGTCTTATAGTATCTTCACATATCAAATATTGCTATACTCAAAATTACAAATATGCTTAAAATATATAGAAAACATTGATATATTCAAAAGTCTGGGATTCATATTTCTGTTTTTATATAAGAAATTAATAGACTTATTCAGTAAGGATGCGTTAAATTAATGTTGCAAAAGATTTCAAATAAATGCCATCTTTTGAATTTTCCATTCATCAAAGAATCTTGAAAAAAATATGAAGCAGCATAGCAATTTTAAACATGAATAACAATAAGAAATCAAGTAAATCAGCATATTAGAATGATTTCTGAAGGATCATGTGACACTGAAGACTGAAGCTTTGATCACAGGAATAAATGACATTTTACTATATATTAAATAAGTTATTTTTAATTGCAATAATGTTAAACATTTTTTGATCAAATAAATATAGCATTGTGGAGCATAAGAGACTTTCACAATATTAAAAAATCTACTAGTGAATATGCGAGCCATTTCGTTTATTAACGTTAACGTTCGTTTATGCCTAATCATGCACAGAGCAGCTGACTCACAGAGAGGAAGGCATGGACGATATCCGCTTTAATGCCACTAAAAGGTTTGTCTCTGATGACCACAGAAATCTGCTCTTCTTTCTCCAGACTGATGAAATTCCCAAACCAGGACCTTTTAGCCAGCCTGTGGGACCACAAACAGACAGACACTTGGGTAATCTGTAAGACTCATCACAGTGATGCAGCACACTGAAGAATTAAAAGCTGGAGATCATTATCGTTAATATATTTCCCTGAATAGCACATGCAAGTCACCATGACGTCTATGAGCATTGTCATCTGGCACATTTCATTTTTAGGATCTGCAGAATGGCATTTAAACACTGAAGGGCACTGTTTGCAATATTTATTATTTAGAATTGACTGTATGTGAATCGAATGGAGATGTTTCTTTTTCATATGCAAATTACACAGTAGCAAAAATGGTCAGAGACCTGGAGAAAAACACTTTTACAAATTAATGAAACATAAAAATGTACAACATACAGTGAGTTCTTTCAAATAAAATGCAATGCTTTCCAAATGATTTTTCCAGATTATTTGACAGACCTCTTGGCATTATATGTGTGCTTATTGGGTTGGCAAGTGTTTCTTACTCTGGGCTTGATTCTGGTGTTAAACTGGACATGTCCTCTGAGTTTGGCACTGTTTGGAAAGTAAGAGTAAGAATGAAGAATAGATCATATACAACCTGACATTGATTCAATTCAATTATTTGACAATTATTTTATATTTCAGAGGTGAGAGATCCAGGGACCCCCAAAGGACTGCAAGCAGTGTTGTCTTACTATCATACATTATTATAGTTTTTTAAATAACATATTTTGAATTATATTATATTTTTATGATGTTTTAAGTTTACTTAATTTTTTATTAAATATGTCTATATATTTATAAATTTTTATTTATTAGTTTTAGTTTTTTACTTAAACTGTAAATGTTATATTGGCAACTAATTTAAAATAGAAACTAAGTATTATATAAAATATTTTTTTAGTTAACATTTATTATATTTCAAGCAACTATTTTTTCATGGTTTAGTTTTAGTTTATATTAATGATAATAACCCTTGCTGCAATGTGACCTGCAGAAAAGGTCATAGAAAATGAAATACAGTTGTAATTAATCAATCAATCAATATAATTCTGGTTTCCAGTGTCATAAATAATGGGATTAACCATGCAATAAATAATTTTATTCTATTGACAGCCACAGTTTGATGTTTTTCTTCAAGTGAGCTCTCTAATAATAGAATTATTACTCTTATGGCAGAACAATGATACAGTGTTAGCTAAATAGTAGGGGAAAATATAATATAATATAATATAATATAATATAATATAATATAATATAATATAATATAATATAATATAATATAATATAATAACATTCTTATTTATCGGATCAAAAAATGGTTCTTTAGGGCTCCATGGTCTCAGAATGTATGAAAATTCCTTCTCTATTGATGAAATACTTAAAAAGGAAAGGACATCGGGGCCCACCCTGCAGCTTGCGGCGGTGGAACCGCGGTGATCCCAACAGGTTGTTCTTCAGCGAGTTGAGGCGTGTCCTCCAGTAGGCGGAGCTACTGGCCACCATGCCGCCGCCTCCCCCTGGACTAGAGGGTGGGGTCAAGGAGAGTGAGCCCACGCCCACACTTCCTCCCTCGGCTCGGGAGGAAGAAGAGGAAGAGGAAGAGGAGGGTGGGGTAGCGGTGGAGGGGTGGGGGTGATGCACAGGGGTACCCAGCGGGGTGGGCAGGGGAGAGCCCTGAGGGGTGACCTGAGACATGGGATACAAGCTTTTAGTCACCGACTTCAGCAACGCAGATGGAGAAGGAAAGAAGAGGAAACAGGGAATGGACGACAGGAAGGGGGAAGGGGAGGGAGAGCAGGAGGAGGAGGAAGAGGAGGGTAAGGGGAGGGACTTCATGGACTGGAGGCGTTCAGGTGCGGTTTTAGATGGAAGCGTCTGTGTTTTGGGTTCATGCGATCGGTTTGGATGAGCGTTGGTGCTGCCGCTTCCCGCTTTGGTGACGGCAACTACCTCCGGCTTGCTAAAGGTAAAGACAGAGCTCTGATGGGGTAAGGAGGAGGAGGAGGAGGAGCGGGGTGGAAGAGTGAAGGCCGTGGCAGATGGAGAGAGAAACAGGAGTGAAAATGAGCAATGGCAGTTGATACGGCTTTAGTGCACAGTGATGGTGTACAGATGATGTGTGAGTGTGTGTTTAAAGTGTACTTCAGTTTTTACAGATACGTGAGGGTTTGTGTACAGTGCGCATGATGACACAATTTATTTTCATCAGAACAGTACACGCCAGTGATGTGCGGGTCAATGTATAAACAACCCACACCTGACCGATGTTTTCAAATAACCCGCCCGCAACTCGGACCGCAATATAGAAAAAGAAAATATTGTACCCGACCCGCTTCCTGATGCGCATTTTTTACAAGTAGTAAATGCGTCATCCCTTTATATTAATTTAATTACTTAAGTAGGCTTTAGCCTACAGGATAATAAGCGTTATGACCGCACACATAAAGCTTGCCACAAAGAACCGGTTAATGATTATGAATGTGTCTAAATTAGCAAGGAGACATTTAATTGTTTAGTAATAAACTGGTGTTTTCTGTGTCGCCGATTGACGAGTTGACGATGCGGACTCGCCATGAACACCAGACAGAAACGCACATTACATATGGATTACATAATCAGAAAGTAGCCTATTTATTTTGATTTGAATATTTTCGTAGAAAAAAATAGACATTTCAAGCTTTCTGTAATATATCGCGTATATTTCTTTTTGAACCCACAGACTAAAAGATTAAGACACTACCTGACCCAAAATATCACCCAAAGTTTCTACAGCTTTTTTCTTAGCTATTTTAGAATCTGGAAAAATTACTGGGGCAAACTTGTTACTGCAGTCGGTAGAGCGATATGAATGTGTGTGATGTACGGCATGATAAATGCTTGTCACTTCTGCTGAAACTTTGTCAGCCTGTGGGTCATTTGGTTTATTGAAATTGCACTGATCTGCATGTTTCTTGATTATGTGCTTTTTTTCCGTGGTACTCGCATGCATCATGTCGCTTCACGTCGTATTCTCCACCATTTCCCACAGAAAAACTGCTTTTGCATAAAATGCAAAAAGGTCTCTCTGCTTCGCCATCTACAGGTCTTAACCAAGAGTATGTTGCGGTCCATTCGCCATTAAAAGTGCATCTTCTCTTTTTCGTGGCCAAGGCTGCTTAACCTGACCGAGCAGCGCGCGCTCTCCAATTTGAGATTGTGACAATGTTGAGGAGGCATTTGTGCATTTGATTGACGTACGACTCAGCCTATCAACTAACGCTTTTATTGCTCTCCTCTGAACTATTGGACATAAGTTAACAGTACGCATATGGACGTATCCTTGGATTTATTAGGCAGGGGCGAATGAAAAAGCGGGATAGATGCTGAATTTGCGTGAGGCGGGAAAATTGCTGTACAGTACAACGTAAAGCGGGACAGGTGGTCACTCTGTAATCGCACCAGTTATTCAGCCAATAAAGTGTAGGCCTATGTATTTCAAAATTGTGTCTAGTACTATATAAATTAAAAAGGTTTAATTGGCATCTTTATTTTAAACGACCCGACCGACCGCGACCCGAATATCATTAAAAATATTTTTGGATGACTCGTAACCGCGGGTGACCGCAGGCACCCACTCATTTCGGATCAACCCGTGCATCACTGGTACACATGTACTGTATGCACACAACATGATTTTTCTAACCATGCATACTTTATACGCATAGGTTACACATGCACATTGAATGTGTTTTGCATTAATCAGTTGCTCCGTTAGCACCGTCCTGGGCCATTGTCTCACAGTAGAGAGTGAAACAAAAAATACACATTAAACATGCAAAGCAGCTGCATTTTCTTTAAACTGTGCCACTTTGAGACACTAAAAACACCTGATCATGAGCTGCTCACGTGTACATGAACTCTTAAGCACGCAGAACAATGGACTATACGCTTATCTAAAATACACACTGTGGTGCACGTTAACACACTGTCAGAGAGAAAAAAAGAGTAAGAAAGTGCAACTGGTAATGATGTATCATTAGTGCAGGAAAATTAGTATTCAACTATTCTGTATTAATAAATAAAATATTTTTTAACACTGCTGCTGAGAAACTCATTTTTTGGTGAACTATCTCTTTAGTAGAGAAATAAGGTTGGCAGACAGGTACTTACCCTAGGACTGCTTAGAGGACTAGATGAGAGGCCCGTTGATGCTCCGCTTACAGATCGAGATCTGGATCGAGTGTGGCAGTCAATAGTCAGTAATGCTAAATTCCAAACATCCATATATGCTAAATGTGAATGCGACTGCATGCATACCTTTGGCTGTGCATGGAGGTGTCCAGCGCTCTGCGCGGGGTTGTGGGTGAGCCCTGCTCCGTCACACTCAGCACCTCCAGACTCTTCCTCTCTGGCCGGCAGCGGCCGTAACGTGTCAACATGGGTGAGTCTACACGCTTCCGTGGAGGGTCTATATAGATAACCAAAACACAGAGTTTACAGAGTGGTGTGCCTGTAGCTCAAAACAGTAGAGTATAGCACTAGCAACAGCAAGGGCATGCGTTCAGTTACCAGGGAATGCATAACATCTATACAAAAGATTGGGGGAAGTCGTGGCCTAATGGTTAGAGAGTCGGACTTGCAATCGAAAGGTTGTGAGTTCGAGTCCCGGGCCGGCAGGAATTGTGGGTGGGGGGAGTGCATGTACAGTTCTCTCTCCACCTTCAATACCACGACTTAGGTGCCCTTGAGCAAGGCATCGAACCCCCAACTGCTCCCCGGGCGCCGCAGCATAAATGGCTGCCCACTGCTCCGGGTGTGTGCTCACAGTGTGTGTGTGTGTGTGTTCACTGCTCTGTGTGTGTGCATTTCGGATGGGTTAAATGCAGAGCACAAATTCTGAGTATGGGTCACCATACTTGGCTGAATGTCACTTCACTTTCACTGGTTTTGCAGCGAATGCCATTAAAAGAACCATTATATACATTTGAATAAACCTTTTCCAATATAAATAATGCAAATATTCTATGAAGGTTAAAGGTTGTTCATGGAATCAGATGCTAAAAAAGAACCTTTATTTTTAAGTGTGACACTTAATAAATGAAATGCACTATGTTTTCCAGGAAAAAGTGACAGCAGATCAAAATTGCATTGTTGAGAGAAAAAGAACCGGTAAAACACCTGTGAATCAAATGTTAACACACATATGAACAGTATGAAGAGGTATTTTTTATTCCACAAAAATCAAGAATGAAAAATGTTATTATAAAATAAACATAAACAGACCTGTGTCTGGATTTGTTTGGGTTTATGTTTGACATTGAATGTGCTGCAATGTCAAGAACTGGTGTATTTTATGTGCTCTTTGCATTCTTGACATTAAAGGGATAGGCCACCCAAAAAAATAATAATAATAATTTACTCACCCTAATGTTATTCCAAACTTGTATTGTTTTCTGTGAGAACACAAAATAAGATATTTAGAAAAATGTTACCAAACCGTTTCAGTTCCCACTGACTTTCAATGTATTTTTTGTCCATATAACGAAAGTCAATAGGAACAGAAACTGTTTGGTTACCAACATTCTCCAAAATATCCTCTAATGTTCCAGAAACAAAAGAAATGCATACAAGTTTGGATTAACACGAGGTGAGTAAATGACAGCATTTGTATTTTTGGGTACTCTATCACCTGACCTGCATTCCCCAAAATGCAGTAATTAGCTTTGGATAAAAGTGTCTGCCAAATGTATAAATGTAATACATATGGTTTAACATGAGTGAGTAACTTCAAATTCTTGACTTTATTTAACTGTGTTCATGAAAGAGAAACGTACCAATGTCATTTCTGGGAGGAAGATCCTCATCCTCATAGCTAGGATAGCGCTCTTTACGGTCTAACAGGAGATAATAGATCATCTTCTCCTGGTTATCTCTGAGGAAAAAAGCGAGAGACAGAAAAGAGAAAAACAATATTAACCCTATCAAGCCTACTGTAAGCCTACATTTTAAGGGATTTAAATAATCAACATGAGCCAAACCTTGCTGAAAAACCTGCTGTACACAATTTACTACATGCCTTCTGTCATCTGATTGATAAATCATACTTTTTTAAAGCAAGTAAAAGGGGATTTTAGTATAATTGTAAAAATGCTAAAGTATGTATGCAAACTTTTTTTTTTCTTTTTAGTTTTTAGAAGGTTCAATACACGGTTCCATTTAAAAAAATAAAAACAAACGAACAAATCTGACTATTATAAAATACGCGAGGCTTGACAGGGTTAAAGATTAACTCGATATGTTTTCTGAATGAAAAATGCACATGATGCAAAAAGTGCTAATGTTACGCTCACTCTTCACACTGCAGGTCTTGGGCCAGTTTAACCCTATCCCTGAAACAGCCCAGAGAATACATGCTGTCCAGCACATCTGGGTCCAGCTCTGTCAGAGACATGATCCGTCCCATGCTCACGCGCCTCGGGGGCGGCTGCTCCGGACACGGCTCATTGCGTCCAGCTCTTCATCACACACACACAAACAAACACACATACAAATGTGAGCTGCTTGCACAAATCATCTGCAATTTGGGCTGCTATTAAAGACGCGAGATGAAATCATTTCATATCGTTTCAACACAAACAGAGATTTATTCATGAAATTCATCCATAAATAGACTTTCACTGAATCACTGTAGATTGACTACAGTGATAGAGAGAATATAAATAATCAGCACCATAAATAATCAATACTTACTGATACCAGGCATGTTTCTGGATGGCCTCTAGCTGCAGAAGGACAACAGATGGTGTATTTATCAGAGTCTGTTCACAGGCAGATGGCGCTACAACATTATAAGCTGAAGCTTTTTTTACAATCTGAATTATCTGCTGCACAAAATGATTCACTGTTATAAAGGTTTTGGTGTAAATGCAATAAGAACTCAGCCCAAACATGCATACAGAGACCTTTTACAAGTTATCTACTAAATGTAATCTACAAATCATTAAATACCCTTCAATGACATGATGTAACAAAGCTTAGTTTTGGTGGTGTGACTTGGCCAGTTTTATACACACTTCAAACCACTGAATCGAAATAAATGATTGTTCTTTCTATTCCAAATCCTGAACAAATATCATCACGGTTTACACAAAAATATTAGGCAGCAACTCTTTTCAACATTGATAATAATCAGAAATGTTTGTTGTCTGGCAAATCAGCATATTAGTATGATTTCTGAAGTTCGCAATTCACACTCAAAATGTCTTAAAATTGCAAGATATAAACTCTTGTGAGATATAAACCTGTAATTTTTAGAAGGAAAGTTCAAATTATGGAATAAAAACTTACAATTGCTAGAAAATTGTCAGATTTGTGGGATAAAAGGTCACAGTTATCTTTTTTATGTTTTATTTTGTGGCAGAAACAAACAAAATAAAGAATAATGAAACTCCGAAAAAAGTCTAATATAAAATTAATAAAAAAATTAATATATAAACTCAAAATTCTGAGAGATAAACTGTGAGTAATTGTGAGATAATCTTGCAATATTGAAATCATGAAAAAAGTCAAAACTGTGAAATAAAGTAAAAAATTATTCCATGGTAGAAACTGGCTTCCTCAGAAAACAGCTCATTTAAATTGTAATAATATTTCACAATATTTTTTTCTGTATTTTGATCAACTAACGGTATATTCAGCCTGTTTGGACTTTAGAGACTTCATTCAAAAAAAAAAAAAAAAAAAAAATATAGTACAGTACATATGTACAAATGATCCATCCAGCATCATACATTTACAAAATTTTTGCCAAACGTTTGCTTCTGCATTTCTGTACTTGTGTGGAGTAGTGTATGTTTCTCATCACATCCAAGCAAACCAATGAGAAAGCGTAATCACAGTACTCTCTTACCGTGACTCTTTTTTCAGGGTTGACCTCGATCATGGCCCGCAGCAGAGCCTGGCAGTCGGGTGGGATGAAATGTGGCATGTGGAAGACTCCACTCTTCACCTTCTCCAGCAGCTGCCGCAGGTTATCGTGGTCGAAGGGCAGTGCACCCTGAGGACAGCAGACAGAAATGGTAGATAGTAGTGACATGCAAAGAGTGTTTCAGTTATTTGCCTAGCAGCCTATGAGCTAAAAATTAGTAATAAGTGATAAGTGAGGGAAAGTAAAATGCTCTCCGACAAGCAGAGAGAAACAGAAGGAGCTGAAGCGATTTCCTCACCACTAGCAAAGCGAAGAGAATGACTCCACAGCTCCATACATCAGCCCGTCGGCCGTCATATTTCTCACCCTGCAGCAGAAACCAAAGGTAGAAGTAAGATCAAAGGTTCATCTTCAGACAGAATTATGCTCTTAAACATACAGGTTACTACTTTTTAGATGTAGACACCTACCCTGATAACCTCTGGACATGCATAATGAGGAGATCTGCAAATAGTTTGGGAAAACAGAATATGGATGGGTGTGACAAAGTGTAGTTTCACTTACTTATTGTTATTTATTTATATAAATCTGGGTCAAATTTAGGCGAAAATGCAAAAGCACACCCCTTGAGCTTAAGAGGATGTTCAAAAAGTAATTGAACAATAAGGAATAGGAAGTTGTATTAAGTTGTGTCTAATTATGTTGGCTTGAAAAGCCAGTACTGATCTATTATTCAAGCTTTTTCTTCTTCTAAGACTTAAAATTAATGAAGCCTTCAAGCTTTAACCAACTAATTCGGCACATATCTTCAGGATGTTCTCAGTGTGCTAAAACATGCTAGGAATGAGCTAAAAATGCCAGGACATGCTACACATGATAGCAACATATCAAAATGGGCAAGCTTCATGTTTAAAATGTTAGAAAAATACAATGCTAAAACATTCTAGCTGTTAGGGCATGCTAAAACTGGCTAGTTAAGTGTTAAAACATGCTAGCTATGCGCTGAAACATGTTAGCAACAATATAAAATGTTTTGCAAATGAGATGATACATGGAAGCAATGTAAACATCCAAACATGCTAGCCTTGTGCTAAAATGTTAACAGCACCTAACAAAAGGTTAAAACTAAACAAAGAATATGTTATATGCTAGCAACATGATAAAACCTGCTAGCTAATTGCTAAAACATGCTAGCAGAATGTTAAAACATGCTAGGAAAACCTACATGCTAGTTGCATACTAAAACATGCTAGCAACAAACTAAAATGTGTTAGCAATGTGATGAAGCATCTTCTTTGGAGTTTTATGACGGTTGATGCATTTGTGATGAAGCATCAAAGCAAATAGTAATATATAAAAAGCTAGCAACGTGTTAAAACTGGATGACTTCAGGTTACAAATGTTAGCAATGCCCAATACAATGTGAAAATATGCTAGCAGTGCTAAAACATGTTGGGACATGCTAAAACATGCTAGCTAAGTGCTAAAACATGCTATGACATTTAAACCTGCTAGCTATGTACTTAAACATGCTAGAAACAAAATAAAATGTGCTAATGGGATGAAACATGGTAGAAACATGCTAGCAACATATTAAATCATACTAGCTTCATGCTAAACAACACCTATATGCCTAATGTTAAAACTAAGTACATACAGTTAAAAACATAATGTCCTAGCAACATGCTGAAGCCTGCTACCTAAGTGCAAAATCATGCAAGCAATATGCAATTTGCAACAATGTAAAATGTGCTAGCAAAATCATGAAGCATGGTAGCAATATATAAAAACATGGTAAAAAAATCCTAGCAACATACTAAATCATGCTAGAAACAAAGTAAAACATGATATCTTCATGATAAATGTTAACATCTAACAAATGTTAAAACTAACAAGGTGACAAAACATAATTTTAAAACCATGCTAGTAACATTCTAGCGACGTGATAAAACATGTCAACAACGTGTTAAAACATGCTAAAACAATCTAGCAGTGCTAAAACATGTTAACAGTACATAGTAATAAAAGTAGAAAAGGGGCCATGAACTGCCTTTGTTTTTTATTTTGTAGTGTTCTCGGAGGTTCACTTTTTGCATAAAAAATCAGTTTAATCAGAATCAGTTTAATGACGGATTCGCACAAAGATTATTCTTGAAAGATGGAGCAGTTGTCTAGAGAAGGCGTTGTTTATGGACCACAAACGGTAAGTGTATTTTATTAAGTTGGTGCATTTAACAGTTTCTGTAACTTATCACACAAAGGGCAACGCTGTTTAGCTTTGTTAACTAGATGGTAGGGCTGTGCAAAAAATCGAATGCGATTTTCATGCGCATCTCGTCTGTGAAGGCGCTCCTGTGATTAGAAGTACATCTCCAGCACATGCGTTCAGATCAGGATTGCCAGGTTTTCAAAACAAATCCTGCCCACTTGCTTCTCAAAACTAGCCCAATCGCGTTTCCAGGAGGGCAGCCTGCGCTTAGCTGCTGTCGAATCACAACACAGGAACCGCTGGCACAATCAGAACTCGTTACGTATTTGTGAAGGAGGGACTTCATAGAACAAGGAAGACATCAGCCCGTTTTTATGACAGTGAAAACAGCGGTATACAGATAAGTAAATTGTGTGAAAAAAACTGTGTTTTTTTACACGCGAAACATGAACACATGTTATGTTGCACACTGTAAACACAATCAAAGCTTCAAAAAAGCATGAAAAACTGGACCTTTAATGTTGGGATCAGGCGGAAGGCATTGCAAAGACACTGCACTGCACAGCGTCTTGTTGTCTTCTGAGCCATCTTTATCACTTGGTTTCTGCATAGACCTGCGTTCACCTCTCATTATTTACACAACGTGCATGAATCAGTGGGCGGGGCTAAACTGGCAGTGATGTAGAAGCAGGTGTTGATCTTCTAACATGGAGGTGGTGTTTAGCCACACTATTACATCATAGAGTCATACATTCCAAAAGCTGTCGTTTTGGCAAACTGGCTTCAGTATAAGCTGTTTTTAGACTAACAAGTAAGTTCTTAGTTCTGGAACTTACAGGATGTTTTTATAGCACAATGACATCTTATATATTTTTTTGTTTGTTTCTCAGTTCATGACCCCTTTAAAATCTTTTCAAGCAAAAATGTATTTATATTGCCAAACAAATTCACTTATCAACATTCATTTGTTAAACAAATGTATAGTGGTAGCTAGGTATGACATTTTGACATCTAATTCAACGACATTTATACATTCTTGAGTGTGCTTTAGTGTTAAAAACCTGTATATTTTGTACTTCAACATAGTTTAAAACAGCATTGATCAGACAGCATGCAGTATCAGAAGCTTTAAGTGCAATAAAGCAAGCAAAAAGCATTAATACTCACACGCATACACAATACTCACCCACAGCTTGTCTCTAGCAGACTGTCTCCCACCTGTAGTGAGGCCATGCCAAAGTCTGCAATCCTGATATTGTTCCTCTCGTCCAGCAGGAGGTTTTCTGGCTTCAAGTCTCTATGACTACAATAGCACAGAGGACAACCGGCTCTGAACATGTCGTTCACCAGCAAACAACCCGCCACAGAAAACATACTTTGGAACATATATAGTGTTTATTTAATTTATTCTTGTCTTTGACAAAGGCATACACCTGCATCATCATGTATATATTAATATATGAGTGAATAAAAACTCCTTAATCATGTTGAAAACAAACCATTATCAATAACTGTGTCAGTAGGGTTAATAATCACTGCTAAAAGACCCCCTTGAGAAAGTTGATTTGATTGTTGTTGTTTTTTTTCCAGTCCCAAATTATATGATGCAGTGTTTTTTCAGCATTGTTTACATTCTGTTATTGCTTTTGTTAAGATTTCAAATTATATGTTATTCTTACGTTTCTATATTTTACAAATCAATTTGTGATGCGGTCAGTGTGGAACCGCTTGCACATATTAAGCACATATTTGGAATTTAATCACTTTCAGCCAAACTGTGTGTGTGTGTGTGTGTGTGTGTGTGTGTGTGTGTGTGTGTGTGTGTGTGTGTGTGTGTGTGTGTGTGTGTGTGTGTGTGTGTGTGTGTGTGTGTGTGTGTGTGTGTGTGTGTGTGTGTGTGTAGTTATTTATGTCTTACCATATGGAGTGACTATGACAGAAGTCCAGAGCAGATATGATTTGTCTGAAGAACTTTCGTGCCTCTTTAGGTGTCAGTCTGCCCTTCTTCACCAAGTAGTCAAACAGTTCTCCTCCTGAAACATGCTCCAGTACCAAATATCTGCATGAATGGAACCAGAGAAAGAGTGGGGAAAAAATGCTTCAAGATAGGAACAAATGAAGAGCAGGAAGAACAATGTTGAGTGAAGCCTTGAAGAAAGCATGTGAAAGTGTGGTAACTCACAGATATTTGTTGTTCTCATAAACATCATGGAGTTTCAACACGTGTGGATGTTCAATCAGTTTCAAAATAGCAATTTCTCTCTCCACCTGGTTGAATGAGTAAAAGGAAAGATTATATTTATCACTCGTTATGTAGCATTATCTATTTATCATCTTTATAAATAGCAATTCAATTCAAAATAGCAAATTGTTTTGATAAATCTGTCATAACTGTTTTTCATTTAAATATTTTAAAACAAAAAAATCTACTTATTTTTAGTCAACATATTTTTTTATTTTCATAAAAAATGTATTAGCTTGAAAAACAGAAAAAATAACTGAAACTGAAATAAAAAGGTATAAAAATGATATGGCAAAGAATTAAATACTAAAACGTTTCCTAAAAAGAAAATGGAAAACAGACTGTAAATTTCAGTTTGTTAACTTACTAAGAATTCTTGCAAACTTATTGCCTCAGAAAAATCTAGTTAAGGTCACTTATCATATTCAAGTTTCAATAAATTGGCTTCTGAGTACATTTGAATATACTGAGCAACCTCAACTAGATTTTTCAGAGGCGATAAGTTTGCGAGATTTTTTCATTTAGAAATTTACAGTGACAATAAATAATAAAAATTCAAAATATTTATAAAAACTTTAATAGTATCTCAGTGATACTAAAATAACATGGAAATATTCTGTAATTATGCTTCTCTATCTGACATAGTGACATGGTGACATAGTAGGCTACTTCCAACATTTAGAATATTATCATTTAATTTTAATATGTAAAACTAATTTTAATAACTGTGTAAAACTTTACAAAAACCAGAGCATTAAAAAAAGTGTTAATTCTTTCCTTACCTTCGTCAACACGGATTCTGAGAGTTTTTCTCTGTTGACTATTTTGATGGCTACTTTTTGGCCAGTGCTGCAGTGAATCCCGAGCTTCACCAGACCTGTATTGGAACGGCAGACAAGCACAAGACAGTTCATCAGCGACAACTGCTTTGAAAGGAGCAGAAATAATCTAATATGAAAACAATTTCTCCTTACCTGTCTGGCCTTTCCCGAGAGTCTTCTCCAGTCGATATGGCCCTACATACTGAGCTGTCTGGGTCATTGACAGCTCCTTAGACATTTTGCATGCAATATTATCACAGCGCACTGTTTTTGAGTTGAGTTTTTCTAAAATAGTCTTCCAAGGGTTTGCAACAACCTGGAAATATATCCATGCTGAGCTCGGGGTTCCCTAATATCTGTCATACGGGCCTATTTATTATTCTGAACTCTTTGTGTTTGTCATGTAGATGAGGGGAAAGATGCTGATGGCAATGCAGAGATACAGTCAGGTCCATAGAAGCAGCCTAACTCACAGCTCTGCCAATCAAAGTCACCCTTCTCAATTGATCAGGCTTTTCGTTTCCAGTCATTACAGAAAGCCAGGTCCTGTTAGTAAGCTCCTGTTTCTAGATGTATCTACCAGCTGGCCATCGGCTCGTGACAAAAACTCCTCCTGACTAACGCTAGTGTTTGTGAAATATAAGTGAACGCAAGCCTTCAGTACACTTGTGCTGGGCCTAACTCTCAGGTAAAGGAGCCAGAATCTCGCAAATGCAGTTAAACAAGCAGGTAAATCTATTGCCGTTTCACACTGAGCAAGACGAGGAGCTCCAGGTCGCTCTGCATCCTCTCGCATCACTGTAGCGGATCTGGCAGCTCTGCTTCATCTCTGCTGCTGATGTTGAGCTGTGGACCGCAGCATCCTCTTCCTTCTCGTCTGCGCCGTGTGTCCGCTCTCGCCGGTCGCTTTTGGGGAAGGGGTTTTGTGGTTTTGATGGTGACTGATACGCTGCGCGCTGATATTTTGCGTGTCTTGACGGTTTCTTTGCGCTGTAAAGCGTTATTTTCTCCGCTCTGGTTCCTCGCATAAGCATCCGGGTCCCACACCCTCCTCCTCGTCATCACCGACCCCTCCCTCCACTGCACCTCGCGCCACAGATCTGTCCCTCGCGATACAAATAGTAGAATGATACTTAATTGGCACTGAATCATAAGCATCTTCAAGTACCAAATACGTGGCCTACTCCAATAAATCCATGAATCAAGCAATCCATTTTTTTTTTAATTAATTAATTTTCGGAACTGTATCTTTTTTATAAGCCTTCACATATTTTCAACGTAAAAAATGTACAAAAATAAAATAAATACCTAAAAATAAATAATAAAAAAAATATAAATTTTATAAATTTTTAAAGTTTTTATGACTTTTTATTATTTTATTTTGATTTATTTTTTGTCATTTTTTTTTTTTTAATTGTTTCTTCTTGTTGTTTTATGTCATTGTGCTTATATTTTCTTGCACAACCATCAACCTAAACATAAAAACTGAAAATATTTAATAATAATAACAATAATAATACCCAACAAAAAGTATTATTATTATAGCCTTATTTTAATTATACATCAAACTATATTAAAGTGATAATAATTAATAATAATAATAATAATAATAACTGTATTATTATTATATAAAAATATTAAACCTAACAATATCAACATTATAAGTTGAACAGAGTTTTAATTCTTGACAAGTGCTTGAGTTCAACAAGGTCACACAGCCTCAGATTAATTATTACTTTTTATTATTTTATTTTTATTTGTTATTTTTCATTTGTATTATTGTTTATTGTTGTTGTTTTATGTCATTGTGCTTGTCTGTCACAACCGTGATACATCAACCTCAACATAAAAACTGAAAATGTTTAATAATAATAATAATAATAAAATCAAACAATATCAAAATTGTAACTTGATGAGTTACACTAAGTTTTAGTATGAGTACTTGACTTCAACAAGTTCACACAGGCTCAGATGAGTTTTTATTATTTTATGCTAATCTTTTTTCTTTTCTTTTATGCTGCTACTACTAATAATTATTATTTTGTGTAATCGGGCTTATATTTGGTCACAACCATATGTGAATACATTCATACAAATTGCAAATATTTCTTTTTACATCATTGTGCTTATATTTTGTCACAACCATGACATGTGAACCCCTTCACACAAATTGCTATTTTTTTTAACCTTTCATAGGTCCTCGCTAGCAGTATACTATAAACTAACATGACTAGAGCATGATTGATATGTGATGAAAAGTATGAAAGTGGTTTTGTCAACACCATCAGATTTTCTTCAGTAGATGGTGCTGATAGTCAGGTGCTCTGCCTCTGTCTACAGGCTTACATTCAGGAAACCACACGAGTAGCACTGCCAGTGTGCTTGGCATAAGTTACAAAGTATGCAGACCACTGCAAATAAAGGTAGATCAATCCTATTACGAAGCTATTTAGTCTCAGTTATTAAGTGATCAGTTATGTAAGCTGCCTCTTAACCTTATCATGGTTTATGATGTGTTAAAATCTGTCAGCCTGTGTAGTAATGGAAAAATAAGGAAACAATTATAGTATTTTATTCAAAATCAAATGAAATGCACTGTTTTTTACAGTGTGAAATCTGGAAAACAATAATAAAACTGGGTTCTTCTTTTTTCCACAGTTACAGATATCATTGACAACATGAGGGACACCAACAAGACTTCCCAGGATCAAAATAAACATTTCCACTGCTTTCCAGCACTTGCACCCCTTCACTGTCTTTAGAATGGTTCAGTCCAGTGCAATTTGAGGGAATGCGAAGACATTGGAGGACCCAGAAAGGATGGACCTAAGTTAAAAATAGCAGAGGAAAATCAGACAAAATCAGAATCAACAAATCAATGCATTCATCCAAACAGAAGAGAAATGTACACAAGGTCACTTCACAGTAAGGAAACGCTTCATAAACTGTGCTACATCAAACTGCAGATACATTTCATAATTTCAGAAAAGCCAAAATAATAAATAAAAAAACAAAATACAATTAGAAATATATTGGGTATAACAGTATTTGATACTCACATGTAAATGCATGACCCCTCAAGAGGCTGCCGTGGCCCCCTTCACACAGGCCTCAAAAGCTTCCAGCAGCTCCTTACAGCCCTCTGCACCCTTCCCCTGAACACTGGACACATATACAGTCAGTTCAGTGAACTGTGAAATAGTCTGCACCCATGAGAAGATGATTCTGCTGTGCAATGTGTCTGTCTGTGCATTGATGTTTTGGACAGCTGATCTCATGTTTTTTTGTTGTTGTTTTTTTTATGGCTAGCCGACATTGTATACTTTGGGAAGTCTTGCAGTGTGAGATTTTATAAGCAAACTAAAGCTATTTTAAACTATATTTTGTTGTACAAATATATATATAATTATACACACACACTAACACACACACACACACACACACACACACATATATATATATATATATATATATATATATATATATATATATATATATATATATATATATATATATATATATATATATATATATATATATAGCTCAGACCATCCAAAAATAGATGAGTTTTTTTTCGTGGAAACAGATTTGGAGAAATGTAGTTGTTCATCTCTTGCTCACCAATGGATTAATGCAGTGAATGGGTGCCGTCAGAGTGAGAGAATATCAGTTTAACCATCACTTCTGGCCTAAATATTAATCCATAATAACACTTCTTCCACTGAAAAGTCCATCTCCTGTTCTTTTCGCACATCAAAATCCACCAACATATTTGTTTAGAACTTTTCTCGCTTGTAAACGGTGCTCAATCTGTGCATATTTCTCTCCTGATTCAAACAAGACGACTTTTACACTGGAGAAAGCAATATTATGGATATAGAATTTCAGACTGGAGTGGTGTGGATAATTTTGATGTTTTTATCAGCTGTTTGTACTCTCATTGTGACGGCACCCATTCAGGATCCACTGGTGAACATGTGATGTAATGCTACATCTGATAAAGAAACAAACTCGTCTACATCTTGGATGGCCTTAGGGGTAGTACATTTTTAATAAAGGCTTATTTTTTAGTGAAATATCTTTGAAAAAAACTATTCTTGAAAAAAACGGACATGGACATTTTCTTCACAGATCGCTAGTTAAAAGTCTCTCACTAGGTTAAAATCTAATAAAAAAGATAATAATATTTAATTCTAAAACACTAGGTGCTTTCAAAGTCTAGACCAGATCTGCACGTGACGACGACTATTACCTTCATAAATAATGCAGACATTGCAATACAGGCAATGTAATGTGAGCTGTGAGCAAACCTCCACTCCCTCGCCATTCCATGTGTGAGACTATTTGAAACCAGGCTATATTTACATCACACATATACATTACTAAAGTTCATGCTAAATTTGGCATATTGCTCTGATTGTTGCATACAAACATGAGACATGTTTCTAATTGCATTTTGGCTTGTATGCATTCATGCATATTCATACTCCAAAGACTCAAGCATTTGTTTCATTTTATTTTGTAATCTCAGATGTAGTCTGAATGATTATATAATTAATTTATTACATAATGCAATGCTCTGTTTCTGACAAATGCTCCATTTTATCTGTAACCAACCAACCAACCTAGAAGCCATGCACCGCAGATGATGACCCCAATTTACAACGCATGCATGCGAGTAAATCAGTTGAGAGATAGTCATAAAGTAGACACCGCTTCTCTTGTGAAAGGTACAACTTGTGCAACACACCGTAAAGTTCACATTATTGTGTCATTGTGTGAGTGCATTGACCTCTGACCTTTTGACCTATAAGAAAGCACTCTGCTTTGTTCATAATTAAAGCTTCATTTGTTCATGAAAGCATCCAGTGCTGGAAAATGACAGAAACTATTGTAAAATGCATCTCCAAAGCTCTATTGACATCAAATGCAAGCACAAGGGGAACGTGTGTTACAGCAGCATGCTTTAACTTAGTAACACGATGGCTAACATGGGTAATTTTTCACTTGCATCATCACTTTCAAAACCTGTTACCCTCCAGCACCATGTGCTCAATACTGAATCCAACACACATTTAATAGTCTTTCAAAAAAACTAATTCACAGACCACTACAGATAACCTATATTCAGGGAGGTTTTATGATATTGGTGTATGAACAAAAATAAATGCTGAGCTACAAAGCATGTAACAGTTTTTAATAGGCAAAATTTCAAAATTCAGTGTCGCATTAATGTATATCCTTATTGAGCTTTGACTCACCATTTGTCCAGCTCATCTTTGGGAGCCTTGCACTGAGCAGGAACTTCTTCAGGCATTTTTCTTTCTTTGTGTGACACAATGTCAGAGAGCTGAGAAGAGCCTTTAAGGAAGTACAGGGTGAACAACTAATATATATAGGATTACTTCCCAGGCTGTGTGGGAAGGAGGAGGAAGAGAGGGAGGAGAAACAGGCTGCAGAAAGTGTCCGAGAGGGCAGGAGTCACATAGGAAAGGTGACTTTGGCAAAATTAGAACAGAATGGAATGTTCCTTCTTGAAAGGTACATATTGCTTATATTTGGGTATTAATAATACAAGATATCAGCAATGTTTCTATTTCAGAATAATGTAAATCAACATCCAGCATGTCTGCTGTAAATATTCATTCATGAACAAGGGGTGGATTTTAAACTAATGTTTATTAATTCCTATCCATTTAAAAGTGTCTCTGTGTGTGTGTGTGTGTGTGTGTGTGTGTGTGTGTGTGTGTGTGTGTGTGTGTGTGTAAAACATATTCCACATAATTTTCATATCCTTTCTAGTCTTACATTTTTTTGTTAACAGGATGGTGAAATATAACAACATTTTTATTCATGCAATATCCCTTTATTTTTTTTCTTTATTTTTACTTCGTCATAACATAAGACATAAAGGAAATACTCCAATCAAACACCAGATGGCACAGTTTTACAACAAACTACAAAATAAAGGAAAATGATCAATATCTATCTATCTATCTATCGAGAATTTAAACTTTTACACTAGCTTAGATAGATAGATAGATAGATAGATAGATAGATAGATAGATAGATAGACAGACAGACAGACAGACAGACAGACAGACAGACAGACAGACAGACAGATAGATAGATAGATAGATAGATAGATAGATAGATAGATAGATAGAAAGAAACAGACATAGAGAGATAGATAGACAGACAGAGAGATAAATAAATAGATAGACAGACAGATAAATAAATAGATAGACAGACAGACAGACAGATAGATGCCTACACGAAGTATTGCGAGTTATTAATAGAAAATTTGATATTAACCTAGAATAATGACCATAATTACAGTGGTTATTATTTACATGAAATAATTCTAATAATATCTGAATCATTAATTTATTTGTAAATTAAAATGTATTCGAATATTTTACTTCTGGTACCACGGTTTTCCCTAAACATTTCATTGCGTCCACAGTCTCCCTCTAGTGGCCAGTCAGTGAATTGCCGCTCCGCGCTCTCTTGCCCACTCTAGCGGCGCGCGTGAGCATGTCTCCCGCCTACAGGCTTCTCACTGCTCGCGCTGCAGCTGTATTTGTCAGAAACTCAAATCCAAGGGAGACGAACGAGGCGCCATCTTTCGTGCGTTTCTCCCTGCAACGATGAGAAAATAATCTCGAAACCGGTGGTCCTTGCCACCTCCAATCTGTAAATAAAGGCGTATATGAAAATAACTCGAACCTGAGACAAAACATCGATTCATAATATAAAGAAAAATATACATTTTCTATCAATAATCCACTGAAGGGGACAGCAAGGTGTTGACTAGTGTCGCCCATTTCGTGATTCCGGAGCCGATAACGAAAAGGGTTCCTGAAGCGGACACGGATATGGCACAAGCGGCGGGGTTGCTTTACCAAACGGCTTATTTCGTGCTTTGGTGACATTATTGTGCTATTGAAGCCAAAGCTCGGTGGAATAGTTGCCGAATTCCCTCGGATCGCGCGCCCGTCACGTGGTAGGTTCCACCTTTTCTTTGTTAGTGGACGAGCAGGCAGAGACACTTATGTTACATAAACCTAATCATGCAAACCTGTCTAAGCTTCCAGTTTAACTCATTTTACCCTCAACTGTTGCATTTGCAATAATTTAATGTGTAGGTTTAGTAATCGGTGTTCGAAGGCTTGTATGATCGCTTTAAAACAGATTATTATCTAGTATTTCTCATGCAATAAACTCAAAAGCGCGCCTGTTTAGACCCCCCCCCCCGTTTTAACTGTTTTTATTCAGTCTATGGTTTTAACCATAACATACCTATATATGTTCATTGTTTTTGATTGTACATCGCGCAGCCTTATATTAATTTATCAGTTTGAAGTCGGTTCTCGTTCAAATTAGTGGTTAAATGATTTGCATAACGCATGCAAAGCCATTTGAGAACATACTAAACGTGTGTAACGTTAATGTTCATATTTACTGTAGTATTAGGCTTGAGACATCAAAGTTAGCAATGCATTAAAAACGTCATCTAGTGCATTTAATTTATACACGGAAGTAGTGTGAATGTTCATGTGGTCTGTTCAGAATATAACGTTAAAGTGCTACTAAAGCACTTGTTCGTTAGCTAGGCATTCGTGTGTGAGATTTTATAAACGATCTTGAAGTTAATTTAATATATTACCTATTGTTGATCTGCAGTGTGTGTTATACCGGTATTTCCTGTATTGTGTGTACTGTATGAGTTTGTTTGTTATCGCAGTCATGCGTAGAAAACGCGCTTTTTTTATTATTATTAGCATAAACGTACTAAAACTTGAGTTCTTAACGCTTCAGTCTTTCGTTCTTTGTTAAACATTAACCGAGTTTCTCATGTTTACTACTTGGACATATTAACCTAGTTATGATCTTAAAACTCGATAACTCACAGAGTACAAACACCGCATTTGGTTTGAGCGTCTCAAATGAAAGATTCCACTAATTAGTTGCTAATTAACACGTCCCAGTTTTACTGTTTTGAAATTTAATTGTCGGTGTTTTAGAAAAAGCGGTTGTTTTCTAGATGGAGCGGGTCGCGCCCTCATGGGCTCCACCATGTTGACATCACGTGACTAGTCCGCTTCCTGTCACGTGGTCAGCCGAGTTACTACTAATATATTTATTATATATTTATATATTAAACTGTTTTCAGCAAGTGCTCGGGGCGTTTTACAAAGACAACATTGTGTAAAATAACTACTGAATTTACAGCCGTTAGTAAACGAGTTGTGATGGATAAAAGCTAGCTTTAAAAAAAAAAACTATACGCAAGTAATATATCGTCAGTAAAATAAAATATCTCTTCTGTCAGTGTATCATTATATGTCCTTTGATAATGCAATGGCGCTAATTATTAATTAGCCACACTGACATGTTTTGTTAGTAGTAGAATACTCTACAGTCGTTTGTGTTTTTAGATGAGGTATGGACGGTACATGGTAGTTCAAGAGTTGAACCATCTCTACATGTACTTATGAAGAGATAGTCTCTTATTTGTCGAGGCCTAAAGGCATATATCCCTAATTCCGTTGACACAGATGGTCTGCTGAGGAGGAGGGGACAATGAGGAGGCTTGCTCTTACATAAGCTTGAATAGAGTAGGTCTTTTTCCCTACTAACGACTATGTAATGGTCCCAGCAGCTCAGTTGAGGTTAGTGAGTTTTTATTCCCTTTTTACTTTGAGGGGAAGAGCACCAGGGAAGATCATTTAATGTCTACGAGGTGCTGATAACACAGATTCCTGCTGGTACATACTTTGTGCTTTGTGTTTATTTTTATATATTCTGTGTATTGAGACTAAAATAAAATTCACAATTTCTGGTATCACTATTGACCTCTTTATATTTTTAACGTAAGTTCCTGGTTTTGGTGTGAATGATTCAACATTGCATGCTATTCCAAAGATTTTTTTCCTCCCAAAACAATATTTGTGATGCCAAAAACTAATCTTATTAGAGGCCTGCTGCCTTGAATTTGGAGAAGGATTATTAGACAGAGATTGCAGTTGTGTTTCAGTTATTTTGCTCATGAAAAATCTGAAGCTCAGAATGGGCTGTTGTAAGAAAACCTTGAAGATAAGAACGCTTCTTAAACAATTGATGTGGAAAAATGAATAAAAAAGCCCCACCCGTTGAATATCCTGTTTCAGCCATAAATAGACAGTTTACACAAGTGCAATAGTAATTTTCATTATCAGACAGTAAGTGGACTTAATAGCTTGTCTCACAAGCCGGTTATTATTAAAGTTTAATGAATAGTTTGGGGGGTTGTTGAAGGCCAGCTGGCTTGAATTTTGGAGAAGAAATATCAGACAGAGATTGCAGTTATGTTTCAGGTATTTGGTTTATTTTCCAGATTTGAGCCACAGAACGAGGTTTGCTGAAACTCTGGGTCTTGTAAGAAAACATTTAAGATAAAAAAGTATCTTCACACATTTCATGTGTATAAATGGATAAAATCAAGCTCCACCCATTGAGTATACTTTTTAATCATACATGTGAGGATTACACAAGAGCAATGGGTTGCAAACTGCTCTTCTGACATTGGCAAATATTGGTGCATATATTAGAAAAATTAAGAACTTTTTTAAACTGCTTTTATCTCCAGCAGTGTCTCCTAAATCTCTTTTTTCCTTTGTAGCCAGGCTGTGTGGGTGGGCTGGAGTGAAGGTTTGGAGGTGCAGGCTGCCGTGCCCATTCCTCGGCC
The DNA here is from genome assembly GCF_963082965.1 of Carassius carassius. Classification (NCBI taxonomy): domain Eukaryota; kingdom Metazoa; phylum Chordata; class Actinopteri; order Cypriniformes; family Cyprinidae; genus Carassius; species Carassius carassius. Next base: position 3,886,033 of record NC_081794.1, read on the forward strand.
CTGCATGGCTGCGATGGCGCCCGCTTTGACCGACGCCCCAGCCGAAGCCCGCCACATCCGCTTCAAACTTGCCTCTCCCTCATCCACCCTGTCCCCCGACAGCACCGAGAACAACAGCAACGCCAGCAACATCCTCATCTCCGACTCGGTCTCGGACTCTGCCGGTAGCCACACCAACGGCAAGTGTCACATCAGCGCAGACGACGGACAGAGCTTCGCCCTTTACCACAGCGTCAAGGGTCTTGAGCAGGAACCACTGTCTAAAGCCCCATCTCTGGGCAAGCTGGCACCGTACTTGTGCTCTGATGCCAAACCATTGCCCTCGTCCACCAAAGTCAAGGAGTCGCTGAAGCTGCAAAGTGTCCTCATCAAGCAGTCGGTGCTGAAGAGCCACGGCCTGCTGAGTGGCTCCATATTCCCAAGCGCTGCTGCAGGCGGTGACTTTCTTCTGCGCAAGCGGCACACACTTGAGCTAACCGGAGGTCAGTTGAAGAGCCTCGTTAACGGTGGAAGTACCATGGTGCCTGTAAACGGACTCTCCAAGAAAGTGGCTGTACCTAGTGCGGCAGTGGCTGAGAAAGGCAGCGTGGCCACAGTGAATGGAGACAGTAACCAGCCTTCCACCAATGAGGAAGCGTTGTTATCTGTGTCCTCCAACTCTGTTGGTACCTTTGCAAACGCTGGACAGAACGGTGACATGAAGCCGCAACAGAATTTGACACCAAGTGTTCAAGGCGTGTCATCACATAGGGAGCTCACGGCATTGTCTGAAAGTACAGAGGTTAAAGCAGAACCAGAGAGTCCTGTTGTTGAAACAAACAGTAACAATATCGTCGAATGTCCCTTGTCCCTAAACTCTTCCCCAGTCAATGATGACCTATCCCTTTCGACTCCCAACATGGAGGCTCTGCTACGGGATCGGGCTCAGCAGAGCCAACACAGGCAAACGGACATCGAAGGCAGCCTGTTACGTCTTCGCAAGCGGCTGCAGGTAGTGCAGGCCAAGCAGGTGCAACGGCATTTCAAACAGCAACTCTCTGGATTTCTGGACCACACTTTGACCCCGACATCTAGCTGTAGGGCGGACCAAGGTGTGTGGAGAGGCACTCGCGCTTCCGTGGACACCCATGCACATAATCTGAGTCGTTTTTTGAAGGGTGGTAGGGTGGCTTCGGAACTGGAGCAACTGCATCTGAGTGGCACCACGTATTTGCGAGCGACGGAGGCTCAATTTGACTCGGACGCCACTGAGAGTAGCTCTGGAGGAGAGAGTGACATCGAGGAGGAGGAGCTGGCCAGGGCGGATCTTGAGCAGCGTCATATTAAACTGTAAGTTGTTTTCAGAAAAAGTTTGCTCTCTGTTGTTTGGTGGAGAGTCCCCTCAAACCCTTTCCAGTGAGTTCATTATCATTATCTAACTTTAGCCCCCACATCTCAAAATCCAATGAGTAGCCGAGTCTCACTCTACATATTCTGTTTCATAATAATCTATTGAACTCAGGTGTTTGTGACAATACGGAATGTTGAGTTACTTTTGAACTACTTTTTATTTGTGCGCCGTGTTTTTAGAATTCTGCGTCATGTGCAAATGTGTTTAAAAGTTACATTTTTTTAACTTGAGCACAGCATTTTTGGAACACTTTTAGAACACTCTGTAATGCATGAGGTGCATGTGTACTACATGTGAGGAGAGTGGCTGTTTTGTCATCTAGCATCAGAATCTGATATCCCCTCCCTTTCTGTTAGGTAAAAGCTGCAACATTTGAGTGTTTTTGGTTAACAAAGTGCATCATCCGGACATCTGAAGTATACTTTTTCTTTTTGGAATTTTCAGTGGGAGTACACCTCTCAACACACTGTAAAAATGCTTAAGTACAAGAATTGGGACGCAATTTTTGATTTAGTCTCATTAAAGCTTTGTGCAGCATTACTATGGTGAAGCAAGCACGTTATGTGGCCTGCTTCACAGGAGCCCCAAGGGAGTGTGGGAGCATGTTTGTGACTGTAGGCCTGTGTGTTCATGCCCTGAACCTTGTAGAGAGAGTCACTGTTAATTTCCAGTCTGACCTTGTTTGTACAGTGAGATCATAGATCTTGTTTTCATAACGCAGTCTAGTCTAAGGTCATTTCAGCTGTCCTCCTCGGCTGTGGTCTTATTTGAAAACTTAAGCGGGGTTAAATTTCCTGTTTGGCCCCTTAGGGAGAGTCTGATTCACTGTAGGTGAAAATAGAGAGAGTGAAACTGAGAACCCTGATGTTTTGGTTCGTATTAAAACCACAGGTGATGGATAAAAAAAAAACAGTTCTTTTTAAGCAGTTTCACATTCATGTTTCATTTTTGTTCCTACTTCCTGTTTGTGTGTATACAGGGCAGAGAAGCACCGTTGTGAGCTCTGCTAAACAGAAGCACATGCATTTCAGACCCCTTGTGCATTATATATTCAAATATTCAGGTGCTAAAATCCTGTTGCTTTGGATTTTAGCCCAATGAGCATTTAGATAAAAAATTTAACATATTTGATCTGATTTAATATTTACGGAGACAAGTGGCTGGAAAGATTTTAGCTTGAATTATAAATGGACGCTTTTTTCTAAGAAGCCATTTAGCAGCTTGCTCACTTGGCTTGGACCTTTGACCTAAATAATCAGGCATCCGTAAATGCAGTTTTTCGATATCATTTTTGAGCTCACTGAAACATGCTCCAGTTTTTCTAAACGCCACTGTCACATGCTTGAATCCATTCCGGGTGTGTGTTTGCTGGCTGAATGCTGATGATGAGAAGCGTGATTATGATTTTTCAGCCCGGTTCCTCTCTGACTAATCTTTCTTGGCACGTTTATGACATCACGATGTGATGGTTGGGAAATTAGAGCATGAGGAACTGCTTCTTGTTAACCTCTGACTGCAGTTTAATCAAGATGAATTTAAACTTTGTGCATCCCAGGACATTGATCCCAAACACCCACACTCATTATTGGAAGCTTTTAATGGAACACAGCTGCTATGCAAATGGAAGATTTACTTCTACTGCAATTAAAGACCACTTTAATCCACTGAGAGCTGGAGTGACTGCTGGATTGCTTTACAGAGATGGGGGTTTTAATGGTCTATGCTCAAAAAGTTGCCAGAAATTGAAAACAAAAGTTGTTTATTTTCCTTTTATGAGTATGTTGACATATTGTGGAACGGTTATTGTTTGGTGCAGATAATAGTGTGGGTAAATCTCACGAAAATATCTCCAGGTCACATTTCAGTTCAAAATCTAAAAGAAAGAAATAAGAAATTATATTTTTTGCGTAAAGCAAAACCTTTGACTTTCTTTCTTCTGGGGAACATAAAAGATGTTACTTGAAGAAATATGTCAGTGTTTGTTTTCCATACAATGGAAGTCAGTGGTCCCCAAAACTGTTTGGTTACCATATATATGTTTTTTGTTCTTTTTCGTGTTCCACAGAAGGAAGTCATACAGGTTATTAATGACATTTTCATACTGAAACACTGTAATGCATACATTTCATTTATGATATAAATGATAAAAGATTCACACATGTCTGTGAGAAAACGACAATCAGGAAGTGCCTTTTTTGAACTGATTTGATCTGAAAGACAAGTATCATTGTTTGAGTTTGAGAAAAACTAGCCAGATGTTCTTTTGTCTCCTCTGTCACTTCTGTCTCTCTCTCATATTCAAGTCTTTCTTCACCATTGTCCTCTTATGTTCTTTCTCCTCCTATTCTCTCTGTCTGAGCTGAGCCCACTCGTGTTATGTAACCTTTTCCTCTCTTTCACTTTCTCAGACGTTCTCTTTCTTTTCATCTTGCATTCCTCCACCCCTTTTTCATCGTCTTTCCCCCATAATTCCTCTGCATTTCTCTGCCAAGCCTAACCACCTCACATACTTCTCTATTCATCCCCTCTCTCTTTCCATCTGTTCAATTCTTGCTCTCTTCCTTGCATGCGCTTTATACATCATGACTCAAGAATTACAGCTGTGCTTTCGACCCCCACAGAAATTATGCATCCAATTTGCGTGGATTCTTTCTGATTTATATTTTTTACCCCTCGCACTACAAATGTACACTTACAGTGTGGTTTGTATTTAGAGAAATAAATCCCCAAATACAGAAAAATACAAAGAATGTAAATAAAAGAGGAAAACAAAATGTGACTACTTTTTTTCCCCCGCTGAAATATTTATTTTTATTTAAAATTTATTGTAAACTAATAATAAAAATTATTATAAATTTAAATTCAATGATGTAACTACATTATAATACTGATTACTATTAAAAATTGCTAAGTTAAAGCAAAATAAAAATAATTAATATTGTAACATGTAATTGTAAAATAAAAAATACATTTATATTAACTATTAGCAACTAAAATATTTATGGCATTTTTTTTCCCCCAAACATTGGACCATGAAACTTTGGGAAGATAGTTGGTCCTAATAGGGTTGTGTGATATTGACAGAAAATAATATCTCTCTTTTTTTTTTAGTGATTTTATCGATAATGATAATTAGATGATAATTTGCTGAGTGTGTTATTGTGCTGGTATCTTAAGGACTACTGTGGACAGCTGAATCCTAAAGTTTTTGATATTCTTCATATTCTGTTTGGTGGTCAGTTCACACTGATGGAATTTAATATTTTCCAACAAGTTTAAATAGATTTTTACCTTTAAAAAGCAATTTTTCTAAAAGTGTGCATTTATCTATTGAGGCAAATTCTTATATTTAATCAGTGAATAAGAATAATAAGACATTTGGGTTGTTACCAAGCAAATGAAGTCTGTATCATTAAAATTCATCATTGCAATGCAGAGGAAACACAGAAGCTGCATCTGAAGTGGCATTTAGATGTATTACCGTATTTAGATGTATGATGTACAGTACTGTTTATTGCAGAACATGAATGCATTTAACCTGCAACTGCAAATGCATAAATATTGTTTTGATATATTAAACATTAAAACTTTGGTTGAATACTGTTAATTGAAATTATTTAAATAATAAAAAGAATCTTTAAATATGAAATTAAAAACACCAGCAGGTGGCAGCAAGTCATTGTTAATAAGGGAGTCATTGCGACTGAATCGGATCATTTAAATGGATGATTCCTTCAGGAATGAAACCCATGCAAAACAGCAGTGTGGCTTTGTTTAGAATTATTTTTGTTGTCAAAACAGAACAAAAACAGGCAATATGGTGTCTATGTCTCTTAATTAACTTCTTGTTTTTTGAACTGAAACATTTGTAATCATGGTAATTTTTGGAGAAAGACACTGCACTCATTGTTTGAAATTGATTAACTAATATGAAATTTTATAAATATATATAAAAAAAAAAATTCCCCATATCTTGAATTTTGTGATCATTGTAAATGTATTGTAATCGATTGAATCATGCAGTGAAAGAACGCACTCTAAATGCACACACGCACTGGCCTAGACACTGCGTAATGCATGTGTGCACTCTGTAGAGGTGTTTTGAATGTTTTTTTTTATTATTATTAATATGCATGGCTAAGAACTTAATTAGGACAACTTTAAAGGTGATTTTCTCTATTTAGATTTTTTTTTGCACCCTTAGATTCCAGATTTTCCAACAGTATCTCAGTAGACTTGTGCCAGTATTCGGTAATGCGATATGTCACGGTAATGAATAGAGCCCGACCGATATGGATTTTTGGGGGCCGATGCCGATATTAACTCGAAAAGAGCCGATTTATAAGCCGATATTTTGATTTTAAAAATAATCTGGATATTAGACCCATTTCCTATAAACTGCACTTACACAACATTCAATAGCTATGACTATGTTAAAAAAAAAAAAGCCTCAGATTACAGTCTCAATGACTAAACAATTGCACATCAAAAGTATATATTTTTTAATGAACAAAAAACAGTCTGGTTTTAAACATTTAACACTTTTACTTTCTTCCAGTTGAAGCTGGTTTTAACAGTCTGTGTGTGTACTGTAAATAAATTATAATACTAAAGTTAAAGTATTTGCAGAAGTAGTCCCACACTTTGCTGCTACAGCATTCACCTTTTTCAGCCATCTGTAGGCAGAAAGAGAGACGGAGAAAGAATAAGCATGCGTATTAATAATATCACCATGTATCATTACTCATGTCATCATTAGAATTATAATAATAATAAACTGGGATCTCCTACATAGGCAAAAATGAGAAATATATATATATATATATATTTTATTTGTCAAGCAATAGGTATTACCTACTTATATTTAACAATATTATTTCAACATTTTCCTGTTATGTCTGTAAAGCTGCTTTGAAACAATATGTAAAAAAAAAAAAAAAAAAAAGCGCTTGTTCAGCTCACATTTATTTACATGTCCCCTCTGGTTTAATAATTTCTGACGCACCTACTGTAGTTACTGTAACTACACTATATTTGCTCTCACAGAACATCGTCTTGCCTACTATTACCGGAAGATTACGGAATCAATTCGAAGTTGAATGGTTAACGTTAGTGTCATGAACACACCGCTGTCAATTTTGAGAAGAACCACCTTCAAACAAGTTAATAGCAAGCATTTAAGGGGCCTGCTAAAAAGGAAGCTATTAGCGTTAGAGTAACGTAACCAGCCTGAATTCACCAAATTGTTCTCTGGACCTGAGGGTAGCCTCTTCTTCCTTGCTTCTCTCTTAATTCTCATCAGCAGGACTAGCGCTATCGCTCGCTTCTTTCAACGGGACAGATACATGTTTGTTGCTGACCGAAAGGAGGAGGAACAGACTATGAAAGAGCTCCCGCTAAACGTTTTTAAAACCCCGCCTACACCATAGCGCAGCGCAAATCGCGTTGTATCTGAAGGGCAACGCTGAACCCAGCGGCAAGCGCCGTGCATACCGCGTCCTGTGTGAAAGGCCCAATTACGCGGTCATTATGTGGGAAACACACCGCGATAGAATAAGAATAAGTTAAACGCTAACGTTATAGTTTGACCTCCTATTAACGTTCGCGCTCTTCCACTGATAAACATGGTATTAGCTTTGTGGCTAATCTAATATAGCAATGCATTAGCGGCTGTAAGTGATGTTACAGAATATTTAGAAGTGATAATGATAGGACCGTTAGCTAGAACTACCACACAGTTTTTATATACAGGGTATGAACTAAATCTACAATCATTTCACATGACGAACGACAGACTCACCGTCACAGTAAGTTACATCTCCGTGGCTTGGCTGATAGCTTTCTTCTGTAGTGGACTTCTGGCACTGTTGTTAACTCTGGAGCTGCAGAGCTCCCTCTGGTGGGCACACTATGCAACACTCATAACATGAGTGAAGCATGAGACTCTGTTTCTCATGTTTCATCGGCCGTTATAAATGCCGATGCCGATTTAAATGCAATTAGCTTATATCGGCCGGCCGATATATCGGTCGGGCTCTAGTAATGAATATGCACGATATTGTTATCGTGGGCACTTCTAAATACCGTGAATAATTATATATTACAAATTATTCAGATATGGAATGCATTTTAAGAATACTATTCCCATCAACTGGTCAAAATGCACAACACCGCTGTATGCTGCTTGAAAGACTCTGTGCGCTCTGATGTAAACAAGCACGTAAGAGAAGCACATGAGGAACACATGAGAGACGAGCTGAATGAAAGCACATTCACTCTCTGACAGCAGATGGCGCTAAACTGCAGAAAATGCAGTCCTTACCCTTGAAACCCCACAAATAAACCAGCTGCCCTACTTTCTAAAACATATTTAATAATTTTAAATAGCCAGTCAGATTTGTGTATTTGCTATGATGTTCATCACAGCGCCAAATACTTAAGTATTAAGTCTTAATAGGCTATTTTAATCTGGACTACAACATGACATAGAAATTGTTGATTTTTTTTATTGTTAATTTACATTTTACATTAGGGCTTAATTTTTAACATTAGTTAATTCATTAGTTAACATAAACTGCCAATGAAAAATTCTTCTGAACATTCATTCATCTTAGGTATTCCAATATTTAGTAACACGTTGATAAAATCTAAAGTTGCACCTGTATTATTTAATGAGCTAACATAAACTAAAACTTTATTTTTTAACAAAGATTAATAACTTCTGTAGCAAATGTAGCTATTGCTCATTGTGAATGTTAATGGTGAACTAAAGAGATCTTATTGTAAAGTGATACCTATGGGTCTTTATAGTTCTTTTGCACTTTAATCGGTGCAAAACTTTTAACTTTATATATTTTTCTGTATTGCTTTATTGTATTTAAATGTTCAGTTATTTTTGTTATAAGAAAAACTGTTTTTTAATCTGTTATACTGTATTATGAGCACTTTTTTTAAAACTAAATTTCAATACCGTGATAATACCGTTTACCGTGGTAAAAGCTTGAGCAATTAATCGCAACAGGAAAATTTGATACCGGCATATACCTATATCTTAGTCAAAATTGTCCAATCCTAACAAACCATACATCAATGGAAAGCTTATTTTTTCAGCTTTCAGATGATGTATAAATCTCAATTTTGAAAAATTTAAACTTATGTCAATTTTGTGGTCCACGTTCACATATATCGCACACACCTAGTTCCAAATGTACATTTAACCCAGCACAATTTTTTTTTTTTTTTTTTCAGTTAGCATGCTGCCTTGGAAGCTAACTGCTTATGCAGGCAGTAGACTGGGGGACGGCTTAGTAGACATACTATCATAATGTAGAAGTTCATCTGTCCCAATTATAATGCTTTCATTTTCTCCTTAGCCTAAAACACAGTGTAACCCTTGATTTATGTGAGTGAAAAATAACAGACAGGGCTCCATATAAAACAGTTGGCTAAGCCAGCGTGTCAGTCAGCTGGTATTTATCTGTGTTTTTGGTTCCTCCAGTCCCTCCTTCTCACAGTCTGTAACCAAAGAACCGAGGCAGCAGAACATTCATGCTAAACGATTCTGTCTTTGTACTCCCTCCATCAGCCCAATGTGATTTATGAAACACAATTACGAGATGATTCACTTCACAGCAGGCACAGTGAGGGAGGACGACTCCTTTGTTGTCATTCACCGTGCCATCAAAACACACGCATATGGAAGAGAAGATGGACGAATGATAACAATTAAAGGGATAGTTCATCCAGAAATGTCTATTCTATCACTTACTCACCCTCAAACCTGTATGAGTTCCTTTCATCTGTTGAAAACAAAAGAAGATTGTTGGTTACCAAACAATTGGCAGGAGCCATTGATTATCATAGTCTGGGGGAAACAAATACTATGTAAGTCAATGGCTATCATCAGCAGTTTTCTATCAGTGTTTGGAACAACTTGGTGCTTGTTTTCATTTTTGGGTGAACTATGCCTTCAAGCAGTTGTTATATAGTGAATATAGTCACTGATAAAAGGTCTGTGAATGGCCACTCTACACTTCGTGCACCACTGACTTCCAGTCATACGCATTAACAAATGCAACTTCATACAAAGAATATCACATTTCACAAGAACAGTTCTCATGAACTCTGACCTGCGAATTTGTATGACAAAAAAAAACGATATGTAATGTTACAACATGCAAGTTTATTGTATATGTTCACATTTTGGATTTATTATCATCATTAGTTCTATTTATGCATTTATTTTCTTTTTAAAAGATACTGCAGAGAGTGATGTCATATCACAACCGTTGCAATGTTCTTGAAAATTTTGCATGCTCAAAATCTAGTGTGAATGAGGCTTAATTTGCTGCAGTGAACTAGTGTAAATAAATTGGTCGCTTTATTTGGAGCAGGACCTCTGTAGGCCTGGCTTTTGAAATTATACTTCATGGAAGTGATAACACACAGTTAATCAACCGTTATCAGAAATGATTACACGGCTGTGGAATACTTGATTCTGATTGGTCATTCGCGACATTCCGAGGTATGTTATCCCTCGATAACAACCGATAAACGCTGATAACACAGGCTCATCCGGGTAACTGAAGTCAGCGCTGTACTCTTGCTAGGAACAGTTTTTCTTGGCGGAAGCTGTGCGTTTGTTTATCTAATAAAATATTAAAACTCGATTCAAAATGTACAGTTATTTAACTATGTCATGCTGGTATTGCGAACTCGCTCTCTCGTTTCATTCAAACGAAGCTGCTGCCATTTTGGTATGATTGTTTTGTACACTGTAATGGATTATAAGATAACTAACAAACCGGTAAGAATTTTAAAACATTTTTATCTTAAATCTTTTAATGCTTTAATTATTTATGTGGTGAAATGTTGTGTAATAAGTGGTTTGACTGCACCATTTCCCTTAAATGTCCATCTAGTTTGAACTCGCCGCTTGCTCGTTCACGGAAGTTTTGCGTTCAAATATTTTAACTCAAATCGATATTTAGTGTCTAATTATTTACTTATGTGGCAAGTAGCCCTGTAATAAGCGGGATAATGTACATCCAGGCGGTTTTTATCGCAGAATAACCCCCCTTCAGGGTGATACAAGATCACTGATCCTGATCACCCTGTTGGGGGTTATTCTGTGATAACAACCGGCTGGATGTACATTATCCCTTACATAAATGTTATGTGACCAACTTACTGTACTTCATCCCACTACTTGTTGAATAATTATCTAAATAGATGTTAATTTGTAGATGATACAGTAGACTAGGCTATAGACTATTATTCAGTCGTATTTTGGTCATATCACCCACCTCTAGACATATTTATGTTTCCTGTCATCTCTGAGTTTCAAAGGAAGTTGTTTAAATTCATGCTGACAAGTGTCACATGAAAACGACTGACTTTATTTAAAAAAAGAGATGATTAATATTGTGGAGTCTGGAGATGACGAGATGGGGTTCTGTACTGAATGTGTTTAGCAGTGCCCTCTATGTATTAAACATCATCATTACAATCTAGATGACTGATTTCTTCTTTAATCTTGACCATCAGGGCTGGAAAAGTCAGACAGAACAATCCTGAGGGTTTCCTGTTTGTTTAACTGTTCTCACAGCTAACCCTCTAATGACTCTCCTAGTTAGCTAAACAACTAAGTGTTTAACCGGATTGTTCACTTTTCTGTCTCAGATGGAGGAGAGCAGAAGGGCGGTTTGCCAGGGAAAGAGCCACAATCATCAGTCACTGGACTTGGCTGCAGGCTCAGATTTCAGACCTGGAGTACCGCATCCGACAGCAGGTCGACATCTACCGCCAGCTCCGCTCCAGCAAGGTTAGCAGACGCTTGATGTCTGGTGTGTTTGTGTTATAAGACAAAAACAGCATCCAGGTTCAGGAATGTTTAAAATTGGGAATTGGTTTAATGTAATTTGGCTGTATATAAAGGTGTTTTATTAATTTGTTTGCATGCTTTCTGCAGGGTCCTGTGGAGCTGGGAGACTCCGCCCATTCTTTCCAGAAAACCGTAAATATGACGGAGACTAAAGAAAATGTCCCAACCTCCAAAACAGTCCAGAATTTCACAGAATCCCAGTCTCGCTTGGCGGACACATCTGAGAATGACATCTCCATTAGGTTCGGACTATTTTAGTAGTTAATATTGTGTCTGCGTAAATATTCGAATAATCGTAAATATTCTAATAGAAAAAAAAAAATAATAATTATATTTATATCATGGAAATTAAGTATCAAAATATTAGATACCTTAAATAAAACCTGAATAAATAGTAAATAAACATTTTCTAACAAAAAGTGCAAAGTAACAAGTAGTAAATAAGAAAAATGGATGGAGATTTTTCCATCTACAGATTTTACCCTGACCTTCTTTTCTCTGTAAATGAAGGGTGCACACTATTGCTGAAAAACACAATCACTACTCCGCAGTCAGATGTCCGTATGCACAGTCACAGATCCCTAAACAAGACCATATCTGCAGATTAAACTTTGTTTTTTTTTTGTAGAAGCATTTTTTATGCAAGTGGAATGTACAAAACATGGTTACATAAATGTTTAAGTAAATATAATGAGCTATATATTGTGCCAAAAATTATTTATGCCATTTACATATATTGCGTGATAAGTCGATATATTGATTATTGCGACAGGCCTAGTGATTAGCTGCTCACGCGGTGACAGGCTGAAAGCTGCTGTTGTTTTTAAAGAACATTAATAGTTCATAAAAGTCTACTGCTGTTATACCTTCAGTCATTTTGAATTTAAATTACCTTGACTTTTGAGACTTTCTAAAATAATTTGAATTTGAACAATATGAAGTTGTAGTTTTTGCATCTTTTCTGCAAAGATATTTAACAAGTGATTTGTTTAAAATGTATGTCATGTTAACAACTTCATGTGTGCTGCACTTGGAATAGAATTTTTTCTTTAACTAAAGGGTTAATAAAGAAAAAGTAACTTTAAAAATGTTGTAGTTACATTAAGTTGGCTAGTTAAAAATAAATAAATAAATAGAATTGAGAATCGGTCAAACATTCTTGAAAAATTGAGTTTTGCATTTTTTGTAAAATCACCCAGCTCTAATTACAGTACGTAATAGGTATGTAACGATTCGATAATGTTGTGATATGAAGTCCACGATACAATATTTATTGCAGTATTTAAAAAAAAAGGCAAATTAAGAATTTAAAAGAATAAAATAAAAATTGATAACATTCTAAAGTTAAATTATTCTACCTAATGCAATTTGAGAGTTCAAAATTAAGAGCTATTACTATATAAATTAACATAATCAAACATTATCAGTGAAGTATAAAATACAGTTAACAGGCCATTCTTGTAAAATGAACTCGGTGTGAATGCAGTGGGGTCTTATTTCACCATGGAATCATATTATCCATTAGCTTGGCTAAAACTGGATTTTATGTGGTTTCCTCTTCTTCTTATTTCAGTAGTGTGGCAGAAGTGTCTGACACATGCTTGTCAAGTCCGGACAGCAGCTGTACATCTGCACGAACACGGCCACTGTTGACCTGCAGGAGACGACGTCTTATCCACCCGAACACTGTCCACAATCTCAACAGCAAGGTGCGTTTATCTGGAGTTTGTTGGTATGAATGTATCAATATTGAAGGAGCAGATTTTTGGCTGATTTTGAATTTGAAGTGTTTCTGAGCGTCATTCCTTTATCAGTTTCAGAGAGTGTCTTTCTCACCTCCATGTGTGTGTGAGGTCAACGGCTCGTGTGTCATGTGTGGCGGTGCTCCTCCCCTCTCCAAACCAGACTTACCGTTTAATCGCCCTGTGCTGGAGAGAGTCGCACATCAAGACCGCAGCATACACCCGGTTCTCTCCATGCAATCGGGTGAGGTGCACAGTCAGATGCAATTAGCGCTAACAACTATTTTCACAGTAAATATACAGTGTGATTTTATGTATGCAGTATGACGACATCACTTAAAAATAAAGTGGTTTTACTATATAAAATGATTGTGTATACATGTGCATGTTTTTATTTTTATATTTTATATATACATGGATGGACTGGACCCCTCAAAGTCACTTTATTCGGTTAGCTTATTTTTTAACCCTTGTGCGTTGTTGGGGACGTTTTCGTCCACTAGGGGGTAAAGTTGAGTCTTATTTTGGCCACAACTTTCTCTGTGTTTGAGCTAATGGAATGATTTTTGGTGACATATTATTTTGACCCATATTTTGGGAAAATGCTTTGAAATTTTTCAGAAACTCAACGGTACACTCTGGGCAAATTCAGTACCCTTTCACCAACAGCAAATTAGGGAGAAAAAATGTAAATCTAATGTTGCACAAAAACTAAAAATGCATCAAAGCCAATGTTGCTACTAATCTTTGACATGCCCAAGACTGTTATTAAAAAGTAAAAAAAAATCCAGCCACAATTACTTTTATATTGAAAATAAGTCATTTTGTGTGTTTTTTTCCCCCAAATCAGTGACATAATTTATGAACTTGGCAATTAAAGAGTTAAAATCTTGGATTTTTTAAAAACATTTGGTAGTTTTGATCAGGACTGAGGTTGATTAACAGATTTATGCAAAAAAAAATAGAAAACAAATATGAATCTGATACATTTTTACAGCAGTTTAATTGAGTGGATGTTTTCATCCCGAACAACTCGAAAGGGTAGTGAATTTGAACAATCCACAAGGGTTAAATTAGATAATAAACAAAATATATGTAATTAATGATTGACGACGGGCCGTTGAATTCTTCGAAAATAATGCACACCCGAGGTGGTGATGTGACCACAATGTGAAGTGTTTTTTTCTACTTAAAATGCTTTAAGATTTAGTGAATTTGCTTTCGCTAATCTAGGGAGCAGAAATAATGTAGTGATGTATACTCTCAGCAATTAATGATGTTATGATTTGATTGAAGAAGGAGAGTAATATTGAGGAACTGATGGCGGAGTGAACCGTGAACCCATTTCCTTGTTTTGTAGGTCATTGGCAGGCCCTGCTTGATCATTAGTGCAAGACCTAGTTGTGGCCTCGTCTTGTGTTATACACACTACAATATGGCGTTTTCTTCTCACAATCATATTGTTCTTGTTTGCCAAACCCATTGGCTGTTTAATGTTGGTAAAAAAAACCAGTATGCATTTATTTATTTATGATGAGTACAGATGAACAGAGACTGTTCATCACCTTCCATGTTCAACACACACCCTGCAGGCCACTAAAAACAACTAAATATGCCAATACTGGGTAAAAAAAAAAAAAAAAAAAGAGATTTCGTGATTTTAATAGATTAAAATTTTTATGAACCAATATAGATTCTTGAATTCCAATCGATGCTGTTTTCAGTTGATGAATGAACCGTACATATAGTGCGCCTCCCATCCAGTAAATCACAATAATAGGCTAAGCTTTGTTACTTTTGATATGAAACAGTCTCAGATTTCAAATTCTGTCCATAATTAATAGTGTACTTTTTAATGTGGCATGATAGATTGCTGTTGACACTTCAGATAAAGTGAAGCAGCAGCGCATGTGTCATCTCGTTTTCTTTATTGGTGTGTTCGCCTGTACGTAATCAAAGGCATTGCAAAAGACTTGTGACGATTTTATTTTTGTTCTGGAGCCAAAGGCTGGACCTCTGCTGCCGCACTAGAGCGAAATTTTCGGTTGATGTGACCTTTGATATTGACCTTTGATAAATACAGTGTATATATATATATTGTATATATATATATATATATATTATATATGTATGTATGTATGTATGTGCATCCAAAATAAGTTTTTGTTTACTTAATATATGTTTGTGTACTGTATATATTTATTATGTGTATATATAAATACACACACACACATTATATATTTTGAAAATAATTATATATATACATTTATATTCTTATATATATATATATATATATATATATATATATAAACATATTTTTTTAAATATATACATGCAAGTGTTTGTATTTATATATACACATATTAAATATGCACAGTATACACACACATTGTGAAAAGTTTTATTTTGGATGCAATTACTCGCAATTAATAGTTTGACATCACTATATATATATATATAATATATTATCATTGTTATCAAAAGTTCACCATTCACAGATTCTGAATTTTTTGATGAGTTGTTCCAGTCCTAGATTTGTTAAAATTTCATAAATTATAATGATTCTGTCTTAATATTTTCTTCTTCTTTCCTCCTCTGGTTTGTCTGTCAGATGTGGCTCTCAGCTTACAGTTGAAGAAGGTCTTGAGATCTCATTGGCAGACTCGTCCGTTTGACAGGATCAAACCGCTGAAGAAGATCTCTCTCAAAAACAAGCTCTCCATCACTCCTTCCCTCTCCAAACACAAATTCAGACTGTCAAACTCGCATGCGGCTGCAGTCCGTGAGTACACACACATTTCTGCTCACAGCCACTGACTGTGACGGAGCGACTGAAGTCATTCATTATTCATTCTTTCTCTCTGTCAGGGTTGGCCCGTCACAAAAGCAAGTCACAGAGGCTACACAGGCTGCAGGTGGACAACATCTCATTTGTCCCAAAGCTGGACACACTCACACCCTGCAGGCCGGATCGTGTCCTGGACCGGAGTCACAGCAGGAAGAGGGTCAGAGAGCATTCACTGGACAGAGCAGTCTGTGAGTGCAATGCTTTCCATACAGACATGACCCTGAATATGTTTTAGACAGCCTGTCTAATGAATACTTTCCGTTATTTCAGCTATGCACAGTTACTGACAGCAGCATAAAATAAAGCATGCAGTCATAAATTCACGTTTCAGTAGACCCAGGGTCAGATATTAATGAGAGTTTGGGGCAAAAAAGACATAAAAAAATGAATACAAGATACCAGGGTAAATAATGCCCCTGCACAATTAAACTAAACCAGTCATGACTGTCATGGTTGAACATAAAAAGTCTTATGGCATTTAGATATTGTATTATAAGAAGCATTATTACATCAAGGGGAATAATTGGCATTCATTTCTTTGGCAAAATATTGCAGCCCTATCCTGTAATGAGCTCTTGTTTTTTGTCTTTATAATTTATTTACTTTATGTAGGCTATTTAAAATGATATTAATCTTATACCATTGTGCCATGTCAGATGCAGCTCTTGTGCCACCTTTGCAAGTCAAGTCACTTTTATTTCTATAGCCCTTTATACAATAAAGTTTATTTCAAAGCAGTTTTACAGTTATAAACAAAGAAATAGTGATTCACTGAAGCAAACAAAAACATCAATTCTACTAAAAAGCTGCCCTAAAAAAGACACGAGTAAATAGTGTAGAATTACTTTTGTTCGTAACATTTTATTGATAAAATACTGTAGTATTCTGATTCGTGAATTGATTGAAATATCGTCTCTTAATGGAAAAGTACCAAACAGCTCAGTGAGACCAACACTTCATTTAATTTGAAATGAAATGGTCAGTAAGCACATATGGGTGTCTTAAATGTGTGTGTGTGTGTGTGTGTGTATATATATATATATATATATATTTCCTTTTCTCACATAGCACCAAAAGTGGTGATGGATGCATGTCCAAGTCCATGTGCGTCTCTGTCCAGCCTTCACTCCTCCAACACCAGTCCATTGACCAGACAGCTCTCCCTCCCCGTCGAGAGCAGCACTCCTCTGGGAAACAGCATGGTACGGTCATTATTTTCAGTACAATAGTTTTGGTCTGAGTCAAAAGCGTTCTTAACATGTGGCACAGTTAAACTTTAAATGACTTGAGTTTGAATCCCAGCTTGTTCCCCCTTCCCCCTCCACTTTGCTTCTTAGCCACTCAAAAGTATACTATCTAATATTGGCAAAAACATGCCAAAATAAATCTTAGTGCAGTCTTAAATGGTACTTAACACACAGGGCTTACATTTAAGGGTAAAAGAACAGGAATCATAATATGTCCTAATGGGGATTGTTAAATTTCATATTTAAACAAATGTCAGCATTGTACATTCAAAGTCATAATACGGTGCTCTTGTCAGGATTTTAAATGCAGCTCATGTGTTAACTTTTCATTCATGTTTTAAAAAGCCCGTTCGGAGAAGAAGAGGCGAGAGTCCGTTTGATATCAACAACATCGTCATTCCAATGTCAGCGGCCGCCACCACCAGAGTGGAGAAGCTTCAGTACAAGGAGATTCTCACTCCCAGGTGTGTCCTCTTAGTCCACGCTTTATTCAACTCCATGAAAGCTGACTGTATTGTATTTGATACGCAAATTTATAAGCCCTAAAATGATTAACACGATCAAAACACTCTGAAAAACACAATCTGCTACATGCTTTCTGCCATCTGATTGCTAGTTTAGGCTTCCATAGCAAGTAAAAAGCCTTTCAGTATAGTTCTAAAAACATCACTCTTCAGGTGTTTTCCTTCTCAAGTTTGAGCTCCATATTCTCACTTTATCATCATAAAATCCTGATGTTTCAGATATGATACTGAACAAAAAACACACATGCAAACATTATTTTGTGTAAAGGTTTAATAAACTGTTCCATTTCAAACATCTGCTCTACTCGCATCTTATTTCTCTGTTGTTCAGATGGAGGGAAGTGGACATTTTAGCCAAACCACTGGCAGAGGAAGACAATAACATTCCGGTATAACATCCATCTGTTTTATCTTCCCATATATTCCAATGCAACCTCTTGTCGATCCTCATTAGTGATGTGACCCAATGATTGATCCGTGTAGGTGGAGGACCTTTCAGATGGCGCGTTCACTAAACTCCACCAGCTGTTAGAGGATCAGGAGCGCTCTCGCTGGCGATGGACTGCTCTCGCACCTGCCAAGAGGAGAGGCAGCAGGTCCCTGCCCTACCTGATCTTACCAGACAACGTTTTACCTGTTTTGTGAGTTTATAATTAACCATGTTGCTCCACAGGTCCTATAAATCCCTGGACGGGCAAACGACACCATCGATAGTGGGAACGAATCCTTCTCCGCCTCAGCCCTCATCCCCAGACACAAGTCACTTTCACTTCCTGCAGGACTACGGACCGGTGCCGTCACCCCTGAGCCCACCCAGCCCCGACACACCGTGCTCCCGCGACGCACACACACCTCACACCAGACTGCTGTACAGCGAAGACACGTGCGGCTCCACTTCAGACTGCACCTTTGAGGAGACGGTAACATACACGCTTTCTCACGCCAGTTTAATGATCATCCTGCTCATTCTCTCCGTAGAAAAATGTAGACTTCTATTTTACATCCTGCTTTCTAAAGAGCAATCTAAAATGAAAGCAAATTATTCTATTGTAAGCGCTAGTATTTCTGGAAAAGTGTTTCTGTTGCAGCTTAATCAATTAAGTGAACATTTTTACCTTTGGTTAACATTTAATAGTAGGTGTGAAAAATAAAGACTTTCAACTTAATACACAATATTTTTTGTACTTTTTTGGCTTTACAGGAACAGTGTAAAAGACAATTATTTAATTTAGTTGCAAACGCGCAAGTTGAAATATCTGAACTTTGGTGAAAATTCGCACCACGTTAACCAATCAGGAGCTTGCTCTAGTAGTGACGTGATTACGATGTAGCAAGCTGAGGCAAAATCCGAAACAACAATGGAGGAATTATATTTTATGTTTAACCACAAAAGAGACATCAGAGCCAGCAGCAGATGTCAGAATTACTAGCCGAGTAGAGACTGCTCTCATCAGTAACATGATCACTGATCACGTGGAGCTGATTGTCTCCGAAATCGGCAAAAAACATTTTTAAATGGGCTCTGTCTTAATAAAAAAACAGAATATTTGAGTTTAAAAAACTACTTTCTCGCCTGAAATACTTTTAAAACTACATTTCATGACACAATAACAGTAATATTTTGAAAATTATCCGAATAAATGGTGGTTGAAATCACAATCTTGGCAGAAACTGGCAAACTGGCAGAAGCTCCTCCTATGACAAGAATTCGCGTCTGTTGTGAAGTGAGTTTCACGCGCGAATGAAGCAAGAAAACTCAAAATGTTCAAGCGTCCAATTACACGTGAATAGCGCGATTTATGTTATGTTTATGTGGAAATAGGAAGATACATACAGCTACACCATTTGATTTCTTGACTTTTATTTAACCCTGACAGACGGTCCAGCCCTGGGAACCCAGGAGTTTTCCTTTACCTGAGGACCCGATAGTGGAGCCCGAGACAGACAAGAGTCAACCGAGCTTTCCTACAGGCCTCAGAGCCGACGCCCACTGCAGGGCGGAGTCAGAGAGCGACACCTCCTCGCCGTGATGATGAACTGATTAACCACCTTAAAACCACACCTCCTATGGCATTAATTGAGAAGAAAACTCATACTAATCAAAACAAAACAAACAAAAAAAAATCAGGACTTCTGCTGTTTGATATTCAAACATCAAATTATTTTCACAGTTTTTAGTGAATATTACCGAACATAGAAAGCTAAACCTGTCTTCTAAAACTCTGATGTATGAAAGTTGTTTCCATAAATGTTTTCATAGTCAGCTAAATATATCACTGGAACTTAGTGTGGTATTCTAACCTGTCAGGTGAACACTATGTAGTGCACTGTGTAGCAGACTAAAGAGGGCTTGACCAAAGGGTGCCTCTCTGCTGACTTGTATATGTATGCTTGTGTTGTGAAGTGACAAAAATACTTGTCCGCGTTATTCTCGGTCACGTACCAAGCAGAGATCTCCTCAGTTAAAAAGCACTTCACAGGGCGTCAATATCTTGCTCTCTTTCTCGACCCTCCCTTTTTCTGTCTTTTTAATAATTTCCCAGCAGCGTATGGAGTGTGGCTATGCTGATGTTCATGGCATTATGTATTTCAATGTTAATGGAGAAATTCCAAGCCTTTTAGTGCACATTAGTTGAGCTCTCACACTTCAGCCCTAGTGTGTTCCAAGCTCCTTTTACATCATCTGTTGAGATTGTACTTTGTATTCCTTCTGAAAGGAGCCAGATGTTTCACACACACCTGCTCTTCTCAGGTTATGCAGTTGTATTGAAACTCGTGTTAACAAGGCATTTGTTTTTCTTTCACTTTATCGGTGTGACCCCATATTAGTGTTCTTATTCCGCACTGTCGCCCCTTCGAGAACCTACTTGCTATGCAACTCAACATTATTGTTGTGGCCCTGTCCTTTTTCTTTTTCATACAATCACAGTTGTCTTTTTTTTTTTTCTTTGTGTCTTTCTCTTCATAGCTGTTTGAGACAGGTTTCAGTGTAATTCAGACTGTTTCAGATGTTAAATCATTTGCAGAAAGGAAAAAAAAAAGAAAATGAAAAACACTCTTTTGTAAATAGTACCATTAAAACAAATCAACCTCCACCCAGGCTGGATGTGTCATCACTGTGTGCTGTAACGATAAACCTTTAATGTTTCTCACATCTCTTCTACATTGGAGGCTACTGAGGCATTGTTTGACCACAGGCTTTTTTCACACCAAGTACAATAAAACTATAAAGACTGAATTATTATTGTAATTCTATGAGAATGTGGAATGACAGAAGAACGAAGTCTTTGGGAGCATTTATTTTCTCTAGTTGAATGATAAAACATTGACCGCCAATCAGAATCCACCAGACTTGAACCGTTAAAGCATTTAAAATGGCGGACGAGCGCGCCATAAATAAACTCAACGATATCTTGCGTTTGTGTGGGGACTAGGCTAATGAAATGATCATCATGGTTATCTTTCTTGTCGTTATTGGTGTAAACAACCAAAACTGCTAACTATTGAGAAGACTTTCTGATTGGGACAAGGACATGTTTTCCAACGGAAAGTTGTCTTTATGAGTATTTGTTAAATGATTATATAAAATGGCTTTAACTTATTGACTATTTTAAGCTGTCAATGCTGTTTTACCTGAAAAATAAAGGGTTTAAAAGCGCTATTTGATTACGGTTTCAAAAATCTAAACCGCTTTTGATGATATACAAACCCTTGATACATCCTATATTATCTTTGATCAATTTAATAGCTCCTGTTTGTCTTTGTACTTGGGGCCCAAATTAATTAGGTGTACTGAATTTTAGTTTAGACAAAAAAAAAGGGTTTATTAAAAGTTAAATTAAATGTTTACTTAGGTTTGCTCTTTTATTTTATTTTTTACTCTAATACTGGGTTGGTGGGGGGCATCACACTTATATTTTATCTATAAATGTGTACACTGAAAAAGATAAATGAAAAAACAATTCTTCCCACAGGAGTTAATATTTTTGTCTCAGATTCTACATGGACATTATTTTAGGCCAGGACACAAACAGGCAGCTGCATCGGGGAGCAAGGGGGGTCTATTTTTTAGCCTACTTTTTTGGAATGATGAACAGTGAGACCAAAAATATGTATTAAGAAAGTGAACTGGGTCAGTTTTGATTTCATGTTCACTTGAACAAGAAATTTTTCATGCTAAATTATCCTTCTAAGCGCTCTGAATTCTGGTTTAAAGGGATAGTTCAGCCAAAAATTCTGTGATAATTTATTCACCCTCAAGTTGTTCCAGATCCGTAGTTTTTTCTTTAGCTGAGCACAAAAGACATTTTAAAGAACGTAGGTAACCAAATAGTTTGGTAGCCATTGTTTTTTCCCCATCCAGTAAAGGTCTATAAATGGCTTCCAGCAACTGTTTGGTTACCAACCGTCTTAAAAATATTTATATTCAGCAGAAGAAAGAAATTCCTACAGGTTTGGAAATTGAGGGTGAGTCAATGACAGCATTTAAATTTTTTTGGTGACCTTTCATTTTAAGCTAGTTAAGTCATAAAAACAAAAGAATCAAGACATTTGATTAATATCCTTTATTTCCAAATTCACATGTACATCAACAAGAATCATTGTAAAACAGTTATTATTAAAACACACGAACAATATTGACAACCAAAGTTCCCAAGCTAAAATTTACAACTGCAAAAATGGTGTATGGAGTCAATGTCAACAGGATGGCAAAACTGCACCCAGAACCATGTCGAAGGTTGTAGAGTGAGACATTTAAACCAAAGGACCGACTGACTTTCTTTTCCCCTTCCTGTCCGCTGAACACTCACTTCCCCTCTCATCACAACATCAAAACCGTAACAAACAGCTTATCCCATATCCAAACTCTCTCGACCTTCCCAAAAACACCCTAGTCAGAAAACGTTCAGAAACTTGTTGCCAATTCATGTTAAAACTCAGCATGCAGATTAAAATGTCGCAAGCATGGCTTCTGAACTCCTCTGCTTATTTTTTTTTTAAGTCTCTTCAAGTCCTTATACAAACATACAGTCATAAACATACGATAAACATACATTAAATATCTAATGGTAGTTACACGGCTCCATCTCCAACACAAATAAAACAGGGATCGCCGTCTGAGTAGTGCTCTTTTCCACTACTGTCTACATAGATTCCTAATAAGCACATCAGCGATTATGGGATATACGCAAGTATAAGAGGCAACGCAATATCTCAGGCTGCTTACATGAAATGCATGCAAGGAGCAAAGATCATGTGGAGTGGTTCAAAGCTCATTAAACATTCTGTGATAGTGCAGGGGAGAGAATTTAAGCCATATGACTGGCTGAGGTCATTACATCATCGTTCAGTAAAACAGAAGACCTTGACGTAACATTTTACAGCTATAAAGTGGAAGCGGATGATGTGGTCACGTGACGGATCGAAGTTGAACGGCATGCTTGTGCTCGAGTGACGCTTTCTGTGAAGAATACAATACTTGTTATAGTTTATGTCACCAGAAAATGTATAATACACAACAGCTTGGCAATTCATCTCATCAGAGAAATGAGAAACTGTTGGCAGTATTATGGAGGAAGTTTACAGGTGCATAGGTTGTTTTTCCATAAGATACTTTAAATAGCGTTCAGATTTCTCACATGCAACCTGTTATTAATAAAACAATAACACTTTACAATGACGTCAGTCAATGCATTTTGAATCAAACTAAAAGAAACGTTTTTTACAGCAATTTTTATTCCAGGTCAACTTATTTCCTATTGTTCGTTGTTAGTAAATAAATGTTAAAATGCATTAGTATATGTAGAAATGAACATTTATCATGATTAATAAATGCTTTAAAAGTATAGTTGATTATTATTTCATGAGTCTAATTCCAACAACATGAACCTCATTGTAAAATGTTACTAATCAAACTGTCCTAAACAGCAGACATGTCCAACTTGGTTGAAACACATAGCTACAATTTTATGTTTGTTAAAAAATATAAATGGAAGGTAAATGTTCTGTTAGTTGCCAAGCTAGAAAACAAGCAAACAAACAAAAGGGAGGCATTTTCAATTAAGACTGCCAGTAGGCACACAAAAAAAGTGTTTTCATTTTATAAACATCCCATATTCATCCACAGAATAATACTGTAAGAGACGTTTCCTTATGAAGCACTCTGAATTTCATGGCCATTTTAGAAAGAGATGTAGACTTTTTAAACAGCGTTGTTATGCACCTGTTTTTCTTCACATAAGCCTTGCAAATCCTTTCAAACACAAACTGTGGGGCTTTAAGTTTCTTTCTTTCTCAAAGTCAAGATACAATGCTCTAATTTTCATTTTAAGCCCTACTAAGCGACTTAAATATTCATAATCTCAATCTAATTTTAGCCTGATTTAAAAATGAGAACAATCCTCTCTGAAAATAAAAACGGGTTCTGTATGAACTGTCCTAAATCCAGTAGCTACCAAAAAACGGCATCATGCATAAGGAAATATATAATGGTCAACAAAAACCATACAAATACACAAACGTAATTTTGTGCAATTAAATCAAGTAAACGGAGGGCAGTCAGAGGACATTTCCAGTTGTTAAAAATGTCCACCGTGGGCGTGGAGGACGAGGCAAATTCAAAAAGTTCAAAAGCTTCATTGGCCTATAACAAATCTTAAGTATTACAAAATCGAACAGTGACTGCCAAAAGTTACTTGGCGTTGTTTTCTGGGCCACAAAATGACTTTCAGAGAGAGGTTAGAATACCGTCAGGTATGTAGAAGAGAATGGGAAGGGCTGGGGTTGGGGGGCGTGGTTTGGTGGTGGTGTGGTCCAATCACAAGCCCTGCTTGGCCAGCGATGCAGACACCTGGTCAGCGAGGGTGGAAAGCTGCGGGGGGTCTGCCATGTTGATGCTGCCAGAAGAGGAGACAGTGCTCAGGCCATGTGGCGACTCCTCTAGAGACACGATTTCTGCGCCATGGTCAGTTCGCGCTTTGGCCTGCTCACGGAACATCAGTTTGTGCGACTCAATCTGGGAAAAGGAAATGTATATAAACTAGTGACCGCAAATGAAACCTCTGAGGTGAAATTGAGAGTATCCAGCGCTGGTTTATGTTGGTTCACATCAGGCCTGGGATTCTTGAATGCAGATCAAACCTAATTCTGGACTGAATATCTAATGTAATGGTGCTATTACTGGGAGTATTTGAATAATTACTGAATAATTCTTGATGAGTATATCGGATTTAAGAGCCTTGATTTAAGAGTCAAAATGCTGAATAAAAATATACTTAAATGGAGAAATTAATAAAAAATGAAAAAAGGGACAAGGGAGCAGATGAAAAAAAAGTTCTTGCTATTTCTTTTAACAAGGTGATTATTTTTGTCAGTTGTTATTTTGTAATGATGATTTCACATCACTGGGCCAGAAGATGGCACCCAAGATGCATTTCACAAGATACTTTGTGCAAGCTTACAATTACAAGCAACATACAATTTATTTTTAATTCATTCATATGAAACATTTTGTCTTTGTTCATCTGCCATTTTACACTATTTATTAAGTTATTTCTTATTTGCAAATGGACTTATCTAATGATGATTATGATTATTGTTGTTGCCATTCATTTAATTTAAAATTGTTTTTTTAAAGGAAAGACACTCCAGCCATAACCATTTTGTTTCATACACTGTTCAGTTTTGAGAATTTGGCCTATTTTGCTTTTGAATGCTTATTTTATTACACATACAACTATCTATCTATCTATCTATCTATCTATCTATCTATCTATCTATCTATCTATCTATCTATCTATCTATCTATCTATCTATCTATCCTTTAACAAAATGGTTTGTTGTTATATCATTTAATTAATATATATTTAACATTTTATTCTTCAAAACAGAACAATTGTAATACAAATCAGCTATTCACCTGTAGGGTCCCCAAATATATGACAGTAAAGTGCTAGATGGTTTGATGTGGATATCTCCCCCTCTTTGAATACTTACGGGAGTCCTCAATCTTTATCTGGGGGTTGCTGAGGAGGACGGGCTCTGGGGACATACTGGCAGATGAGAGGGTGGGGGTATCAGAGGGGTCTGGGGTGACGAAGCCCTCATCTCGGGGCGTATCTGCCCCTTTCCCCTTCTCTCTCTAGAAACGTACCCCAGAGTGGCATAATGGGTGGTGAAATGAACACCATGGTCAACCAAAACAGAAGGAAACACAAAATGATATGGGTTCAACAAAAAGGAAAATGATGGTAAAACAAAACTAAATAAATAAATATAAAAATTTAACAATGAAACATGAAATGCTTATATTTTTTAAATCCCAGTTTAATATGTAGTCATACACATTCACTCAGAAGCTCACGGAATCCAAACAAAGGACGTTCAAAGAAGTTCAATTAGTTCAGGGGATTTATTTAAACCTGATCTTCCAAGAACTAAATGATTCAAACCCAGAGATCAGCTGAGACAGATTTACACAGACATCTGGTTGTAAAATGATAAAGATTTATGAATGTTCGTATTTGACTTTAGGGTGGAGAGTGAATAATTGGAGTATCATGTCCCATCAGTGGAGGACATGTCGTCTTACCCTCCTGCTGCCTCCTCCAGGTGTGTGTTTAATGTTGTCCATAGATCCGACCTTTGACTGAGCCTTGAATTCAAGCTTCTCAGACCTGATCTCAATGTTTCCTCCACCTTGAAAAGGCAGGAGAAATTCCTCGTGATTTAACTCAACTGAATGCATAATAATTTGCATGCTCTAAAACACTAAGTAAATCAAGTCCAAGGTTTGAGCTGTGGTTGCGTTTGGTATCTGCGTGATTTACCTGGTTTGTGGCGGATGTTGTCTTTCGATCCACACTTTGCCTGCACATTGCTCAGATCAATCTTTTTGTGGAGGATTTGGACCTTTTCAGAAAAAAAAAAAACAAGGGTTTTTACTATTCTTCCAGGTAATTATATAAGATTCTGTTTAATAACATTTGTTAAAATAAAAAAACTGTACACTTTAGTTTAGGGATAAATTCTCTGTATTAAATAGTTGTTTATTAGCATACATATTACTAGCATATTGGCTACTTATTAGTACTGATATAAAGCACATATTAATGCCTTATTCTGCATGAGCATATATTAGAATCCTTAATCCTACCCCAAATCTAAATTTAACTACCTAAGTGTAGTTACACTTCGGCGCAAGTCACAGTTAGTTAGCATGAGAATTGGCCCCCAAAGTAAAGTGTGACCGAAGAAACTATAGAAAATGCCAGACAGTTGCAAAAGTACAACTGGTCAGTAGCCTTTGGAGTCCCCTGAACATGAAACACCCTCTTGGTGGTTTGGTTGTAAAACCAATTTGTTTTTATAGAGATGTAATCTCACCTCAAATGATGATGAACCACAACCCCTTCATTATTTTAGATGGTCATCGGTCTACTAAACTAATTTGTTCTTCACTTTAGACCATAGATTGAGGAGACAGCATGAGAACAGTACAATTGTGTACCATCCTTGCTCCCAAAAATAGAAGCGATGACCTCATAGCCACAGCTGTTGGGTTTTTTTTCTGTATAAAAAGGCCTGTGTCTTTAGGGTGAAGTCAGCTCTCAGCTCTAGCCAACTGCTCAGCATAAAGCAGTACAACAAGACCCCTCTGTGCTAAAGAGCTGATGTCCTTCAACAGAAGATGAGTGCAACTCATCTTGAGTGCGTAAGGATCTCTACGGATCAGCCGCTTGCACTTTTAATCAGTGTTCTGACTCTCCTTAATGACAGGTTGGTTGGCATTAAGGGTTTGGATTTTAGTGGTGGTCTGGTCATCTGTTTTTTTAAGGAGATAGGCTTTCCTCAAAGTCAAAATCAGTCTTATATAGGAAATTGAAGTATGTGAGCTTTCTGTTTTATGTGCAGTGTACTGCTTTGAATGTCAATGCCACAGAACCATCTTTGTTCTTCTGAGTAAATGCTTAAACATAAATATTCACAATGAATTGATACTGTTTTAGGAGGTTTTGCGGTGAGGTGAAACAATTTAATAAACCACCAGAAAACACAGAATTTACGAGATTTAGAGGGTGAGTGATCATAAAGTCCAGGCTAAGAAACCATTCAGTACTTACCCTGCATTAATATAAAACACATTTAGAATAAGTGATTTATATAAATGTAATCTTTAAAAACACTAATGTTTTAATAAATAACATGTAATCTCAATACGAATATCCATCTTTAATATTGTACATTATGATGATGTGATGCCAAATTTCACTTTTAGAATTTAAAAGCACTGATTTTATATGTTATGCATTTAGACAAAAGCGATAGATCGGTTAGTGGCCAAATTGGCTAATTAGTATAAGCCACAATTGGAATATCGGTGCGTCCTCACTATTAACGTCTCTTTAGTATGATTTTTGGTTAAACACCAACAAACGGGCCCCTGTTTACTCACATTTCCACCTCCAGGTAAATGTTTGATATTATCTTTGGAACCACATCTAGACTGCACGCTACTTAAGTCCAACTTCTGATCGAGAATTTGAACCTGAAAGAGTGAACAGTTTGGGGAAGAGAAGGAGTTATCTGTATTTTTAGCTCGGGACCAGAGAGGAAAGGCTTAGGAAAGGCTTTTTAGACCATGAAAGTGCAGGTGTTTGTGACTTTGACAGGGTAGATGGAACAGGGCTTCCAAATTGCTAATCCCAAGGTTTCCACAAATGGTCATAACTTCAGGAAGAACCAAGACAGAGGGTGTTGAGTTCATCCTATAGTTACTCACACTGCCACCTCCCGGTACATGTTTCAAATTGTCTTTGGAGCCACACTTTGACTGGACATTACTGAAGTCCACCTTCTGATCGAGAATTTTTACCTGAAAGAGTGTAGAAATCAAGGAAAAGAAGAGTTACTTTTTTGGGTGAAGCCAAACCAGAAACCTTCTGATAAAACCTAAAAAGTACTTTTACTTTTAACACTTCGGAAGTCATACAGTAATTTTAACTTCATGAGGAACATCTCAAGTCATTAAGGGATGGCTGGGAGTTTGATTAGTCTTGATTTTCATCTATCAGTAGTAAGGAATGAAAGTATAATAGTACATTTAGGAGTGAACCGGGTCTGGATAATCTTTTACCCCAATGTAACTTACATTGCCACCTCCGGGTGTGTGTTTGATATTGTCTTTGGAGCCACACTTAAAAGGGACATTACTAACATCCAACTTCTCATCAAAAATGTGTACCCGTTTAAAGCAAACGTTCGGAAGTTTTCAATGAACAAAAATACCAAAATGGTTCCCTGATTCTCATGAAGCATATTATAAAGTGCTTTCCCAAAATAGACTTGGAATGGCATATATTTTAAATTGTATGCACAACTGGATAGTTACCATACTTGGGACATGTAACCATTACAATACCTTGAGATAATTAGTCAGTTCTCACTGTACAGTATAATTCTTTGCTAACATTTGGCAAGCAGTGATAGTTTACTAACAATGTTGAGATGTCAAATACATTTTGGTGATAATACTCACATTTCCACCTCCTGGCATATACTTGAGGTTGGCTTTGGAGCCACACTTGGACTGAACATTACTGAAATCCACCTTCTGATCAAGAATTTGTACCTGTGAAAGGAAGAACATTGGGAGAGTTGACTTGAAAGCTCATTTTAGCTAATTAATTTCAGCTGAAATTAATTGCACAGCCAATCCAATTAAACTTAAAAACTTAAGTTGTTGCCATTTATATATATATACATTTTAGATATTTTTAAAGTGCAAAAATGTTTCACATACTTCAACATAAAAATGTGATTTTAACTGGATCTCAAACATGCAATGCTGCAAAGAGAACATTCAAGTGAATCAACTCAAGATGAATTACCCTGCCGCCTCCAGGCTGGTGCTTCAAGTTGTCAGTGGAGCCGATTTTGGATCGTACGTTCTTCAGATCAGGGAGGGGGGCAGCGGCCGACAGTGATGTGGGCGAGCGGTTCTTTGGAGATTTAGGGGTAGAGCGAATCACTGCGACCTTCTTGATTTCATTTCCTGTGCTTGGAGGCTTTCCACCCGCAGCCTTGCTGGCAGGGGATTTGGGAGTGCCGGGGCTGCTGTGCCCACTGGTCTCCGGGGTCTTAGGAGAGTCTGGGAAACAGTATCGCGTTATGTACATGGCAATAATCTCATAATCAAATCTTCCATTCATCAAAAATATATACAAGATTGATTCCTAGAAACTCCTTTGTGAAAGAAACTCAATTACCTTTTCCATTTTTGGCAACCGCAGTCATGGCAGGAATCTTTGTTCCGGCAGCATGAGGTCTACTGCTACTAGGAGCCTGGAGACACACAGATATAATATAGAGGAAAAGCAACAGAAATACACTAATAATTAGATATTATATTCAATTATAGATAACAAACCTGCTAATGTATTTTTTTTTGTCACATTGGTGTACAATTAAATCTCTTTTAGAACTAGATTTTATTTTTATACCCTTGACTAAGTTCTTTGAAAATAATAAAAACACTAATAATATTTAGTTAATTAATGAATTAAATATTCAAAATTTCAATATTTATTGTGTAAAACTAGTTGAGTATCCAATTTTCACACATTATCACATCTGTATTAACCAAAAATCTTTAGTTAGTGTAAAATGAGTTTACCAAGAAGAAAACTAAAAAAGAGCTTGAAATAAGTTAAAGAAGACAAGAGATAATTATCACTTTTGACAATATATTACCAATAAAGATTTAATTTTCTCTAATTATGCAAAAGCTGTAAAATATTATTTAAGGAGCCAAATGCTATACTTGCCTTAAGACAAAGAAGTTTGCCATTTTTATTAAAAAAAATGTATCACTGAATGACACTGTTAGCATATTAAAATGGCAATTCTCTAGCAAGACATGTACACCCACTGTTGAACATTACTCGACAAAAGCACTCATATTTTAAGAAGCATTCATAAAACAAATTAGGAAAATTAATTATTGGCCTAATAGCATGTTTGTCTGCTCAAACATACAGTTTTCTAAAAGCACAATCAATAATTATGAACCCATCCACCGGAAGCACGTAACAGAGCTGCAGCTGAAGTTATGCAGTACAACCATTCTATTCATGCTGACTATTTTCAGCCGTCAGTGTTGATGCTGTATCCTAAATCAAAGTTAACATCAAAGATGTGTGAATAAGATGTTGGTCAGTTAGTTGGAAGAGAGCAAAAGTTGCCATTCATCACAACAGACAGTGGACAGGCTGCCAGCAAAACAGATGCAAAGTTAAAGGAATACTCCACCCCAAAATTTAAATTTTGTCATTAATCACTTACTCCCATGTCGTTCCAAACCCATAAAAGCTTTGTTCATTTTCAGAATACAATTGAAGATATTTTGGATGAAAACCGGGAGGCTTGTGACTGTCCCATAGACTGCCAAGTAAGTTACACTGTCAAGGTCCAGAAAAGTATGAAAAGCATCGTCAGAATAGTTCATCTGCCATCAGTAGTTCAACCGTAGCGTTATGACGCGACGAGAATACTTTTTGTTTGCAAACAAAAATAAAGTTTCTTTTCATTTTTCGCAGTCTCCTCTGTGTCACTCCATATCACTCAAACTGCCTAAGCTCTTCTTTGTCAGCCGCGCCACAAGGATGCGCTGTTTTCCTTCAAAGGGATTGTTGAATTAGGTCGTTACTTTTTTCCGAAGATGAACAAAGCTTTTACAGGTTTGGAATGACATGGGGGTAATTGAGTAATGACCAAATTTTCATTTTGGGGTGGAGTATCCCTTTAAAGCACTCTTCACAGAAGCAACAGGTCACAGGGTCCGACACCAGCAGCTGTACTCACTCTTGTCCTGGTTTCTTTGGGCCAAGAACTGGAGGAAGACACTAAGGGAGATCTACTAGAGGAGGTCTTTTTGGGGATGGAGGAAGGTGTTTTATGGAATGAAGGTCTGACTTTACTGTTTTTAGGGGTCTTTATATAAAGAGCAAAACAGTAGATGAAAACTCCATTTAGTACAGATAGCGACAGAAAGCAAAATAAAAGGCAGAAAAAACTATAATGAAAATGGAAGAGAACAGAAAGAATATGCCAAAACGCTATTAGCACTCACCCTCTTCTCAGTATCACCATTCGTCTTGGACTGAGCTGTGAAGGACCAAAAAATGCACCAATATGAATACAATCAATACATCAGAAATAGCATGTGAACAAATGTGTTGCTAAAGCTAGTGAGCTGCCTAACCATTACTAGATCACTACTAAACCTCACAAGGGACTAATCTGTAACATTAAAGACTCAACTCACAATCGATTTCAATGTGGTGTGATGTTAACATTGCTAATAAGGCGACACAAATACAAAGCACATACTGGATAAAATAGTTTGTTACTGAATCAAATGTTTTTCGTTTATTCTCTAACCTGGCCTGCCATCTTGGATTTTCCCTTTCCTTTTCCATGAAGGATATAAATAATGTTACTTCAGAATTAGAAAGCCTACTTAAAATGTTTACGGTAATGCATATAGCCTTTTTCTGCAAGCGTCTGAAAAAATGAGCGCGTCTGATTTCACTCCCCTTGTGACACTGCAATCTGTAAATTTCCACCCACGGCGCCGTCATTTTTATTTCGCAAGCGACAACGATGTACAATTCTAATGCCATGGCGAAAGTTTGAGCAAAACATGCTAACTGTTCTGTCGTTGGCTGCACAGACGAGCACAGAACACTATTTAGAGTCCCAGCCTCAGATTACAGAGAGACAACAGAGCAATGGATTTATTGATTTATTTACTGTATATTACACTGCTTCCACACAGATCTAAAATAAACTTGATTTATTTCCCAGCTGTTTTAACTTCACAGACATAACCAACTGTTTTTGTAACTCGTGTGTTTTTAACGTAAACTTGTGTGTTAATGAGAACTTAGTTTAGTACTCACATGCTGTGACAGCAGCTTTCTGTATGTGTGCACTCAGAAAACCGTATACAAGAAGTTTAAACTAATATGGTTTAAAACGCATGATTTTCACCGCAATGAACATGATAATCATCACCAAAACAGATGTTTTTAGCAGGTATGAGCTGTAATGGTGCAGCTCTATTCTGGAAAAGGGGGCGGGGTGCAGCAGCTCATTTGCATTTAAAGAAACAGGCACAAAAACAGTGCGTTTCTGCTTCCACTCAAAATAATATAATAAATGATCTGGGGGGTATTTTTAGCTGGACTTCACAGACACATCCTGGGGACACCATAGACTTATTGTTAAAAGAGGCATAATATGTCTCCTCTAAAAAACAATTGAGAAACATAAGCTGTAAAAGAAAGTGAGGGGATCTGTTAAAGCAGCGCTGCAACACATGGTGTTATGAACACATGCAAGTAACACGTTCATGCACACAGACATGCCAAACTGAATTAATTGAAACATGGCCAGCAAACATGGATTTCATCAATCGGCACAAAACAGGCTGCAAGACCACCGGAGGGAACAAAAGAATGACAGATTGAGACAGAGTGACCAAAAAAGGACGACGTGTAGCAAACAATTGCAGGACAACAGATCGTTCTCCTCAGCACGCTGTTCATTTTGGAGGAAGTTTTTCATAGACAGGAAGTGGTGCATAGCTAAGCAGCTCTGTAAAGAATAGGTGGAGGCAAACCAAGAAAGAGACACTGCAGTTTATCTGGACAGACCTTTGAACTGAGCCACCGGCACCAAGGATTTTCTTGCCGTGGAGACGTTGACACCTTTTGGACAGCCAACTGTGCTTGCAGAGGGAGGAGTGGCTTCTGTCTTTCCTTCATCTTCGGCGGTAACGATAATGCTGCGATCAACTTCTGATAACATAGCATCAGCTTTCTCCTGCACTTCTCCCGTTGCTTCCATGTGTTCATGAGGTAGAGTTTTGGAAACAATATGTTCTTTCGTTTCAGAAGCTGCATATTCATCAAGTGTCGCCTGAGCCCTGCAGGCCCATGCAGGAAGCGTTTCTTCTTCAACATTGCTCTCGTTGCCGTAAAAAGACAGTTCTTCCTCTTCCTGGAGGGTCTCACTGTAAGGAGCCGTGGCTTCTACAGTCCTCTCCCTGACGGATGTCAGGTCTTCCAGGGCGGTGCTGCGAACCAGGAAAGCCACAGGTGGCTCGTTCTCTAGAGACAGGCTCCTGGTGCGGTCTGGACTGACGGCTGTCCGCCGATGAAGGGAATGGACCGGTTGTCCAGACCAGCTACTTCTGAGGAGGTCTTCGTCCTGCTCTAGTATTCTCTGGGGGTCTACACGGTTCCAGTCCGAGTGTTGATCATAACCATCTGATGAAAACCCTGCTGCTAAAGCTGAAAACAAAGCCGCTTTTGCCTTTCACTAATGCACGTCCTATTCACCATGGACAGAGATTGGTCAGAAGATTTACAGAAACCAAAGACAACATCTATATCACTCTTCTAAAGGAAGCTGTCACTTGATGAGGAGGGAACAAAAACACTTGTGGTGACAACCGTAGAGGAAAGACAACGGGCATAACAAACTGGTTTGCTGGCCTTTGTTAACATACAAAACAAACAGCTGTGATGAAACCCGGACTTCACACTAAACACAGGAATATGAGCTGATAGGTACAATTGAAGAGCAAGATTGCTTGCAAAAAGTGTTTTTTTTTTAAACATGAAGGGGATGGACTTGGAAGCATGTTGTTTTTGTGTCATAAATCCAGAGAAAAAGAAGTACACTTTAGCATACTTTATTTAGTATTTATTGTGGAAATGACATCCGTTAAAATAATATAGTTGTAATGTTTATTTTATGTTATTTACAATTAAATAAAAATGTATTATAGTTTAAGTATGGAATAATTGATGACGGGCCATTGAATTATAAGGGAAAAAAATGCACACTCGAGGTGGTGATGCAGCCACGAAGGGTGTGCATTATTTTTCTAATAATTCAATGGAACGGAGTCATTTATTCTGCTAATACTCGCTCTCTCTCTCTCTCTGTGTGTATCTGTCGCTCTCGCTCTCTTTCTAATAACTCAATTAATAATTGCATTAGAATGCTATCAATAGCTAATGCCTCCATTACCAGGTTTAAAATTATGTTTGGTACTAGCAAAAGAGGCCTTTGATGAAATGTGGAAGAAATAATCCTACTCACAATAGCGATTTAAGTACAAAAACCGGATGAAACCCTTTAAATAAATCATCGGATCGATGTGTGGTAACCGTAGTATAAGCGGAATAATCGACTCCGGACCGTTGAATTATTAGAAAAATAATGCACACC
Source organism: Carassius carassius (assembly GCF_963082965.1). Taxonomy (NCBI): domain Eukaryota; kingdom Metazoa; phylum Chordata; class Actinopteri; order Cypriniformes; family Cyprinidae; genus Carassius; species Carassius carassius. The sequence continues at coordinate 3,920,968 of NC_081794.1, forward strand.
CGAGGTGGTGATGCGGTCGCGAAGCGGAAGCCCGTCTTCAATTATTCCTTACATATTAAATGCAAGTTCTTCTTGACCAACTAAATTAAGTATTATTTCATAATTCTACTGTCTTTGAAATATGGTTACTGATAAGCATTCATGATAACAACAATATATGCATATGTCATGTAAACTGCAACATAAAAAAAGTGCAACTTTTTATTGTAATTAATGTAATATTGTATAGTCAAGATATCAAAATAAGTGTTATCTCTTTTAAGCATGCCAAAAAATTTAGTTAACTTACTTTTAGTAAGTAGTCTTAAGAAACAATGTCATGAAAATGTGCTTTTTTTATTCTTATTATATAAATAGAGGTTTTTAAAAATATACTTCAAAGATTTCAAGTGCACTTCTTTTCCACAACTATAGCAATTAACAAACAAACACGCCTCCCTTCTGTCATTGGCAGGTTAAAACAGAAACAGTCCCCCCCCCCCAAACTTCCACCACTGGTTGAACTTAACAGTTTACTAAATAAACACAGCAACAGTGTTGGCACTGCGTTTTCACAACCAATGAATGCTTCTATACTATTTAATTCTACACATTTAAGAGAAAAATGATTGCAGTCTGGTCTTTAAAAGCACCTAGCTGCTCCTGATTATTAAAATAAAATTGACATAAGGTATCTTGGTGAATTCACAAAACTAAATAACCAAGATCCAGATCAGTGAGCTGGAGTACTACCAGACAAACATTAATAAAAAACAACCAAAAAAAAAAACGACGAGATCATAGCATATTGGCTATTCTACAAAGCATGACACTAATATGGTTGTTGTGAAAGAGAAAAAAATTGAACTTTACCTGCAGGTGCTGTTCCTCCAGCTTATTAATTATCAGGATATATAGCAAACAGAGAGAAAAACATAAAGGACAACATTAGAGAATAACATAGCATATTATTTCAGCCACAAAGATGGACTATAAACACTATAACCTAGCATGAAATCACACCATCAATATACTAGACTCCATTTCAAAAGCAACAAATACTTGCAATTAAAGCATTGTGACCTGTGAGAGGCTGAGATGCTTTTTGGCACAAAGCATTAATTCCAGACATGGCATAACATCACACCTACCCTGGCTAAGGCAGCTGAGCTCTCTGAGGTCTTTGTGACTAATCGCATAGGAACTAATCTGAGAATGGTGCTGGAGTCTCACCCGAGTATATTTTGATTTAAAAGCCAGAAACCTGTCAGCATGCCTCAGCAGTGATGTCAAAATCAAACTGTGTGCTTGCAGACATGCATATTACCTTACACTTTACAAATCACCCTGTTGTAAGCATAACATAAAAAGGATTTTGAAGCAAGAAATGGCAATTTAAAACAACTGCTTCCAAGATGGCATTCTTGTTACCAGTAGGCCTACTTCAAACAGAAGCAAATGCATCCTGCAGGAATTAAATATGCAACAAATCAGAAAAAAAAACGCTGTAAAAAATGAGAAGCATTAGGATGTAAGGCACAAAGGCATCCGCATAAATTAAAGCACAGAAGGGCAGTCAAGCAAAGCATGTCGGTCAAAAGAGGCAGCAGTCGATGGAGCAGAAGATCCATACCACTCGTCATTTCCACTACAGGCTGGCACTGATCCTCTTTCTCTTCCTGTTTTGAATCCCGGGGGCTCTCTAAAAAAACAGTCATTTGAACAGTTCACACACCAAGCTACTAAAGAAAGCCCAGGTTTACTTGTGAAAGTGAAGCTGCTGTTAAAGTCAAAAAGCAAGCCAGAAATGAAAGGTTTAGCTTCACAGCTCAGCTGCAGTGAGACTTTAGTTGGGTTCCAAAGTGCTCTGCTGAAAGGAAAGAACTAGATGATAAACTCACACGAGCACTACGACAAAATCAATTCAAAAGGTGAAAAGCATGTTGCAAACAAGCCTGGTCTTAAACTCTGTATATTTATCAAAGCATAGTTAGTAAAAGGCAATCCATTACATAAGTACAAATAAATACTTAAAAAAAAAAACCTTGGTTAACTTTGTGCTCAATAAAAAAGGCCATTTGAAAGGGAAAGGGAAGACGAAATGCATTTCAAAGCATCTTTATTATATGTGCAGCAATGCATACCACATTGCTGTTGCTCAGCAGAGGAGGTGCCTTCAGCATTACTGTGCTCAGCATCCACCTGTTCTTCTGAAAACTCCTCTGGGAGAGAGAATGGTGGTTAAAAAAAACACATAAGTCACAACTAATGTGGAGTTATCAGTTATTCAGGACAATCAGTAATCATAGAGACAAGTTTAAAATCTGTAAAGTTTTTTCAATTTGACATAATAGTCGTCTTAATTGGCAAAAATAACAAGTTTACACAGGTAACAAAATGTGAGGTTTTAGCTGGTCTATGAGACCTCAGTATTTCCCTGCAACTGGGTCTCTGAACTTGGTTGGAAAAAAAATATATATATTATTCAGTTATGTAAGGACACCTGTAAATTTAAAAACGCACTGCTAATTTTACTGTCAAATAAAATATATGGGGAGAAACAGAGGGCATTTGACTGTACTGGCATAAAAGCAACAACCCCGCAGTGCTGGAAAGTAACTGCTTGTTAAACTAACAAGAAACATTGTTTCTCCAAAAGAAATTTAGCTTTACAAAAAAACATTGGCATTCAAACAGTATAAATCAGAGGTGCGGAAACTTTTACTATGGGTGCTGTGGGCCAAAAGTAAAAGCTGTATTATATCCAACTATTTCATAAAATGTACAGTATAAACATGAAGATATGAAATAGAAATTTAAGGTCATCATGGGTCAGCAGCACTGGCCTGTAGACCCTGGTTTGGGCTTCTCTGGTTTAAACTTCAAAAAGAGATACTTCAAAAAGTAGACTGCATTACACACTGATTCATATGCACCTCCTCACACGAGGGGCGTTCTGTTTTACTGAATGTTACTGTTCGAGTCTACTGCATTTTTGTTGGTGTAATCATACCATTCTTATTTTTTTCACAAGAGTATGCGTTAAGAAAGTTGAAAATGCGTTATTGAAGCTGACTTCTAAAGGTTAAAACATTTTTTACACAAAACTAAATTAACTTCAACAAAAAAATAAATAAAATCCAGGATGATAGCTGAAGACAAAGGGATCATATAGATCACAATAACGGAGTATAGTACCATTTGATTGCTGCATAATTGGATGACACTGGTGAAAACATCCATGAAATGCTCTGATGACAATTGACTATTATTCAAGTTAGTTTTTTTTTAATGTGCAATACTGTTAAACTATAAAAACAAGCAAAACATGTCAACAAGTTTAAAAACAAGAAATATTTTTCACGTTTATAGTTATAGCATAGTACACGTAGCAAGGTTGTTTTTTTAAAGAATAGAATAAAAAAAGAAATACTACCCTTTCTGGAAAATCACCTGTAAATTACCACTTACGAGATCATGTATGAACTTGAACTTTTGAGAGATACTGTTAAATTCGTTAAACCTTTGCTTGTGTGAGAGCAGCTAATGTTTAATAATGTGCTTCTAGAGCCACTACTAGCTTTACTATCTCTAACATACTCACTCTCTGCTGTGCCAATGCAGTACATGTCATTTTTTGGTGACACATACTCTGAGTAGTGTTTCCTCCTTGTGTGTGGCATTACAGGAAGAGCAAAAGGGGAGAAAGTGTGCACTAGTGAAGGCTGTAAACTAGGGAAATATAAACCACGCACTAAAGAATGCAGGGGGTCACAGAGGAAAAAAAGAGAGTGTTATGGTCCCATTTATGGCATGTGAATACATACAACACAATGGAAGACTCTGTGGTAAGCTGGCAACTTCACAAAAGACTGAAAAGTCAATACCACCACTATGTTCCTTTCTTCCATACACATGCTTGGAGATCAGTGATTGGCTGTGGTTTTAAATAAGTGACTACATTTACAAAATGCTGTGTTCTCCAAACAAAAAACAAACGAAAAAAGCCCGATTTTCCCAGGACTATATTGCAACATCATTAAATTAAATGAATAGTTCACCCCCCCCCCCCCCCCCCCAAAAAAAAATATAGTCAGGTCATCTCAGTTTATTCCTGAAAATGAGAGCCCAAACAGCTGATAAAAAAATCACAATAATCCACAAGTAGCCTAATCCACAACCCTCCAGTTCATCAATTAAAAAACAAATCATGCATTAATGCATTTTCAAATGCAAAAATCCCCATAATCAATAATAATGCTTCCTCCAGTGACCAAGTCCATCCTCTGTTGTCTTCTTACATCAAAATTCACCCACATGTTTGTTTATAGCCATTTTGGCTTTTTTTATGCATATTTCTCTCGTGATTCAGACAATGTTTTTTTCACTGGAGAATATTATGTAAAGAGTGGTGTGGATTACTTGTGGATTATTGTGATGTTTTTGTGATGTCAGCTGTTTGGGCTCAAATATTCAGTCTCAGAGGTTTTCATCCCTGGAAATGCCCACCTGTGAAAGTGCTCTTTCACTTTTTCAACCTGTGTCGCCCTCACAGTTTCATGATATTGTTTCTAGTATGAAATCTTCTGTTTGTTCTTCTGATGTTTTGCTTACTTATATTTTTAAGGAGGTGTTTTCATCTCTGAATCCAGTTGTGACCGCCATTGAAAATAGTTAATTGGTCAATGGGGTGGTACCTACTAATTTCCAACATACTACAGTACAGCCACTGTTAAAAAAAGAAACTCACTTAGATTAGCATTACTTGAACAACTATAGACCCATCAGATATCTGCATACCTGAGTGCTTTTAGCATTTTTGACTAATTTCAGTCTGGTTTCAGGGAGCTACATACTACTGAATCAGCTTTGTTGAAGGTTTTAAATGACATCTTACTCACTCTGGATGTAGGTTCTGGCTGTATTTTAGTTTTGCTTGATTTGAGTGAAGCATTTGACACTGTAGATCACAATATTCTTTTACACAGACTAGAACATGTAACTGGGCTTCGAGGCTCTGTGCTGGAGTGGTTTGCCTTTTATCTCAAAGGTAGAACGTTTTCTGTCAAAGTATGGAATTGTTTTTCATCCCATGCCCCAATACATCACATTGTACCCCAGGGCTCCGTCCTGGGTACTCTTGTTTTTATTATATTTGCTTCCACTTGGTCATATTATACAGAGACACAGTTTATCTTACCACTTTTATGCCGATGACACTCATCTCTATAATTTCTAAAATAATAATGGTTCTTTGTCTATCCTGTTTGACTGCCTGTTTGACATAAAATGTTGGATAGACATGAACTTCCTACAGTTAAACAATGACAAAACTGAAATTGTTATCTTCGCCTCACCAGATAGGACCTCTGACATAGTTAATCAGTTTGGTTATTTATCCTTAAATATTCATGACTGTCAAAAATCTTGATATAATTTTTTTCTCAATGTTTATTTTTATTTTAACAAATGATACTGAAAAACAATTATACAGAACAGATAAGAACCCACCCCATCCCAGCCAACCCCATGTAACAGTCAGACCAAAAACAAATATATATATAATAAATACAAATACAATAATAATAATATACAAACATGTACATTAAGAATAATTTTTTAGCAGAAGTGTTCTCAAATCTTGATATAAATTTTTATTCTAATTTGAGTTTCAATAAGCAGATTAGTGCTATTGTTAAAAGTAGTTTCTTTCAGCTAAGATATATTGCCAAAATCAAGATGAAGCTCTCTAAGAAAGATCTTGAAACCGTTATTCATGCTTTTATTACCTCAACATTTAATTATTGCAACTCTTTATACCTGGGTTTGCCTAAATCAACTGTAAATCATCTGCAGATAGTTCAAAACACAGCAGCCAGGCCTTTGACTGGCACTAAAAGTGTCAGCACATAACTCCTGTGTTTGCCTCTCTCCACTGGTTACCGGCTAGGTCCCGGGTTTATTTTAAAATTTTGCTTTTTGTTTATAAAGCTTTACATGGCCTTGCCCCTCAGTACATCAGTGATCTTGTCCCTTACAATGATGAAGAAACAATCACATCTACATCTTGGATGGCCTGAAGGTGAGTATAGCAATTTTTTATTTTGGGGTGAACTATTGCTTTAAGAAACTATAATCTAGTTTTTATTAAACTTTATGCTAGAACGACTGAAGAAATCACAGTAAAGAATGCCAGATGAGTCCATTTTCATTGTGGTGATTGAGTTACTGAACAAGACAACTGTTTATACTTTTGGTGGAGTAGTGAATGAGGGGGTTTCAAATTTGCTCAATGTCCATTGATTGTGCATGCCTTCCTTTGTACCCTGTTGCCTTACAATTTCTGTAACCCAACTGAAAACTGTGAGCTTTTCAAAAGGCTAATGGTCTGCAAAAAAAAACCCACACAAAACCGCACACACATGCAGAAGAAAGCAGGGTGTGTAATGGCGTTGAATTAGTACCAGAGAACGTCCTGAGAGGAGGGTGACCCACATGCCTGGATTACAGCGCGACGCAGCTGCAAAGCCTGGATTGAGGGCCCAGTCAAGCATAGCCTTGTGGTTTATGTAAAGGAATTAAAACATAAGGCTGTATCAAAGAGCTGCTGCCACTGCGGTCACAATCATCACTAAAATGTGTATAAAGATCATACGCCCTACATGTCTTTGATCATTTGATACGTTTAATTTGCTCATGATGGGAGGAAACACACATTAGCGGTAATGCTAATTTATGTTCAGAAGGATAACACATCTGCCTGTATGTCGTATGACTGTGAATTCATGCGCTAATGAAGACATTAATATAATTTCATTATTTAGTAGGCACATGTGCAAATCTTTCTCTGATGTATGACACATGTATGATGTAATCAGCTTCAACAATTTTGTAAGTTGTTCCAACAAATTTAAGCATAATAACTGAGTGGTGGCCCTGGAACCAACTAATCTTATGTATTTTAATTCAAATTAATAGCTAGACTTTTGCAAAAGAAATTAAATATTTGAGCTCATATGACACATACTTAACCTTTCACAACTTAAACGAACCATAATAGCATTTAGCATTTTAGTAACCACAAAAACTTTAACATAATAGAAACTCTGTTAAATGTCATTTAAACATTCAAACACATCAGCATTACAAAATAACAGGCCTTTCCATTCACTAAAACATAAAAAAAAACATAAATACCAAGTTGAGTATGAGAATGCAAACTAGAAACTACTGCCCAATTCTAGGGCTGTGCGATATAGACAAAAAAAAAACCTACCACGATTTTTTGATAAATTTTGCGTTTTCGATTTTAATCACGATTTTGACACACATAGGCATGCTTTACAGTCATAAATGCATTCAGTATAAATTTGAAACATATTTCCAAAAGAAAACCAATGAGAGCTTTATCAAAAATTTGTAACATGTCTCTAGAACAGACTTAAGTCAAAATAAAGTAAAGTAATGTCAAACAAAATCTAGACATATGGCAAAAAATTATAATAAAAAAATTAAATAAAACCCCTGTTTCAGGGAGTTTTTGTTTTTTTTTTACCATGCATTGGTCATAAAGCTTACTGTAGCGGTTCCTCAGGTGTTATATGTTTTGCCCAATATATTTATTGCCCAAGGTTCACACGTACTCGTCTGCAGTGCGTATACAGTAAGTTACATGTACACGGTTCAGAAGCAGCAACGAGAGCACATTATTGTAACGCAAAAGCACATTAAAATAATGCACGAGCCTGAATCTATCCGCTCGCACGCAGATTTCCTTTGCTTTGTTAACAAAACCAAATGCGCGTGCTCAGATCATAGACTGTATAAGGCTCAGATACACGCTTCCTTACAACGTGGCTCCTCTCACTCAACCTGTGTCCTGTGCACTCACTACTCTCTCTGTGCTCATGCACAAGATATTAAATCTTTTCGCACCTTTCTATTTATAACCTTTTCTGTTCTCATCTTTTACCGCGTGCAAAGTGAACGTTCTGATCCGTTAACATGGGCTCGAAAAAAAAAAGGCTACGCATCACAGACAGAGTGTGTGAAACTGGAGTTAGGCATATGCCCAGTTTGCTCTGTTCTCGCACTCCACTTAGGTGTGCTGCATCCTGATTGGTTCAGATAACGTACTGCGGGAGGTTGGGGCTGCGGAAAATCGTGCTATAACGCGATTTACAAATCGTGCACACTCAAATCGCAATTGTATTTCGATTAATCGCACAGCCCTACTTAATTCTCAAAGCTATCAATGCAATTTCATCAAGTTAGTATTTTTTTTAAAGGATGAAATAAATAAATAAATGCATGTTTGAAAGTTAAAATTCTAAATCTATTAAGAGACAGTTCACCCCAAAATGAAACTTTTGTCATTATTTACTCACCCTTATGTTCCAAACACGAAAGAAGATAATCTAAGGAATTTTGAAGAATTAAAAAAAAATTAATAATAATAATATAAATACTACGGAAGTCAATGGGGACCATAAACTGTTTGATTACTAGCACTCTACAAAATACCTTAATTTATGTTCAACATAAAAGAACTCATACAAGTTTGTAACAACATGAGTTTGAGCTAATGACAAAATTTTCATTTTTGGGTGAAATATCCTTTTAAGTTGTGGTAGAAGGTCCGCTGAATGTGTAAACCATATTCCATACCAGTACGTCCTTCAAAAACAATTAAACTTGTCCTTCAACTACAGTTGAATGCTGTCATGATACACACACACACACACCCTGTTCACACTGCAGAGCTTGTTTAATAGTTCTGACTAATCGGTATGTGTGTGTATTTATTTTGACTGGATGTGACACAATCAACCTGTTTTCCCACAGAAGCGGGCTCACCTTTCATTGGACAGTCCCCTGGTCTCACCAGCCCCACCGCAATTCCATTCTCCTTATGGAATTGGTTGCCATGGTGATGATCGTTGATGGTCATTCCAGAAAGGGAGGTTGCCATGGTATCACCAGAGTTGTAGTGAGCTGTGTGGCTATTGGGCGAGGAGCTCAATAAATCGTGCTGCTGGTCCATAGCAAGTCCGAATGAGGATACTGAGGGGGAGAGGAGGACAGAGGGTAAAGGTAAGATAGAAAAGAGTGAGAAGGGTGTAATAAGAAAAAAAAAGAAGGGGAAATAAAAGGAATGAGTTAGTAGATTAGTGGTTTGAAAAGCTGATTGTTTTGCTCTGATTCCTTGTGCCAAAATTATGGTGGACAGTAGTGCACAACACAACAAATTTTCCACAACATAATGAAACCACCACAATACAACGGAAGCAAGCCACAACAAAACAAAATTAGCTAAACAACAAAATAAACAACAAAATGGAAACAAGCCGCAACACAAAGGAAACAAGCTGTGACCATGGAAACAAGCCACAACATAAATAAATTAGCATAACACAAAGGAAAAAAGCTATAACACAATGGAAAAAAGCAAAAACACAACGGAAACAAGCTGTAACCATGGAAACAAGCCACAACACAAAGGAAACAAGCTACAACAACGGAAACAAGCTGTAACCATGGAAACAAGCCACAACACAAAGGAAACAAGCTACAACAACGAAAAACAAGCTGTAGCCATGGAAACAAGCCACAACGGCAAAGGAAACAAGCTGTAACCATGGAAACAAGCCACAACGCAAAGGAAACCAGCTACAACAACAGAAACAAGCTGTAGCCATGGAAACAAGCCACAACAGCAAAGGAAATAAGCTAAAACAACGGAAACAAGCTGTAACCATGGAAACAAGCCACAACGGCAAAGGAAACAAGCTATAACAAAGGAAACAAGCTGTGACCATGGAAACAACCTACAACCCGAATTCCGGAAAAGTTGGGACGTTTTTTACATTTGAATAAAATGAAAACTAAAAGACTTTCAAATCACATGAGCCAATATTTTATTCACAATAGAACATAGATAACATAGCAAATGTTTAAACTGAGAAAGTTTACAATTTTATGCACAAAATGAGCTCATTTCAATTTTGATTTCTGCTACAGGTCTCAAAATAGTTGGGACTGGGCATGTTTACCATGGTGTATCATCTCCTTTTCTTTTCAAAACAGTTTGAAGATGTCTGGGCATTGAGGCTATGAGTTGCTGGAGTTTTGCTGTTGGAATTTGGTCCCATTCTTGCCTTATATAGATTTCCAGCTGCTGAAGAGTTTGTGGTCGTCTTTGACGTATTTTTCCTTTAATGATGCGCCAAATGTTCTCTATAGGTGAAAGATCTGGACTGCAGGCAGGCCAGGTTAGCACCCGGACTCTTCTACGACGAAGCCATGCTGTTGTTATAGCTGCAGTATGTGGTTTTTTTACATTGTCCTGCTGAAATAAACAAGGCCTTCCCTGAAATAGACGTTGTTTGGAGGGAAGCATATGTTGCTCTAAAACCTTTATATACCTTTCAGCATTCACAGAGCCTTCCAAAACATGCAAGCTGCCCATACCGTATGCACTTATGCACCCCCATACCTTTATTAATACCCCATACCATATTTAATACCATAATTTATTAAATTTCTCAGTTTAAACATTTGCTACGTTATCTATGTTCTATTGTGAATAAAATATTGGCTCATGTGATTTGAAATTTCTTTAGATTTTATTAAAATTTAAAAAACGCCCCAACTTTTCCGGAATTCGGGTTGTACAACACAACGGAAACGAGCCACAACACAAAGGAAACAAGCAGTAACCATGGAAACAAGCCGCAACACAACAGAAACAAGCCACAACACAAAGGAAACAAGCTATAACAACGGAAACAAGCTGTAACCATGGAAACAAGCCACAACGCAAAGGAAACAAACTACAACAACGGAAACAAGCAGTAACCATGGAAACAAGCTGCAACACAACAGAAACAAGCCACAACACAAAGGAAACAAGCTATAACAACTGAAACAAGCTGTAACCATGGAAACAAGCCACAACGCAAAGGAAACAAGCTACAACACAACAAAATTAGCATAACACAACGGAAACAAGCCGCAACACAACGAAATTAGCACAACACAAAGGAACAATGGAAATAAGCCGCAACACAAAGGAAGCAAGTTACAACACAACGAAATTAGTCCTATGTTTTGTGACGATTTTTTTTGTGTTGTACTAGACCACCGTTCAAAATGGTTTTTCAGTGCTGACAGAAGAAAAACAGTTATTTCCGTGAAAAACATCCAGGTTGAAAATCCCAAGTCCATTAGCAGAAACCTCAAAAACAACTGTCAAACCAATCATATGACTTCGGTCAGTCAACAGTAGAGGCGTCCATAAACTTTTCGGAGGACAGCTTGGGTTGAATCAATATCCAATTGGCAGGCTCTGTCTCTTCACACAGGGCTGTCACAAGCTCAATGTAAACAGAGCCAGAGTGCCGGTGTGAACCTGGATATTTATACTGCCAAACATGCCAGTCTAGCTTAAGGTTACTGCCATGCAGCCTAAAATAGTGCAGTCAAGCCAACGTGTCCCTACGCACCTCCTGCAAGCCTTTCTGTAGTCACTTTATTAAACCATTGTATCACACAACGTAACACAGTGTACGTGCAAAACTGCTTTGGATTGTTCTTTTTTTATAAGATGAAAGACTCACGCCTTATATGACGACAGAATGTAATTAACAATCTAATTGTCAGATTACAGAAAACACCCTTTTTTCCAGTGACTGCAATTGTTATTTCTACACGGGACATTCCCACTCTAGAGCTATGAAGTGTTAGAAATAAAATATTCACTCATTACTACATAATCATTTTGTAATACTATAATCGCTAATATTGAAAATCCATCCCATTAGTAGTACTTGTTATGAGGATATTTAGTTAGCTACCCAGCCTAAAGCAGATTATACATGTTTGATATTTCACAGCCATCCTGATGCCTTATTCAACCTACACACACACACACACACACACACACTCTACACTGTGCCCAGCCCTCCAGACAGCTCATTCTGACGTGTGTGCTTGTAGCACTTAGAAACGCTTTTTTTTTTTTTTTTTAGAGAAATGGGGATAACTTAACACACACAACAATACAGTAAAAGACAACATTGTTAGAGCTGAAACAACGAATCGATTTAATCGATAAAAATCGATTATTAAAATAGTTGTCAACTAATTTAGTCATCGATTCGTTGCTAAATAACTTTTATTTGCCGTAAGCGGCTCATTTCGTGCATATTTCAAATCTGCGGTGACCAAAGTGTGGCAGTAATGAGCCACCGGAGGTTTTACTCAGCCAGTACAGCAGGAGAAGTAGCGAATAGCCAATAGCTGGCCTCGTTTTATGTCACGTGCTTCCCGAACAGCGTCTCTGCAGCATTTAGCGGGATGTGGGAGACTGGGAGTACTTTACTTTGAGCCTTCAAAAAAGAAGAGTAACCTGTAAACTCTGCACTACTGAACTGTTTAAGGGGACGTTCACATATCGCGTCTTTTGCGCGCTCAAGTTCGTTATTTCCAACACCGCACCGCGTCGAGTTAAAAACATCTCAACTTTTCAGAATGCTGCAAGCGCATCGCGGGTCATGTGACAAGAACTAACCAATCAGCTTCATCCTTTCCCGTAACAACGTTAAAAGCTCAGTCAAGATGAAAGGAACAGCTGATCATAGTTGTATATGGATTTCCATTTTGAAATAAATTTAGTAGCAGAGCTACTGCAAGCGATTTTTTGAGCTGCAAATCCATTTATCCTTTGCTGAAATTTCCGCGTCTTCAAGGAGAGAGCACGTCATGGTTGCTTAGCAAAGGCAGACGCCTCAGGGGCGCTTCTGCACGAGCGCTTTGGAAAGGAGGAGAAAGCGGTGCGCCTAGCGTTTTCCACGCGTTTTTAGGCGCGATATGTGAACGGCCCCTAAGACTTTTATTTGTGCAGATTCTCCAGTACAATGTTGTTTGCAAATGTTTAGTCGTAAAAGCTGATAACATTGCTTTTTAACAGTTAACATTTAAAGCTTTACAAACATGTTCTGTGATCAGTTTGTAGTTTACCAGTTCAAAATTCAGTCGTGCAGCCTAATTATGACTGAATGAGAGAGGTAAATGTTTAAAGATATTTGAAATGCACTTTTTTTCTAAGTATTCACTGCTCTTTTTCACACAGCAGGTTTTTTGTGTGTGACTGTCCAATTTTTTTTTCTGGACAACCTTCTGATGGATTTTACTTTAAATTGTGATTTCCATTCAGGTTTCATGCCATTGGCACTTTATTCGAAGGATTGTTTACAATTTCACAGCAAAAGCTATAAAGCTGTTTCCCAGTAAATAATAAAATACAATGCACTGCAATTTTATTCTGTTTTATCCTTATTCTTCGTGAAAATATGTTCTGAAAGATTCCTTAATAAGCTTCGTTCGGGATGTTAAACTACTTTAGGAGCTCTAAGGACTGCCATGGTGAAAACATTATTTTAAATCTCCTTGTGAAATTTGCTAGAGTATGGGTCAGTGTTCTGATTGCAGAAGAGTTCGACAAAGGATTACTAACACAATAAAACAACTCCAGGTATATTTTTGATTAGGATATGACAATGCAAAATGGTTAAAATCTCTTAAAAATCTATGCTGAAGGATAAAGACCATTTATTAATAATTTACTTGGGGGAAAAAATGGAAAAAACTAAAATATAAGTACATAAACCGATTAATCGATTAATCGTAAAAATAATCGACAGATTAATCGATTATCAAAATAATCGTTAGTTGCAGCCCTAAACATTGTGAAATATTATTACAATTTAAAACAACAGCTTTCTATTTTAATGTATATATAGTTTTAAAAATATACTTTAAAATATCCTTTATTCCTGTGATGCAAAGCTTTCATCAGCCATTACTTTAGTCTTCAATGTCACATCATGTTTGGAAACAGTTGTGCAGCTTAATATGTTTTTATAACCTGTAATAATTTTTTACAAGATCCTTTGATTAATAAAAAGTTAAAAAGAACAGCATTAATTTAAAACAGATTTTTTTTCGTAACAATGTAAGTCTTTACTATCAGTTTTTCATTCATTTAACATATCCTCGCTGAATAAAAGAATGAATTTCTTTAAAAATATATATATATATGAGTGTGAGTATGATGACAGAACTTTCATTTTTGAGTGAACTATCTTTCCCTTTAAATTTTTAATGAGCTATGTACAGTCAGAAAGTTTCATGCATTATTTAGTTTTAGAGCATTACCAGCGTCTTCACTGCTACTATAGTGTGACTATACAATACACAGCTGTTGATGTAACCCATTAGCATTCATTGAATACTTAACCAAATTGCTTTTCTCTTTCATCTTCTTATGGGTTTCCCTGCTCTAATTTACTAAAACCCACAGCCAAAACAAAAAAATAAACTTTCTGGATTCTCCAGGTCATTGCATTGGGCAGTTTTTGTGTGCTGTTTTGTGTGCATCTGGCCCACAAGCTGTCTGGAACACAGAATTTGCACAAGGATTCAGGATATTTGTTCTCTCACCTTTCCTCAAAGCTTACAGTAAACTTTACAGTAAACTGGGAATGTGATGACTGTGTTTACCTTATATACACATCTTCAAATAGAGCAAGTAAACTCTATAGTATAACAAAAAGACTATGACACAGTAGGATCCAAAAGACTTTTGCATTTTTCTATTGTATTCTACTAATTTTACATTATCATCCCAACTGCTGTGAAAAGTTGAACTGACATGACTTACATTTCAGATCATCTTAGTATTTGGTATGCCAAACTTTTGCTTTAATTACACCAACAAAGCACGATTCATGTTCATGCTATCCCATATAATTTGGGAATGGGATTGTCCAAACAACATCTTGTTCTTCAATGGAAGCAAGAACATCTGACCATCGGTCACACTGATTATGTGAACTCATTTGTACAAATTTGCTCATTTAAGTGACCTAAATAGTGCAGAATCTCAATCTGTTTATTATTTATGCCACAATTTTCCAAATATAAATTACATTTTTGTATCCCTGATGTTCAACATGACATTTGGAACACACTGTATGTCCAATGAGTTTGAGTTAAAAGACCTTTTTAAAAAAATGTCCCGACTCCACCTAGTACCATAACACAACATGCCTCCAAGGGCAGTTGAAGAGCACCGTCTAACCAGGTACTAACATCTGTTGTCTTTTGTGTGGCTGTGCCTCATTCTGAGTGTTAAAGCATTAAAAACATGCACAGTTGGCTCTCTTATGTGTGTGTGTGTGTGTGTGTGTGTGTTCAAGGAACAAGAATGATGTACCTGGCGCTGCTCATGGCCCTTCTGCAAACCCACATAAACAGGGTGATTTAGAGGGTGTGTGCGGCTAGAGAAAACAAAAGATCAACAAAGATGTTTGCACACCACCTGCGATACTATGCAAAGACATATTCACCAGAGTAACACATAAAACCATCCGAAGTGTCAGTAACTGAATGCAGTAATTCAAACGAATCTCTTTTTGCAAAGCAGAGGTGAGGGTTAACATGTATAGTTGCCTGGACACAAGATCAGATCACAGCTGTCTTTCCTTCTTTATAGCCTTTGAGTTGCTAATGGACAGTAAGGTGTAAGTAAGGTGTTCTTCATTTTAAAATGAGGCAATCGGTGGTGTAATACTTAACTAAACTAAAGTAGAGTATACAGTACATTTAGTAGTAGTATGGTAATAAGTCAATCTGAATATAGGCCTGGTATCACAAAACTAGGGTCCTATATGATTTCCGCGATGCAGAAAATGCGGAAGGAATTGCGGAATCCAGTCATAGTAACAGAATTTACAGTTTAACGCGGAATGTCACGGAATTTGTCAAATTTTGTATGAATTAATCAAAAGTAGATCATTGCACTTACATCAAATCGTGATATTGACTAATATCTGTAAATATTAAGCTGGAAAAGTATATTTAAATATGAATCCTGCATGTTCTGCGTATCTGTGTTAATGCGCAGAAGAGCGGCTTCGTTTATTACACACACGGTAGAGCGCGTGACGCTCGCGATGATTTCAGCTTCTGCTGTCTCACTAAATAAGGACGTAAACACATGAAGAACATCTCCAGAACTGCTCTGAGAGTCACTTCATGAGCATCTGACCGTTTGATTTGAGTACAACTAGCGTCATATCACATACACAGAACTGTAAAGGTATTCACAGTAACCCGTCAAAATAAAAGTCTGGTTTAATTTAAAGACAAGTATCTGCCAGAAATGTTCAGCAGAATGTCCATAGCCCACTACTAAACTACTAAAAAGAATCAAACATTATGTTTTTAGAGGTTTATTCACAGAACATTTCTTCAATGTTTTATTTTTAATAGTAAATCCCCTTTGTTTACCAAAAAAATAAAGTTTGCTTAATTTTCAATAATTAAAAGATAAATTAAATGTTTTATGACTTCATTTAAAAACCAGAAAAATGCAAATACACAACAGAATTTCCAAGGGGACAAAAACATTTCATAAGGCTATTTTAAGAAGAAGAAGAAAAGAATAAACTAAGTTGTTTTTATGCATTTAAATAATTAGACATGCTTTCATTCATTAATTAGATCGCTCTGTACAAGAAATTGAACAGTATTTATATCGTATTTTACCTCAGATTCATGCAATGTCCGAACTGTTAGAACTCTCCTAAGCGTGTCCTCTTGTGTGTGTTCTCAGCAGCAGACACGGGCATCTTCTTCTTCGTCTTGCTTTATGGAAAATCGCAGACTTATAAGAGCATTACCGCCACCTATCTCTCAAATGGACCATTGACACTCCTAAATGAGATTGTAGATAGAATGTCAATGGTCCATTTGACATTTGATGGTTCTTATAAGTCTGCAATCCCCCATAAAGCAAGAAGAAGAAGCCCCTGCTTGAAAAAAAACCGCACAACAGGACGCACTCGGGAGAGTTCTAACAGTTCGGACATTGCGTGAATCTGATGTAAATATTTATTAGTAATATAAATACTGTTCAGTTCTTGCACAGACTGATGAGCTGCAGGGTTTAATTTGGTTTTGTTTGTGTATTTTTTTTTTTTAAGTTTTATTTTATGTTTTAGCCGTGATTCCCATTTACATCCATTGTAAGACTGATAGACTACAATGGTTTGAGCTAAAAATCTTGGTTTGTGTTCTACTGAAGAAACAGTCATCTACATCGTGGATGCCCTGGGGGTAAGCAGATAAACATCAAATTTTCATTTTTGGGTGAGCCATCCCTTTAAACTAGACCGTATGCTACTAATAGATGCAGATGAATTCCAACCGTGGTTAACTGAGAAGATGCGCAAAAAAAAATGCTGAAAATGAACGTGGATTTGCGCAGCTTCTCAGTTAACAATGGCTCTGTGTGGTAACAGCTGCTCTATGTGAAATCACGCACCTGATTGAATTTATCACTGATTAGAGAACTGGCTTTACTGACGAGATGCGCATAACGATCGTGATCGGAACACCCCTAATATTCAGTATTTGGCTACATACATCTTCACATTTTTAAAAACTGAAGCAAACTGAAGCAGTGAATTCATGTTTGGTACATGTGTACAGTACAGCCTTCTTTGTTTTAATTGGACATCTTGATTATTTTGAAATTGACAATTACTGTCAGATGAGGCAGACCATCCTAAAAATGTAATCTTCATGTCTAAAATAAAATAAAATAAATTGTAATGCTAACAATAAACAGAGCAGCATCACATCTATCAAATATTGAAGAGGATAAGATGGTCATTTCAAATTATTTTCTATAATTGTTATGGGCTGCACTGAGATCCAGTAGACAGTCAACCTGCTCAAATTCTAAAATATATATTTTTTTAATCATTGGTGTGTATGTTTGTGTGTGTGTTTACCAACTCAACAGGTATTATTTGTTATGCAACCAGGCAAATCTCTAATCAGCATATCTGACCATGTCAAAAACTGCTTGGTTGGATTTAGCGATAAATCCATGGATGGCACCAGGAAAAGTCTGAATGTACCTCCTTAGGGTTTATTTGCTTGTTAATCTTGCACCAAACTGAAAAACCGTGCTCTCCACTAGCACGCACTGGGGTTGTGCTTTAGAATAGCTGAATGTCTGTGATGCTCTCATCACGGATGACTACCCTTGTATCCCTGACCTAAATTTGCTTCACATCGCTATGAAGCACATTACTCTTCCTCTCTCGGCTCTCGATCCCAACCTCCTTTTGGGCAGGGCCCGTCATGTTCGAATTCAAACACAGTCCCATACCAAGGTCACAAAATTACTCTTCAATATGAAATCCACCAGATCATAATTGCATAAGATCCTAGCAGTCTATGCAGAGCCTGATATTGGATTAGATGTCAAGAGAATACAGACTGTAAATCTGATACCACAAAATGCATTCTGAGTGCTGTGATGACTTAAGCAACTTCTCATATCTCAGTAGCATGTGAAATGATTCTTATGATGAGTCACTCCCTTATAAACTGGGTGTAGAATGATTCCACTGCACTGTGGTGGAAAGACAAATATTCCTTTTAGAAAAGTATGTACTCTATGTTAAATATGTTATTTGTCTTTTACTGCAGCCCAGCCCAGCCCATCAAGTAATAAATGTTTTATTATGAAAAATTATATTCATATATATATAACTAATATTTGGAGAAATATACAACCAGGTATAAAAATATATAATCGTCCAGCTCTAATATACATTCTAAATTTGATTATATGGCATATTATAAGCATTAACAATGTGCTGATTTAAGATAATAATGTGTATTATGTAAAATGTAACATTTTGTCTTGACTTGGCTTTTGAATTGAGAAATGTATTAAAAATAAATTTATGTAAAATAATATTCAGATTGAAGTTCACAAAATGCTCTTGTCATAAAGTATAAGACAGATCATCAGGGTTTGCACCAACTTGTGGAATTCATGATGCAGCTTGAGTGCTGCTTTCTTTAAAGTAAAAAGAAGGACAAACCAAATACAGAATTCTGAAATCACTATACATTTTTCAATTCATCTATATACTTATGACTATATGCTATAATTTGGAATCATTCAATTACTAATAAAATGCTTCGATCTTTTATTTCGAACTCTGTCTCAAGCTTTTGTAGCCCACTTTACATATGCTTCAGTTCATGGCTAACAGCATTCCAGAACAGTCATGCTTAAGTTCTCAGGGCAAAGGACCATGTGGATGCATGTAGACATGGAATTCTGGAATTCTGCTCATCACGCTTCTGTCAGAGAGGTAATGGCCTAAGTCTCTACAGCTGCAAATTCATCTCAAATTACACAGACAGCTAGGTCTGTGGCAGAAATCCCAATCACATCCTCTCATGCCAGTTAGTTTGAAGAGACTGGTCTCTTTCAGTGCCATGCCAATTAAACCTTCACATGGCTATAGGGCCTTTCGCCCCGCTTTAGTTCCAGAACTAAATGTACAGTACTAAAATACTGGGACAATTTTCACAAACTATTTACCAGTACCATTTTAAGGTCTGTATTCGCACAGACAGTGTGTACTATGTTTAAACAGCGTTTTAAATCATAGCGGGTGAGGGCGTTTTCGTACGAGTTTGGCCAATCAATGTCTACTTACATCACAGGTAGTACCAGTTGTGCTGGTTAGACCCTGCTCCGGAGTAGGAGCTAATTTGGCCCTGCGTGTCAATGTTCATACTATCCATCCTAGATAGTATGTGAGATTAGAATAAGTGTGTCCCAAAGCACAGAATGTCGAAAAGAGTATGCAAAAAGTCCCCGGATGGTCTACTATTTCAGGTCGATTTTAGAAGTGTGGATCCATGCACACACTAATGGCTAAAATTGCCCACAATCTATTGTGCTTTGGTAAATGATTCGGTCTAGAAATACAAACACAAATAAAACATGTTAGAAAAACTACAAACGTTGCAGATGTGCGCGATCGACAGTTAGGTAGAGAGGTTTACAAAAAGAGAGTTACTAATAAACATTTAACCTGGTAAAAAATATTGATTGATTGTTATCCATGTTATATTTCATCTGCTACAGCTATGTGAGCTGTTATAAATATCCATTTGGTCGTTAACTTTTAAATGCATCATTATGCAGAAAATATGAGCAGAGTTCTTCGCATGAAAGACCTGCAACTGGCAGATCAATGAGCTACTTCTTTTCTCTCCAGTACGGTGGGGAGTTGAGATAAATTAAATTAAATGTGAAGGATGTTAACTGTGACGAGATGATTGACAGGCCAGTTTACAGTGACAGGGTGCATGTAACAGGAGCGACAGAGTAGCTTGCCCTTCTACTATACACTCAAAAGTCTGCACTTTTTCTTCACCAAAAGAGTACATACGTTAATGGCGTAGTATAAGTAGGCACATTGAGACACAGGGTGGTTCTCGAAAAAGGCAGTCCGGTATTAAAATTGCACCCAGTTCCTGCGGTGCGAAAATGCCAAAAAGTGGGTAGTTCCACAATTAGTTCTGGTACTATGAAAATGTTCCCGCGGTGCGAAAGGCCCTATTATGTCAGAGATTTTATGTCGTTTGTAAGCTTGCCCATATCACTAAACAATTTGCTCAGATGTTTTCATGCAGCTTAGTGACCATTAAAAACAATAAGCGTGGACAGCTAATATTTATAATGCTGCAGCTATAGTTTATCTTTTTCTTTTCTTTTCAACAGACACAAATAGCACACCAGCACTCACTGTGATGTGACAAGGACAGGAATAACCCAATTAATATTTTTTTTAAATTCCTTCTTCAGAGCAAAGATAATAGTTGTATCTAATTATATAAGTACATTTAATTTTTTTGATTCAGTGGTTCGTATGATTTTACATGTGCTCTAATAATGGTTTATGCTGAAATTCCCCATTAGTGTGTTTGGAAATACCACCAGTTGGTTGGTTTAATTAACTGAACGCTTATGAACTAGATTTGACAATTTTAGTTAGGATTATTTAGAATGAAAATGCCACAGCTGCTCTTTTCCATCCAACAAAAGTGCATGGAAGCAATTATTTGACAATTTCAGAACTCCTGTTGGGTGTTTCCTTGGCTTATTAAAAAAAATATAATAATAACAAACTGAAAAAATCCAAATAATAGAATAGATAATTTTTTTTGATCGTCCCTTTAACACATTCTATTGACTATAAGGAACATTGCCCATTAAGAGTTTTAATAGAGTATTAGTAGAGTGGTCGGGTTAGATTTAGTTGACATGTACTTGCAATGTTACTTATAGCCAGTATAGAGAGTATAACAATAAAGAGACGTTAAAATATTAAGCAGATATTTATCAGATAATTTACTAAAACTCTAATGAGAGTTAGCTGATGTGAGTGCAACATTACTTATTGTCAACAGAATGTTCAAATTGCCCCATCAAAATAAAGCGTTGCTGAATAAAAAAAATAATAATAATAATAAAAAAAAAAAAATATATATATATATATATATATATATATATATATATATATATATATATATATATATAAATTTGCATGAGGCCTGTGGAGTCTGGATAACGTTACACCCTTAGAAGAGTCTTGTCAAAGGGGCATGTCTGGTCCTCAACAGTTACTTGGCCCTCGACTGTAATCCAGATTCAGTCACATTAATACAGTTTTATACCATCAAACAGCAATCAGCCACTTGTAATGGCGAAAAAAATGTAATGGAAACCGTCAACTTCAATTACTAAGAAAAAAAAGGTGAGGCAACCCAATAACACAACCAGAGAGGCGTGTGCAGGCAATACAAAAAATCTTCAACTCAACCCCCATTTTAAATCGGATTACAGTCCACAGGGATGCAATGTAACACAGTGATAATATACGGTAGGTTCGACCTCATATGCAGAATAATCCTGGTTACTGAATGAAATTCTGCATCCCCATGATTAGACAACTGTAGCCTAGTGTCGTTGAAGAAAGGCGTTGCATGCCATTATTTGAACACCGAATCAGCATTCGGTCAGCGACGAAGCATAACCACGACTTGTAATAAAAACGAGTCGTCTATTATTTCAGACACTGTGATGGCTGAACACAGACGACATGAAGAGCTGGGATCATGGCCGCATCTCTGTTCTTTAGAGATGGAGAGGGAGGAGGTGCGTTCCAACAAAGCATCCTTCAACCAAAATCTATATACAATGAGCTTGAACTCAGACATATTCGGATTATTAAGAAGAAACAGCCTCACTTAAATTAATTCTCCATTTTATATGGAAATACTGGAATTATTCGAATTCTTTATATTCAGTGCAGCAGAAATATTTAGCTTATACTAAAATTACACATTGCACACAACAGCTCTCGCAATTTGCGTTCAACTGACAAGAAATAAAGGAAAAGTACAGGAATAACGTTTTACGCGTTTAATCTTATAAATGAGCACGACTAGAGGCTACATGGGTATTTGGTGAACAGTCCCATAAATACCGTTACATCTACGCCTTGTTCATTTTGAATAATTTTGTTACTTAACGTGTTTTTCTTATGAGACCGGGTATTTTCCACCCCTAATAACCGAGTCGATATTCAAGCATATTCTATATTCAGAGCATTAGTTAATTATCACGTAAGCAGCGCAGGCCCGATTTAACAACATGACATGACCGACGCCGATTTAAAATTGCTACAGGGCACGCATGTTTTACGTTTAATATAAATCTCCTTCGAATACAGTGCACGAAAACCAGTGGATACACTAATAAATCGCATTTAAACATCACATACGGCAGCTTTGACAGGTTTTCCCTTACCTGTGCACGGCTCGCTGTTATTGTCTCTCCAGCTGCAGTCTCTCGCTGAGCGCACGAGGAACTGATCAAGAGAGGAGGCGCTAGAGAGACATCACACACAATAAACTGCGTTCTTCAGATACGATCCATAAAACAAGCTAAAAAAATGTCTGTTTGCTATAGGTGACTGTATACAGTGGATGGGAATAAGCCACCTGTAAATCTACACTTCAACCCTACGTATTAATTAGCTATTATATAGCTGCAAAACATCAATCAAAGCGACATTTAATTCAAATAAAGACAGCAAAACATGCTTCGAAGTAAATTACTAAAAATAAGTTAGGTTCATTACAGAACAACTGTGTGAACTCACACCTAAAAAGAATCAATGACATGATTGAAACACTTTTCTTGGAAAGTGAACATTGTACTTAAGTTTTACTTAGAACTAATTATTTGAGGAGTCATACTTGAAAGTGTCTAAACACCTTTTGGGGCCACTATGTGTCATATATATTGACCAACCTAGGAGTATTTTCTTGCCTCTTTTCTCATAGCAGTCATGAGACTTGTACTGAAATCAGCTACTATGTAATCTCCAGGGTGAGTGTGATTTCACCAAGTACAACATGTTCCTGGATCAGCATCCTTGTTGATCCTGGAACAACATTTCAATCAACCAATCAGAATTGAGAGATAACTTTTCTGGAAATATCTGTTTTAGGTTTACAATCAGGGTTAGGTGCTTCTAAACCCTTGTTAATCAGCTATTATTTCCCACTGATTTTAGGAATAAATTATGGGTAGAGTTTGGTTTAGGGTCAAGTCTATATTTTTGGACAATAATGTTGATCCAGGTCATCAAAAGATGTTGATCCAGGAAAACGTCTTGGCAAAATCACGCTGACCTAATCTCCAGAGATTATTGTACTCTCTAAAAAGCTGTGAGAATGTCTAAGCAAGTAACAGTCTCTTTCTCTTCTCACTATTTTCTGGACACAAGCCCAGGGGAACATCTGTTCGCCTAGTTGATTTTCCAGATGGGGATTTGTTTTGACCTGCACTTTCCTGTCTATCAAGTGTTTCTTTGTATCCTGATCAGCAAAAGAATTATAGGTCTCTTCCCTTAGCACCTGTACATCACATGGCAAGTAGGTTTTGAACGTGGATGCCCCTCTTTTTAAATGCTGGTTTAGTATAATGTTTAGTATAAAGTGCATGATTTGTGCCCATTTATTGTTGAGAACAAAACATTTAAACAAAAGAATGATAGTAACAATGTGATTTGAGAGAATACAAATATGCAAATACATAAAATATTTATTGGGATGTATAAAGAGAGGCACCACTTTCCACCACAAATGAAGAATGGCTCAACTTGTTCAGTTGTCTTCAGCAATTATCACAGGATGTACGATTACAATCAATGTACATGCATGTGCTTTTTTATTAAACATCTCAGAATGCAGCAAATAAAATGGTCAATGCAACTTTTACCTGGGCATTTTGTGCATCTGACCACAGGTGAAGTAGCAGTAAACCAGAAGATGGCGAAGTAATGCAGTGTATGCTGAGATGACCGTCTAAGAGTTTTCTAGAATATCATGCAAGGCTACTGTATAGATAGTGCTTATAAAAGCTACATAAAGGGAGATGACAAACTTTACAGTAATATTGTGTAAAAAAGGTGAATAATATGACTCCAGTCATAGTTAATACCTTAACATCTGTATTGCAGATGTATTTGTCAACCATTTGAGATGTAAATCCAGTCTGAGCTCTGAATTAAGCAGGACACTGATCCTAATCCACCCATGAAAAAGGTGACAACAGTGCCTCATAGGTGAAGCATGTTGTGTTTCAGGCAGTGTTTTATGATGTTTTTCAAATTTAATTTAAAGCACTTTACAATATTGCCAATGTACACAAAACAAGAAGCATTAGGACAGCATCTTTTTATATTTTATTTGTTATGAATTAAATGAATTAAATGAATTAAAATAAGAAAAAAAATCATATCTAAAAACAAAACAAAATACTGGAATATGGTTAGGTCCATATATATTTGGACACTGACAATTCATAAATTTCATCTCTGTATGCCACCAGAGTAGAATTAAAATGAAACAATCAAGATGAAATTGTAGTACAGACTAAGTTTGAATTCAAGGGGTTGAACAAAAATATAACACAAAGATCTTAGGAATTACAACCATTTTTATACACAGTCCCCTCATTTTCAGGCGCTTAAATGTAATTTGACAAATAAATGATCATAAATAAAATGTGAATCCTTTCCCCAATGTCTGTCAAAGTTCTTCTCTCTTACCTCTTTATATTATTACTGTGAAGGGTGAAAGTGTGTGTATGTCTCGACCTCACCAGTGTCACAGTAAGTTTGTCTGTGGGTGTTTTTTCATTTCTTGTTATCTTCCCTTGCTTCTTATTAATTGAGGACGGATGAAGCATAGAAAAGCTTATTTGTACATTGGGCCATTCTTGATCACTCAAGTGTCATTTGTTTGAATATTTTCAGTCTATATGCAAGGCTGAACAACCTCCTATGTTTCTGTTAAACACTGATAAACAAGTACATGGTGCACCCAGAAACTGGGAAGTATATGCCAAAGCTTGGGCAGACAGAGAGAGCAATATATATGATTTTTGTGTTCTTGGCCATTTATTGCTACTTCTCATCTGACCCTTGAATAGTAAGCAAAATTAATAGAAGACTCCTCTTCTCAATATTAGACAATAAACTGGACTACGTCTGATTACTACGTTCAACTGTAAGAGACTGCTGTGTTTTTGTGTTCATTGAAACATGGCTTAGCAACAGCGTTCCAGAAGGCGCTATTCAGCTCGATCAGCTGACATGTGATCGAGCGGACAGAGCTCTCGTCGCAGGAGGAAAAACCTGTGGCGGCGGGCTTTGTGTTTACATCAATAATGCATTGTGCCAATATGCTGTTGTGATCTGCAAACACTGCTCACCCCTGGTGGTTTATGATTATTAAGTTCAGGCCATTCTATCTGCCAAGGGAATATACTGCCATACTGCTCGTTGTGGTTTAAATTCCTCCCAACAACAACAGGAACGATGCACTAAATGAACTGTACCAGCACATCAGTGACCAGCAGACAGCACACCCTGATGCTTTTCTCATCATAGCTGGGGATTTCAACCATGCAGTCTTAAAGAGTGTGTTTCCAAAAATACACAAACACATTAACTTTCCAACACGAGGTAATAACATTTTAGACTTTTTTTTTTTACACCACACAGAAAGGAGCCTACAAAGCCCTCCCCCTCCCCCACCTTGGTGCCTAAAGCCCTATTCGGACGGGACTACTTTTCTAAACTACGTTTGAGTTTCGATTCTTACCACCTGACGTCTGCAATTTTCATGTACCAATTCGGATGGGACTAACATATCCGTGTTTATTACAGAGGTGGGAGGGTCTGATTTGTGCATCTGGGCATCACAGAGATCACGCGCTCTGTATGCGTGCATTGCATTCATTCAGAATGATTGCCATTAGTATTATTACACAAATTATAAATGGCTAGTATAGCAAAACCATGTTAATGTGTGGTTCCTTTAGTTTAACTTGTTTTCCTTTTTTTGTGTGTGTAGTAGGCTAAACCTACCATATGTTTAATTTTCATAAAGGTACATATGTAATTAAAACATTATGTAACTCAGTGCATAAATGAACGTGAGTAATCTTACCTGATGCTGATATTACAATAGCCGGTATTAACAGTTTACTTGATCTTGCTGTCGATTTTATTATTTTTATTATTTTTTTATTATTATTTCTTTGCTGGTAAGCAAATATATCAAACATGCGCGCGGTAAGAGCATCTACGGTAATTCACGTTGGCCAATACACACAAGGAAATACGTTGTAAAATAAAATATCACCGGCAATCACAGACATTCGCATTCGGACGGGATTAGTTTTCTCAGAGGATCACTGAGTTTGCTGAAAAACAGTAGGTAATTTGCTCTGGAATTATCACAGAGGTTGTGTGAGAAAACACAGATGTGGCAGATTCGGACGGACTAAAATCACAAAGTACGTCTGTGAAACACATATTTCTCTAACAACCCCCTGTAAAACTAGTCCCGTCCGAATAGGGCTTAAGACCACATCACTGTCATGCTAATGCCTGCATACAGACCGCTCAAAGTCACCAAACCAGTTCAGAAACAGATACAAGTGTGGCCAGAAGGGTCGTCAGAGGCTCTTCAAGTTTTGACACCTCTGACTGGGACATGTTTAAGCAGGCTGCCACATACAATAACACCACTGACCTCCAGGAGTACTCAGAGACGGTCACTGCCTACATCAACAAGTGTATCGATGATGTAACAGTCACAAAGACCATCACTGTCCGGGCCAACCAGAAGCCGTGGATGACAGGGGAGGTCTACAGAGCTGGAGATGAGGTAGGCCTCAGAACAGCCAGGGCCAACCTGTCCCGCGGCATCATAGAGAGTCTAAGAGACAGCACGCCGGGAGGATAGCCCATCAATTGAGACAGCAGAGACACTAGGAGCCTGTGGGAGGGGATACAAACCATTACGGACTACAAGCCCCCACTGCAGACCTGTGACAACAACATCTCTCTGCTGAACGAGGTGAAAGCCTTCTTTGCTCGCTTTGAGAAACAAAACAACTTCACTGCAGAGAAGAATCCACCTCCTACTGGTGACCAGGTGAGGATGCTGACCATGTGACAGTGTGAGGAAATCTCTCAGCAGGATCAATGCAATCCAAGCTCCAGGTCCTGACAACATTCCTGGGCGTGTACTGAGAGACTGTGCAGTGGAACTCACTGATGTCTTCACAGACATTTTCAATATCTCACTAAGTCAGGCTGTTGTCCCCACATGCTTCAAAGCTACAACCATCATTCCAGTCCCTAAGAGCAGTCTCCATCCTGCTTTAATGACTTCCATCCAGTTGCACTTACTCCTATTATCACGAAGTGCTTTGAACGGCTAGTCATGCACCACATCAAATCTGCCCCCCCCCTCCCTGGACCCATTCCAGTTTGCATATCGGTCCAACCGCTCAATCGATGATGCCATCGCAACTGCCGTCCACTCAGCACTCACACATCTAGACAAAAAGGACTCATACATCAGAATGCTGTTCATAGACTTCAGTTCAGCATTCAACACTATCATCCCTCAACAGCTCATTCATAAACTGGTGCAGCTGGGGCTCAACACTTCGCTGTGCAATTGGCTGTTGGACTTTCTGACTGGAAGAGCTCAGGCAGTAAGGGTCGGCAGCAACACATCCAGCACCATCACACTGAACACTGAGCCCCCTCCTCTTCACTCTGCTGACCCATGACTGCACACCATCACACAACTCCAACCTCTTTATTTAGTTTGCAGATGACACGGCTGTGGTGGGTCTCATTAGCAACAAAGATGAGACAAACTACAGGACCAACTACCTGGCCAGGTGGTGCAGTGATAATCTCTGAACGTGGAGAAGATGAAGGAGATTGTTGTTGACTTCAGGAAAGCGCACACTCAGCATGCTCCCCTGACCATCAATGGTGCAACTGTGGAGAGAGTGAGCAGCACCAAGTTCCTGGGTGTGCACATCACAGAGGACCTCTCCTGGACGGAAAACACAGCAGCACTGGCCAAGAAATCACAGCAGTGTTTCTACTTCCTCCGCAAACTAAGAAGAGCCAGAGCCCCGGCCCCCATTATGTGCACCTTCTACAGAGGCACCATCGAGAGCACTCTAACGAGCTGCATCACTGTGTAGTATAGGGCTTGCAACGCGTCCTGCCGGAAGACTCTTCAACACATGAAGAGAGCAAGAGAGCAGCTGAGAAGACCATTGGTGTCTCTCTCCCCTCTCTCCAGGACATTTACAGAACCAGTCTCACCCGCAAAGCCCTCTGCTTGCAGGTGATCCCACACACCCATCAAACAGCTTCTTCATCCATCAGGCTGTCAGGAAGCTGAACTGGCTCCCGAACTTGCCCCTTTTTCCCTCTTCTGCCCCAGGCACCATAGAATTGTATTTTTTTTAATTTGATCTAGATTTTTAGGCTTTACTGTTTGTGTTATCTGTATGCACCATGGGTCTGAGAGTAACGTAATTTCAATTCTCTGTATGTATGTGCTGTACATGTGGAAGAATTGACAATAAGGCAGACTTGACTTATGCCATGGCAGACTCAGGTCCCCACATGCACAGCTCCTATGTACACACTTCTCTCTGTACCACAGCTCCAACATTTCTACTCGGTAGCAAGATATGATTTCCGGAATAATACTAATTCAAAAGCCATTTTAGTGAGAGTACCACCTCATAGTTAAACATTTTATGTCCTGTACATGCGTTTCAAGAACTTAGTGATGATAATGTCAACAGCTTACTACAGTATGTCCCCATTATAAATGTTTCAGAACCAAGCAAGAATAATTTTGGCCAGTGTTTCAATTAATGGTGAAGAACTTTTCTTGCTAGCAAAAGAACTCAAATGTTTTTTTACCACAAAATTGATCCTACAGCAGTGCCAAACCAGACCATCTATTATACCCAGTTTACACAACATGAGCATTTCAACACAACCTTCCATCATGCACCATACTCAAGTTGTCAAAACTGCAAACACCAACATCACATTCCTTACAGGTGGTTTATACAAACATAAAAATCTACCAAGTTTTTGCAAGTTTGATTGCAAGAATGATTGCAGTTAATAGTGTTCACAGTGTTTGATTACATTAACTAACAGCTTGATTTTCACTGTACATTTCTTCCATATAGACATCAACTTGAGATAGTCACCACTGATAAGCTACTATTAAATATAACGTAGAAACTTACATTTTCTTTAAAGCTTCTTTGCAACAATTTGCATTGTGAAAAGCGCTATACAAATAAACTTGAACTGAACGGAGTAGAATATATATATAAAAAAACCTTGCTATGCTAACCGAAACTTATAATAGAACTTGCATATTATTGTTCTTTTGGTGGGTTTAATTGCTTCAGTTGTCCTCATTTGTAAGTCACTTTGGATAACAGCATTTGCTAAATAACTAAATGTAAATAATAAATGTAAATAATGACCATAGTGAAAACCTTTTATTCATTTAATATTGTGATATTTATATTACACAGACTATAAAACATTTTCAAATGCAATAAATGTAAAATATTCAATATTTTGTCAAAGCCTCTTCAAATAATAAAATTTTTCTTTTTTTTTTTACATTTATATTCACATAGTAAGAAGCGTGAGTACATGGATCAGTATCTGTAGTAGAGTTGCAGTCTTTAGGGAATACCACAAGACCTTGTCCTCATCTCTGTCCATCATCTGATTGTCTTGCTTGAACGATCAATGGTATGCTCGTTCCTTAGATAAACATGAACAACTGCAAAACATGATCATTAGAATTAGTTTATTAAAGGTTATGTGGATTAATATACTTAACATGAAAGGAAAACAACAATCTAGGTTTAGTCCACTCAAAAAAAAAAAAAAAATGAAAACACTTGTATGCCTTTCCAAATATTCCTCTGCATCACACACACACTTGAGCTTCCATGGTCCGTGTAACAATTTGCAGTTCTTCAATTTGCACCATCAAAATTAACCAGGTAAGAATTTTATTTGGAATACCTCACAGACGGATAATTGTCCATTTAATTTTTTTATTTCATAAGTTTAGGTTGTTGTGTCCAAATAATTTAATAATTTGAATAATTAAAAATGTTTTTTTGTGAATTTGCACTTGTGGTCGGTCCATACCATACCAAACAAGGATTTGGCAAACCTCCATGCAACAAGCTTCAGGAGTCAGATTTGCCTTATCATGGGCCAAGAGTACGGAGAGAGAATACTCTTCAAAATGGCACTACGGTGACGTGGAGACACATTTTCACACTTCAAAACATAACGGTTGAACCACTGATGGCAGATCGACTATTCTGACAATGCCTTTCATACTTTTTTGGACTATGACCGTATAACTTACTTGGCAGTCTATGGGACAGTCACAAGCCTCCAGGTTGTCATCCAAAATATCTTAAATTGTGTTCCGAAAACAAACGAAGCTTTTGTGGGTTTTGAACGACATGGGGGGTGTAAGTGATTGACAAAATTTTCATTTTGGGGTGGAGTAACCCTATAATTGTGAATATAGTGCCAAAATATGTGTTAGAACTAGGCCTAGCCTATAACACTCATAAGACACTTTCTATCATTTTTGTTTCCATTGCATTGTGCGCACCTCCTTAAATGTAAACATTCCAAGATAATACTGTCTACTACTGTACAGTATAAAGTAATCACACTTCAAGCACTGCAGTCACATTCACTGTAACAGTGGTCAAATAAGTTCAGCATTTAGGTTAAATGATGAATAATTCGAGATTAAATGTTCTAATTCTTTATTAGCCTATTAATTTAATATCACCAATTATGTTTTTTTTTTTTATCTTTAGATGTGAAAGTGTGACAAATACAGCTTTGAGCAATGAAGTGAACCAAAGTCCCTTTGTGTCACCTGGTGGTGATTTCACGAACGAGATTCATATGTGACTGGGTTTTATTTAAAGGGGTCATATGATGCTGAGTTTGCAGTGTTAAAGGTCCCATTTTTCGTGCTTTTTTGAAGCTTTGATTGTGTTTACAGTGTGCAATATAACGTGTTCATGTTTCGCGTGTAAAAAAAAAAACAGTATTTTTCACACAATTCACTTATCTGTATATCGCCGTTTTCACGGTCATAAAAACAGGCTGATGACTTCCTTATTCTATAAAGTCCCTCCTTCAGAAACACGTAACGAGTTGTGATTGGGCCAGTGTTTCCTGTGTTGTGATTCGCCAGCAGCTGAGTGCGCGCTGCCCTCCTGGAAACGCGATTGGAATAGTTTTGAGAAGCAAGTGGGCAGGAGCATGTGCTGGTATACTTATAATCACAGGCATGGCCGCGGGAAGTGGGGGTGCTGCAGCACCCCCTAGTGACGAGAGGGAGATTAAAAAAAAAAAAATTTAGGCCTATTAAAATATTTTGCACAATTTATAAATTCCTAATGAATATTTTAGAAAATGATTTTGACACACGTAGGCTATTACGTATATTTTGGATTTTAATTTCATATTTTGAGGCCTAATCAACACAGGTTCGGAAGTTACGTTGTCAACGTCAGGCAGGCAGGTTTGGTCGCCGAGTAAAGAGGTTTCCCGCTCGTTCCATGCAGAATACATCCATCTTTGGCAGCAGCTGACTAGTAAATTTACATAGTTTAATGACAGAAACGAGGAGAAAATATGTCACAGAAACGGATTTTGGATTTTTTTGGAAAACCACCAGTGAAGAAATCTAATACCGCAACCATGACAACGGAGTCTGTCCGTCTGCCTCTGCCTGCAGTTGAACCGGCAGGCCCATCCCCAGCACCGGCAACCCAACCTAGCGTGATTGGATTAGACGAGCCCTTCCAGCCAACATCCAGTTTCAAATTTCCCGCACGGCGTTGTGGTAATGAAACGTTCTCACGTTCTGTGCTGCCGCGCTTGTAACATTTATTTTTTTGGCAACAAGTGTGGGATCAGCTTTGACTAGCCAAGCAATTGTAAGTAGTACACTATAGTATTTTTGTAAGGTGGTGGGGATGAAGATGGAGAGTATTATTTTGTTCGTGTGTTCTTTGCGTAACGGTTGTGGAGAACTGTTAAATAACGTTTAAATAGTCGGACATTATTTCCTTGTGGTTTGTGTAAAAAGGTTGGAGATGGAGACAGAAAGCTTTATACTGTGCGTGTGTTCTTTGCGTAATGGATGTGGAGAACTGTTCAATAAACAAATTGCTTAAATAGTCAGAGATTATTTCCTTGTGGTGTGCATAAAAGGATTTTGGAGTTAATAGAGTTGCGTGTGACATAAACGTGCAGTGACTCAAGCCAGCTGACCAAATCGATTGCATTGTTTTAGCGTTATTGTGAAGTTTGATTAATATTATATTTTGTTGTAATATTATTTGTTGTATCTAAATAAGTTGCATGTATGTATAGGCTATCTGAAATTGTAACGAAAGTAATTATTTTGTTTTCTTTCGATTATTAAACTATTATTTCTGATTCTGCTTCTGCTTCAGATTAATAGCGCATTGCGCATATCTGAGAACTGATGTCTGTATGTTTCAGACCGTGGCTGGCTGTGCACTGAAGTGTATATGACAGTAAAGTAGTAAATCTTATTGTATTTATTTTTAAAATGTATTTTAAATAGGCCTATAGGCTCATAGGTTTTTTGTCAAAAAAAAAATAAAAATCACAGCACCCCCTGTTCAAAATTACTTCCCGCGGCCCTGATCACAGGAGCGTTTTTACTGACTTGCACAACCATTAATCTCCAAGTACAGCGTCCCTGGGAAGGCCAAACAAAGGTGATTGGACTCCGAGATCAAAATAACAGCGTTTCGATGACATGGCGACAAACACAAATGCAACTCTTCCTCTTCTCCGTCGGAGAGCAACAAGACCACGCCCCCTTTTTGTGTATTCTTGTAGGCGGAGGTTAGTCAAAAACTGTTTTAGTGGCGTCATTACTGCAGGAACTAGAGGGATGTAGTCCAAACGGGTCGTTTTTTGTAGGCGATTTCTATTAAATAAAATATCTTGCTTGGCATTGAACTTTGAGCTTTAGAATTTTACAGATATTATTTATACTCTAACAACAACATTACACACTAACTAAAGTTTAAACCTTGGGATCACGAAGAACGGGACCTTTAAGGTAAACTGAGCCAATCAAATCAATATTGTGTTGTAATTAATCAGCAACATGACTCTAAAGTTATTAAAATCAACACTGCTGAAACTGCCCAAATTTTCACACAGCATATTTTTCACAATAGACTTTAATACAACTTAATATGGCTACACTAAGAATTTCTGCATGAAAAACCATCACATTAAGCAACATTCTCTAGAAGCTGAATGGCACATCACTACAATCCTTTCTTATAAAGAAAGAGCTAATCAGTAGGCTGTCTCAGACGGGTGTCCAACCTTTTGCATAGAACTGCACCTCAATCGATATATGTGAATAAAATCTTCTGAAGAGAATCACTACGATGAAAACACTTAGTGATCTGCTTAGTTCAGATAAACTGTCATTTTGTACTTTGAGGGAACTATCCCTTTGAGAACAGTGAAAGTGTTTAGTCAATGTGCCCTGTAAAAAATTCCTACTAATCAAAAGACATGAACAGTCTTAGCTACATGTAAACTATGCAAAATTACTAAGCAATGTATACTGATAAGCTTCTGAAATAAAATAATCTGTAGATTTGATTTACTTCTTAAAGACTAACCTGAAAAACAGTTCCGTTCATACATCTTTAAATCTGCAGCCTCCATTGTGACCACAAAGTTAATTCACCTTAAAGAATAAGACAAAATAAACTATTATAGATTCATGAAAATGGACAGATGCAATAAAACTCTTTGTGGACATTTTTCTTTCATGTTGACCTTTTAATTGAGAGAAATCTAAAAACTGGTGGTCATTAAATATGTGACTATTTTGAAACTATTTCTTGTACCATCTATAAAACTAGTTCAAGTTATTTCAGCTTGGAAAAAAAAAAGGTTTATGCAGCAGTGCTAGTTTACAAAGTAATAGTGCTTAAAACTGCAAGGGAGACAAGTGTACTTGCAATAAAAAAAAAACTTGTTTTAAAGTCAATAAAGGTGGGTAGTAATGAGTTACATTTACTCCATTACATTTACTTGAGTACATTTTTTGGGTAACTAATAGTTTGAGTATAATTAAAGATGGGTACTTTTATTCTTATTCAAGTATATTTTTAGTGAAAAAAACCTGTCCTTTTACTTCGTTACAGTGGGTAACAATCCTCTCATTACTTTATCTTTATGCAATAGAAGTTAAAAATGCTTGTTTATTCCAAACACGCAATTTATTTTTCTTTTGGCAATGAGCGAATGAATGATTCATTCTTTTGAGTCAATTCTGCTTAAAGACTTGATCAAAACAGTTGGCAAACCAGTGAATTGATTTACGAATCATTTTGAATGATTGGTTCAGTTCCCTGCCGCATGTAAGGAGTTGTCTGAAGCGGTTCTTACTCAGAGATGTAACAAAGTTTAAGAAAATCAAGAACATTGAAGACGTGACTTTGGATCTACAGTCAATTGAAAGCAAATCTGCATAGACTATTGTTTGCTAGCTATGAAAATCTTTATTGATGAACACCGTGTGTATACAATTTATAATTTATACATTAAGCTGTCATAGAGTATGAAATAAACACTTACCATACCCGCGTTAGAGACCTGTTCCAGGAGGAATGTCTTTGCCTAGACACAATATTTTCACAATATTTACACTGGCAGAATTATATATATTGGTTTACATACATTGCAGAACAGATGGAAGAAGATCCGTCAATGTGCATTTGTTTTGTTATGTCCAGATGTTCTGTAGCAGTCATGTGAGCATTTTTTTCTATGTCAGAGGTTTTATATATAAATAAAATTATTACTAGTTTATTGGTAAATCAACATACTGGAATGATTTCTGAAGGGTTATGTGATACTGAAGACTGGCGCAAAGGCTTGTGAAATATTAGATTTGCATCACTGAAATAAATTACATAAAATATAAAAAATATTTTTAATGACTGTGTGTGTGTGTATATATATATATATATATATATATATATATATATATATATATATACACACACAAACAGAGCAGTCCTTTTATGCTGCAGCGCCCAGGGAACAGTTGGGGGGGGTCGATGCCTTGCTCAAGGGCACCTAAGTCGTGGTATTGCCAGCCCGAGATTCAAACCCACAACCCTAGGATTAGGAGTCAAACTCTTTAACCACTCGACCATGACTTCCCCTGAAAATGGCTTTCCTATTTTCCCTAAGAATGGCACCTTGACTTAGTGAGCCATTTTGATGAGAATTAACTTGATCTTAATATTCAGAGAATGTCTTGCAAATGTAACAGAGAACTAACTGCTAATGATATCTTTGACAATTGTGCCAATCAACATCTCAGTAATCTCTGACATTTGTGTTAAGTTAAAGTGTTATTGTCACATTAACGCTTTAATTGATTAACGGCAAAAAAAAATTTATCGAACGTTAATAGTTTTTGTTATTATGAAAGTCCATTGCTCACTCGCTCTGAATACACATACAGTCAAAGCATGGGTCACAGGAGGGGTGGGATGTTGATTAGTACTGGCTTGGGATGGGTGTCATCACGCGTCTCAACCAATGAGAGCATTTGTGGTGGGCCTAAGACTGCCGCAGCTCACATGAAGTGCTCAGGACTTCATAAGTGGGAAACACAAAGTTAATTTTCTTATTTTTGGCACAGTCTATAAAGAGTATGCCAGACCTACAATTCACTGCTTGTTGTATATTATAGAACTTTTATGTGAAAAATAAAATCTTGAATATATTGTTTTACAGATCTATCAGTTTTGCTGCTCAGAAATGTTCACGCAATCACGCTGCATGTGTTAGAAGTTTTGCAGTCCGCTCACACTACATGTGCACCGCTCCTGAGCCCAACTGAACCGTGCTCTGACCCACCTCTTCCAACTGAGCCAGGGCCAGCTAAACGAACCGCGGCACGGAGCGATCACAGTAGTCAAACGAACCGGGCATGATTAAGATTACCTAGTGTGATACAACCTTATTCTCCCGCATCCCGCACACACGAGTCTCTACTCGCCCATCAAGTGTCCAGCACCGCACTCGATAGTGCAGGTCTCCAATCTGAAGGCGTCTGTTATAATCTTATGATGGAGGCTCTGAACTCTGAGCATAACTTTATTTTCTTTAACAAACTATAAAATATTTTTAAATAAAGTAAAAAAAAATAAATAAAGTAAAACCACAGGCTGCAACACACTGTAAAATACCATCTGAACATGTTAAAAGCTATAGACAAGAGAAATAAACAACTTGATTCATATAATACACTATAGGCTATAGCAGATACATAAAGACAGCACACACACACACACACACACACACACACGCACAGAGAGAGAGAGAGAAAGAAATCCTGATTTGGAAGAAGCCTGCAGACAAATGAAAATGTAAACTAGCCACAAGTTATTAAAGCAAAAGTCATGCCTTTATTAGTATTTTATATAAAATATATTTATTGAATTGTCATTAAACTGGACAATACATACATACTCCTGTGAAAGTTATGCATCGGATTTGTTGTGCAATACATTTTTGTATATAAAATCTATTGAAACACTGAGACAAAGTGTTTATATATGCACTTTATATTAGGGTGACCAGATGTCCCCGTTCAAAACAACCTGCGAATACACTGGAAAAGCTAGACCAATTTAGCCAGATGGCTATCATATGATTGCAACTATTGCGATTACTTGGTCGCAACATGCAAGCCGTTACTGTAGCCATGAAAAGCTTGGACAAGAGCATAGCGTTATTATCATCAGTTATCAAAAGAGACTGCATTATATACAGATTAAAACAAAGTAATACTGTTGTGCAGTGTATAACAAGACATGTACATAGGTTGCGGGATTGTTTTGCACAATAGGCCTATTAAACATTCCTGAAACTCTGCGTCACAACTCTGAAGTCTCTGATATGAATGATATAAAAAATAATAAACTAATCAGTTACATTTCCACAATTACATTTGCAGAAAGCACATATTTTGTAGTCAATATGAGCCTGAAATGCAAAATATTAACCCTGATTAGGGATAGAAAAGATCCATTTCCAGAAGCATGTTTTTATAAACAATATTCGAAAGGTTTTCGACAGTTGTGAAAATGTTAAATACAGTTAGAAAATAACATATTTGTTGTTTTATTTATCATATGTTATCATATTTACTGTTTTATTTTAATGTGTTTTTGTAAAGCCATAATTTTTTTATAATACTGTTTAGCCAGCCTGTTTTGAGATGTTTGCTGTTTGCAGGGGTGTAAAATATGCTACTTGAGTAATTTTAGTTGATTACTGTACTTAAATATTATTTTGGGGTTATTTGTACTTTATTCATGTAAAATGTAAACTGATTACTTGTACTTTTACTTAATTACATATCTGAAGAAAAATACTGTACTTTTTACTCCATTCAATTTTATATTAACTTTAGAAGTACTCATTCATTTTTTTGCATTTTATTTTATCTCATGTACATTAAATATGGTAAACAGAAATTCAAATGTGCCTTTGATGTGCAAAATCCAATGAGGTTTGTTTTCACACATCAAGCACACACATTTCAGCTTCAGTTAAACTTTAACCAGGTACATTTCTGGCATCAAAAGTTGTTATGTTATATTTATTATAAATCATGTTTAGTGATGTTCTTACCAGAGTGGACTTTTTACACCCCAGGATATTAACGATGGTTATTATTTTTCAGTGTGATTTTTGGGGAATTGTATATATATATAAAAAAGAAAATCCCTGGTATATGTTTGATCCTCAAACACCACTCTATCAATTATGATATTAATGTATGCAACCAACAACAATCAAATAAAAAACACAAAAACATACTGTCGTATGTAAATTCGTAGATAATGACAAGTGAGATTTCAGTGACATTTTGACCACTGAAGTAGGAACTGCCCCCGGTTTTCATTTCAGAAATCTGGTCACCTTACTCTATCTATCTAGACAGATAGGCCTAGATAATTATAAGAGTTGCATTTATATGAAATTTTAATATGTAAATTCATAAAATACATTTAATAGATAGATTTTGTTTCATGGTGGGCAACAAGTTTTTCTTTACTACTTAAACTGTGAATGTTTAACAATTTTTTAATCTGGGTCTTTTAGGTAAGCTATAGTTTACTCTTGTCATTTAATGATAGGATACTGGGATTCATTATGATCCCAGTTTAAAATATTAAAATCAGGGGTCTCATTCACGAAAATCATCTTAAGAAATATGTAAGAAAAATACGTTAAGAAATGTCCTAAGATAAATTCCAAGAAGTTCTTAAGAAATGCGATTCTTGTAAAAAAAAATATATATATATATTCTGATGAAGAAAATGACATGCATTATTGAATCAGTGCTGGTTGTTGCTGAAGACTCGCTGATAAACTCAATGAAAAACACTTAATAATCACAATAAACGCGCATGTTTTTGAATGAAGAGCCTGTCACGAGATGAAGTGTGCGCGCGCTGCACGTGTGCTTAATACCGCCAAAGATTATTTATTTGTTGGCTAAAATTTAAAATGAACTCCGTCTGACTTGTTTTGTAAAAAAAAAAAAGTAAAATTCGTTGAAATGCAAAAAAATTGCATACCTTTTTTCCCTTAAGTTAGAAGGAGAACATGGCAGTTAAGAACATTTTTTTCTTAAGAATGCTTGGTGAATCAGGCCCCAGCGGCGTGAAAAAAGGCAGCGTGGGTTATTGTGACGTCACAGAAAGAGTTCGATTTCGTAGAACTTATAAGTCCAAGAAATCATTTTGTGGGTTTAGTAGCAGTGGTGAGTGAAGTTATTTTCAGCGATTGTTATCGATTTTGACAACAATGTTTCAGCGACCTTGTCGAGTTCATCCGTTGACGGAGAGTCAGGTGTGTGATCTCAACACCCCCCCAAACCCCAGCAGCAGCACAGAGGAACAACATCCTCACGAGAGCACTGCTGATGCTGCTGAGGGAAACGACCAGGAGAGGAAGGTGATGGAGAAAGGAAAGAAGAAAAAGAAGTGGTGGAGGTTGTCTTCTTTGTTTGGAGCTGTGAAGAAACATCTGAAGGGCAGCTCGAACCCAGTTCAGGGTGAAGTAGAGCTGCAGCAAGAGCAAGAGCAGAGTGAGGGAGTGAAGAACCAGAACCAGTGTAAAGAGATGCAGTGATGGTAAATCAATGATCAACTCATAAGAATATGTTGCACAGTTTACTGAAGCTCTGTACGTTACATCAAAAAGTCATCATTTATCCCTGGATATCCATTTGTAGTAAATGAATCTAGAGGATAGGTTATGCTGTCTTATTTAGTCTTCAATACCCTTTTCCTATCTTTTTAATGTTTCCTCAATATAGATAAGTCAAATCAGGGGAATCTTAAATAAAAACATTCACATAAGCACAATAATAAATAAAGAAACTTGTAGACTGATCAAGGGCAAGATCCAGGATATGTTTTAAAATAATTCTGAGATTATATATGAAATAAAATTGAATAATACAAATATTTGAACTTTTAGGTTAACTGCAGTTGTTTCATATTTTAACAGACTACTCTGTCAGACACAACCTCGTGAGTGATCAGCTGTGTGAAGGTGGATTTGATGCTGAGGCGACACATTTGAAGGATGACCCTGAAGTAAGTAAAAGATGAATGAAAACTTGCCTAGCTAGCAAATACATTTAGTCCTATCATATCTTCATCATTTGGTTATATAATTATATTGTTAGCAAGGCCTCTCAGTGTATCTTTTTGTCCAGGTTGGGTTTAAATTAAATCAAACTTTACAAAATGTAGCATAGATTTTATGACAGGAATGATGAGGCCTCTACACATGAGGTAAGTTGTTCATTTTCTTGATCAGGTGTCTGTGAAACATCTTAACAAGACTGATGAAGACGTGGAAGGTTTATACACTGTTAGTAGGATGCACTTCTCCTCTGTTTTAAAACAAACAGTTATTTATTTCAGTAGAGTAACTAAATCCTCATTTGGAAAACAACTTTCACCTTACCATTGTAAAAACTTTCTCTCTTATAGTT
The DNA here is from genome assembly GCF_963082965.1 of Carassius carassius. NCBI lineage: Eukaryota > Metazoa > Chordata > Actinopteri > Cypriniformes > Cyprinidae > Carassius > Carassius carassius. Next base: position 3,961,492 of record NC_081794.1, read on the forward strand.
TGGATCTCCACACCATCTTCCAGAGGAGAAGGATCTCAACATCCTGGCAAATAGAGGCCCAGATAGCCACGGATGTGATCTCAGCACACCCCCAAAACCCAGCAGCAGCACAGAGGAACAACATCCTCACGAGAGCACTGCTGATGCTGCTGTGGGAAACGACCAGGAGAGGAAGGTGATGGAGAAAGTGAAGAAGAAAAAGAAGTGGTGGAGGGTGGCCTCTTTGTTTGGAGCTGTGAAGAAACATCTGAAGCGCAGCTCGAACCCAGTTCAGGGTGAAGAAGAGCTGCAGCAAGAGCAAGAGCAGAGTGAGGGAGTGAAGAACCAGAAAGAACAGAAAGCCAGATACAGTGATGGTAAATTACATGACCATGACCAGTCATCATTCATACCTACACATCCATTACTAGGACATTCATTAATCAATCAATTGAATCATTCTAGTTTTAAATTATAGATAATAATAGCTTTTAAGTATCTTGTTTGGTCTCTAATTGGTCTAATTTGGTCAAATTTTTAAGGTTTTGATAAAATGTGTTAAATCGGAAATTTTAAATAAATAAAATCCACTTCAACACATATAAATCAACTTCAAAATGGATTAAGGTCATGATCAGATCTTTCATCCAGGAAATGTAAAAAAAAAAAAAAAGTTTTTGTAATTTTATATGCACATAGTTTAGGGGTGACAAATAATAACATGAACATATTCAGTGTAGTCTCTACTGATGAAAATATTATCACTAAATCTGTAATTTAAGATTGTATATAAAATCAAATGGAATAATAACTATAACAAATGTTTAAAACTGCAGTTGTTTTATCTTGTAACAGACTTCATTTCCAGCCACTACCAGCTGGGTGATCTGCTGGGTGAAGGTGGATTTGGTTCTGTGTATGAGGCGAGACGTTTGGCGGATGACCTTAAAGTAAGTGAAAACTTGATGAAAACTTATCTAGCGAAGTGATTTTGCCCCGTCTCATCTTTATACTTCTGTGATGTCATGCTATTGTTTGCAAGGCCTCTCAGTGTATCTTTTTGTCCTGGTTGGACTTAAATTCAATTCAACTTTACAAAACTTGTCTGTTTAGATTTAATGGTGGCCTCTTCACAAGTTAATTGTTGTTTGTTTTCTTGATCAGGTGGCGGTCAAATATGTTAATAAGACCAAAAACTACAGGGAAAGTTTATACATTGTAAGTAAGATGCACTCTCTCTCTGTTCTCCTCTCACTAACTAGTAGGAAAACTGGACTAAGTGGACTTATTTGGAAAACAACTTCTATCTTACCAACGTCTTTCTTTTAGCCTGGATATCAGCAACTTGTTCCACTGGAGATCGCCCTCACAATCCTGGCAAATAAAGGCCCCAGAGTGCCAGAGATCATCCAGCTGCTGGACTGGAAGGACTACGATGACCATTTCGTCATGATCCTTGAATGTCCCTCTCCTTGCGAGACTTTGGAAGACTTTGTGGGGCGTCAGGGTGGAAGTCTCAACGAGAGCTTAGCACGGCGAGTCATGATGCAGGTGGCTCAGGCTGCGAACGTGTGCTGCCAGCGCCAAGTGTTCCACCGTGACATCAAACTGAACAACCTTCTCATCAACAACCAGACAGTTGAAGTCAAACTAATTGACTTTGGGTGTGGGGACATTCTGAGGACAACAGTCTACATGTCATACTCTGGTATGTACTGTATCTAAAAGCTACAACTCTAGTGACGATTATATTATGAGTTGACCAGGCGTGAGTCACCAAAACAACAAGAAGCACCCGATATATATACAGTAGAATTACGACACTGTTACAGTCATGGATCTCGTCACTGTTGTGAACCGAACTTGCGCATCTAACAAAATCTTTTTCTTCCAGGCACAGCAACATACTCCCCTCCTGAGTTTCACATAAAGGGAAAGTACCACGGCAAGCCTGCGACGGTTTGGTCACTGGGGGTTCTGTTATTTAAAATAGTGGCTGGATATTATCCAAGTTTCTTAGATCTGCACATACTCAAACTGAACCTCTGGTCCAAAACTGGTCTGTCAAACGGTAAGAGCTCAGTTATCATTTTAAACATACAAAACAGTGACAAGTGGCTTTCTGAAAGATGGTGTTAGAAAATGCATGAAGTTTTCTTGATTTCTGATGCCTGAACTCAGATCTTACAGCTAATATGATCATTAAATTAAAGCAGGTGTTACGTTTAAGTTAATATTCAGATGTCCCTCTCATTTTTCTGCACAGAATGCTGCAGATTGCTCCGCGCTCTCCTGCAAATAAAGCCAAAGAACCGAATTCAGCTGGAGGAAATCCTTTCACACAAGTGGTTTATGGTACTAAACCTAAGATCACCTTAAAATAATTTGACATATTTACAAATTTTTCTTTTCAAATTTCAATTTTCAAATCAAGTTTTCTCGCGTTGCTTTTATTGTTAGATTTAATAAGTTGTAGGTTTTACCTTATAAAATGTCATTCGTAGTGTATTTACAAATGTAATAATACTGTATTTGTTTCTGTTTTGTTTCAGGTCACCACATAAGACCACCTCAGAAGTTGTTGTATCTTCAGCTCTCCAATGGTTCCTGCAATAGTTGCACCAGTATCAGAGGCCCAGTCTACCACCATGTCTGCCCTGTGCAGTCCAAAACATCCCAGAAAAGCTGTTTTAAACTAGAATATATATTAAGTCTTTCCCTTGGTTTGCTCCCGTAGGATCCAGTGGGACTTGGGAAAGCACTAGTTGAGTTAATTTATAAACCTGTGGATCTCAACCATTTTCCTGGTGCTACGAACACTGCACATTTTGCATTCCTCCTAGTCACAACAGCTGTTTTTTCCACAACTGTGAGACTACCTTCGGGCTTTGGTTTCCCAAGAACTTTCAAAACTTCAGCATTGGTTGGGTTCTGACCCAAAGCTCTCATCACATATCTCCATACTGAGCTAGTGAAATCTTCATCTCCCCCGATGGAGTCCTGGCAAACAACAGGAAAGCTTCTTTAAACTCTGTATAAAAATGAAATTACATTAAGTGAGTTCATTTTCAACGAAAGTTGATCAGATGACCTTTTAAAGGGTTCGTTCACTGAAAAAAAGAAAATGATGTCATTAATAACTCACCCTCATGTCGTTCCAAACCCGTAAGACCTCCGTCCATCTTCGAAACACAGTTTAAGATATGTTAGATTTAGTCCGAGAGTTTCTGTCCCTCCATTTAAAGTGTGTGTACGTCTACTGTCCATGTCCAGAAAGGTAAGAAAAACATCATAAAAGTAGTCCATGTGACATCAAAGGGTCCGTTAGAATTTGTTGAAGCATTGAAAATACATTTTGGTTCGAAAATAGAAAAAAACTATGACTTTATTGAGCATTGTCTTCTCTTCCGGGTCTGTTGTGAGTGAGTTCAAAACACTGCAGTTTAGTGATATCCGGTTTGCAAACGAATCACTCGAGTTAACTGGCTCTTCTTGAACCAGTTCACCAAATCGAACTGAATCATTTGAAACGGTTTGCGTCTCCCAACTCTTAAACTGAACGACAAGAGGGTGAGTCATTAATGACATAATTTTCATTTTTGGGTGAACTATCCCTTTAAGGCTGTTCCTTACCTTCAAGCTGTTCAGCACTGAGATTACCCTGTAACCCAGAACAAGAGGTTTTTATTTTAGGTTTTTATAGACCTTTACGTCTTAAAGTCATCAGTAAAATATATCAAATGAAACCTAGTCATTTATTGCTGACTCCCACATGAAATGCATTTTTGAATTTTTGATCATTCATGATCTTCTACCATGTACTACTGAACAGATGTTAGCGTCATATGTTTAATAACAGTATGGCAGTTGTTCTGCCATTATTTTTTCCTGGCACCACAAATAATCTCCTCTCAAAGCACACAGTCGGTTTATGAGATCATATCATCCATATCTGTCTCCCTGGGGAGTCCAACTTAGGAAGTGTATGAATGCAGTGGTAAGTGGTAAGACCTCATAGATCAGTAGCAGGTACAGTAGATCCATGAAAAGAACTACTACTAGAATCCAGCCATGAAGCAGTGAATTGTACAGTGCATGTTCAGGCAATCACTTAGCAAAGTGTGCAGTTTTATCAATAGAAATGATCCAGCAATGAAACTATTTGAAATTAATAAATTACCTTTTGCATTGGGGATTTGTGTCTCTACACCATTTTGGTTATTGATCAGGATTTTTTTTTTTTTTGTAAATTTGTATTTTTATTTTTTTCTTCTATGAATTTCAGTGTCAGCACACTTTCAATTTTAAATACGTGGAACATTATTGTGGGCACACCGATACAGGCCAACGGACACCTCAGTAAAATGAAATGCCAAAACACAACACAGAGACTTACTACAGCAGTAGGATCATATTTAAAAGCTGGATTTGCAGAAGAAGCCTGTGCTTTAGCTGGTTCTGGGGCTGCTGCCACTTGGGCTGCTCCAGGTGCAGGGCTGGCTTTTTCAGGAGGTTTTGTAGTTGACTTCGGTGTTGTAGTTGGGGCAGAAGCAGCCTTTTCCAGTGCTGGCGCTGTTGGTTTAGGATCAGCTATTGACACTGGTCCTTCTGAATCAGTAACTGGTTCTTTTTTTGTAGCTGGAGCTGGCTTTCCTTCTTTTTTGGGCACTGGCTTTTGTGAAGCAATAGTGGTGCAATCACAACAAGTGAATGGACAAAAACAAAACCTTATTAAAATGTTTGACTGCTGTTAATTGGTATGGATTGGAGCCCTAGATGTTATATACCCTCCTCCATCTCCCTAAATTTGCTGCACCTCCCCAATATCACTACCATTTCTAAAAAAGGAAAGAATGCTGTGACTCCAGTGGGACCACTGTAATTGACAGGATACAAATTCACTCCCCACTTCACATTGTTACCTTTTAAACAACACCATCATACACCTCTGTCCTGTGAATATTTTGCATTAGGCACTATAAATGGGTAGATGGATATTAATTTTTTTTGCACTTTTCCACTGCATGGTAAGGTTAGGTACAGTTCACTTTTGGGGGTTTTCAACTGGGTACAGTACCTAGTACCTGGTTCTTTTTTTAGTATCACCTCGGTTGAGGTTTTAAGTGAAACGTACCGTTAACAATACGTGACCTGTAAACTCTGCTGATCACTGATTGGCCGGAAAGAATCGTCACTATCTGCATCACTGAACCGCAACAAACACAACAGAACTGCTACATTAAACTCAGCACAGCCAGCAAATGATCGAAAAGCAACTGTTTTGAACGAGCGCACCTTTTTTAACAACCTAAAAAATTGCTGTTTCGTTGTCTGTTAAGGAATTACAAACATTCCTCTCATTGATAGCAGAGGAGCGAATCCAGCAAGGGTTTGATGTGGTGACGCGGAACGTAAAGGTTTTCCAGGAGCCGCGACAGTAGAGGGGGCACAACTATAACGACAATCCAGGCGGTAAGGAAGTCGACCGGAAGTTGAAGTCGGCCGCGTGCCGCCATCTTGTAGCAGAACTTCACTTGCGTTAGCATCCCATTGACTCCCATTCATTTTGGCGTCACTTTGACAGCGAATAACTTTACATCTGAGGCGTTTAAAGACTCCGTTTGTCCATTATTTATTTCTAAAGATACACGACAATGTATAAAGGGCTCCATTACCTTCTATGTTACATTATGGCCCCGTAGAAACAGTTTTTGTAAAAATAGGCTAACGATTGCGCATTACCATACAAACAGGAGAAGCTCGCAGGCAATTAACTTCATATGGCGTACTGGCGATACATTTTAAAATACTATACAAAATAATTAATCAGCATACTTACTCCTGCTCACTCACGCCAAAGAACTCCCCGCTCAAGCTCGCCGTCTCTGCAAGATTAACGATGGCAGTTTTCACGCACAGCTACTAGAAGATTTACATCTGTCAGACAGGTTACTGACGTCATCAAGCTTAGTTTGAGTCTGCGCGTCAGAAACGGAAGTGCTAAAAAACGCTAAAACTGGGCTTCTTTCTCAATTGAGTTCCAATGGGGTCGCTGTGTCCATTTCTTTTACTGTCTATGGAATAATCCCGGCCAATCTAAAGCGGCACTAAACTGCAGTGGAAATGCAAACCGAGTGGAGTTGAGCCATGCCGTACACTGTAAAAATTTTTTTTGTAAAATTTATGGTAAAAAAAAAAAATCAATTTTACCATAAAAAATACAGTAGAAACATTTTAGGTTTTACAGTTTTAACTTAAATTTACAGTTAAATACCGTAATTTAATTAACTGATATAATATACCAGTTGAAGTTATGAAATCTGTTTTGTACCTTTGTAATACATTCATGGTAACACACGATACTGAAATAATGAAATAAACATTCATTAAAAAAACATTAGATGTAACACACACTCCTAATATACAAAATGTATAAGAATAAACTAAGAAACGTGTTTTTTTCAACCAAAACATTTCAAATTTGAAATGCAACACAGGGAATTCTGGGTTTGTCAATTAACGGTTATTCACTTACAAAAACGGTATACTTCTGTAAAATTACATGTAATGTCCAATACAGTTTTTCAGTGTATATAGTAGGGGTATTTACTGTTAACCATTTTACAGATTTTTTCTGTAGCATTTTACAGTCTTTTACCGTTAATTTCACAGTCATTTTTTACAGTGTACCGTACTGAGCCGTATCGAGCCGAGTAGTACCACGCAGTGGAAAAGCGCCATTTTTGTTTTGCTACTTGACATCATCCTGACATAAAATTCAAGTTTTCAATTCAATTCAAGTTTATTTGTATAGCGCTTTTTACACTGCAAATCGTTACAAAGCAACTTTACAGAAAATTATGTTTCTACAATATTTAGTAATAGCTTGTAAGTGGTGACTGTCAGTTTGTGCACGTATGATAGGATTTGTAGAAAAATTTATACAAGTCGTAGTCAGCCAGATGATGAACATTATTAATATTATTAATAATTAATAATTATTATATGATGCAGTCACACTTGTAGCAATATTTGTTAGTTCTGTTGTTGATTCAGGGTTAGCATCATCTGGGGTCCTCTGAGGGTCAGCATCATCTCTTCTCAGGTGTTCTGGATCCAGACTGGAGCTTGTGTAAATCCTAGTTGCCACGGGATGTAAATAGAGAAAACAAATAGAGACATCATTAGCATAGCTGCTGTTCCAACAAAGTAAAATTAATTAGTTTAACCCAAGCTAAAGAATAAGAATGCACATTTGATCAGATACAACTATACTCACAATTTAAGATACATTATTCAAATGCTTGGCGAAAGAGATGCGTTTTTAATCTAGATTTAAACAGAGAGAGTGTGTCTGAACCCCGAACATTATCAGGAAGGCTATTCCAGAGTTTGGGAGCCAAATGTGAAAAAGCTCTACCTCCTTTAGTGGACTTTGCTATCCTAGGAACTACCAAAAGTCCAGCGTTTTGTGACCTTAGGGAGCGTGATGGATTGTAGCGGGGTAGAAGGCTAGTTAGGTACGCAGGAGCTAAACCATTTAGGGCCTTATAGGTAAGTAATGATAATTTGTAACTGATACGGAACTTAATAGGTAGCCAGTGCAGAGACTGTAAAATTGGGGTAATATGATTGTGACGAGTGGGGCGGGGCCGAGGGACGTGGGAGCGAGGCCGGTGGAGTGATTGGAGATGAACTACACCTGTTCGACCCGCCGGTCTCGAGGCCCACAGAGGAGATGGAAGGATATAAAACTGGAGCGACGACAGTGAAGGACGAGAGAGGACCAGGCCTGGGCTTTTAGTTGTGTTTTGGTTTTTATTTAGTGCGCATCAGTCGTCCGTGAGGGGATGGTGCGCTGTTTTGTGTTTATTTTGACCATTAAAGATTGTCTGCCGGTTCCCGCCTCCTTCTTCTTGATGATTACGAAGGTTTTATCATTACAATGATCATATTTTCTTGACCTGGTAAGGACTCTAGCCGCTGCATTTTGAACTACCTGTAGCTTGTTTATTGACGAAGCAGGACAACCACCTAGAAGTGCATTACAATAGTCCAGTCTAGAGGTCATGAATGCATGAACTAGCTTTTCTGCATCAGAAACAGACAACATGTTTTGTAGCTTGGCAATGTTTCTAAGATGGAAGTATGCAGTTTTTGTAACATGGGAAATATGATTTTCAAAAGACAAGTTGCTGTCTAATATAACACCCAGATTTTTGACTGTAGAAGAAGTATCAGTACATCCATCTAGTTGCAGATTGTAATCTACAATATTCTGTGTACTGTTTTTTGGTCCAATAATTAATATCTCTGTCTTATCCTAATTTAATTGGAGAAAATTATTGGTCATCCAATCTTTTACATTTTTAACACACTCTGTCAGCTTAGATAATTGAGAAGTTTCATCTGGTCTCGTTGAGATATAAAGCTGAGTATCATCAGCATAACAGTGGAAGCTAATTCCGTATTTTCTAATAATATTACCAAGGGGCAACATGTATATTGAAAATAGAAGGGGACCTAGGACGGATCCTTGTGGCACTCCATATTTAACTGATGATAAATGAAATGACTCCCCATTTAAGTAAACAAAATGGTAGCGATCGGACAGGTAGGATCTAAACCATCTTAGAGCCTGCCCTTGAATACCTGTATAGTTTTGTAATCGATCTATGAGAATGTCATGATCTATGGTGTCGAAAGCAGCACTAAGATCAAGTAAAACTAGAAATGAGATGCAGCCTTGATCTGATGCAAGAAGCCGGTCATTTGTAATTTTTACAAGTGCATTCTATATTGCTAAAAAGCAGTATAGATAGGAAAACTGTACAGGACTGTTGCTTTTAATAGACACAAATGCTGCAGCTTAACTGTTCCCCCCAAACACCTCATTCACACCTTCTCTGCTTTTCAAAACATATGCATATTTTTAGGACATTTTTGGAACTTTGAAAATATATTCCTACCCTTTCCTACCATTTTCCACAAATTGATATGATTCTTTAGGGTCTAATACATTACTGTATTAACAGAATTGAATTGATTGTGATGAACAGTACTAGTAAAATAAATAGAAGCAGTTCTGCAGCAAACTATATTACACTGAATATTAAAACAGAGAATATTGCACAGACTGTGAAGTATTACATTGCACTACAGTACAGGGTCCAGTTTAATAACAAAAGGGTCCATGTTTCAGACACTTCACTATCTTGAGGCCACGAGTTAGTATCTTGAGGCCACAAGTTACTTATCTTGAGGCAACGAGTTAGTATCTTGAGGCCACGAGTTACTTATCTTGAGGCCACGAGTTAGTATCTTGAGGCCACGAGTTACTTATCTTGAGGCCACGAGTTAGTATCTTGAGGCCACGAGTTAGTTATAATTTTTTTTTGACAAAGTGGGACCAGTAGGGAGTAGGGTAGTGGTCGACCGATATATGAATTTTTTTTTTTCACAAACCTCGCAAACTTAGTCAAATCCAGCAGTGAGATCTTGTGAAGTGTGCATTTTTATCCAGCATGATCGGTCTGTCCATGTGAACTGAATGCTTTAAACTCTTGATTTCAAATTATGCTGTGCCTTATGCATTTGCTCACTGTCATATTCATTTTATTTTCTCTGTATATAAAATGAGTTACCTGGGCTTTATTTGAAAAATATGATTCCCAATGCACACAAACTTCCAAGATACTGAGTGCCCTTACAGTGTTTACTTCCTTTTTAATTATATTTTTATTAGATATTTATTTATTTGTAAAAAAAATACTTTGTCATCTAAAGTATAAGGGTGTTTATTTTACACATGCATTTTTTCATCCATTGTCAAATGATTTCAAATTTCTTAAATATATTTTTTAATAATAATTAAAAAAAAAAAAAAAAAAAAAAAAAAAATATATATATATATATATATATATATATATATATATATATATATATATATATATATATATATTATAGTGGCTTTCCAACATATCGGCATCTTTCAAAAAAATAATATTGGTCGACAACTAGTAGGAAGCCAGTACTTGCTCTGCCACAGCAGCAGCATAGCAGATCTATTCCACCATGACCAAACACATAAATATTGTCATGTATAAACCATGCAAAAACTCTCAGAGAGTTGTCATGATAGAGCACAATATGGGGAGCACAGTAATAAGATCTGGAGCTAACAATAAAGATATCTGTGTAGATGTCAAGACAAAAACCCCAGAATCAAATGGAGGAGACAGGAAACTTTACAGGTGAAATCTGTTAAATAGGCAAATTATACATTTTTTTTGTTTCTTTTCAATTTACAAGCACATCATTTTACACATGAAGGTGCCCTGATCTCCTACCATGCAGGTGACTGCGGAAGTCAACTCTTCTGCTCACCCCTCTTTTTGGAGTGCATTATATCGTATCTATTTCCTGGACATGTGGGTCTAGAGGCGAGACTGTTTTTCCTAGGTTCCTTCCAGGTACTGTTTAGGCACTTATAATGTAAGAATATACACTGCAGAGTACAATACAAAACAATAAATCATATTCTTTAATCAATAGGTCTAATAAATGACTCTGTTGTTATTATTTCTCTCATCTGATGTTATTATTGCTTCTAATGAGCCTTGTAATAGAAACTCTGCCCTCTACTGTAAATATACGATTACAAAAGCTACTTATCTTGACATAGTGTCACTTTTATATAAAACAATTATATATATTAGCATAATAACTAATATATAGTACTAATCAATAAGTAGCCTACTTAAAGAAATCCATAAAGTATTATTAAAGACTTATGCATTATGCTACTACAAATGTCAAAATATTAATTATGGTTTTTCTTTGAAGGGTTTCATTGTGGCATTGTTACTTCTTGAACTGTGAGGTCTAATACATTTTTTTTATAACATATAAAAATATAAAGTAATACTGTATGACGTTACCAGTTAATGAATGCATTATAATAGTTTTATAGAGGTCCAGAATGAACTACTGTAAGAAAAGAGATTGGGAAATATAAGTTCCAAACTGACAACAACACTTTTCAAATGGCGACTCAAGTCTTCACTGCATAATCTTAAGTATGTTTTATCACAACTGCACTTAAAGGTTTAGTTCACCCAAAAATTAAACATCGCTGATCATGTTAATTACGGTGTGGGATACTCTCCATAATGGCAGAGTGGTAACTCAGGGAGAAGAATTGTTGAATAAATTGTTATTATTGTTTTCTTTGCGCACAAAAAGTATTGTCGTAGCTTCACAAAACTGAAGTTAAGCCACTGATGTCACATGGACAATTTTACTAATGTCCTTAGTACGTTTCTGGACCTGGGAATATTACAGTTGCATTGCTGTCTATGGTAGGGTCACAGATTTGATCAAAAATATTTTAATTTGTGTTTTCTGAAGATGAATGAAGGTCTTCTGGTTTTGGAGCAACATGAGGGTTTTCTTGCTGAATTTCTTTGCTTACTTTTCTCAAATAGCCTGTTACACCAGAGGATGGCGCTACATGTTCAGTATTTAATGTAATGTATTACGTCATCAATATCACTTTTCAAACCTGAGCTACTTTTCAGTCAGTAGCCTATGTACAGTAGGCTAACATGCTTGTAATATGCATTAAACATTCAATATTAAACGGTGTGCTAATTACGATGTGAATACTTTCAGTAATTTCTTTCTTTCTGATTAAAAGAATGTTGTTGTTAGCATGTGCAATTCAATGGTAGTAGCCTACTTCCTCCCTTCCAAGAAGCATCTGCAACTTTATCAGTGGGAGTGATCAAGTATATTAGATTTCTGCTCAGCTGCCTGATCTACTTCAAACGGGCGGTGTGTGTGCGTGAGAGAGAGAGAGAGAAAGATAGAAAGAGAGATTGTGAGTTTCTATATATATATATATATATATATATATATATATATATATAGATAGATAGATAGATAGATAGATAGATAGATAGATAGAAATGCTTTGGGTATGAATATAAAGTATTCAAGGCCCTGAAACTTAAAAAACACAATTTATATTAGGCCTATTTAATCATGACTGGTAGCATGTAAAAAAAAAAAAATATATATATATATATATATATATTAAAAATTACATTGGGCTAGCTACTACAGCTCCAATTATTAATTCATTTTCAAATTCATTAAGAATTAAAATTAAATCTTAATCGCGTTAATCGATTTATTCCTTTGAGAGATTTTCGCGCCTTTTATCAAATCAACGGTCAAAATACGCGTTTGAATTCCCACTCGCGAGCCCTGTATGTCGTATACATTCTGAATATTTGTTCGATATTCAACAGTATAGCTTATTTTCGTTCGATATATTTTATAAATAAGGAAAACAAACAGTTTATATACTCATTTGTGTTCCAGCTACCGTATGTCAAAATCTTTAAATATTTGTGTGTGGAAAATCCTTTTCTTCTCCATAGGTGATACAGAAATTATTATAGTAAAACAACTCATAAAAGCATCTGTCCAGGAAAGGTAAAGTAGCCTAGAAATAGCGTTTTAATGTTTCAGGACCCTCGTAAGTAAGAGTTTTCCAGTGATGATCTTCTGTACCTGCGGCTCAATCTCAGGTTTCATTCAAGACGTTTCTGCGTCAGCAACAGCTGTCCTGGAGCTCGCGCTGGCCCTGGTTAAGAGAACAGACTTCAGCTGGGAGGAAGACAAAGACTGAGGGTTTTGTGGAAATATTTACCTCACTGTGACAGGTAAAGCTGTGATCTAGAGCAATGTCTGCATGACGTATAGGTCAATGAGGGCAATGCTCTGTCTGTATCTGGAAAGCTGCAGGATTAATTTTGGCCCCCAAGGGTTTTGATTTCACTGTTGATTTAATTTACTGTTGAGCATGTCTTGATAGAACTTTCTAGCTTGATTTGATAGAATATGAAATAGAATGTTGAGGAATTATCTGTAATAAAATTGTGACTAATATTGAACAGAATGCGATATTTTATCAGAAATTCAAATTAGGATTTCACGAAGTCATTAAAAATGGGAAAGTGAGAAAGATTTGAAAACATTTCTCAAAAAATTCTTGATTCTAAATGGTCAGTTTTGTCATTCTGCTGGCAAATCTTTTTGTATAACAACCACTAAATATATAATAATTGTATAATTGACCATAGTCTCAGGCAAACTGTTTCTTATAACTGCACTAGATTCATGTCCTGAAATCACGCTGTGGCTTTTCTTTTAAAACAATAAAATAATAAATAATGAATACTGAAACTCAATTCAGTACTCATGTCTTTTTTATATATTATTTTGTTATATATTTTATATATAAATTTGATTTCTAAATGAGATTGGCAGTGTTGCCTCATTTTCCAGTCTTATCTTTATCACTGTCATGCTCATTTACCCTCCTTGGGACTTCCACAAATGTAAACGTGAACTATACACAGAACTTTTGTTTATGTCTAATGTGTCAGGTCTATTATTCCAGCAGATGCTGATCGTGTAGCCGTACACTTTTTCCCATCCCAACAGTGTATGGAGTCAGAGTTAAATATAGCCCATGTCTTCATTTCAAGGGCTCGGTTGATGATGCTCATAGCGCTCAGTTGTACCCCACCATTCCTCCCCTGTTAATCCATGTTGCCCTGATCAGAGGTGTAGGATGATGGAGACTTTGGACTGCTGGTCCCAAGATGCTCGTCAAAAGCACTCAGATCAGATTTTGCTTAACCCCCCTTCAGTTTTGTGCTCTTGCCTTTCACAGAGGTAGTGGAAGTAGACTTTGTCTCATGTAGACAGCATTGTTTCAGAGAAGAGCCAGCTTTAAGGTTGTTTAATGCTAGCTTTGGCTTGAGAATGAAATAAAAGGAGATGCTTGTTTTTAGTTTGATCTCTTAGGGCAAGATTGAGACATGAGGTTGGAACTTGTGAGCTTCCCTGGCTAGTTTCATAATATTAGCCCAGACTGGATGGGATGGATGCAGGGAGTTAAATGGTGACACCATCATGTATATGATACAATCTTGGGTATATAGATGGAGCAACACAGCGTCATTCAGTGACATACTATTTGGTGTGGATTTTGTTGAATTAGAGGATGAGTCGTCTAGAGTGTGTGCGTCTCTACTGGGCATCACATGTTCTTGGACGCAGTAGGTGTTGGTTTTAGGTTTCTTTCACTGGTGGAACCATGTGATCTTCTGGCGATCCCCCTACCAGCACTCTCTTACGTGCAAAAAGGGAATCAGTGTTGAAGGTGCAGACATAAATTTGACCCGTTTCATAGACACCACACACTTATGTGCATCTGTAGTTTGTAGCATCCTGACATTTGATATCTTTACACATGATATGTGTTGATTAGAGCTGTTACTAGCCCCCATCAAAAAATTTGTCTTTTGTTTTACCATTAGATACTGTTACGGATATATTTATATAAATTGGCTTTGCAGTCAAGCTGCTTCATTGCTGACAAATGTCAAACGACATTTGAAGGTTTCTTTTCCTGCAATGGATTGTGGGTAAATATCTTATCTATTGCTTTTATGTTTTTGATTTTCAAAATATCTTATTGGTATTTCAGAGTGAGAAATTCCTTAAAAGGATTTGATGTAAATCAATCCAACCGAATCACGAACAAATTGAGAACATTTTGCAGACCTAATAAGATGAGATCAAAAAGTGATTTGTTCCTGATTCTAAACAATGGATAGAAAACAGACACAACATGATTTCTGAAGTATTATAAGAAAAAATGATTCTCAGGTCAGTATAAGGTAAACTCCAGTGCCACAGGAAAATAGGTATTGTGACACCTCTGGTCACAATGAATTGTCATTTAATTTAATATTTCATTTAAAAAAGATAACTCAGTGTTATTTCAAGTCTGTAGTACTATGACTTCTTCTGTGGAAGACAAAAGAAGCTGTTTTGCAGAATCTCCACGCTACTCTTTTCTAGTATTCAACAAACTGAATGCCAATCAAAACGAACAAGAAAAGCACAATCAAAATCAGAGACATGATTTAGAGGCAACCTGAATTTGAGTACAGTACTGCTCATATTTTTTTTATTTTTCTCTCTGTATCCTGTTGTTCAATACTTTCAAATATATATTCAAAGTTGCTGTGTCTTAAAGGTGTACAGGTGTGAATGTGAATTGAGAGCTACAGGGGAGGGAGGACTTTCAGCTAATAACAACTGAATGTTAGTCTGTTTCTCACAGAAAGCTATAGTATGGCTTCAGAATACTTAAAATATTATGAATGATTCATATAGAGTATGTTTATGCTTGTTTTGTATTGTTTGGAGCTTGACAGTCACTGGTCAGTGTTCACTTTAAATAAATAAGCAGCTTAGACATTAGCAAAATATCTACTTTAGTGTTACACAGAAGACGGGAATGTACTGGTTTCAAATGGCATGAGCGGTAGTAAATAATATCTGTATTGTTAACACGCTTTTATGCTAGTCCATCTCCTGTCTCTTACATCAAAATCCAGCCACATATTTGTGTAGAGCTGTTTAAACACTGCTTGATCTATGCAGATTTCTCTCCTGATTCAGACCAATTAAGGATTTCTGCTACATAGACCTTTTACTATTTCCTCAAAATGTTCAAAGATGCCTTTGACAGTTTTTCAAATCCTAGAGTCCAACATTTTAGTGAATACATACATCTTTCTAGAAGTGATTTTCATTTCAAATGTCAAAACCTTGCATAGTGATTTCAGTTGATAGCAGTAGATCCAGCATACATTAAGGCCAATACACACCGCACAGACAAACTGTCATGTTCACACTGCCCCAACAAACAACAACAAACTTAGAGTGACAGAGAGTCAAATTAACACTATGTCTTCACCGGACTCAACAGTTGTCACATCGTGCCGCATCCAGTGTAGACAGCATCACTGATTATAATTAGTTGAAACTTTGTATTTTGTTGCTGCACTGTGCTGTTTGTGTCCAGTGTAGTCTGTATGGGTATACGTCTGACTGAGGTGGGGAAGATACTGATGATCCTGTAATGATCCTGTAACCACAATCAAAATTTGACTTTTATTAATGCGTGTCATTTTTTGCCTGAAAAGACGGCAAATAAAATGAAAGAGACTGTGGGTGAAGCACGCTTTAAGTGAAATATGCACAATGTCATGGCAATGGTTCATCAGATTACCACAACCCAACAAACGGTGATTAAGCATGTTCAGTCGGGTGAAAACAAACTCTAACCAACGCCAACACACTGAGTCAACAAACTCCAACAGACTAGTTTGATGGTGTTTGTCTGTGCAGTGTGAACAGGCCTTTGGGGCTTTACATGAGGCCTTATAGAGACCAGAGAGAAAGGTTAAGTAGACATGGCAGTTAAAGAGAGGCATGGTTTACAACCCTTTAAGAAGACATAGACCCAGAGCACGCCTCATGTCATCACACTATAGTCATAAAATGCCTGCTTGTACTGCTGATCATTTGTTTACAACTTACCACATAGGCATAAGTACGGGGTCAAGCAGTCATGAATGGATATAGTCAAGCTACTGCGGATTATGTTAAAGTGAAATGAAGAGGTGTTTTGCTATGTTGAATGTCTGTCAGTTGTGTAGCATAGTTATATAGTTTTAAGATGCATTATATCATTTTAAGAGGATGACATAATTCATCTGAACCTTTTCTTGCATTAATTAACTTTGTTTTAGCTGAATGTCAATGCTTGTGCTCTGGTGCAAAGTAAAAATAGGCTTTTATTTTCCCTTTGGATGTCAGTCAGTGACGCTTTGTTTTATGAGCCAACATCGATCATGTGTTAAAACCTCTCAAGCGGTTGCCCATGGACAGTTACTCCAAAAAGTATTTGGACACTTAAGCTGCTTTAAATATGTTTGAAGTGTGAAAAAAAGTGTTATTGCTAAACAAAATTTTTGTTGAGCAACTTCTAAGCAGAAATATGTGTATGAAGTAGGGGACTTCACTTTGAACATGATGAGAATGATTTAAATTTTAATTAATTTTAACGGGTCTGTCTCATGGCGGGGTTTTCTTTCTTTCTTTTTTTCCCTTTTTTTTCATTGAGATGGTTCGGAAAGAAGTGATTCAGGTCAATTTGGGTCTGGTATAAATCTTAGAATTCAGAAGACGTCTAAAAGGATTTTAACTCCTCTCATGTTCATATTTTTCATTTTGGTGAAATATTGCAAAAAAGGCCCACACATTGGGAAGATTAAAATAGTCAACAAAAAAAGCAAATGCGAGATTAAAACCACTGCTTGACTGAGAAAAGTGTAATATTGCCTATGTTATTTTTATTCTCATTTTTTGCATTTGCTTTTTTTGTGTTTTTTCATCCTTATAGTGTGCCATTTTTTGTTGTTGTAAATTTTAGCTTGTTTGATTATTGTGGTTTACTCAATTTATATTTAGTCATTTAGAAGACGCTTTTATCCAAAGCGACTTACAAATGAGGACAACAGAAGCAATCAAATCGACAAAACAGTTATAATATGTAAGTGCTGTGACAAGTCCTGGTTTGTCTAACGCAGTACACATAGCAAGGTTTTTATAATAATAAAAGGAAAACAAGTAGATACACTAAAAAAAAAAAAATAGACAACTCAAGTGTTAGAGGGTCATTTTTTATAATAAATAAAAAGAAAACAAGTACTGTAGATAGCATAGAGAACACTAGCGTTAGAGGGTTATTTTTAATAATAATAAAAAATAAAACAAGAAGATGTAATAGAAAAGGAATAAAGAACGCTAGTGTTAGGGTCTTTTTCCATAAATATAAGCCATAAATATTTTTCTTGATGGTGTGCTTCTTTTACCTTTTTTTGTTTTAAATTTGTGCAATGATGTTAATTTTTAAGAATGGCTTAGGTGTCCAGATATTTTTCAAGGGAATTGTACATGAAAAGACTGTATGGATTGATGTCTCTGTGTTTTGCTGCCAAACCAGCCACTGAGTATCAGTTATCTGAAAAAGCATTGCATGGATCACTCAGATGAAGAGAAGTGTGTGTGCATAACAGTCTGCCTGTTGTTCTTGGCTGTAGATACAATAAGAGATGAAGTAACCCAAGAGCATATATTGGCATGTCATCAGACAGCATTATGCACTTCTGTCCTATGATTGAGCCTTCAGTGTAACTTGCATGTTGGTTTTAGACAAACTTCTTTTTGACAGACAGTACAGCTATAAAAAAAAAAAAAAAAGGAAGACATGAGCAAGCTTTTCGGACTATCCGGTAGTATATCTCTTTACTTGTTGAAGACCTGATCTAATGCAATCAGGAAATATCTTCAACAAAGCCTCTGCAAGAAGTATATTTTAAGACTTGGGGAAAACTGGGCCTCTGACCTGATACAGGCTCTTAAAAAGTATAGGAGGGGGCGGTGCTCTTTCTCATCCTGTAGTGATAAGAGAGATCTTGATGGTTGCTTATTAACCCCCCCCCCCCCCCCCCAGAATGGCATAGTGAAGCATGATATCAGTGGGAAAATGGCATAGAATGTCCTCCATTTTTGGCAGGAAACTCTTAAAGGGGACATATCATGGGCAGCATTGCTCTTTTGAAAGCTTTTCATGGACTGTGTAGACAAACTTACCATTTTTTGATAAAAGGCTGCAAAATTTAATGACAAAGACTTAAAATGCTACTGATGTCACAACCATAAGCACATGACAATTTTAAAGAAAAGAGAGGTTGAATAAAATAACAATGAATCGGTAGTAGACCAACAGTAACTTGCTGTTGTAACTCAACAGATTATGTGCTGTAGTAGCTGGAAGGATCAAGGGGAAAGATAATTTGTTCTGGTGTTTAAAGGAGTACAAGTCTGGGTGTTGGGAGATTAGGTGTGGGTCGAGCTGAGTTGGTGTGCTTGCCTGTTTATTGGTGCGATGCAAGTAAAGCTGGAATGAGCAGAGTCATCGCACTTCTGTAACTCGATGCTGAACCGTGATGGCCCACGGCAGCTGGGCGGCTACCATATCGGTGTTTGTGTGGTACGCATGTGTATAACAGTAATACAGAGTGTATGTCTGCTTTTCACTTTTCCTGCCCCTCATACCTTGTATACTGGGGCCCCATAAAGAAACACTTAATCCTCTTAGGCATATGTGTGCATTCAACTTGCACTTACACTGTCAGAAAAATATATTACTCTACAACAGCTTTTCACTGAGGTAGTAACCTCAAAGGTACACCTTTGTTTCTCTTTATTCCTAAATGGTGTATTTTAGTAACTTAGAATAGTATTATGTTCACTTAAGGTAGTACTATGTATTCCTATTGCACTATTATGAACACTTAACACTTTTCACTTTGGGGGTAAGAAGGTACAAAAGTGACCCTTTAACGTTAACACACCCTTAGCTTTAAAAGCATAAGATCCCACCCTCCTTGCAAATCACCCTTCAAAGCCACACCAGGGAACTACACTAACCTTTTCCACTGGTGGCACTTGCGCGACTAACTTTTTCAGTTACTGGCACAAAACATGATTTGGTCGCACAAATGTTTTATAGTAAGCCGCTCTGGATAATAATGAAGCTGTATTGCATACAGATGTGCTTTTAATTTTACTTGCCATCTTTTAAACCACATGTCTTCTTGTTTTATTTCTTACAGTACACACAGTGCATTGCTCTGTCTTGGTACCTTAACCCAGGGCCGCAGCTGGGGTTAGAGGGGCCCCGGTGCAGGTTGTACCAGTGGGCCCTGTTTAAAATAATTTACTACGGTTTTAAATAATTTTACGGTTTAATATTTACTGTATGTTCGTTCTATTTATTTATTTATTTGTGCTATTTACACAATGAGTACTTTTTTTTGTAAAATAAAATACACAGTCAAACCAAAATGGATTCAGACACCTTCAACATTTCTCACATTATCACAGTTTATTTGTTATAGTTTAGAAATTGGTAATAAAATATGACAAGAACTTAGGGTTAAACTGTGTCAGAACAAATTCCTCTTGATAATGTCAGATAACTTTGATAGAAAGATATGTAATGGAATCAACCAAAACTTCAGACAACTGTCAGTATGACAATATTTACACAAATATCCATACTTTGTTGAACAGTTACCAAGCAAGCAATGCTTAATTTTGTTAATTTTGTTGTGAAAAGGTTGCATTAGCAATTAAAGAAAGAAACATTTAAGCAAAAAATGGTCAGGTCCCTAATTTATTATTATTATTTTTAAAATTGTCACTGGTAGTCTACAGTATGAAGAATTTTTGGGTATAATATTTCACAGTTCGCTGTATTTTGCTATACTCACGTACATAAATGAACTAGTGTCCTTCACCCACTAGTAAAAAAATATAATCAATTATATATGATATTATATTTGACAAAGATATTTTTGATTTGACTGTGGATAAATTCTTGTTAAAACTACAATGTAATTCAGTCAAGAGCAGTGAGTGATTTACTTTCATTTTCATACATTAAAGACCCTGACAGCAGAGCTAGTAAATTAGGCGCGGTCACTTTAAGAGACAATACATCCATTACTTTCCAACTCTTTACTTTCACTTAAGACATTACCACAGACTTTTCGAACACACTTTCGAAGACAGGTATTTTGACATATTTAGTATGTATTTGTCGGTACAAAAGCAAGAAAACTTTGAGAAGTGTCTCTGCGTGCGCCCTGAACACCGCGGTGCTGAATTGGGCTCTTTTGCTTTTCGCTCTTTTTTTCTGTTTGTTCAAACTGCGATTTGTATTTGTTTGTTCAGGTGCAGGAGGACGCGAACGTCCTGAAGTAGAGCTCGGTTCAGTGTTGCTGTCCGTGAGACACGGCTCTCTCGTGCGCACCGAACACAGCGCGAGTAACCAGCTGCTCAGTTCAGCTTTCCCGCATTGCGGGGCTGAAGCCAACATGATGTGTTGAATGCTTAGAGCACGTTATAAAACGTATTTTTAAAATACACATTACTGTTTTAATAAATGCTCAATCATAGCATATTGCCTAAAACATAAGGTAGGTACAAAAATATCAGTTATCATTTGCTACCTCAAAAAAATTTGGGTCGCAATGTAATTTCAAAAGGTCGCATATGTGACCATTTTGGTCGCAGTGTAGTTCCCTGCACACCTCCCAACCCTTATGGACACCTTGGTAATTTAATCGCCATTGGCTAGTACCGTATTTTCCGCACTATAAGGCGCACTTAAAAGCCTTTGATTTTCTCAAAAAACGACAGTGCGCCTTATAATCCGGAGCGCCTTATATATGGATCAAGGCGCTCTGTCAAAATGTTGACATTCCTTTTAGCACAGCTCCGTCTAGTGGATGCATAACGCAAACCCAGTCAAACGTTTGACTGCAGTATGTTCTATTCTATGCGCCTTATAATCCGGTGCGCCCTATATATGAAAACAGGTTTAAAATAGGCCATTCATTGAAGGTGCCCCTTATAATCCGGTGCGCCTTATAGTGCGGAAAATACGGTACAATTTTTTGTTTACTCACCAGACTGATATATAATAAATGTTTGTATAATGGCACAGTTTTTTAATTAACTAAAAAGAACACTTAACATCAGTCTGTCAGACTTTATAATATGATATTCAATATTATTTAATGATAGAACTTTAGTAATTAGAATTAAAACTTGTTAACCATGTTTGAATGCATATTAGTCATTTTAACTGAACATTTTAATTGGACTGTGGTGGTGCTTTTTTGGTCGTTAAGCGTTTCTGTAAAAACAATTTGGGAAAAAAAAAAATACTGATAAGCTAATAATTAGGGCTGTGTCAGGATAGTACACTGGAGACAGATGTTATAGAATTCAACACAGAGTCTTTATTCAAAACAAGAGTTCGTGAAAGGTGAGTTGAGGTTAATATCAGGTGCGGTTTCTGTGGAGTTCACTTCAATGAAACACAGGTGAGTTCATCAAGTGTCGAGACGTCAAAGCCACACAATTCCAGGATATTAATGCTTGTCTCTTTTGCCTTGCAGAGGAAGGTCAATGCCCAGAGAGTCGCATGAGAACTCCGTAGATATCGGGGCTCGTTGGGAATTCAGGTAACAGATTTTGTCACAGGCGTTCTGGAGACAGGAGAACAAAGACACACAGGTTAACTTCTCAAAAGGTAAGTATACGTTACTTCTGGTGATCTTCCGAAGTCGAGGTGAGCTGGAGACAAGATCGTGAGGTCGATTCCTGTTGGAGATCCTAATCGAGGCTCAACCCAGAACTGGTGCTGAGATACCTGTTTTATAGTGCCTTGATTAGCTTGTTAAATAGGAACAGGTGTGGGTGCTTAACTGGGCAGGATCCTGACACTACCCCCCCTCCAGGGTCCGCGCAAGCGGACCTTTCCTTCCAGCCATGTGGGGTTCAGGAGAATCTTGAAGCCAACACCATGGTGGAGCCAACAGTGGGAGGAACCAGGGAGGAGCTTTGACAGGGGGATTGGGCGACATCCCGAGGCCGATCCACGGAGGCGTGCTTGACGGAACCAGCGGAACGGAGTGCTCGACGGACCAGGTCGATGTTGCCGGTCTGGAAGCCCAAGGCCGAGTGACTGGCTCGCGTGCCTGAGGTGGAGCTGAGGACTCGGCTGACCAGGATGACGATGGGACGAGCGAGGATGACAGGGGAACCGAAGGAAGGGAGGAGCCAGGTGAAGACCGGAGACCGGGAAGTCCATGGCGGAAGCTGAGCGAAGACCGACCGAGGTTTGTCTGGATGGACAAGGGAGCCCGGAGGAGTCCTTGGGCAAACGGGCCTCGGTGGAGCCAAAGGGATACAGAGACGGTGCGGAGCTGGCGGGCTGACGGGCCGAGGTGGAGACATGGGTCTGGAGGGCCGCAGTGCAGCAGGGGACTCCGCGCAATCCTGAACTGGTGAACTGAAAACCTCTTTGGGGTCTGTCGGGACATCGGGAGCCTCTTCGGAGCCTAACGGGAGGTCGGGAGCCTCTTCTGGGCCTGACAGGAGATAGGGAACCTCTTCGGAGCTTAATTGGGGTTCAGGAGTCACTTCTGGGCTTAACGGGAAATCAGGAATCTCTTCGGAGCCTGATGGGAGATCGGGAGTCTCCTCGGGGTCTGACGGGAGATCGGGAACCACTTCTGGGTC
The DNA here is from genome assembly GCF_963082965.1 of Carassius carassius. Lineage (NCBI taxonomy): Eukaryota > Metazoa > Chordata > Actinopteri > Cypriniformes > Cyprinidae > Carassius > Carassius carassius. The sequence continues at coordinate 3,984,568 of NC_081794.1, forward strand.
CAACTGGGTTTCAGGAGCCACTTCTGGGCTTAACTGGGGATCGGGAGCCCATCCTGGGCTTAACGGGGGATCGGGAACCCATCCTGGACTTGACTGGGGATCTATCGGGGGAAGGTCTGTGGAGGAGTCTTCGTCTATAAGTTCTCCGAAAACCTCTCTGAAATGGCGGATGAATTTCTGGAAGGATGAGGTGACCGGAGTTTCCTGACACCACAACACTTCGACCCATCTCAATGCGGCACCGGATAGTTGCAGGATAATAAAAGAGATTTTTGATCTCTCTGTAGGGTATTGATGAGCATGTTGTTCTAGGATGAGCAAGCATTGTGACAGGAATTCATTGCAGTCCTCCTCCAGGCCAGAGAAGGGCGCTGGTCGTGAGACTGGACTTGTCATATACGCCATCATGGAAGTGGTGTTAGCTGAAGCGCTGTCCTCGGGCTGTTCTGAATTCACTTTCGGTTTTCGTCGAGCCTTCTGTCAGGATAGTACACTGGAGACAGAGGTGATAGAATTCAACACAGGGTCTTTATTCAAAACAAGAGTTCGTGAAAGGTGAGTTGAGGTTAATATCAGGTGCGGTTTCTGTGGAGTTCACTTCAGTGAAACACAGGTGAGTTCGTCAAGTGTCGAGACGTCAAAGCCACACAATTCCAGGATATTAATGCTGGTCTCTTTTGCCTTGCAGAGAAAGGTCAATGCCCAGAGAGTCGCATGAGAACTCAGGAGATATCGGGGCTCATCGGGAATTCAGGTAACAGATTTTGTCACAGGCGTTCTGGAGACAGGTGAACAAAGACACACAGGGTAACTTCTCAAAAGGTAAGTATACGTTACTTCTGGTGATCTTCCGAAGTCGAGGTGAGCTGGAGACAAGATCATGAGGTCGATTCCTGTTGGAGATCCTAATCGAGGCTCGACCCAGAACTGGTGCTGAGATACCTGTTTTATAGTCCCTTGATTAGCTCGTTAAATAGGAACGGGTGTGGGTGCTTAAGTGGGCAGGATCCTGACAGGCTGTGTATCGATTCAGATGTCCCAATTCAATTCGATTTCAATTCACAAGCTCTCGATTCGATTCGATTTTTGGTTCGATTCTTGATTTTTATTTTTTATTTTACATTAAATTAATTTAGTTTTAATACAAATGCTATTGATATTTTATTTAAAAAATGAACAGTAAACATCAGTTTACAAATGGTGAATTTATATATATATAAAAAAGCTACAGGACTGTATTTCAAAACCTTTTTTTGTACAGGGTCCTTTTTTAAATAATAATAGGGTTCTTCTTGTTCTTCTTAATTTTTCTGGTAATCAGATGAAGGCATAAAATGATTTAATTTATCTTAATCAAATGAATTTTTTTTTTGGCAAACAAAGTGCTGCACAACAAAGGTTTACTGTTAAAATTAAAAAGAAAACAAATGTGATTATTTCTTTGAAAATAAAGATTTATTAATATTTATTATTAGTAGAAGTAGCATTGTTGTTACATTGAGTCTTAAGACTGCTAAATAGTCATATTTTGATGAGTACTTCACGTTAATCTAAACGCACTGTATATTTTGATGGGTTGCCGTGAGAAACTTGCAGCTGCTGTGTATGTGATTAGTTTTGTCAGATTAAATGGTAAAATGCTAATGAAGTGACTCTCAGAGCAGCTGGGGATGAAATGTGTGTATTAATATCATAATGAGATGACAGAGGCTGATTAATGAAAAGATTCACATTAATCAGATTAAATGTTTGCTGAAATAAATACCGGAAAAGATCGATTTGCATCTTTTGGGAATCGATATCAAATCGCCGTCATTAAAAACCCGGCAGTTCTTAAAAGCTGAGGAATTCCAAAGGAACTCTTATTTTGACAGGAAAATACAAGAAAGAATGTTGTTTACATGTAGTGCATCAATTCTCTCTTTCACTTTCTCTCTCTCTGTCTCTCTCTCTCTCTCTCGCTTTCTCTCTGCATGTGGTGAGACAAAGTGATGGCAAGGCATGTGCCTTCACACTAGAGTTTATGATAATTAAAATACAGGTGTGCTGCATATCCATTGAGATGAACTGAAAAATAGCACAGATTGTTTGAGAAAGAATGAAATGGCGAAGTGCTCAGTTAGTGTTCAGCAAATGAAAATATATCTGTGCTAAACTTATACTTAGCCTCCAATACACTGGTGAGTAAAATCTGAGAATTTATCAATGGTGTCTAATATTATTAATATTAGACACCATTTAGCCACCCAGAGTGAAGATTTAGTATCCAAGTGATTTACTCGCAATGTAGAGGATTGCCTCCTCTAAACCATATGAACACCCATAGGCTAGCCAGCAGCACGATGAGAGACAGCACTGGTGGAGGGTTAAATGCAATGCTGTCTTATTACATCATGTGTCATTCACTCGTGAGAAAACATTACAGTACAATGCTCATAATATTACAATAATAACACCTTCCATTTTGGCTGAGTCTGTAATAGTGTAATGGAACGCACTGATGACTTACCATGTCTGTGTGAACAGGGTGAACAGGGTGTGCAGTGGTATGCAAATATATACTTTGACAGGCAGGTAACAGCCTATCATAATCATCGGCCCAAGGAATATAATTGGACAAACACTTTATGGTGCTATGCCTACCACAGATGATATAAATACATATAAATACATTTAAACCTCTTAACTTAGTGATTGCTATCGGGATGTGGAGACTTTCAACAACCATAATTTTAAAGAATTTTTATAAAGAATAAAGAATTTAATAAATATTTTTTTTATATTTATATTAATACATTTACATTTAATTTTCTATTTTTTTTAACCAATACACACACAGTAAGGGACAGACTGGGATTAAAAAATGGCCCTGGATTTCTTCCAAATAGGTCTACCACAACTACAAACAGTAGCTACTATCTCATTATATTGCGGTAATCCTATTGCATTTATGGCAGATAACATCACAAAACCCATGGTGACTGCTGAAAAAAACAATAGAAACCATCACAGAAATTTTAATGATTTCCACTACAAATACCATTACAAACATTACAAACCATCAACTTTTAACCATTAAAACAGTTAAATAATGGTTTCCTGTATTATGTTTTGGGACATATTAAATTAGGATTTAGTAACTTTAACAAATATAGAATAGAAGTTGACCAATTACCAGTAGAGACCAACAGGTGCCATTACAGTTTCCATTAAAACCAATAAAAGTTTCATTATAACCAGTAAAACCGTGTGTGATGGTTTCTATTTTCTTTTTTTTTACAAAGGATTTAAATAAATGTATTATCGTATTAACTTAAATACTTGAAATCTACACAAAAAGAGCAGAATGCAAAATGTATCTGATAATGATAACCATAAACCTAAAATCTAGAAACCTGAAACAACATTCTTTATTCATATGTGATTCATATGTATTCGTGTGTGTGTGTGTGTGTGTGTGTGTGTGTGTGTTTAATGTTAATCAGACTAATCAGGCTACTTCATTTACTCTAAAATGTACCCATTGTAGAATTGCTGCTGTCTCTTTATGAATTAATGTAATATTCATGCCAGACAATAAAGAGTAATAAATGGCAGTGGTTGCTTGGACCTGGAATTTTACTTTAGTGCTACAGGCTACATGCTGTGTATAGTGAAAGAGGCAGGCAAAGGTAACACTCCTTTGCATCAGTTTTGGTCTCTGACCAAAAACCTGTAAAAGCTTTGTTCGTCTTCGATCACAATTTAAGATATTTTGGATGAAAACCGGGAGGCTTGTGACTGTCCCATAGACTGCTAAGTAAAATACACTGTCATAGTCCAGAAAGATGTCCTCAGAATAGTTCATCTGCCATCAGTAGTTCAACCATAACGTTATGAAGCAACTAGGAATACTGTTTGTAAGCGAAGAAAACTAAAAGAATTACTTTATTCAACAATTCCTTTATCAACAGTCTTCTCTGTCTCTCCACATCACTCAAACGCTCTTCTGTCAACCAAGCAAAGGAATTCTTGAATAAGCTCGTTATTTTTGTTTTATTTGCATACAAGTATTCTCATCACTTCATAATGTTATGGTTAAACCACGGATTGCTGATGCTTTTCATACTTTTCTGGACCTTGACAGTGTAACGTACTTGGCAGTTTATGGGACAGTCACAAGCCTCCCGGTTTTCATCCAAAATATCTTCAATTGTGTTCTGAAGATGAATAAAGCTTTTATGGGTTTGGAACGACATGGGAGTAAGTGATTAATGAAAAAAAAAATTGGGGGTGGAGTATCCCTTTAATGCTTTAACAGGTTGTAGGGGCGTGTGATGATATAAGTGATCCTGTGAATTTAGATCTAGCTATGTTGTATTTACAGTATTTTCTAGCAGATAAAGTGTTTAGACTTTGCTTTGTGTACTGGCTCGGCATTGAAAACAGGTGAATATAAATGTCAGGAAACATTTCTGGCCACATGTCTAAGTCCATGGACCACTAGTTCTTTGGTAAGTTGTAAGGATCATTGTCAAGACCAAATGTAACCCAGGACCACAAAAGTAGCTTACAATACATTATATGGGTCAAAATTATTGATTTATCATTAGGTTATTATGTAAACAGCATGTTCCATGAAGCTATTTCGTAAATTTCCTACCGTAAATATATCAAAACTTATTTTATGACTAGTAATATGCATTGCTAAGATATTAATTTGGACAATTTTAAAGGTGATTTTCTTAAATTATTATTATTATTATTATTTTTTTTTTGCACTCTCAGATTCCAGATTTTCAGCCAAATATTGTCTTATCTTAACAAACCAAACATCAATGGAAAGCTTATTTATTCATAAATTCATATTTATTCAAGATTATTTATTTACATTTATTCACTTATTCACATTTCAGATGACCAGGGTTACAAATGGCTTCCATTTAAGCAATTGTTTGTTTTACACTTATTTTTGCAGGATATATATATTGTTCTTTATAAATTTTATATATATTTGGTATAATGTTTTAATTCACAGTGTGTTCAAACAGAAACTTACAAAATGGCAGCCTGACACATGTAACCTCCTCCAAAGTAGTAGTGGGCTGCCATTGGCTGTGTCTCTGTGATCTTGTCTTGATCTATGTGAGTTGGCCTGGGTGACTGTGCCTGCTATATTAATAAATAATATGATGTTCTAGAGTAATGTTCAGTTCTTTTTGGTACTGTGGGAAAGTGTCTTGCTGCGGCTCCTGAGCCTGTTTTGCATATTTTGTCACATTTATTTGGGCTGTCCCGTGTCTTAAGAATGGGATTTTACAGGTAGGGTGTTGCAGACTGGAGGTTCAGCTGGTAGTAGTTCATGTCTTACAGGATGTATTAGTCTGCCAAGTGAACATGTTCAAAGTCAGCTTCCAATGTGGCCTTTCCTGGCAGTCCACAGACATCTTAACAGACATGTAAAACCTCTCTGGTGTACAGTTATTGTACAGAAATACTTTTTAGGTCATTACCTTATTAATTTGATCAGATGTAAGCTAACTTAAGGCATAATAATATCAGAAATCTCTACCTTGGGTTGAACATGTAACCTTTCTGATATTAACACAGTCTTAACACTATAAAGCCTTCTCTTTCGTATTGGATAAACATCCTCTAAATGATCAACATAATCACAACTTTGCTGAAATATCTGGTTCACACACTCTACTACATGCTCTCTGTCATCTGACTTATAGTTTATACTTTTTTAGCAATTAAATGGCCTTTTAGTATATATATATATATATATATATACACACTATATTTCTTTTCTAAAATCTTTAAGTAAACTTAAGAAAAAATCATATTTATAGTAGGCTAATGTTTCAAGATCAACATTTACTGGACTGAAGCAACTAAATACAGTATAACTAAATATTCAAATTGTCTTTAATAATCTTAATAATATATATGTATATATTGTATATATGTTAGTAGTCTGCTATACTCTTATTTAATTTACAAGCTTTCAGAATTTATTTAAATGTTTTGGCCATATAAATATCAGCAACTGCACCAAATTGCATATTTTGCTCAGTTTGGGCCTCTGAATAAAATTAAGAATAAAATTAAGCTGTTGAGTATGGGCTCCATACTCTCATATCTCTCTCTACATCATACCATATTTGCCCTAAAAGTGTAAAGTATCAAATATTACACTCAACTTATATATATATATATATATAGACTTATAGCATATATTAGGCTTTACAGAGTTAATCATGTCTAAACTGTATAATGTCTTGATCCCATTCTGAATAAAAGCCAAAAATAAATATATACATTTTAGGAATTCGGTGCGATCAGTAGTCCAGAAATGTGTTTCCTGAACCATTCTTTCTGCCATTTATTTCTTCATACCAAAATAAATAATGTTTTGTATATTTTGTGTGAAATGTTTCATGCATATATGATTTATATTGTTAAGTCAAGTCAAGTCAAGTCTGCTTTACTGTCAATTCTTCCACATGTACAGTACATACATACAGAGAATTGAAATTGCGTTACTTTTAGACCCTTGGTTTATACAGATAACACTAACAAGTAGAACATTAAATACAGATGTGATGAGGCAATAGGGGTACTTGGTAACTGCTCTTGACTACGCCACTCCAATTTTGATAGTCACTAGAGGGTTTCTCTCGCTGAAAAGCTGAAAAAAAAATATTGTGTAGGGTTAAAATGATAAATTATAAATTTGCAAACGTTTTTTTTTTTTTTTTTTAGTTTTCCCTAAAACTGCACTGTATTGCATATTCCAAAATTATTTTCATATATGAGCTCCATAATAACATTTGCCATAATTTCAAATATATTTTTCCTATCTTTCAGGAGCTTTGTGTAGAGATTCCCCATTGAGGTGGTATCTCTTCGCGATGCCAAAATGGCAAGCCTGCTCCCACCCAAAGGCAACAAAGTCTTCCACAGATTCACCCCAGAGTCACTGGTGGAAATCGACAGGCTCATCCAGGAGAGGAGCACCAGGGAGGATGTAGAGGGGGTTGAGGAGGAACCACAGGCTCCGAGCAGTGATTTAGAGGCAGGAAAGTGCCTGCCAATGATCTATGGTGACCCACCTGAGAATTTCCTCAACACTCCTCTGGAGGACATAGACCCCTTCTATAAAACACAGAAGGTCATTCTCACACCCATAAATATTAAGTGGTGTTCTTTATTTAAAACTAAACTTCTGTTCATCTGGTGTCCAGAAGTGTTCTTAAACCTTTGTGTTAACCTCTTTCTCATTTGCAGACTTTTATTGTCATAACAAAGGGAAACACAATCTACAGGTTCACTGCGGAACCAGCGCTGTTTTGTATCAGTCCTTTTAGCCTTGTCAGAAGAGGAGCCATCAAAATTCTTATACATTCATATCCTTTTCATTCTCATCATTTAAATAAAATTTTTGTAATGATTATAATGATTTATGCAGTAGTTATTTGCCATATTTACCTTGACTGTTCTTCAAATATTTTAGTATGTTCATCATGATCACCATCCTGTCCAACTGCGTGTTCATGACAATGAGTCACCCTCCAGCCTGGAGTAAAACTGTAGAGTAAGAACTGCCTTGTGTGAACTCACACATTTTCAGCAGAACTGATCTGTTGAGTACTAGTAGAAGTCTGGAATAATTTTGGAGAGATGAAAGGTTAGCGAGTAATTAAAAAAGTAAACGGAGTGTCTGTATATACTAAGAGCAAACAGCCCACCTTGTTGTCAGAAGTTACCAATGTGTGGTTGGGATAGTCAACACTACAAATGACGACAGTCAAACAACAGCTTGAGTTGTGTAGATGGTAAAGCACATGCAGTTGTCTTTTTGATGCAATCGACTTGAGTTTGAATCAACCCTTTGCCAAACTTTTTTTCTCCCTTTTTAAATCTCATATCACATTGGAAAGGCATTTATTTTTAATAAAAAAAGAAGAAGAAAATAATCTGAAAGTTAAAATAAAGTATAAGCTTTGCTTAGGATAGGTGTAGGGAGGTCTTTATTGTCCCAATAAGGTGGCGTCCATTTAATGATTTGAATAAAAATTATAATTTGCACTCTACGTTTTTATTGCATACTGTTTTATAATGTATTTACATGTAGTGCAAATAGCTGCTGCCAAAGGTAAAATATCTATAGGAAATACTTACACATTGCTGTGTTGGTTTATTTTTTATTTATATTTTAAATGCATCCCGTATAAGTAACAGGAAAAAAATTATACTTGTCATTTAAAACTGATTTGTACTGTATGTTTAATATTAATACTAGCACAGTATTATTGTGGCTCTGCAGCAACTTTATGATAATTTATTCATGAGAAATGTTGATTTCTATATATTAATTTATTTATTATTGTAGGTATGTTTTTACTGGTATATATACCTTTGAAGCAACAATCAAAGTTTTGTCCCGAGGCTTCTGCATCGGACCTTTCACATTCCTCCGTGATCCATGGAATTGGCTTGATTTCATGGTGATCAGCATGGCGTGAGTATTTCAATTCATACAGTGTATATAAATATTAGGGCTGGTAAGCGATAAAAGTTTTAAAATCTAATTAATTACATGATGTGGTGATTAATTAATCAGATTAATCGCAGATCAAATTTGGAGAAATATCTCAAAAGATAACTTAAAGTCATTGTTGTGTAAAGCATCAAACAGGCATTACAAAAAGTAGGTTCAGCAAGAAATATTTTGTTTGATAAAATTTATGACATATAGCCTACTCTTTTGGACCATGTGAGTAAATGATGACAGAATTGTCATTTTTGGTTGGGTGAACTATAACTTTAATAATTTATTTTCTTAATTTTATTATTATTACTATGAAAATATGAAATTATTTCTTTAATGATATGATACTCTAAATATTAAACTAAAACTTCCAGTAGGTGGTGGTAAATGTTTAAATGATTAAGTCATCGACTCATTTATTCATTCGTTTGATTCGTTCAAATGGCTGATTCATTCAGGTGTGAAGGAAATGGTTCTTTATGAATGGTTCATTGAATCATTAGGCTTGTTCGACTTGAAGCGGGTTATCACCATCAGACCGATCGGTGTGTGACATCAAAGAACCGCAAGAGCTTAGAGAGCAGACAGCTCCTTGTGCTTTTGAATTGCTCTCGCTGTACTTTGATATCATACACCAATCGGTCTGTGCAGCGCCACTTCCAACGGTTCAACGCACCAAATGGTTCACCAAATCCTTTCAAAACTTGGATTAAGAAATTGAATGCCGCTGTGGGTTGTCCTGATTTGTCTTTATCTTCTGGTTGGCAAAATTGAGCAAAACAGACAACATTGTGTCTAAAATAACTAGTGGTGGGCCGTCATCGGCGTTAACGTGCTGCGTTAACGTGAGACTCTTATCGGGCGATAAAATAATATCGCCGTTAATCTATTCTAAAAGTTGGGTTGGGAGCTGGGTCTATACTACACGAGCTATGATGACTTTCACCTTGATATTTTAGCGCGGATGTATGCCTAGCCGAATCTGTAGGGGGCGAGAACAAGTCTTTAAACCTGTGTGTATGCCTACTGTGAAATTACCACATCAAACGTGACGTGCTAACATGGATGCAGCTAAGATGCCGCCGGGTTTGCTTCAGGGAATTTTATTTTTTTTAAAGAAGCTGCCCAATGGAAACCTCGACAAGACACACACCTGTTTCACACATAATCCGTCTGCAGTGCGTTTACAGTCCGTGTGCGTTTTTGTATGTGGTGCAGAAGCAGCACAGACACATACTCATTGTGCTTTCACACAGGATGCATTTGCAGTCCGCTACTCGGTACGTGAAAGATCGCTGTACTGCTGCAGATGTACCACTCCTGGAACACACTGACGGACTGCAACCGCGTGAATGCTGGAATCCGTTAACATGGGTGCAAAAAAAATACGAAACGCATACGCACTGCAGACGGATTATGTGTGAAACAGGCGTAAGGTTGTTTGCACCTTGTGAAATGTGGAATTAGTTTACAGCTTTCTCAAGCAGTTTGTGATTCATTTTGGAAACAGGAGATGAGCCCCTGGTCTAATGCACCACCTGTCTTGAGAAACCCGTTCTCAAAGACTTAACATTACTTTTAGTCATTATTTTATTTGGGTAGCACACATATTCTGAATGCCTTCGGCAGAATTCAAATGAGCCATTTTAATCTAGATTAATCTAGATTAATTCCAAGATTACAGTGAGATTAATCTAGATTAAAAAAATACAGAGCCTACTTCTCGTGTGATATTTCTTAACTATGTGATGTAAATATGAGACACAATCTCAAACGGGCGTTTTGCCCCATATCTTGAATTTTAGGGACATTTTCTAGGCTCCATCACGCAGTAAGTTGTTGCTCTTCCTCATATTAGTCATCAATCGACTGTATGAAATGGCAGATGATCCACATAGGTCTGGGGCAGGGCAAGTGCATCAAATGCGTTAATAATTTTGACGCATTATCTTTCCCCAAAATTAATTAATCGAATTAAGGCGTTAAATTACCAGCCCTAATAAATATATGTATGTATAAACACATATAAACATTATTCAGTAGATGTAGATGAGCTTGTTTCTTCATCAGAACAGTTTTGGATTAATTTAGCCTTGCTTAATAGCTTTGCTTACATCACTTGCTAACCAATGAATCTTCTGTAGTGAATGAGTGCCATCAGAATGAGAGTTCAAACTGTTGATAAAAACATCAGAATCAAGACCCCGATATACTTCAAAGGAAGTTAGTTTTCATTTTTTGTTCGTGGGCAAAAAGAAGTTTGAAAAGGCTAAGCGAGGGTATACTGTTTCCAAACATTCCAACACCCCCACGCTGATAAAGATTAATGTAAACATGTGTAAACAGTAATCACATCTATTAATTTTATATTCCTGCTACTAGAATTTTATTCAGACTAAAACCCCTTTAATTCGAGTGAGAAAGCGTTTTTTCTTTCTTCTTTTGAGTGGCCTTTGCGCACCCTGTCATGCAGTGACTGCGTGCCTAAGGTTAAAGATTAATCAATTAATTGATTGTTAATTTAAATCACAATAGATAATGGAAATGATTGAAAATTGGCATCCCTAGTCCAGACTGAAGTGCCCTCTAATGGAAAATTGACATCCCCAGTCCAGACTGAAGTGCCCTTTAATGGAGTTCAGGGGCACTCCAACTAGTGATTGTAGTCTCAGCCTCAGACATCATGCCCACGAACCGTAGGCTGAACGTCTGATGCATATGGGACACAGAAGTGGAAACACTTCAAGAGTTTTGAAGTCGTCATTGGATTGGTTGAATTCTACAGGATTTCCACGATACGTGTGTGTCGCGTTCTTTAACATTCCTCCTGGAAACCAAACCCCTTTACGAAAGAAGAAAGCCGCTGTGTTTACAATTGTGAGGATGAGCGAATTATCAGGATCAGCTAAATGCTGGATTTTCAAAAGTATGTGAAATATTTAAAGCCTCAAAACGTGATTGGTTGTTGGACATGTCGGTCTTTGCCAATGAAAGCTGCCATGAATTCTAGACCTTCAGTCTGAAGGTCTGGCTACGCGAGACTATGGTGATTGTGACACCCTGCATGCTTAGTGTCATTCAGACACCTTCTCAATAACTGTCATCTAATGCTGCCATTTGGCCAGTGGTCGTTGGATCTAAACATAACATATATTAAAACCAATCTTTTTTCCACTGCCAGGAACAGCTGACTTTAAAAATTTAAATTTTATAACGGTGAACCAGTACAATTTTCTTTATACCATGGAACACACCATTTCAGAATCTGAAGAGTTTGCTGATCCTTATTTTCTATAGATTTATAAATAAATGGGATTCATTGTTTTCTGTATTCCAAGCATATTTTGCTTATGCTAATCTGTTCTGACCATTTCACAAATTGATTTCTAGTTTGATTGTTTTCAGGTACGTCACAGAGTTTGTAGACCTTGGTAATGTGTCAGCACTGAGGACATTTCGTGTGCTTCGAGCTCTCAAAACAATCACAGTTATTCCTGGTATGTAATAATTGTGTTAAACAGTATATGTAATGCAACAGTTCAAAAATTGGAAAACCACCCAAAGCAAATGTTTTCAATTATGTTTTTGTTTTCTTGTATGTCTTTGTATGTAAATGTTTATTTCTAGAATTTAATAATGACACCTTTGCATTGTATTATTAATTATTTAACAAATTTTCTACTGTGTAAAGAAAATGGTTTGTTTCTCTCTTGCGTATTTTCCACTCTACGTATTTTTCAAAAAATAATTTCAAAAAGGTTTCACCTTGAACTTTCTGCTCAGGTTTGAAAACCATTGTTGGGGCTTTGATTCAGTCTGTCAAGAAGATGGTAGATGTCATGGTTTTGACTCTTTTTGCACTGGCTGTATTTGCCCTCATTGGCCTGCAGCTTTTCATGGGAAATCTACGCCACAAGTGCATCCGTTGGCCCATTCCCAACAGCACCATGTTTGATGATTACAACTCCACCATGGTCAATGACACCACCCTCAACGTCACAGATACTTTCGATTTCAAAGCATACATAGAAAATGAAGGTGAAGTCAGGTCAAGGTTATTAATATTTCCAATATTTACTCAATTATTAGTACTACTTTTAATTGCAAGATAATAATAACAGTATTTTGTAAAGGTGAAAAATGTTTGAATGGTATTGGCATACATTTTTTACAGTTACTTTTTTTATTTTGAGGTTTAAATTTTAAATATTAGACACAAATGTATTAATGCACGTGATAAAAAAATTGCAATTCCCTTTTTTAAATCATAGAATGATTAATATATTGCCTGCTATAAACTTTCTTATTATACTTGTCATACTCTGCAGAAAACCAATACTTTCTGGAAGGAAGTTTAGATGCTTTGATATGTGGTAACAGCTCTGATGCTGGGTAAGTTTGTTTATGTTCAGTAATAAAAAAAATGCTTTATTAATAATTTAATAAAGGCTGTCTATAATATCGGGGCCTTCAGTTATTTCCAATAGCTATGTAATTGTAATACACCATAAAAGCAACAAAGATTAATGTATGAAAATATAAAGATTGATTAAATCTTTTTGTCTGTTGTTTTCAAAGGAGGTGCCCAGAAGGTTACACATGTATGAAGGCTGGACGAAACCCAAACTATGGCTACACCAGCTATGACAACTTTGGCTGGGCATTTCTCTCCCTCTTCAGACTCATGACTCAAGACTATTGGGAGAATCTCTTCCAGTTGGTCTGTTAACTTGTTGTTTTAATGTCTTTTTATCATATGGGATATCATATGCAAATTAAATTAAATTTCCATCTTGTTTAGACCCTTCGTGCCGCTGGGAAGACCTACATGATCTTCTTTGTGGTGATCATATTCCTGGGCTCTTTCTACCTCATCAACCTGATTTTGGCTGTGGTTGCTATGGCATACGATGAGCAAAACGAAGCCACCATGGCTGAAGCTCGTGAGAAAGAAGAGGAGTTTCAAAGATTACTTGAGCAACTCAAGAACCAAGAGCAAGAGGTCAGGTGACTACCATATGATTTCACTTTAAAATATAGTTAAATTAAGACTAATGCTACCTCAGATTTAAAATGCAATTTTGACAATGTTATGCATATCAAAACCCCCAAACACTTACTATTAATTGATTTACATTGTTACATTACACTGATATGTTGATATATAGTGGTTTATTTAAGTTACAGGCAGGCAGTAAAGCATCTTTAGCCAGCCTGGCGACACAAAGTCAAGGGTCAAATAGGACAGGTTCCCTGCACAGTCTTGGCGGTGATGATGTTATAAATGACTGTAACGGACGAATATTGCCTCGACTCATTGTGAACAGAGCCTCCTCTAACAAAGAGGTAATATAATTTTGACATCAGGAGTATTTTAACATTATTTTTAGAGTCAGAGCTTCAAAGAATTTGAATAATAGTACTTCACTACTATGTTGTTGTGAATCTTTACTTCAGTTCTGTTAAAACGTACTCGGTTACTAAACGTAACCTCGGTTCTCTCTAGAAGAGCGAACGAGTACTGCGTCTTAGCTAAGACGCTACGGGAAAAGTCTCTTTTCACGAAATACTTAAGCAAAAAATTATCCTTAATTTTGTATTTTTGTAAAGCGCATTTGCAGCAGTACACAGCCATAGGCGAGACGGCTCATTCGCTCATTGGCTTGTTCTGCGGCAACTGCACAGCCTATCGAGCGCAGGCTGATGCAACATCAGACCAATAAGCTTCGCGCCCTTCTTGCCACTTCCCGCCGAAACGGGTGTGGCCCAACCTATAAAAGGAGCTCGAAAAGGCTGACTCACCTGATTTATTTCATCGCCGAAGCGAACCAGAGTGAATCGTACGCACGGCAGAGAACGCAGTACTCGTTCGCTCTTCTAGAGAGAACCGAGGTTACGTTTAGTAACCGAGTACGTTCTCTTACGAGAGCTATCTCGTACTGCGTCTTAGCTAAGACGCTACGGGAACCTAATGTAAAACGCTGTGCGCGCAGGGATCACACACCAATAAACCTGAAGCAACGCCCAGGATTTACAGTGCACAGTCACCTGAGGGACTCACAGAGAGTCCAGGACAGGAAGGGGGGAAACCTTCCGTCCCATATCTAGCAGCATCCGCAGATGCGGCAATATGACATCACACAGCCGAGGCAAGGCCTGACCAATGTGGCAATGCGGGTCCTACGCAATACTGCCCATATAACAGTCGGCAGCGCATAACGCTCACAAACTCAGAGTTCCCCTCAGGGCCCTGATTCGACTATACCGACAGCAGCCTTGCTTGCAAGGCGGGAACCTCCAGGTTATACAAGCTGATAAATGTAGACGGCGAGGCCCAACCTGCCGCCATACATATATCCTGCAAGGAGATCCCAGTAGACCACGCCCACGACGAGGCGACGCCCCTTGTGGAGTGTGCTCTGATGCCCAGCGGGCACTGAAGGCCCCTGGAAGCGTAAGCTAATGCTATAGCGTCAGCTATCCGGATAGAGTCAGCTATCCGGATGCGAGTAATTGTGGGCTGCAAGCGTGCACATTTACCACTTTCGACTCGCTGTCTGCCTGGGCAGAGCGCACGTGCATGGGTTTCGCATTCAGTAGTTTGTTTTCCTAAGGAATGTTGTTCAGTTGCTTTGACGCAATGTATTTTGTATAAAGCTCTATATAAATAAAGGTGACTTTGACTTTGACTTTTGACTTTTACAGAAACCACGCGCCGTGTGTGACATAGTGTATGTGGGTACTGAGGAGTGGGCACGTTTACTATGTGGCGTGCGTGACCGATCTGAGTCGATCTTATGTGCGCGAGCCCTGTGTGCAGGGCTGTGCTTACATGTGGAGATGGGCACTGAGGAGTGGGCATCGTCACTACATTTATAGCACCATCGGCTGTGGCCGGACGAACGTGCACGGGTTTCGTTTTTACAGAAACCACATGAAGCGTATGACATAGTGAATGTGGGCACTGAGGAGTGGGCACGTTTACTATGTAGTGCGCGCGATCGACTTGAGTCGCTTTTATGGGCGAGTCCTCAGAGTCACCATGGCAACAGCTCGCAGTGAGGGCATCCGCCGTCAGCGAGCGCGAGTGCTGCATGATCTTATGATATATGGCTGTGTACTGCTGCAAATGCGCTTTACAAAAATACAAAATTAAGGATAATTTTTTGCTTCAGTATTTCGTGAAAAGAGACTTTTCCCGTAGGGTCTTAGCTAAGACGCAGTACGAGAGAGCTCTCGTAAGAGAACTAGGGCTGCCCCCGACTAAAGATTTTCCTTGTGACTTGTAGTTGTTCATTTGAAGCATTAGTTGACCAATCGCACATTTCTTAATAAACCAATTAAATCATGATAATGCTCCTTTAGAATGAGCTTTATTGCCAGATATGTTTACACATACAAGGAATTTTTTTTCATGACAGAAGCTACGCAGTGCAACAGAATGACAGTGACAGAACAAAAAACTAAAAGATACAAATACAAATAAGTAGGTAAGGAATGACAATATACACATTGACAATTGAATGGCAGGTATATTACAATAAGCAGTTATGTATGTACAGGTATATTATCTGCACAATGTATTGAGTATGTGTGTTAGATAAATAAGTGTATGTGTATATAAATATAATTAGTGTAGTGTGTTCCACAGTTATTATCAAGTGTTCATTAGATGGATTGCCTGATGGATTGCCTGAGGGAAGAAACTGTTCTTGTGTCTGGTCGTTCTGGTGCCTAGTGCTCTGTAGCGTCGACCAGATGGCAACAGTTTAAAGAGGGAGCCCTTTTGCTCACTCTGGATAAGAACAGTTCTTGAATAGAAGGGAGGGTTGTATCGATGATTCTCTCAGCAGTCCGAACTACCCTCTGTAGCCTTCTGAGGTCAGATTTAGAAGCCAGAACCAGACAGTTACTGAAGTGCAGAGGATGGATTCGATGATGGTGGAGTTGAACTGTTTCAGCAGCTCCTGTGGCAGATTAAACTTCCTCAGCTGGCAGTACAAAAAGGAAGTACAACCTCTGCTGGGCCTTTTTCACAATGGAGTCAATGTGAATGTTCCGCTTCAGGTCCTGAGAGATAGTGGTGCCCAGGAACCTGAATCACTCCACTGCAGTCAAAGTGCTGTTCATAATGGTGAGTGGGGGGAGTGCAGGGGGGTTTCTCCTGAAGTCCACGATCATCTCCACTGTTTTGAGCGTGTCAAGCTCCAAGTTGTTGAGAGTGCACCAGACAGCCAGCTCTTTAATCTCCTGTCTGTAGGCTGACTCATCACTGCCCTGAATGAGGCCGATGAGTGTGGTGTCATCTGCAAACTTCAGGAGCTTGACATAGGGGTCTATACATGTGCAGTCGTTAGTGTACAGGGAGAATAGCAGTGGGGAGAGAACGCAGCCCTGGGGAGCTCCAGTGCTGATTGTACGGGTGCTGAATGTGTATTTTCCCAGCCTCACTAGCTGCTGCCTGTTTGTCAGGAAGCTGTTGATCCACTGACAGACGGAGGTGGGCACAGAGAGCTGAGTTAGTTTGGGCAGGAGGAGGTTTGGAATGATAGTGTTAAAGGCCGAGATGAAGTCCACAAACAGGATCCTCACATAAGTCCCCGGTCTGTTTACTGCATCATCCACAGACCTGTTTGCTCTGTAGGCAAACTGAAGAGGATCCAGCAAGGGTCCAGTGATGTCCTTCAGGTGGGCCAGCACCAGTTTTTCAAATGACTTCATGACCACAGACATTAAAGCCACAGGCCTGTAGTCGTTTAGTTCTGTAATTTTGGATTTCTTTGGAATGGGGATGATGGTGGAGCGTTTGAAGCATTAAGGGACTTCACACAGCTCCAGTGATCTGTGTGAAGACGGGAGCCAGCTGGTCAGCACAGGATTTCAGACAGGCTGGTGTAACACAATCTGGGCCTGGTGCTTTTTTCCTTTTCTGCTTCCGGAAGACCTGGCGCACCGCATCATCGCTTATCTGTATTGCAGGTGTGGGGGAGAGGGGGGATGCAGGAGGTGTAAATGGAGAGAGCGGTTGTTTGGAGAGGTGTTCAGGATGGGTTGCAAGAGTTGTGAATGGTGTGAACGGTTGTGTGGGGAGGCGTTCAGGGCAGGTGATGGGTGTTCTTCTTTCAAACCTGCAGTAAAACTCGTTCAGATCGCCTGCCAGTCGTTGATTCTCCACAGTGTTGGGGGATGGTGTCTTGTAGTTGGTGATCTCTTTCAGACTTTTCCACACTGATGCTGAGTCGTTGGAAGTGAACTGAGTCCTTATTTTTCCAGAATAATTCCTCTTTGCCACTTTGATCTCCTTTTCCAGTGTGTATTTAGCCTGTTTATACAAGACATTTTCCCCCTTCATGTAAGCTGCTCGTGGAACAGAGTGAAATGCATCCTTTATTGTGGTGGAACAGTGATCCAATTTATTACTGTCTCTGGTCGGACATGTAATGTGCTGTCTGTATTTTGGCAGTTCACGGGAGAGATTTGCTTTATTAAAGTCCCCAAGATTGATTAAAACAGAGTCCGGGTGTTGTTGTTCTGTCTTTGTGATGTTATCAGCGAGTTTCTGTAAAGCCATGCTTACGTGCGCTTAACACTCACTATAATGAACGAATAGAATAGATTGCAGTTAATGAATAGAGTTTCTAGATCTGAACAGCACATCTTATTTAACACTATTACAGCTGTACTCAACCTTTCATTGATGTTAAAGCATGTCCCGCCGCCGTGCGATTTCGCCGTTGATTCTGCTCCGCGGTGCACTCTGAACAGCTGAAAGCCCAGCAGATGGAGCGCGCTGTATGGAATAGTGTCGTTTAGGCAAGTTTCAGTTAAACACAGACTCGCAGTTTTTGAGAAATCCTTATTTGTCCGGGAGAGCAGAAGGAGTTCATCCGTTTTGTTGGATAGAGAGCGGAGATTTGACAGATGGATGCTAGGCAACGGTGTTCGAAATCCGCATTTTCTGAGTCTCATGAGCGCACCAGCTCTTTTTCCCCATCTTCGCATCCTCCTGAAGTGTGTGATCAGCGCAGCTGCTCCGCCAACGAGAATGTCTAGCAAAACATCAGAATAGTCGAAAAACTGTAATATATCGGGAGATGTATGGTGCCGAATGTCCAGCAATTCATCCCTGGTGAAACTGATTGGAGGAATATAACTAAAGACAGGAGAAACTAACAAAAACACAAAAACAACTGCAGAGCACGTCACGGAGGCAGCCATCCTGTATCGGTGCCAGCGTCAGTAATTGCCTACATCGCCTAATAAGCACTCAAGTACATGCACAAAGCTTGACACAGTGCACTGGCAAAATAATGTTATGAATGTGTCATGGAAAAACAGTAAGGAGTCTACATTAACATTTGAATAATTCATTGATAAACAAGTGCTTTCTTAGCTTTCACTTTAAGAGAGGAAGTCGGCTAACTCGTCATCGCAGTGGACGTGCCTGTATGCATATTTCATACGTATGACATAATTTGAGAATATTTGTCTTCTATTTGAACTGGTTTACTTGAAAGTAGACATTTCACTCTCTATAGATAGTCTATGTTTTCATATCTGTAAGGCACATAGGCTATACTCTTGAGTTTCTGAGTATAGCCTACAAGTTTAAAGAGACCAAGGCAGCAGAAAGCACATCCTGTTTCTTTCATTAATTTACAAAAGGACCATGTTTTGTTGTTATTGTGAGTGCACACAAATATATGGAGTCTTTACAGATTTGAAAGATATGTTACTTTTATCTGTATGAGCAAAAATGAGGGAGTATTTTAAGAGCAAGTGAGCAAACCAGCTCCTCAATCTGTCCTGCAGTGAGCGCTTCCACACACTTGATTAGCGCACATTTTTCTAGGTTAACATTAGATTGAGCAGCCATGTAAAGTTGCTGCTTCTAACATATTTCAGATGATAATTCATATTTAAGGTCGGTGAATTATAGGCAAGCATTTGCATGTCCTGCCCGATGTACTGTATTGCCACAAAGACCAGCCATTAACGATCTGCATGACTTCACCAATGTGGATTTTTTTTTCTGCGTCTAATACAATTTTGGTTGACCGATCCTCTTCTGGTTGACTAACAGTTAGTTGACTATTAGGGGGCAGCCCTAGTTAAAACCGAATATTTGTACTTTTATTCAGTTACATTTACAAGATAAAAATAATACTTTTTACTCTGTAACAATTTCATTTAGACATGTTAAAAATATATGTCATATGATACAGTGTTTTAAAAATAAAAATAGTATTTTTATGGTTGAACTTGAGTCATGTGTGAACACAGTTCATGATTACTCTTAATTATTCATGTAAAAAGCACTATTTTTAAAAATACTTTTAAATGCTTAAGTACATTTAAATTTGTATATTTTTACCTTCACTTAAATTTTTGGATAGGTACATGGAGTTTCAGTTGAGTAACAATTTTCATTTTTTTTTGATTTTTTGATACTGATTAGTATTTTTTTTTATACATAACCAGTCAAAGACACTTGACAGAATGTTGATGATCTCATGATTATAATGACCTTTTAATGGATACCACAGAATATGAGTTTGATGCATGCCTACTTGTGTGTGTCTAGATTCAGTATGAACTTATTGTTATAACTGAATGGTAAATAGAAGTCTCTTTTCTAGTCATTTGGAAATTGCACAATTGCTTCACTCCAGATAATATTACTAGTACTAGTATGTTTTGCCATTGTGATGACATCTGTACTGTTTATTTACATGTATCCTCCAGTTATCAGCTGAAGAAGACCACAGGTCCATGAACTCCAAACACAGCATGCAGTACCTGGACCAGCCCAAACTCTCCAAGAGAACAGCTAGTACTATCAGTGTTCTCACTGCAACGATGGAGGGTACTAGCTTGTAGAAACTCATTGAGGCTCGATTAACTGCAAATTTAAATACCTTATTAAGTTGCGTTGTCACTGAGGAGCATGTTGAGTTTTTCCATTTATTATGATTCTTCAGATGTTTCAGAATGTCTGGACTTCAAGATTTTAGACACCAAAATTCTTTGCATATAAAAGTTAAAATGCAGTACATTTATAACAATGACATGATCAAAGACATGCTGAAAACCCTCAGCTATTTCTTGTGAAGTCCCAGTAGCAGGAATGTAAATGCACTGGGCTTAGACTGGCAATTTTTTATGTCCCTGAAGTTTATTTATTTATATATTACTGTGCTATGGTCTGACAGAACAGTCTGAGAGCATCTGAAGATAGAGATTTATCCTAAGCAAAGGTCAGACACATGGTGTGTGGAGGAAAAACCTGTTAACTTTATCTGAGTGGTGCTAATCTTTGGACTATTTCAGAGTCATTGGTTGACTTTAGACTGGCAGAACTTGTTTCTGTCACTCTGTTGGTGTTCATTCACTGCTTACCCTAAATAAAAACTTTTCAAATAGTGTTTTCAATCTCTCTTTGTCTCCATAGTGTTGGAAGATTCTCATAGGCCTTGTCCCCCTGGCTGGTATAAGTTCGCTGATATTTTCTTAAAATGGGACTGCTGCACTCCCTGGATCATATTTAAGAAATGGGTTCATTTTGTAGTGATGGACCCATTTGTGGATTTAGGTATCACCATCTGCATTGTGCTCAACACACTTTTCATGGCCATGGAGCACTACCCCATGAGTCCGGATTTTGAACATGTTCTCTCAGTGGGAAACTTGGTTAGTATTAGTCTCAATACTTATGTATTATTGACAAATAACTGTAAAAATTTTAATCTTGAGGATTTACCATGTTTAAACTCTCTCTCTCTCTCTACTGTATATATATATATATACAGTACAGACCGAAAGTTTGGACACACCTTCTCATTCAAAGAGTTTTCTTTATTTTCATGACTATGAAAATTGTAGATTCACACTGAAGGCATCAAAACTATGAATTAACACATGTGGAATTATATATGGAATTATATACCTAACAAAAAAGTGTGAAACAACTGAAAATATGTCATATTCTAGGTTCTTCAAAGTAGCCACCTTTTGCTTTGATTACTGCTTTGCACACTCTTGGCATTCTCTTGATGAGCTTCAAGAGGTAGTCACCTGAAATGGTCTTCCAACAGTCTTGAAGGAGTTCCCCAAGAGATGCTTAGCACTTGTTGGCCCTTTTGCCTTCTGTCTGTGGTCCAGCTCACCCCTAAACCATCTCGATTGGGTTCAGGTCCGGTGACTGTGGAGGCCAGGTCATCTGGCGCAGCACCCCATCACTCTCCTTCTTGCTCAAATAGCCCTTGATGCCTTCAGTGTGACTCTACAATTTTCATAGTCATGAAAATAAAGAAAACTCTTTGAATGAGAAGGTGTGTCCAAACTTTTGGTCTGTACTGTATATGTATAACATATACACTACCAATCTCATTGTTTTCTTTTTTTTAAGTGCTGGTTATTCAGCATGGCCCTGGTGTAGCTAGTTAAGATGACTGACAGGGAGGGACACAAGCACGTGTTTTTCAAGACATAAGAATATATATAAAGATATATATATATATATATATATATATATATATATATATATATATATATATATATAAAAGAAGCACTGTGTCAGAAGCAATACTGTAATAGATTGCATGTGTGTATTTTGGTAACACTTTACAATAAGGTTCCATTTGATAACATTAACATTAATTCATGAAAATGCCTCTAAAGCAAGTACAGTATTAACAGTAAATGTTAATTTCAACATTCACTAATACATTATTGAAATCAAATATTTTTTCATGGATCTGAACTAATATGAACTAACAATAAACTGTTGCATATTAATGAACTAACGTTAACAAAGATTTCTAAATACTGTATCAAATGAAAACTCTGTCGCTGCTCATTGTTATTTCTTATTCGTTAATGCTTTAACTGTAAGAAGTGGACTTATTGCTTTTTCGGGCTTCCCTCAGAAAGCATATATCCCTGAACAGCAGAACACAAAAGCTTTCTTATTTTATTAAAGTCATTTAAGTGCATTGGCATCAGCAGAAGTAACTGTAATAGTAAATAACAGCAAAGCATGATTAACAGGTTTTAATTGGCTGCCATTATTTCAGGTTATTAGTAGTATCTCACATCACATAAAATTTTATTCTTCAAGGTATTTACAGGAATCTTCACAGCTGAAATGGTGTTCAAGCTCGTTGCCATGGACCCCTACTACTACTTCCAGGTGGGCTGGAACATTTTTGACAGTATCATTGTCACACTCAGCCTGGTAGAGTTGGGACTGGCCAATGTTCAAGGATTGTCGGTTCTCAGGTCCTTTCGTTTGGTAAGTCGTAACCCCACAATACCTTTTTTTTATTTCATAGTTTGTGTGATTTATGTTTTCTGGAAAATGTATGAATTTAAGAAATACCTCACGCTAGTATAAAAAGGGTATGTAGTTTAACTTTCTATACTATTCTGTCTCTCACTGTGTGTGTGTTTGTGTGTGTGTGTGTGTGTTTGTGCCCCTCTCTGACGGATGTGCTGGAAGTAGCTACGTGTCTTCAAACTGGCTAAATCTTGGCCCACCCTTAGCATGCTGATCAAGATCATCGGCAACTCGGTAGGTGCCCTGGGGAACCTAACGCTTGTCCTGGCCATCATCGTCTTCATCTTCGCCGTGGTGGGCATGCAGCTTTTTGGCAAGAACTACCAAGACTGCGTTTGTAAGATTTCTGAGGACTGCGAGCTGCCCCGCTGGCACATGAACGACTTCTTCCACTCTTTCCTCATTGTCTTTCGGATCTTGTGTGGAGAGTGGATCGAGACCATGTGGGTCTGCATGGAGGTGGCGGGAGCGAGCATGTGCCTGATAGTCTTCATGATGGTCATGGTCATTGGAAACCTTGTGGTAGGTGAAGCAGAGATAGTAGAAACACAATAAGAGTCAAATATTATTGGAGAAAAACACTTAACTTTGCTGATTTGGTGAATTAGCATCTGATGATATGCCACTGACACACTGCACAGATGATTTTATTAACTAGTATTTTGTCTTGTTTTCCAGTATAAATATCTAAATATTCTTAAATCAAGATATAAGAAAAATTATTTTTGCAGTGTATTGTTTGTGCAAGAGCTTCTAAAGCACTTAGTCCAGCACAGCTCTGATATGGTGCTATTTTCGTCCACACTTAAAGGGAACACTATTATTATAAGACATCTGCTGTCACTGCTAAGCTGATAATCTTCATAACTGTTACCCTGAAGCTGTACTGATCTGAAGCTTTAGCGTAGCAACCAAGCCAAACCAAAAGGATTTTCAGCACTGCTGATGGCAGGCCGGCTGTTGTTGACATTCAGGTGACACAGCAGTTAGCGTCTGATTTCTCTGGGTAACCATGTGTTAATTAGTCATAACTTTTAAAGGGGTGATTGGTTGTGATTTCACTTTAGTTCATGTAAATATCTGCAAAGTTACAGCGCTGAAAGTTCAATCCATTGTCTTTTAAAACATGACAGTTTAATGCCTACAGTTGGAGCTGATAGGGTTTACAGTGAGCTTCTTCCCGGGTTGGTGACATCACAAATCCTGAAATTTACATAAATCCCTACCCCCGGAAAATGCAACAAAGGGGGCAAGACCATGCTGCTTGCTTTAGACTAGAGAAGAGGAGGAGTTGTTGCCATGCCATCAAAACTAGGGGTGTGTGAAAAATGTCTTCTAATGATTCTTATTGATTCACAAGTTTCAACATCAATGTTCTAAAGCAATGGCTCTTAATTCTGTTCCTTATGTTCCCTCCTTTGCACATGTTCTGCTCTGAATCTCTCTCTCTCTCTCTCTCTCTCTGTCTCATTCAGATCAACAGTCAATCGATGAACAGTGTTCAACTTATACAATTTATGTGTATAGACAGATATTTTTCACATAGTTACGAGAAGTGTTAAACATGTGGTTGCTGTGGCAGCGAGCAATACTTGCTGGCAAACACTTCTTACTGTAACAAAAATGCTACAAAAACTAAATCATGTAATGCGCAGTATTAAAGATTTAATCAGGATAAAACGCGGGTAACCCGTGGGTCGGGTCAGGGTGGGTTAAGAAATTGGCACTTTTTTTGCGGGGCGGGTTGGGGCGGGTCACTAAAAACTACATTTTTAAAAATCCATTTATGTTGCGTGGAATTTAGTGGTGAAAATTTAGATTCTTTCAAGAGATTCGTTTATTTTCAGTTCGTTCACCAAAATGATTTGTTCGGATTCGTTCACTGATTTGTTTAGTTACCATTTCTTCATATTACACAAATACGCCACAGCAGGTGGCGAAAAAGAGTGTCTTGTGTTATGTCTTAAGTCAACGAACGTATTTACTTGTGACAAAAACTGATTTGGCTTTATTAAAGTGTGTGTATGATCGCATTAAATAAATAGTCTAAAAAAGTTGTTCCAGTGAACAAAGCACAAGGTTTTCTTGCATAATTAAACATTTTAATTGTTTGGTCAGACAGTTCATATATTATATATTCACATTAATAAATCGGGGTTTAAACGTGGAGTTATGTTCTGAATGCTAAATACGAAAACGAGCGTATGTGCATCTATAACTGCGGTTTGTATCTGCTGATTGCTGATCGAGATTTACATGCTTGGCCGACTGTCCCTGTATACTCTCATTCATTTCGTTTTCGAACGAGATGTATCAGTTCATTGAACTCGTTCACCTACGAGAAGATCATATTCGTTCACTTCATTAAACAAATCACATGATCCGTCACATCTCGAGTAGCTCTTTGACAGGATGAAACCGTTCACAGAGCTGTTCACGAGCTGCGCATGCGCTGCTAATAGCGCCGAGCTCGCGCACTGCTGTGGAGGGAAGATCTTCACAGAACGACAAATATGAGTCAATGGATTCAGTGAACGAGAACGATTCGTTCACCTAAAATATTCGTTCACGTATGAACCATCACTAGTGTAATTCCCAATAGCCTATATTAAATATTTGGAATATATATTTTCATATTTTATTAGGTTCTTTGATAAGGTTACAATCAGGGGCGCTGCACAAGATCCCGGGCCCTATGCATAGGCAGTCCTAATGGGCCCCCCTCCCCTTGAAAATATATACCAGACTTTTCAAGGGCCCTCTCTTCCTTTGGGGCCCTGGTAATCAGTACTGGTTTTACCCCCAGTCCGACGCCCCTGGTTACAATACGAAGGTCTAAGCAGCAACGTTATTTCGTGATGTCCCCGATGCGGGGGGCGGGTCGGGGCGGGTCAAGAAATTGTACTTTATTTGCGAGGCTGGCTGGGGCGGGCCAAATAATTTCAGAAAAGTGGGACCCGCGGGTTGGAAAAAAAGCAGGCCCGTGCATCACTATAACATCAGCAGTAACATAGTCAGTAGCAAATAGAAGCGTATCTAAAAGTATGAGACAACGACAAAGAAAAAAAAACATACAATCCTGTAAGAGCCGTGTGCTTGCACAGTTTCTGCATGATCCTCTTCACTATTATCCTCTGCATCTCAATCGGGCATAAATTGATAGGCAATATTGACAATGCCATTATTTACAATACAACCGGAGCACATGCCGCTGAGGACAAACAGCTTCATGTTCACTGTATTCTCCAATGCATTGATTGACACTCTGTCTGCTCACAGTTAATAGCCAACCAGTGCAATAATATAAATGCTGTAGCTTAATTTATCGAATATTCCACCACCTCCTCACACTCCTTCTTTTTGAACATGATTTTTCTTCAATCCCTCATTGAAGAAAAATCATAAAAAAATAATTTGTGTGACGCTGTAATCCAAGTGATGATAGTAGTAGACGTAGAAGGGATGTCTTTTTTTTCTTTATAAGGTAGCCTAATTTTTATTTTTTATTTTTTGTAATGTATTACCTATCACGGGCTGTAAAAAAAAAACAAGTAGGTCTAATACTAAGAGTATATTTGGTTCAAATAACCAGTATTTAAGTAGGCTATAAATATGTGTCTATGTTACATTATATATTGGTAATAAATAATCTATAATATATAACCTTGATGATAATATATTATCAAAAAATATTGGCCTTGTTTTGGTCTTGTTTTTGAAGCTGTGGTTGCTTATTTGTCGTGTGAGAATTGGCAACAGTGCTGTGCACATACAGTACAGACCAAAAGTTTGGACACACCTTCTCATTCAAAGAGTTTTCTTTATTTTCATGACTATGAAAATTGTAGAGTCACACTGAAGGCATCAAGGGCTATTTGACCAAGAAGGAGAGTGATGGGGTGCTGCACCAGATGACCTGGCCTCCACAGTCACCGGACCTGAACCCAATCGAGATGGTTTAGGGTTGAGCTGGACCGCAGACAGAAGGCAAAAGGGCCAACAAGTGCTAAGCATCTCTCGGGGAACTCCTTCAAGACTGTTGGAAGACCATTTCAGGTGACTACCTCTTGAAGCTCATCAAGAGAATGCCAAGAGTGTGCAAAGCAGTAATCAAGTTCAGTTGTTTCACACTTTTTTGTTATGTATATAATTCCATATATAATTCCACATGTGTTAATTCATAGTTTTGATGCCTTCAGTGTGAATCTACAATTTTCATAGTCAGGAAAATAGAAGACTCTTTGAATGAGGTGTGTCCAAACTTTTGGTCTGTACTGTAATTACCATACTGTGCAGGAGCTGCTGACTTAATACACTTCCTCTCATGTTATACATAGTGAGAAAAGGAAATGGCCTTTCTTAGCGAGCCAACAAAAGCATCATTACTCAACCTGGTCCATGGCTAACATACGTTTTCTCACACACTCTTCATGTGGTTACACTCTCCTGCACTTGTCTTCAGGACAAATGCAATGCACGACAGAACCACATGTTCGATGCTGCTTTCTATTTACATCGTATGACTGGAGCCAGCGAACAGCAGTTTTGATCTTGGCTGTGTGCTAAGACTCAGCTCAAGTGAGTCTTGGCACACAAGAAACAAACATGGACAGCTGAGATGCACAGCAGCAGAAGCTATACTTTATACAGTAACTCATGGGCCATGGGCCATGACCCAAAAAATAATGATAAATGCAAATAATAATGTAACTAAACATGCATTACCTTTCAAAGAGTTTAAATGAGTTTAAGTCTCTTTTGTTCACCAAAGCTGCATTTATTTGATAAAAAATACCATAAAAATTGTAACATTGTTAAAATATTACAACAATTGAAAATACAAATTTTCTATTTAAATACATTGCAAAATGTAATTTATTTTCTGAAGCAAAAGCTGAATTTTAAGCATCATTACTCCATTGTTCTGTGTCACCTGATCCTTTAGAAATCATTCTAAAATGCTGATTTGCTGCTCAAGAAACATTTTTAACATTTAAAATTTGTGCTGATTAATAATTTTGCAGAAATCATGTTTTTTTCTGGTTTCTTTGATAAATAGAAAGTTGAAATTAACAGCATTTATTTGAAATAGAAATAATTTGTAACATTATACATGTCTTTAGTGTCATACTTGATCAATTTAATGCATCCTTCCTAAATAAAAATAATAATTTCTTCAATAAAATAATAAATTAATAAAAATCTTACTGACCCAAACTTTTGTGTATGCCCCAAACAGTAGCATGTAATTGAAAATTCAATAGTCTTATTAACTTATATCCAAAGCAATTAAAAAATCCAAAATCTTTTGTTGTGGTTAGATGTGTCAAACTGTAACATATTTTAGTAAAACATTGTTAGGGTTGCTGGGATGAAAAAGGGACCCAAGAGCAGATTAGCAATTTGCTAAATTTATTGACCAAAAGCAGAGGCAATAGTCCAAAACAAACACAGAAAATCAGAAACCAGGTAAGGGATCCAAAACAGAACTGCGTACAGGAACTGGGTAAATCAAAGAAGAAAAAGCAAGATTAAATAAACAAACAGGGCATGTAAACTAGGCACAACTAGAGCAAGAAAGTCTTAAGGCCAGTAGTGAAACAGACAGTAACCAAGACACACTGACAGAGACGCAAAGAAAGAGAGAGGCATAAATAGTGGAGAAAATCAATGCAAAAATGAGAGACAGGTGTGTGTGAGGAGAGCTGGAGCACTAATTAGAATAAGGTACAGCTGTGATGGCAGAGTGAGTGGAACTGACAACCTAAGATATAAACACAACAGAAAGGCTGATGATCAAACCAGAGCCCTGACAAATGTAATCTGTTATTTGGACAGATCAAGCCTAAAAATCATTGAAAACCATAGACAAAAAATGTGTGTACATAGTTATAAATATATAACTCTTGCTTCTTATTTTTCACAACTTTTTTTTCATTTGCATGCAATTTATTTATTTATTTATTTATATATTTTACTGAGCTAAACCAGAGTGTCTTAAAGCAAAACTAGCAGAATACACCACATGATGGAGAGCAGTGAAATTTTATGGAGTGTTGGTATTGACATGAGTTGCATCTGCACTCTAAGTTTAGTGGGCTGGATGAAAAAAGTAGACTAGAGGAGTGTAAGATGGGAAACCAAATATCAGTGGCCTCATTTGGCATACAGCTCTGATGTGCACTGTGAAAATCACAGCACCTGCTTCTACTGCTGTGTTTCTCAGGAAGATTGATGTACTATTTCATACAATAGGCTGATATGTTGTCAGATGGTCTGGGCATTTTGCACTAGGATGTGACTGAGTGCCAAATAATCTGTGCTTTGATGTACAGGGCCATTATTATAGTATCATGACACTACTATGATAAATATAGCATTGAGAAACTTGACTAAGGAAGATTAATTGGTAATGATATATTTTTGATTTGGCCAAGAGCTTTAAATACCCCCACATACCCTGATAAATTCATACCCACAGTGTCAAAGATATATTTAAGCACTGAACTGCTGGAAAATGTAATATTACAAACCATATTGCACTATATTGTGACATGAGCAAAGATTTATGAAATTAAAATGATATGACTTAAATGGATCGTTCACCCAAAAATAAAAAATTCTTAATTAATTAATTATTCCCCTCCTCATCCCGTCTGCAGTGGTGTGCCGCTATTGTGGAGAGTATCGCGATGCATCGCTTACTTCTGCTTCATGTAAACTAGGGCTGTGCGATATTGACAAAAAAAAACCTATCACGGTTTCTTTGATCAATTTTGTGATTTAGATTTTAATCACAATTTTGACACACACAGACATGCTTTACAGTCATAAATGCATTCAGTATGAAATTGAAACATATTTCCAAAAGACAACCAATTAGAGCTTTATCAAGAAGTTGTAACATGTCTCTAGAATTAACATATTCAAAATAATCACTAAGTGAAGGTTTGACAAAATGTCTAGACATATGGCAAAAAAATAAATAATAATTATTATTTTTTGCCATGCATTGATCATAGAGCTCATTATAGCGGTGCCTCAGGTGTTGAAATATATTTGTTATACATTATACAGGCTCACACATACTCTGTCCGCATGTGTATATAAAGTATGTGTATGCGATGCAGAAACAGAAGCAGCAGCGAGAGCGCGTTATTGAAACGCGAAAGCACATTAAAATAATCTCTCTGCTCGCACGCAGATTCCTTTGCTCTGTCACAAAACCAGATGCGCGTGCTCAGATACACGCTCAGATACAGAGTGCGCACACTTAAAACATGTCTCCTCTCGTTTAAACTGTGTCCTGTGCACTCACACCTCTCTCTATGCTCATGTGCTAGATATTGATTATTTTCGCACCTTTCTATTTCTAACCTTTTCTGTTCACATCTTTCGCATTCCATTAACATGGGCTCAGAAAAAATACGCATCACAGACAGTGGACCTGGAGTTACTCTGTTGTCGTGCTCCATTTAGGCGCACTGCATTCTGATTGGATCGGATAGCATACTGCGGGAGGTCGGGGCTGCGGAAAATACTGCTATAAAGTAATTTAGAAATCGTGCACACTCAAATCGTGATTTTATGATGATTTCGATTAATCGCACAGCGTAAGCATCGGCACCATGCGCATGCATGTTTACATGAAGCAGAAGCAAGTGCATGCATCGTGATACTCTCCCCACAATGGAGGCGCACTGCTGCAGAAGGGATGAGGAGGAGAAGAATTATTGAATAGTCATTATTTTGCGCAGAAAAAGTATTCTCATAGCTTCGTAAAATTACAGTTGAACCCCTAATCCCACATGGACTATCTTACCAATGTCCTTGCTAGGGATGTTCATTTTAACCGCTTAACCATTAACTGACCGTTAAAATTTTGACTGATTAATACAATCAGTTAAAAGGTTTAAAAGTAATTTATTTAATTTTTTCAATAATTTCTCAAAATATTTAAAAAGGTTTGCTGCATGGTATAAAATATATATAAGTCACATTTTATTATTTCATTCAGAAACAGGCCTAATGCCGATGCAAATTGTTTACAAACATTATAATAAACACTGTGTTCCCCTCACTCCACAACATATCATTTCAGTTAACAGTATAGGATATTTAGAAAAAAAACAAGAATTAAAAAAATAAGCTATAACAATATAAACGACAAGGCAAAATGAATTCATTTAGGCTAAATTGAAACTGAAACCAAAGTTAGGTCTCTCATTTGACACAAAATCAAATTATTCCGTATTCGCAATGTATTTTAATGGCAAATTATTTTTTATTATGTACTTTATTTGCGCTCCAATATCCATGTAAAAAAATTGTTTTGCATAACATTACAGCGTTACAGTTATAACACTTAACGGCACAGATTTTACTACATATTTAAACTGAGCAGTGTGTTTTTTTCCATATGTTTGACTGACTGTATTTATTTTTTACACAGTTTTTCTTTTTCTTTCAGTTTCTTAATTTATTATTTAAGTAAAATTATATTTATCATATAGGTCTATTTATTCGTTTTCTATATATATTCGGTTGTCAATTAGGAAAAATAACCGAAATTAACATCCCTAGTCCTTGCTACGTTTCTGGATCTTGTTCATTGTAGTAACCTTGCTGTCTATGGGAGGGTCAGTGATCTCTCGGATTTCATCAAAAATATCTTAATTTGTGTTCCGAAGAAGAACGGAGGTCTTAAGGGTTTGGAACTACGTGAGGGTGAGTAATCAATGACAGAATTTTCATTTTTGGGTGACCTATCCCTTTAATTCTCATGATATTGTGTCCTACAACTTTTTCTTGGAATTATATAATTTTTTCTACATAAAATCATGCCTGGTTTCCTCAAAATAATGCACGATTCTCAATATTCAGTATTTTTTAAATGTGGCTCTTAAACATTTGTGTGGTCATATGAACCAAGCTACACTATGAACCATCTACATTTTGCCTTTTGCTACCTGTCCTATCCCCTCATGTGCTCTTATTTATTCTCTTTTCTATCTTTCTCAGCCTGTGCCTAAGACAAATGACACCAACCATGGATTCTGTAACTATGTGTTTGCTTAGATCCTAAAGATCATCCCTACCCCATGATTCCAGACAATATAATATTTACTGAAACTTCATTATGACAGAGCTTACCTACACCTGACATTGGCTATGTATAACCTGAGAACCAGTTATTTTTGTAACTAGCTTTTATTATTGAGAATTGAATGATGTTAGCCAAGATCATGTTCTAAACACTGAAATTTTGCACCAAGCTGATAGATATGTATATTTTAAATTGTTACTGTAACTGTTAATCTCATATCTAATAAACTGTCTTCTCTATGTTATGTTGCATTGGATAATCTGCATTTTTCAAGTGGATTAGTTCTTCAGTAAATGAGAGGCCTAATTTAGTTCCTGCTTAGCATTTTATGTCATCTTCTTTAAAAAAAAAAAAAAAAAAAAAAAAAATATTAATTCATATATTTAATTGTCTCTTTTTTTAAAGAGTAGCTTAAAGTATAGGTAAGTTTGCAGCATGGCAAGTGCGCCACATTTGCCACTTAAGCTACACAAACTCCTTATACTGTATGTGTTTAACCTGCCAACCTCATTCTGACCTGTACTTCTCAGGTACTGAACCTGTTCCTGGCTCTGCTGCTCAGCTCCTTCAGCGGGGATAACCTGTCTGGAGGTGATGATGATGGTGAGATGAACAACCTTCAGATCGCCATTGGTCGCATCACCAGGGGTATAGATTGGCTCAAATCCTTCATCGCCAGTAAGTTGCGCCAGATTCTAGGAAACAAACCTCCTGACAATAATGAAGGTGGAAGGGAAGGAGACATAGAACTGTGTGCTATTAATCACCTGGATGAGGTGAAAATGGCAGATGGCTTGACCAACTGTTTGCCTCCAACACTGACTGTACCTATTGCTCGTTGTGAGTCTGATGTTGAAGATGATGAGGACTCTGATGAATCTTCTGATGAGGGGGATGAAAAGGTAAAACAACAATCTGTCCTCTCTCTGCCTCCCTCATTATCTAGAATGATGTGTACTGTGGTTTACCAGTAGCGAAAGAAAGAAAGAAAGAAAGAAAGAAAGAAAGAAAGAAAGAAAGAAAGAAAGAAAGAAAGAAAGCCAGCATTAGAGGTACAAATCCCATGTATTCTATGGTGAGAAATCTATGCTAGAATAGTTATGCTAGATAAAACTTTTAAACAAAATAAAAGGTTACAAATTATTGGATGTTAAACACATTAAATGTCTTTATTTCCCCCTTAAAATTATGATTTTGGCCTGTCATTTTATTTTAAAATTGAATACTTTTTAAAAACTTTTAAAGGGGTCATATGATGTGATTATTTTAATTTTTCCTTTCTCTTTGGAGTGTTTCAAGCTCTTGGTGCATAAAGAAGAACTGTAAAGTTGCAAAGACTAAAGTCTCAAATCCAGAGAGATATTCTTTATATAAGTTAAGACTTGTCCACGTCCTCGTTTAAACACGCCCCCACATTTCTACATCACGATGTGGGAAGATTTGCATAACGCTGCCCAAATGTTCACGCAAAGAAAGAAGGCGTAACTTTTATTTTCGTTGTTGCCACTGGCGCCATGTCATGGAGATGATGTGTTTGGTTGTGAAAGCCAAGGTACTTTGTTTGCCTTCCAAAAGAGGACACAACTAGAAATCAGTGGTTAAGTTGTATTTACAACACTGTTGTATTCAACCCAAATATTCAGATGTGTGCAGTGCATTTTATGGAGGATGAGGACTGTCTCCTGTGATAGTAGCCTACACTACCGGTGTCTGTTTCTATAAAGTGGGGCAGTTACAACTTTGCAAGGACAGTTTGGCACTTCTGACTCACTGCCTGTAAGTACGAAGTACGTTTACTTATTTAAAGAATTTGCCACTGATAATTCAAACGTTAGTTTTAAGCAGTGTAGTGTTTTTTGTTTGTCGTTTCTCCAATCACAAATGCAGACATGGTTTTATGTTTACACAGTGCAATACACAACGTAACGCTTAAAAACACAGTATCAGTCATTATAATCAGTAATTATGTCCCCACTGGATGTAAAAAATGCCTTGTATATAATGGGTTATATTATTTTTGATTTTGTCACACTGAGACACAGCATCACAGTATAGGAAGGCAGTGTTTCCCAATCCCAGTCCTCTTATCATGTACAACACTTGTTCTATTCGACCATAAGTGCCCTGCGAAGTGGACATCACTGGATATTCCACCATGGTTCCAGTTCGAAACAATTGTATAAGTTCCATTCAAAGGGCATTAAAGTGTGCTGCAGGCAGCAGCACAGCACAAATCCATGAATTATTATTCAGAAGTGAAGTAAACTTCAATGGATTTCCCCTGCTCAGTGAGTAGGGAGCAATGAACCCGTTGCAGGGATAAAATAAATCAGAACGCAGATTATGCACGTAGCTCTCTTCTAACAAGCTGGTTATATGAGTCAGGTGTGTTAACTAAGAGAGACATGCAAAATATGAAGAGCAGTGGGGTGCGAGGGGACTGGGACTGGGAACCACTGTGGTAAGGAGAATAACATTTTCATCACACGCTTGAGCCATTCAGCCAATCACAACACACTGGATAGCTGGCCAATCAGAGCACACCTAGCTATTCATAACAATGAGCTTTGTAAAAATCAACATGTTTCAGAATGGATAATATGCATAATGCATAATGGAGAAACAATAATGAACACTATGTGGAAAATAATGTGTTTTTTTAACCGTATAAACACGTTTCATTACACCAAATACACAAGATAATGTTATTTTTAGCAACATCATATGACCCCTTTAATAAACTTTAAAATGTTATCATGTAAAAAGTATCATAATTTATATATATTTATATCAGTATATATCAGTGATTTTTGTCTAATGCTTTAGTCTTTAGTCTCAAAATTTTAGGAAACATTACTTTAATACTTTTTGTTTTGTTCTCCTCACATTTGTTTTTCATTCTCTCTCATTTCTTTACATATTTTTTTCTGCACAGACTGCTCTCAATGATGATGACTCATCAGTTTGTAGCACAGTGGACTACCAGCCTCCAGAACCTGAGCCTGAGCCTGAAGAGGAAGAAGAACCAGAGCCTGAAGAGCCAGAGTCTTGTTTCACAGAGGGTGTGCATGCATTTTCCTTTGTTAGGAATGTTAATACTCAAGGCATCACTTCAAGCCCAGAAATATCTTATTTATTTTTCTCTATTTTTATTTAGGTTGTGTTAAGCGATTTACATTTTTGAACGTAGACATCACAGAAGGATGGGGGAAAAAGTGGTGGAACCTTCGAAGAACATGCTTCACCATCGTTGAGCATGACTACTTTGAAACCTTCATCATCTTTATGATCCTTCTTAGTAGTGGAGCTCTGGTCTGTCTGTCAATACTGAACCTATGCTTAGTAAACTGCATATTAAATCTGTATGATATTAAATCTAAATGTTTAATTTCATTTTAAGGTAAAGGGAAATTATAAATCCATTAATGTTTGTCTGATGTATCAACTTTTATTCTGTCAGGCTTTTGAGGATATCAACATAGAGCGCCGCAGAGTGATCAAGATTATCCTGGAGTATGCTGATAAAGTCTTTACATACATTTTCATAGTAGAGATGTTACTAAAGTGGGTGGCATATGGTTTCAAGACTTACTTCACTAATGCGTGGTGCTGGCTGGACTTCCTCATTGTGGATGTGAGTTCACCTTTTCTTTTTGCCAAAGCTTCACCCTTATAAGCAAATGCATGTCAGATGCCGAAGACTGTGTATTGATAATGTGCTGTTTTACTCAGGTGTCACTAGTCAGTTTAACAGCTAATTTATTGGGATATTCTGAGCTGGGAGCAATCAAATCTCTCAGAACACTCAGGGCTCTTCGACCACTTCGAGCCCTGTCACGATTTGAAGGAATGAGGGTAAGAGACTCTTCATTTATGCATTTGTGTGTGGTTTTTCAAATAAAGATCTGGTAAATATAATCAAAGAAGGCTGTGAAAATTTATCTGTATTGTTAATCGTTTCACAAAATAATTCACAAAAATCTAACCTTTCATTAGATAATGATAATTTAAAATGGGAAGAAATATCATTATGAAATAAATGTTTTTATCTAATACACATTGGCCACAATTTTATTCAATACTTTTTGTATCATTTGCCGATTTAAGAGGTCTAGGTTTTCTCCTATAATGCCTGATGAGGTAAGAGAACACCTCACAAGAGATCAGAGATCATTCCTTCATCCAGAATTACTCCAGACCCTTTAGATTCCCAGCTCCATGTTGGTGCTTCTCCTCTTAAGTTCACCACACTCATTTTCTATAGGGTTCAGGTCAGAGGACTGGAATGGCCATAGCAGAAGCTTGGTTTTGTGCCCAGTGACCCATTTCTGTGTTGTTTTCGAGGTTTGTGTTTGGATTATTGTACGGTTGGAAGATCTAAAAATGGCCCATTATAAGATTTCTAACAGAGTCAGTCACTTTTTGATTTTTTATCTGTTGGTATTTGATAGAATGAAAGATGCCATGTGTCTAAACAAGATGTCCAGGACCTCCAGCAGAAATATAGGCCAACGAAATTAAAAATACAGCAATATATTTCATGTACACATGGGGTACTTTTTATCTCTGTGTTCACCAAAACCATCCTGAGTGTTTGCTGCTGTTTTATCTCACCATAGAGGCCGGTCCCATTTGAAGTTCCAGTCATGTCTTATAACTGAATATGCTTTAGTTTGTTTTTGGATGAGCTAGGAGATTTTTTCTTGAAAAAATCCTAAACAACATGTGGTGATGTAGGTTCTGTTTGACCATTTCTTAAAAGGTTTTCTGACCCCAAGACTCAACTATTTTCTGCAATTTTCCAGCTGTAGTCTTTTGAGAGTCTTTGGCCACTCAAACTGATCTCCTCACCATGCATTAGAATGATATAGGCACACGTCCTCTTTCATGCAGATTCGTAACATTTTCTGTTAAATGGAAATTTGTAACTATTGCCTTTATGGTGGAAATGCGAATTTTCACTGCTCTAACTCTTTTCTTAAAGCCACTTCACTAATTTGTGATGCTCAATTAACTTTTTCTGCACATCAGAAATATATACTTTGGTTTTTCTCATTTTGATGGATGATTAAGGGAATTTGGGCTTTGTTTTCCCTCTTATTTATATTTCTTTGAAACAGGAAGCCATGGCTGGATAATTTCATGTTCATAATCACCCTGGTGAATATTAATGGGAATATACTTCAGAAGAATTTTACTTAAAATAATTTCTAGGGGTGCCAATAATTGTGTCCAACGTGTATTTGAGAAAAACATTAATTTCATAAAAGTTTAGATGTTTGTGATTTTTGTTTTATTTTTTTATACAAGATCAAAAGGATCAACAATGCAGATTAATTTTCACAGCCTCTTTTGATCATATTTACCAAGGGTGCTGATATTTCTGGCCTTGACTGTAAAATGTATCCACATAAATACCATTTGTCTCTAATTCCAGATAGTGTTTATGTCCCATACAGGTGGTAGTGAATGCACTGGTTGGTGCCATTCCCTCTATTTTCAATGTGCTGCTGGTGTGTCTGATATTCTGGCTCATCTTCAGCATTATGGGAGT
Organism: Carassius carassius; assembly: GCF_963082965.1. Classification (NCBI taxonomy): domain Eukaryota; kingdom Metazoa; phylum Chordata; class Actinopteri; order Cypriniformes; family Cyprinidae; genus Carassius; species Carassius carassius. Next base: position 4,022,102 of record NC_081794.1, read on the forward strand.
CAATCTGTTTGCTGGAAAGTTCTACCACTGCATAAACACCACCACAGAGGAACGCTTCCCCATGGATGTGGTCAACAACAAGAGTGACTGTATGGCCCTTATGTACACCAATGAGGCACACTGGGTCAATGTGAAGGTCAACTATGACAATGTGGGACTCGGCTACCTCTCTCTACTGCAAATTGTAAGTTTATTATGACTTGCAGAGTTTATTCTAATACATACGGTACACATGTAACCATTAACAGTCATACCATGATGATATTTGCTTGATCAAGCAAATTCAAAACTCAAAAGAGTAAAGCATTTAATTAAACTAAGCTAAAAAAAAAATTAGAGAAATTTCATGTAGACACCGAGTATAATAATGTCAGAGTTTTAACATATTTACTGTCAGTGAATGTATTTTCCTGTCCTTTCCTTTTTATGCGTCAGAGGACACAGAGGTAACTCAGCACAAATGCATTATGAATAAATGGGTTTTATATGACATGCTGATATTCAGAAAATACTTCTCTCCACATAGGCTACGTTTAAAGGCTGGATGGATATCATGTACGCTGCAGTGGATTCTAGAGAGGTACGTGAATGACAGTGTTTCCACCTGTACAACTGCTACAAATAATGTAGTATATGCACGCATGTTGCAGGTTCACAATACAGTTAATAGTCAACACAACTATTTGATATGTTGCAAAGTGGTGTCCAATTAATAAGCAAATTTCTCACTTAGGGTAAAAAGAATAGTTGATAAATATTCCACTGTTCTATACTCTCATGTCTTTCTAAACCTGTATGCTGCTGTTTTTAGATAGAATCAAACAAATTTATAGAAAGAAAATTAAGAATCTTGTTGTCATAAAACTGGTTATAGTGTTAAAAGGGATAAAACATGCTTAGTACATACAACTTGAGCTATATATTGTGTTCTGATGCCATAGCTTTGTGTAATCAATCAATCTTTCCCTGTGGCAAAGGTTGTCAAAGTCATGCCATTGATTTGAGATTTGTAGTGGAGGCCTGTTCAACAGCTTATTTTTAAATTATTGAACTTATTTCTATTTAGAGTAGGGGTGTCTGTCAATCTAATTAATTACAGGTTGCTGAGATTAAAACATCTAACTAATCACAAACTAAATTTGGCTGTGAAAATACCCCCAAAAGATCATTTAAAGCCATCATTGTGTTAAATGTTTAGTCTACAAAGACCTAACATAAAATATGGAACATAAAAGAAGATAATTTGAGAAACATCTCAGTATTTTTTGTTCATGCAATGAAAGTCATTGGTAGCCAAAACAGCTTTATTACCAACATTCTTCAAAATACCTTCTTGTATGTTGTGCAAAAAAAAAGTAAGTAATTCAGGTCTGAAACAACATGAGAGTGAGTAAATGATGAGAGAACTTATTTATTAATTTACCTATTTTTGGTCAACTATGCATTTAATGTTTTTTTATTTATTTTAATTAAATGAAACTCTAAAGAAGAAATTAAAACCACCAGCAGGTGTCTGTGAATGTCTTTATTTATTCGTTTCGATTCATCAAACGGCTGATTCATTCAGGAATTCAGTAAACGGCTCTCTCTATGAATGGGCCTTTGAATCATTGGTTCACACGATTCATTCACGTGAATTCATTCAGAAACTAAACACTGCTCTGTTGCTCACTGACGCACAACAATTCTGTGGCTTTATAGGTAATTGTTTTGTTGGCAATATTGAACAAAAAAACACAATATTGTCTTTAAAATAGGTCTGTGTAAGTAACATAATATACACTTCTTGTTTAGAGAATAGCCTACAGTCTATGAGTTGCACTCGTGTTCTTTGTGATAAAAACAGCACTTGTGCGATATTGCACTTGCTGCTAGTGTAATATGGCTTATCATATGATATAAATAAGAGTCAAAAAAATTCATAAAGGGGCATTCTTGCCCCAATATCTTGAATTTTAGGGTATAACTAGGTTTATGGGTTTGTTGCCCTGCATCATAATTGTCAACAGTCAACTGTATGAAATATAAGATGATGGCACGTCTAGGGGTGGGGCCAGTGTGTTAACGGCGTTAAAATATTTTTATCGCGTTATTTTTTTTTAACTAATTAAGTTAACACATTAAACTGACAGCCCTAGTTTAGAGTTTAAAAACTTACTTATAGTGTGACTTACATTTATTGTGTCATTCATTTGATTATTTTTCATGTTAGGTGGAAGAGCAGCCTTCATATGAGATCAACCTTTACATGTACCTATATTTTGTTATTTTCATCATTTTTGGATCCTTTTTCACTCTCAACCTCTTCATTGGTGTCATCATTGACAACTTCAATCAGCAGAAGGCCAAGATAAGCATATCTTTTTTAACTAAACTCCATATTTTGCATTTGTGTTGTACATTTGGATAGTTCTTTAACAGAAAGAATAATTAATATTTGTTTCTTCTGCACTTTGGAGGGAAAGACATTTTCATGACAGAGGAGCAAAAAAAGTACTACAATGCCATGAAGAAGTTGGGTTCCAAGAAACCTCCAAAACCTATTCCTAGGCCATCGGTATGAACCACTCGACTTACATCGATAACAACTAATTGATTTTTTCAACAACTTTCAACAAATGTTATATATATATGTGTATATATATATATATATATATATATATATATATATATATGCATTAGATCTCTTGAGGTTTTTAAAAACTAATCCAGTACATTGTTCTCCTAACAGAATGAGATCCAGGGTGTGGTGTTTGACTTCATAACAAAACAGTTCTTTGACATCTTTATCATGGTGCTTATCTGCCTCAATATGGTGACCATGATGATAGAGACAGATGACCAGAGTGCTGAGAAAGAGGATATCTTGTACAAGATCAATTTGTTCTTCATCATCATCTTCACAGGAGAATGCGTACTTAAGATGTTTGCGCTCAGACATTACTTTTTCACTATTGGCTGGAACGTCTTTGATTTTGTTGTGGTCATCCTTTCTATAGCAGGTAAGTGTAGATCAACCCAAGCTCAATGAAAAAAAAAAAAGCCTGCAGTGACATTTCTGCAAAATTACATTATGTTTCCTCTTGCATGTTTTGTAGCACATTCAAAGTGAAATGTCCAGTAAATGATGCAAACAAGGCTTATGCTCCATTGTGTTTGAAAATAATGTACAATATACACAAAAACCTACTCTAAACTGAACCGAAAACAACAAAACTTGAATTTGCTGAAGTACCATGCCATTTTAAGATTGATTAGTTCGAGCAAGTTTACTACATCAAAAAAAACAAAACATTGATATGGAGCTGGTTATGTGATGCAGCAGACAAAATGTTTCAATTACAAATTAATCACTGTGGTAAAAGAGTTTTTGGATCATGACATAGTATTGTGCAAGGAGCCACACAAAAATAAATCTTTATTAATCCATAATCTGCCCCTGTAATCCCAATTTGTGTAATAAAAATTGTTGGTGACATTTTGCTTCTAATGTTCATTTCAAATGGAACCTGTTGGAGTTCTGCCAAGTTTTTCCAATGAGCCTTTAGTTGTGAAACAACATGCCATTATAGCTTGTTATGGTGTATTTTACTGATTTGAATAAACTAGATACTAAGAGTTAAGTAAGTGCGGCCCAGTGTATACTTTACTACTATACTGTAACAACACTAAAGTTTATAGTTTATAATAACCCATATTTATTTTTTCCCAAGGTCTAATGTTATCAGATATCATTGAGAAGTACTTTGTGTCTCCCACCTTGTTCCGTGTCATCCGGCTCGCCAGAATCGGCCGTGTGCTACGTCTCATCAGAGGGGCAAAAGGCATTAGGACTCTTTTATTTGCCTTGATGATGTCACTTCCTGCACTCTTCAACATTGGACTGCTTCTGTTCCTCATTATGTTCATCTTTTCCATCTTTGGCATGTCTAACTTTGCCTATGTAAAAAAGCAGGCAGGCATCGACGATATCTTCAACTTTGAAACATTTGGCGGCAGCATCATCTGCCTGTTTGAGATCACAACCTCAGCAGGCTGGGATGGGCTTCTGCTGCCTATTCTGAACAGCGGCCCTCCAGACTGTGACCCTGACATAGAGAACCCTGGTACAGACGTTCGGGGTAACTGCGGGAATCCTGGCATGGGAATCATGTTTTTCTGCAGTTACATCATCATGTCATTCCTGGTGGTCGTGAACATGTACATTGCTATCATTCTTGAGAACTTCAACGTTGCTCAAGAGGAAAGTGGAGACCCGCTCTGTGAGGATGACTTTACGATGTTTGACGAGACGTGGGAAAAGTTTGACATTGATGGAACACTGTTTATTGAGTACAACCGCTTGTTTGACTTCGTCGATGCCTTGCAGGAGCCTTTACGAATTGCCAAACCCAACCGCCTTAAACTAATCACCATGGATCTACCCATTGCAACCGGTGACAAAATCCACTGTCTGGATATTCTTTTGGCAGTTACCCGTGAGGTTCTTGGTGACACGATTGAGATGGCTGCCATGAAGGAGAGCATTGAAGCCAAATTCACAATGAACAATCCCACATCTGCCTCCTTTGAACCAATCACCACCACTCTCAGGAGGAAAGAGGAAGTGCATGCAGCCATTGCGGTTCAACGAACATACCGTAGACATCTGCTCAAACGTGCTATCCGGTATGCATGCTTCATGCATCGTTCAAAGAGGAAAGTCAGGGGTCAAAACGATGAAGAACCTCCTGAAACCGAAGGGTTAATTGCAAGGAAAATGGATGCCCTTTATGGCATCAATCCAGAACTTGCCATGGCTCTTGAGCTGCAGGCTAGGCCGATGCCACCTAATGCACAGCCGCCCAAACCCACCTCGGTCATGCAGCACCGAGTATCCATAACCCACCCTCAACCACAGGGACAACTCATACTTCCAGTGGAGCTTACAAGTGAGGCGATCCTCCGGTCTGCACCCATGACACATGGCCTCTGCAGTTTAGAGAGTGCAACAATAAAAGAGTCAGTAGTATAACTGGTGAGATAATCCTTGTGATGTAAAATGGAGTATCACCTGCACGCACTGAATAACTACTCTCCAAAAACAAGACGGCTTAAAGGATTACACAGGACTGCTACAGTGTGACAGCATTGGAATGCTATTTCTTGGGAGTACTGTTTTTTTATTATTTATACTTTTGTAAAGACCTGTTTCATTTAGGGTTTCATTTTGTTTGATCCAAATTAAAAATTTCCCAGTATATATGCCATAACTTAGCCATGTTCTTTTGCCCTTATACAGTACATATGTGTGTGTATATATATATATATATATATATATATATATATATATATATTTTTTTTTTTTTTTTTTTTTTTTTTTTTTTTCACATGACCTCAGACTGAATCCATACACAAATGTTTGGTGAAAATATCTCATTCCATTCAAGACTTGCAGCCATTTAAGTGAAAGTGGCCACACCCACTTAGAAATTTTGCCGCTGTTGCAGTGATGAATTTAAAATTCAGACTTTTGGGAATAATTTAGTGATGGGTCGTTCTTGAACGATTCGTTCATTTTGAACAAATCTTTAATGTGACTCGATAAGAACAAGTCATCCCAGGAGTGATTCGTTCAGTCGCGCATGCGCAAAATTCTGTTCTGTAGTGGAATTAGTCTTGTAGTTCAGCCGTTTCAGTCAATGCATTCTGGGCCAGAAAGAGAAACAATTAGTTCAGCTCATGAGTCATCGGGATTTTCAAGTCGTTCTTTGATCACATGACAGATCCATAAGCATAACCAATGCAGTCTGAGTCAGAAAGAGACTTAATAATAACCAACTCTTTATTACCTTTGTTACAACATTCAGTGTATGGAAAATAAGCATCATGACAGAAATTCACACATTTATAAACTGTAAGAAGTAAAAAGCTACAATTTGATACCAGAAATGGAGTAACATAAAGACAAGAATATACACAAAGATTTGTCTATGGTCAAAGCTTATGGGACTTTCACGTGATGAAGGAAGACTCGAAAAACCCAAAGACTCATGAGATGAACTAATCAATTCTCTTTCTGGCTCAGACTGCTTAATTAAAAGCTTTTGGGGCTGTCACTTGATGAAGGAATGACTCAGACTCGAAGACTTGTCAGATAAGAGGTTAGGTGAACTAATCGTAGACTGAAGACCCAGGAAAACAATGAATTCATCTTTTCTGTTTCTTATAGCATTAAAGTTTTGTATTGTTTGTAGTGTGATCAACATTTGTGTAAGTACTAGTAGACGTGTTAGGGAATAACACGTAACATTTTAATTATATTTTGATAAATTTTAAATAAAAAGATTTGTTCATTTTGCCGAATGAGCCTCAAAGGTCTGAGTCAGTGAAATGATCCGAACTTCCCATCTCTAGAATAATTAGTAATATTAAGTGTCCAGAGAAACTTTGTACACTTGTTTGATTCCTTTCGGGTGAAAATCCTGGGACTAGTTTTTTTTGCTAAAAAAAGAATAAAAAAGAAAAGAAAAGTCCTATATGGAGGAAAATTTTTCATGGTGAAAATGAAATCACAATTTTAATGTAGCTGTTTCATCCCCTGCATGCTAACACCCAGTACTTCTGATGTACTTTCACTACGGTATCTGGTGACAATGGTACATTTCTTATGGTTGTTTAAAGCACAGTTTTTTCCAAAAAGCTCCCATTTACAGGTTTATCATAGTTTTTACCTTGTCCTAAATCATCTTTTTAAATACTTATTGCATTGTATCAGAATTAATAGCTTCTGGTGGACACTTAATAATTCAATAATAATTCAAAAAATGTACTACAGTGTTTGTTATATATATATATATATATATATATATATATATATTTTTTTTTTTTTTTTTTTTTTTTTTTTATTACTACTGAATTATAAAACCTGACGTTACTTACAGTATAATTCTGATGTTTAGATACACAGATCTCTGTTTAGTATACTATTATTTAACTAGTATGGTGAAAATCTACCAAACCTATAAAGTAAATGCAGTTTTCATGTTCTTATTAAGTTATTTCAGAAGTTAAGTAAACCTAGTTAGAATAACCCCATCCATTTAACTGTATTTAGCACTAATATCCCGATGTGAATTGAGCATCATAATGTCCATTTTAATGAACTGATGAATAATTTGTGAAATTTAGAGTACCCCTGATAACTGTTGCAAAGTTGCGTCATATTATTTATGTTTGTCCAGGCAAGGGCACTAACCTGTAACTGCTTTATAACTGATTCCCTTCTTTACAAAAAGAGTCTGAAGTGTCCAGTAGATGACTCACATGATTCTTAACTAATTTATATCTAGCTGAAATTCATATTTATTACCTGAGATATGCTTGTGATGTTTACACCTTCCTTTGAATTCCTTTCATTAAATTGAAAACTTAAAATTGGCCATTTTAAAACATTACCAAGTTAATAATCCCCAAAGTATATTCAGTGTTTTAGTACCTGTCATAGCTAGAAGTTGTGTGTATTAGAGACATTCAATGATGGATTTCCTCTGAAGTCTTAATGTGACTGCAAATGTCTTATTTCTTAAAACTCATAAATAAAGAACTTTGAGATTTTTATATTTAGTATAGTTTTTAGATTTGGTCTCTTATAGCCAAAAAGCATTAGTTTACTATATGTTAAAATGAGAATTACTTTTGTTGAGAAAAAAACAACAACAACAAAAACTGGGCAGTTTTGTGCAATTTTGGTTTCATATTGATATTGTTAATATGCAAATAATTTTCTATTGTTTACATTAAAATGTAAATTTTACATTTATCAAGGAGAAAGACATTGCAGTGCTTTAGGATTGGCTAGCCTCATTGCCTGTATATATACTTTGCAGATTGAAGCGTATTTTGTTAGATGCTGTCTTTTCTTTGTATCATCACTGGACAACATTTAATTTAAAATGTCCTTAGAATAAATTTGATAAGATAAAGGAGCGTCTTTTCATGCATTAAAGGTTTGAATTGCAGTCTCAGATTGCAGTTCTTCAGTAACACACATTATCTCATGGCAGGATTTAATTGAGTTTACAGTCTTAGCATGCTATCATGTGTTGTTTGTGGATATGTTTTCCCAGAGGTGTTTATCGAGAGGTGTTTATCGTTTTTTCCATTCGACTTGTGCTCCTTATGACTTTTTCTGTGTGTCACAGTGGCCTCTACCCAGATATCTGTTCTTGTTTCACACCTTCTATTTTTACCCCCAGCTGGAGATGTCTTCACCTCAGGTAACCAATCTTAATAAGTTTGGAATCCAGTGATCTATACATTGGCATTTGTGTTATGGGGATAATTTAGCTTTCACAAGGACATTCACAGATGGGAGAAAGAATAATATTGTTGAGCGGTCTTACTGTTCAGAAACGTTTACAAGCACAAAACCTTTTACTAGTATTGTTTCTAGATATTATTTAGGTGATAGTCGTTATTCCCTCAGCTTTTGAGTCAATCAGAATCTGGGGCATTAAAATGTGTGTGTGTGTGTGTGTGTGTGTGTGTGTGTGTGTGTGTGTGTGTGTGTGTGTGTGTGTGTGTGTGTGTGTGTGTGTGTGTGTGTGGAGTTGGCAGACTGTCATCTGGCCGTCTCCTTAGGCCACTGAGTTCCCAGCACTGAACCAGTGTTAAAGTACAAAGAGAGCGGGTGAATTACAGTCTTGCTTCATTGCATGTCATAGCAGTGGTAAGTACACAGAACTTGTTGTTTTCCATCCATCCTGCTTTCTAACTGCTTGTCCTTCAGGTATTTATGGTCACAGGGATGCTGGAGTTTTTTTCACACCGTAAGCAGGAAAACACAGAGGACTGAGAGCCACTCCATAATTTTTATCAAATAATTTTAGTTATTTCCTCAGCGATAGCTTCTCAGTATTTTACATTGACTGCAAAACTTTTGATACCACGCCGTCTACAATTAGACATTAAAAAATAAATTTCATGACATTTATTTGTTGCTACAGTAAAAATTGCTAGTACATTTTACAAACAATTTCAATATTTCAAAAGAAATAACAAACAAGTAATATTGAATTAACCTTGAACATTTTGAAATAGTATAATAAAGTATAAAATATACTCCATTAATATTTGTTTTATTTAAAGCTTCAAGAAATATTTTTTTACAGTGGACAGAACACTATTTTCTTTCATTTAACCACATAAATTAATAATACTTGATTGGCTTTATTTGTTTTTTGTGAGTAAGTGTGGTTACAGCTGCTGAGTGTTACATCACTTACACAGCTCAATGACTTTGACAAACTGCACCGCAGATGCACATGTTAAGCACCATCTTGTGCATTGAAATTAAAGACACTTTATTGTTATTTTGCGATATAACAAAACTTTAAGTAAGTAATAAATAAAATATAATAAACCAAGGGTGTCCAGTCTTGGGCTACGTCCACATTAATCTGAATAAATTTGAAAACTTTTTTTTTTCCTCTCTGTTTTGGCCTTTCATCTACACTGAAACAGTATTTTGTCCAGCAAAGAAAAATAGCTGAATAAACCATTATTCATGTTTAGTCATGTGATGAACATTGTTTTAATGCATATTTATGGTGCTACCAACATTGTTGCAACATTTGCTGTCCTGTGGCAAAAAGTGATGATTCATTTTAGACCGTAAATGCGACCTGAACACACACAGATGTGCAACTTTTAGAAAACATAAAAAATAATTCTTAAAATGATCCAGATTAATGTGCACATAGCATTGCTCCTGGAGGGCCGCTCAAAACACCTGACTGGAAGTTGACATGTAGCACAATTATTAAAAAATAAGGGTTCTCCTTTGGCATTTGTGGTTCCATAAGGAACATTTAATATCCATGGAACCTTTCATTTTTTTCACTTCTGTGGCATTGCTGCAAAACCCCTTTTGGAACCTTTATTTTAAAGAGTGTACTTGCAAAGTAACTTATAGTCAGTAAAATGTCATTAAAATAAGTGTTAGCAGATATTAAGCAGACGGTCTACTAATACTCTAATGACTAGTACTTGACATAGCATGTGTTTTAAAGTAAAACATTCTAACTCTTATTTTATTTTACTTCAAAAATTTCATGTTTAGTTGAGTGATGTTGTTTGTTACATTTACTGATAATTTATGAGTAAAAAATATATATATATATTTTCAGTGTAGCAGCTTAAGTAATTGTTTATTGCATAAGGCAATATATGCAACAGGAATTTTGCATTTAACTTTTTGTTGCAATGGCTATTTTTATTTATTTATTTTTATTTTTTTGTGAGCATATGATTCACTCTAAGAAAGTCTGTAATAATACAGGCAGCCTGATGTAGGCTGACCATGTTAATATTTAGAAATGTTTCATGTTCGTTCTTCCCAAGGGTTTTCCCGTTTTTTTTTTAATTAAACATCACATTGCATTCTGTTTTAGGGTTAAAGGAAATGCCTACAAACAGAAAACATACTGGTAATTTTCAGCCAAGATATTAATCTGGTTTTGTGATGCATAAACGATGAACATTACTCATGTATGTACATACATGGTGAAGTAGTCTATATCAGTCTTTATATTTTGCATTAAGATGATTCACTTGCTCCTTCAATTTTTGATGCATGAGTGTATTGATTTGCATGTTTCTCTGAAACGGAATCGTCTTCATGACCTGCACCCTTCACTCTGGTGGAGCTGTCTTCTGTTCTGTCTATGTGATCTGCGCTGACTTCTGCACTTTCTTGGAGAGGTGTATTTCAGGATCAAGAATCATGCATTACTTCCTGCTGGGATCTTTAGTCATGGCGCTGATTTACCTTTCAGGTAAATATGACAGCTTAAGACCTTAAAAACTGTATATTGTATGATATATATTGTATGTGGTTGACTTTTACTTAAGTTACTGTACTGAAATGCAACATTTGGCACACTTTTTAGGTTCTGGTCAGAATTTACTAGGATAGCAGTAGTTTGAGATTGCATCATATGATTTTTGTTGTACATTTGAAAGTTGCAGGATAACAGTTTGCATAATACAGTTGTTTTCAGTGTTGTTCTTCCTTTCCATCTGTGAGTGAAAGAGGAAGTCCCATCGCTTCAAAACAAGTTTGCATTTGCCAGATACCCTTTTTTAGCAATAAACCGTTCTTGCAGTTTTATAATCCTTGCTGTTTAGCTTCTTTCATAATGAAAGCATGTTTCTTGGTTTTACTTCGGCTGGTAACATGAAAATGAATTTTGCAATATTAAACCGACTCTGTTTCGCATGTTTTCTCTCCATCCATCTCATATTTTCAGCTGAAGGAAATGTGTTCCAGAAGCCACGAATTATTGCCGTTAAGATGGGTCGGACTGTGTGGATAAACTGTTTTCAGACAAATCAGTCTTTGCCGACTCATGTAGAGTGGTTCAAAGGCCAGAATAGCAAAATCCAGCTCAAGAGCAGCCAAAGAATAAAGATAAAGGAGAAGAGTGATAATGAAAGTGCTTCCATTAACATTTATAAAGTGAAGACCGAGGACAGCGGCACTTACTTTTGCAAACTGAACGACAAGCTTGGACCAGGAACTGAGCTAATAGTGTACAGTAGGTGTCAATTTATCAATGTTTTTCGCTTGCTTTCTTCCCTAGCCTGTATACGTGTGTTTTTCTCTCTTTTTCTTTTCCAGGATACACTCAGCCCCAGATCTTGAAGAGAATGAGAGTCACAGATTTTATAATTTTCCTTCAGACTTTACTCTTGATTTTGTGCATCGTCGCTCCTCTGGTTTACTTTTACAGACTGGTAAGGGCCACTACATTTCCACAGATTGATTTGTGCACTCATCCGTGTAAAGTATCCTCTACAATTTTTATTGACATCTAACAGCTGTTTCTCATTGTGTTTCAGGAGAAAAAAGAAGATGCAGTATACGAAGAGCCTGATGATAATCACATATATGAGGCGAGTGTTTTGGTTCATTTGCTTAGTCTGTTACTGTCATTGTGTTGGTTTACGGTTGGTTGAGTTTTTAGCTCTGAGCTCTGCAGCTATTGTTGCATTCACTTCCGGAAGTGAAGACACGCATGGTCTGTTGTAATGCACAATGCATGAATTTATACTTCTTTTTATACTTAAAAAAAAAATAGGAACATTTCTAACCTCTCCAAATTCTGGTTGAATTTGATTGGCATTCCAAGAGTATTGCTGTAACAGTCCATCAGTGCACTCTCAGAAAAAAAGGTACGAAAGATGTCACTGGGGTGGAACCTTTTTAAACAAGTACACTTTTAGGTACTGAAATTTACAATTTAGAGTAAATAGGATAAAAACAAACAAAAAAGAAACTTAATACAAAGGTAAAAAAAAGTTTTATTTTTCTTACCCCATTAGCAGATATTTGTTGGTGTCGAATCTGATACATCTGTAAAATTATCAAAATCAAGTAAGTTTATTAAAAAAAAGGAAAAAAAATCTAAGTTTATAAAAAAAAAGGAAACCAATCTGCCAGTGGGGTAAAAATAATAATAATAATAATAATATGAAAATAAATTAAAAAATAAAACACTTAATTTAAAGAGGAAAACAAGGTTTATTTTATGTTTTACCCCATTAGCAGATAATTTTTTTATCTCAATTGAGTTAAGAAAAAAAACAACTTGGCAGTGGGGTAAATTTTTTTAAATAATAATAATAATAAATAAATAAATAACTTAATTTAAAGGGAAAACAAGTTTTATTTTTTGTTGTTGTTTATGCATTGAGTCACTTATTTTGGTTTTCAAAGTTAAAATGAGCCAAAGTAAGTGAGTTTATGCATAAAAAAAAATAAAAAAAAATCTACTAATGAGGTGAGAGGAATACATCTAATTTAATAAGGAAGAACAGGTTTTATTTGTATTTATTTTTTTTCACCCACAGGCAGATATGTATTGTTTTAAGTGTAAAGTCACTTAATTTTAATAGATATTTTAGAAAACAAGACTATCTAATGTCATTTTGCCTCTTAAGTAAATGTATCTTATGAATGTTTCAAGATATTTTACTGAAACACAAGAAAAAAAAAAAACACATAATTTTGTACATTGGTGTTTTCAGGGACTCTTTGTGCATGTTACAATGTTTGTCCAGCAGGTTATGACAACAGAGTTATAGAATTATTAAATAAACTGCTTCAATTCATTCAAAAACATTTGTTATCACCTCAGCTTCATTACTACTGAAATATTGACCTTTCTCCCTGATGGAAGAATTGTTTATTCTTGTTATAATAATAAATGAATTAATGCTTCTCAAGACTTATAGTATGTCATTTTCGTCCTCTTCTTTACTAAACATCTGTGTGCTCTCTGTGTCTGTGCTGTCCAGGGCCTCGCGGTTGAGCAGTGTGGCGGTGGCGATCTGTATGAGGACATCTCTGCTTTTCAACAGGTCACAGATGCATCGTGGGAAGTTGAGTACCCATACCAAGAGTGAGAAAAACCCATCCATCAGATAATTGATCTGCAGATATCAACACCAGACACAAATGTTCGCAATGACATCCAATCCACTGTCAGTTTGTGCTGGATAAGTCACATGTAGGCAGACTGACATCGCTGTGTGCAAATACAGTAAATGCTTATAAAACAAACTTTTTTTGTTTGGAAAGTATGAAATTATTATGATGTTTATTGGCTTGAGGTTTCTTTTTGAGGATGTGACATATACAACAATAACAAACATTTAAAGACATTGTAATACATTCAACTTGTGTTTTTTTTTTTTTTGCTTGTTTGTTGTCTGTATTACACTTTTTATTCGAGTTTATATTCATTTTCCGGTTGCACTTTATTTTACAGTACGTGTACTTACATGTACTTATAGTGTACTTACAGTGTATTTATCTAAGTAAGTTCTGGTAATACAAGGTAACTACATGTGGTAGGGTTAGGTTTAGGGGTAGGTTCAGGGTTAGTACCTAGTTATTACATAGTTATTGTAATTACTAGAGTAAGTACATAGTATGTACATGGGGAACAGGACTGTAAGATAAAGTGCTACCCATTTTCCTGTACTGTGTATTATGTGGTAGTGTCTGTTGTATGAATGCACTGGATCTGCTAGTCATTCATAACAAGGTGCTCTCTATTTGGTTATAAAAATACTATTGGAAGGAACTATTTAAAGCTCAAGGGAGCTTTCACTTCAAATCTGTACAAATAAGCACGTGAATAGCAGGTGTTTTCCACAAAGCAGCTTTTTTTGGTAAATGTTTGCTATATTTTCTTTGCACTAATGCCACAAGTCTTCGAAAGAGCATCTGCACAGAACATCTGACCATCTGTACAAGGATTTAACATTGTCACTGTTGCAAATTTGCTGTTTGATTAGTAAAATACAGAATCCTAAAATGTATTTGTATTTTTTGTCATAATTTTTGTTTTTAACTTTTTTTAATAAAATTTTGTTTTGTGTTTAAAACAGGTTTTAAAAAATCCCAGATTTTCTGAGTGGTCTCAAACTACATTTGGACTACATGCATGGATTAAGTATACTTCAGTTGAAGGACAGGATAATACAAATATTATTAAAGTAGAGAATCTTGAAACACAGAAAGGCTATCAGAAAGATAAAGACTGTTCAGTCTTCTAATAAAAAGCTACTGTAAGAGTAGCTTTAGGGAGGGAAAGTGCTCCATCTTATGGCCATTCAGACAAATATTTTATGTTTGAAATAGTCTACTTGACTTTGCCCAGGTGTTTACCAAAACCAGTCAAAACCAGATTTGATTTTACAGAATTTCATCATGTAGCTTACCCTCAGGCCATCCAAGATGATAATTTGCTTCTTCTTTGGAACAGATTTCTGTCAGAAATGTAGCATTGCATGACTTGCTCACCAATGGATCCTCTGCAGTGAATGGGTGCCGTCAGAATGAGAGTTGATAAAAACATCACAATAATCCACAAGTAATCCACACCTCTCCTGTCCATCAGTTAACATCTTGTGTTGTGAAAAGCTGTGTGTTTGTAAGAAAAAAAAATATATATATATATATATATACATACATATATATATATTAAGCTGTTTATGACTTCAGACTACACCTCTATACACCTTAATGACAGATTATTTTCTTCTTGTTTTCACTTTATAAGATCTTAATTGCTGGACTGGAGTGGTGTGGATTACTTGTGGATTATTGTGATGTTTTTATCAGCTGTTTGGACTCTCATTCTGACGGCACCCATTCATTGCAGAGGATCCACTGGTGAGCAAGTGATGCAATGCTTCATATCTCCAAATCTGTTCCAATCAAGGAATGAACTGAGGGTGAGTACATCTTAAATTTTACAACTTTTTCTTTAAAATCAGTACAAATTTGAAAGGTCATGTAGTGTTCAATCGTGGCCAAAAGTTTTGAGAATTACATAAGTATTGGAAATTGGAAAAGTTGCCGCTTAAGTTTTTATAATAGCAATTTGCATATAATCCACAATGTTATGAAGAGTGATCAGATGAATTGCATAGTCCTTCTTTGCCATGAAAATTAACTTAATCCCAAAAAAACCCTTTCCACTGTATTTCATTACTGTCATTAAAGGACCTGCTGAGATCATTTCAGTAATCGTCTTGTTAACTCAGGTGAGAATGTTGACGAGCACAAGGCTGGAGATCATTATGTCAGGCTGATTGGGTTAGAATGGCAGACTTGACATGTTAAAAGGAGGGTGATGCTTGAAATCATTGTTCTTCCATTGTTAACCATGGTGACCTGCAAAGAAACACGTGCAGCCATCATTGCATTGCATAAAAATGGCTTCACAGGCAAGGATATTGTGGCTACTAAGATTGCATCTAAATCAACAATTTATAGGATCATCAAGAACTTCAAGGAAAGAGGTTCAATTCTTGTAAAGAAGGCTTCAGGGCGTCCAAGAAAGTCCAGCAAGCGCCAGGATCGTCTCCTAAAGAGGATTCAGCTGCGGGATCGGAGTGCCACCAGTGCAGAGCTTGCTCAGGAATGGCAGCAGGCAGGTGTGAGCACATCTGCACGCACAGTGAGGCCAAGACTTTTGGAAGATGGCCTGGTGTCAAGAAGGGCAGCAAAGAAGCCACTTCTCTCCAAAAAAAACATCAGGGACAGATTGATCTTCTGCAGAAAGTATAGTGAATGGACTGCTGAGGACTGGTGCAAAGTCATATTCTCCGATGAAGCCCCTTTCCGATTGTTTGGGGCATCTGGAAAAAGGCTTGTCCGGAGAAGAAAAGGTGAGCGCTACCATCAGTCCTGTGTCATGCCAACAGTAAAGCATCCTGACACCATTCATGTGTGGGGTTGCTTCTCATCCAAGGGAGTGGGCTCACTCACAGTTCTGCCCAAAAACACAGCCATGAATAAAGAATGGTACCAAAACACCCTCCAACAGCAACTTCTTCCAACAATCCAACAACAGTTTGGTGAAGAACAATGCATTTTCCAGCACGATGGAGCACCATGCAATAAGGTAAAAGTGTTTTCTAAGTGGCTCGGGGACCAGAATGTTGAAATTTTGGGTCCATGGCCTGGAAACTCCCCAGATCTTAATCCCATTGAGAACTTGTGGTCAATCCTCAAGAGGCGGGTGGACAAACAAAAACCCACTAATTCTGACAAACTCCAAGAAGTGATTATGAAAGAATGGGTTGCTATCAGTCAGGATTTGGCCCAGAAGTTGATTGAGAGCATGCCCAGTCGAATTGCAGAGGTCCTGAAAAAGAAGGGCCAACACTGCAAATACTGACTCTTTGCATAAATGTCATGTAATTGTCGATAAAAGCCTTTGAAACGTATGAAGTGCTTGTAATTATATTTCAATACATCACAGAAACAACTGAAACAAAGATCTAAAAGCAGTTTAGCAGCAAACTTTTGGGAAATTATTATTTATGTAATTCTCAAAACGTTTGGCCACGACTGTACACCAAACATACACTTACCTAAAGGATTATTAGGAACACCTGTTCAATTTCTCATTAATGCAATTATCTAATTAACCAATCACATGGCAGTTGCTTCAATGCATTTAGGGGTGTGGTCCTGGTCAAGACAATCTCCTGAACTCCAAACTGAATGTCAGAATGGGACAGAAAGGTGATTTAAGCAATTTTGAGCATGTCATGGTTGTTGGTGTCAGACGGGCCGGTCTGAGTATTTCACAATCTGCTCAATTACTGGGATTTTCATGCACAACCATTTCTAGGGTTTACAAAGAGTGGTGTGAAAAGGGAAAAACATCCAGTATGCGGCAGTCCTGTCGGCGAAAATGCCTTGTTGATGCTAGAGGTCAGAGGAGAATGGGCCAACTGATTCAAGCTGATAGAAGAGCAACTTTGACTGAAATAACAGTTACATCGTTACAACCGAGGTATGCAGCAAAGCATTTGTGAAGCCACAACACGCACAACCTTGAGGCGGATGAGCTACAACAGCAGAAGACCCCTCCGGGTACCACTCATCTCCACTACAAATAGGAAAAAGAGGCTACAATTTGCACGAGCTCACCAAAATTGGACAGTTGAAGACTGGAAAAATGTTGCCTGGTCTGATGAGCCTCGATGTCTGTTGAGACATTCAGATGGTAGAGTCAGAATTTGGTGTAAACAGAATGAGAACATGGATCCATCATGCCTTGTTACCACTGTTCAGGCTGCTGGTGGTGGTGTAATGGTGTGGGGGATGTTTTCTTGGCAAACTTTAGGCCCCTTAGAGCCAATTGGGCATCGTTTAAATGCCACGGCCTACCTGAGCATTGTTTCTGACCATGTCCATCCCTTTATGACCACCATGTACCCATCCTCTGATGGCTACTTCCAGCAGGATAATGCACCATGTCACAAAGCTCGAATCATTTCAAATTGGTTTCTTGAACATGACAATGAGTTCACTGTACTAAAATGGTCCCCACAGTCACCAGATCTCAACCCAATCGAGCATCTTTGGGATGTGGTGGAACGGGAGCTTCGTGCCCTGGATGTGCATCCCACAAATCTCCATCAACTGCAAGATGCTTTCCTATCAATATGGGCCAACATTTCTAAAGAATGCTTTCAGCACCTTGTTGAATCAATGCCATGTAGAATTGAGGCAGTTCTGAAGGTGAAAGGGGGTCAAACACAGTTTTAGTATGGTGTTCCTGATAATCCTTTAGGTGAGTGTATATATATGATTTTATACCCTTTTCTAAATTTCATAAATAACTTCACAAAAATGTATTAAAACATTCAAAGTTCTTTATTTGATGCCAGAAATACAAAAATATTTTTTTTTATTGTAATCACTTCATTTTTGCATTTTATGTAACAGCTAAAAAATAAGACATTAATTAATAAATAGGGATATAATCTTTATATATTAGTATGCAAAATCATAATGTATAATATATATTAAATTACACAAAATAATATTTCTAAATAATTTATTAAAATGTAGCATCTTTGATATAAATAACATCTAAAAAAACAAGGAATAAAAAAACAAAACAATAAATAAACACTGCATACAGCTGTATAAAATAACAAAGGAGTAAAAAGGAGAGTAAACACTGATTAATAACACTGTTTTTTTTTTTTTTTCTTAAAGCTTCAAGAGGTCCAGTTATTAAACATGAGTGTGGAAGGAGAAGAACTCCAGCTGGTTCATGAAACTTATGACCCGTTTCCTGACGATCTCCCAGCTGTAATCTCTGTCCTCCTGAAAGAGTAAAACAACAGTTAGTCCATCTTTAGATGAGTTTCCACATTTACACCTGAGGATTCATCTATATATTCAAATCTCACCGTGTTCATTTCTGCCATGTGTCTCAGTCTTTCAAAATACAGATGCAGCTTTTTGTTCCTCTTCATTTTGTAAGCCCCCTGCATTGAGAGAGAAATCAATCAGTTCCTCTGGCTTGATGCTGCTGGTATTAAACATACAGTATATACCGTACACACACTGTACTCACACATGAGTGCAGTCCATCGATCTCCTCATGCACAACATCTAAGAAATCTTCCAGTTTTTTAGCATCCCAGGGGACGACGGCATCGTCAAAGAGGACAGTGATCTCCACCAGAGCCTGAATGACGAACATGATCTGTTTCTCAGGCTGAGAAGAAGAAAAAAAGACATATGAATATAGATTCATAATCAACAGCACATACAGTATCAAGGTGTCTTTTTAAAATAATAATAATAATAGTAATTTTTACTAACCTCTGCTGTTCTGTGGTTATTGATCAATTCATATGGGATTGGGTTGGTGTCCTCATGGTCATTATGGATTTTCTCACCCTACGAAATATTTTGAGACAGATTTACTGAAGAAATTATTTTGAGCAGAATGAACAGATTCAGGTGGGAACTTTGTTTCAAAGAATTCTGATTAGCTATTACAACTGCATATGTGATCCTGGAGCACAAAAGCAGTCTTAAGTCACTGGAGAATATTTATAGCAATAGCCAAAACATACATTGTTTGGGTCAAAATTGTTGATTTTTCTTATATGCCAAAATCATTAGGATATACAGTACAGACCACCTGGACACACCTTCTCATTCAAAGAGTTTTCTTTATTTTCATGACAATTTCATGAAAATTGTAGAGTCACACTGAAGGCATCAAGGGCTATTTGACCAAGAAGGAGAGTGATGTGGTGCTGCGCCAGATGACCTGCCTCCACAGTCACCGGACCTGAACCCAATCGAGATGGTTTAGGGGTGAGCTGGACCGCAGACAGAAGGCAAAAGGGCCAACAAGTGCTAAGCATCTCTCGGGGAACTCCTTCAAGACTGTTGGAAGACCATTTCAGGTGACTACCTCTTGAAGCTCATCAAGAGAATGCCAAGAGTGTGCAAAGCAGTAATCAAACCAAAAGGTGGCTACTTTGAAGAACCTAGAATATGACATATTTTCAGTTGTTTCACACTTTTTTGTTATGTATAGAATTCCATATATAATTCCACATGTGTTAATTCATAGTTTTGATGCCTTCAGTGTGAATCTACAATTTTCATAGTCATGAAAATAAAGAAAACTCTTTGACTGAGAAGCTGTGTCCAAACTTTTGGTCTGTACTGTATACGTAAAGATCATGCTCCATGAAGATATTTTGTAAATTTCCTACCAAAAATATATCAAAACTTAATTTTTGATTTTCAAATACTTGTATCTCGTTCAAATATTGTCCGATCCTAACAAACCATACATCAATGGAAAGCTTATTTATTCAGCTTTTAGATGATGTTTAGATCTCAATTAGGAAAAATTGAGCCTTATGACTGGTTTTGTGGTCCAGGGTCACATTTAGTTTTAAGGGTAAATTTGTATTTTCTGTATGAATTGTAAAGGGCGAGTGTATCTCCCATGATATGTCTTAGCCTACTAAGATGATATTTAATGCTTAGTCCCATAATCAAAGCTCTGTAGTTTCAAAATGCAATGCAATGCAATGATGACTGAGAGATTAAACATTAATGTCCCTCAAGAGCCTGATGGATCATATTTGATACATTTTAAGGTAATTTTTCTAAATGAAGTAATAATGAAGATTCTTTAATCCAGTGGATATTCATCTTGAATTTTTTTACCAATATTATAAGTAGTCTCTCCTATTTAATAATTTTAAAAGAAACTAAAATTAAAAGTTAAAACATTAAAATCTAAATTGTAATCTTCAAATATACCACTTCTCACAATTAATAATAATACACATTATGTGTGTGTGTATATATATATATATATATATATATATATATATATATATATATATATATATATATATATATATATATAAAACAGAAAAAGTCAAACTCACCAGCTTTCTGATCAGATCCACCGAGGCTCTGTGGTGTTGTTGGAACTTGTGTTGGATCCATCTGCAGCTCAGCACAGAGCTGAAGCCGCACGCGGACAGAAGAAGACAGAGCTGCACCAAACGAAGGTCCATCGTGTCGTGTTCTCCAGAAGACTGATGCCACAGGTTGATGCACTGATGAGCTGCTGCTGTGTTTAGCTGTGTCTCCTCCATTCTCTCCGCCGTTTATATGAGCGTCGCGCAGCTCGGGAATCACAGCCGGTATTTCACTTTCCAGTTGTAAACAGCGCACACCTGAGCGAAAGGTGAACCACAGTCACGCAGCAGCTCTAGAGTCAGTGTGGGAACTCAGTGTCTCACTGAATGGAATTCTTATGCACTACAAAAATAATAACCACAAAAACATTACACCAGAATAAACGGAACACCACACACGGCCTATTGCTAGTAAAACAGTGAAAAATAAAATGAAAAAGAGTGTGTGGACCCGCATAGACTAACAAACAAAGTTGCCTTAGCTAGCGTAAACCACGGCAGTTTTTTTGTGCATATTTTTTCCCGCAGTTATTAAAATGTTTACTACTAGGCCTATAATGTGTCTTTTGATCATTCATTCATGTTGGTCATTTGTAAGGTTGGCTATTATTTATTCGTTATGTTAGTTTGTTCGTTTATTCGGGGTTGGGCTCATGGTTTAAAGAAGAAGATAGGACAGGTTGCGTGTGAACCTTGACTCTTACAGAGGACTGTGGGAAAGAAATTCCCGCTGCGGAATACCTGAGAAAGTGAAATCGAAAGCGATTGACGACACGATTCATATTTCTATTATTCACTGAATTATTATTAAGTATTAGGGTACATTACGATTATAACAAAAATGTCACTGAAATGAGTTGCTATGACTGTGGGCTAGATCAATTATTTAAACGATGGAGGAAGATGCTCCTGTTAAGAACAACGTTAAATCGCAGAGTGTTTACATCCACCATTGCGTCATTAGGCTATGATTTAGCTTTAAATATCAAATATTTTAAAGAGAGGTATAGCCTAAATATACCCCACAACGGACGCACTTACATAGAATTACTTTTTTAAATCTTATTAGTTTTTTTTTTTTTTAGTGTCACTATTTAAAATTCTATTTTGACAACAATGAATGACCAAAGACAGTCAAAACATAATGGCAAAAGAGATTAATCTGAAATGTAAAAAAGCCTATAATATTTCTACATTTAATTGTCTATAGTTTAATTGTCCTAATAGAAACACTATGAATAAAAATTTAATGATTCAGTCTATAGGTCTAATGAAAGCAAAGATATCTGAAGTGTAGTCTATACTTCATGGAAATATTAAATCATTTCGACTGACTAAATTTGACAAATGTCAATGCAATCGAAACTCGAACCTATTTTACTTCCCGGGAATACATTATGATATGACGTAATTCCTTGAGTCGAAAACACACGCAGATAATAGGCTTCTATACTTCTACTGGATAGATGGATGGATGGAAGGAAGGATGGATGGATGGATGGATGGATAGAAGGATGGAAGGATAAATGGAAGGAAGGAAGGAAGGATGGAAGGATGGAAGGATGGATGGATGGATGGATGAATGGATGGATGGAAGGAAGGAAGGATGGATGGATGGATGGATGGATGGATGGATGGATGAATGGATGGATGGATGGAAGGAAGGAAGGAAGGAAGGAAGGAAGGAAGGATGGAAGGATGGAAGGAAGGATGGATGCATCCATCCATCCTTCCTTCCAAGGATAGCCCACACAACCAAACATATATGTTTCCACGGCCCACTGAAAAAAAAAACTCTACTGTTGCGTTAATAACTTAGTACTCAGCTAGATTGTAAACTGTCTTTATTGAATGAACTGGCAATAAATGGAAAATAATTTGGGCTGCACCGCTTGGCACAACTGCTGTTGTTCTGTAACATATGCAGTAAAAATATATAAGATAAATTGGCAGTTTATTCTTAAACCAATCAGCGAGCTCGAATAGTGGAAGCATAGTTACAGTTTAATATTGAATATTTAAACAATTAAAAAAAAAGTATTTAATTATATATATCAAATTATGTTATTAAGTTATGACTTAGACATTTTTACATATATGAACAATATTATTATTTCTTTTGATAGCGTATTGACAATAGAGTATTGACTCTCAGTGTGATATGGGAACAGCTCCAGTCAACACTGCAAAGCCCTGCAGAGAGTTGTTGTAATGACGCGGAGGCGGCGTTAGAATCCATGTGCAGTTTTTTAATAACATCCACAGCAGACAAATCCAAAACAGTAGGCAGATAATCATAAACATAGAAGGCAGAGGTACGTACACAGATAGGCAGTCCAATCCAAACAACAAGACAGTGGGCAAAATCCAAAAGGCAGAAACAGGGAAACCAGGCAAAGATCATACACAATAAGGCAAACTATGGCAATGGGAAGAATGCTCGGTAGACAGGCTGGCAATACTTCGCAAAGTACTTGTGGCTCTGGCCACGCTTAAATGTTTACCAAACAGGAAGTTACAGGTGAAGCAGAGGGAGTGGAACACAGTCAGTACTCGGGCGAGGGCTCCCTCTGCTGGCGTGGCGTTACAGAATCCCCCCCCGTACGAGCGCCTCCTGGCGCTCTACAAGGACGTCCCCGTGGTCGTGGTGCTGGACGATCGGGTCTGGCTCGATGAAATTCCTCAGTTAATGAAGGATCTAGTATGTCGTGGGCGGCCACCCATGATCTCTCCTCTGGTCCGTATCCCTCCCAGTCCACCAAGTATTGAAGCTGACCCCCTCTCCGTCTGGAGTCCAACAACTCCTTTACCGCATAAGCCGGGGTTCCATCAATGTCCAGCAGTGGAGGTGGCTCCCGGTTCTCAACGTTGGGGTCAGTATTCGGGTGGAGCGGTTTCAGGAGGGAAACATGGAAGGAGGGAGAGATACGGTAATTAACGGGCAGCTCCAGTTCATAAGTGACCGCATTAAAGATTGTCTTAAGATTTTAAATGGGCCTACGTACCATGGGCTGAGCTTCTTGCTGGGCAGCCGCAACTTGAGGTCTCGAGTGGAGAGCCAGACTCTTTGTCCAGGTTGGTAGGGGGGATGTGGACGACGTCGTCGATTAGCTTGGATTTCTTGACTCCTGATGGCTCGTTGCAGACGTACATGAGCACTGTCCCACACCCTCTCGCTACGACGAATCCAGTCGTCGACTGCAGGTACCAGTGACAGTTCTCCAGACCACGGGAACATGGGGGGTTGGTATCCTAGCACACATTGGAACGGTGTAAGGCCTGTGGATGAATGCCTCAATTAATTTTGTGCGTATTCTGCCCATGGAAGGAACTCTGACCACCGATGCTGCTCACGTCCACAGTATGACCTGAGGTATCTGCCAATCTCCTGATTCAGTCTCTCCACTTGTCCATTCGATTGAGGGTGGTAACCTGAAGTTAAACTGACATTAATATCCAATTGTTTGCAAAATGCTCTCCATACCTGGGACGTGAATTGTGTTCCTCGGTCAGAGACAATGTCTTCGGGGATACCGTACATCCTGAAGACGTTGTGGAACATCGCTTGAGCTGTATCCATAGCTGTGGGAAGACCTTTCAGAGGTATGAGTCTACATGCCTTGGAGAAGCGATCAATGATTACAAGGATTGTGGTGAAACCATCAGATGGGGGTAGATCGGTGACAAAGTCAATGGATAGGTGTGACCAAGGTCTCTGCGGTATGGGTAATGGTTGTAGCAGACCTGATGGGAGTTCTTTGGGGGTTTTTGACTGTGCACACACAGGACATGACTTGACGTAATTTGCTACATCTTTGACCATAACAGGCCACCAGAAAGAATTCTGCGTGAGGTGTAGTGTGCGAGAGATACCTGGATGCCCGGAGCACAGGGAAGTATGGACCCACTGTAAGACTCGTGGTCGAATCCTGGAAGGAACATAGTATTTATTAGCGGGACAACCTGGAGGTGTGGGTTCGTTGTATTGTTCCTTTTGAATCTCATCCTTTATGTCCCACTTGACTGGTGCTATGATGATGGACGGTGGCAGGATAGATTCAGGTTGGTGATCTGTCAATGGATGGTCATGTCTTCTGGAAAGAGCGTCTGCCTTGCTATTTTTACTGCCAGGGCGGTAAGTCACTGCGAATTGGAACCTGGTCAAAAACAAGGGGAAAAGCTTGCCTGGTTGTCCTTGGCGTTGGGAGAACACTGCACCTATCCCACAGTCGGAGGCATCAACCTCCAGTACAAATGGCAAGTTGGGGTCAGGGTGTTTCAAGATGGGTGCAGTGGAAAAGCTGTTCTTGAGGTCAGAGAATGTTTGCGTAGCTCGATCAGTCCATTTCAACTTGGATGGTATACCTTTCAATAGTGACATCAAAGGTGCTGCTGTGATGCTGTAGTTCCTTATGAAACGTTGGTAGAAATTTGCAAATCCCAGAAAGCATTGAAGCTCCTTCACAGTCGTGGGTCGTGGCCATTCAGTGACTGCCTTGATCTTGGATTGGTCCACTTCCACACCTTGATGGCTGACGTTGTAGCCTAGGAAAGAGGTTCGTTGTACATGGAATTCACATTTCTCTGCCTTGACATAGAGTTGATTCTCTAACAGCCTGGTAAGTAATGTTCTGACATGACCCTTGTGTTCCTCTTCAGACATGGAATAGATCAAGATATCATCAATGTAAGCTACTACAAATTTGTTCAAGAGGCCTTTGAAAATCTCATTCATGAATGACTGGAATACCGCAGGTGCATTGGCCAGCCCATACGGCATAACCTGGTACTCATAGTGCCCCCTAGTGGTCAGAAATGCAGTCTTCCATTCATCTTGGCTTCTCTAAGTAGTTCAAGTGCTGCAGGTACTAGTGGCAGTGGATAACGGAACTTGATAGTAACATTGTTCAAACCTCTATAATCGATGCAGGGGCGCAGTCCTCCATCCTTTTTCTCCACGAAGAAGAATCCTGCTGCAGCTGGGGAAGTGGATGGACGGATGAATCCAGAGCTGAGAGCTTCCTCAATATACGCGTCCATGGCTTGACTTTCCGGACGTGACAGTGAACAGATCTTACTCTTGGGTGGCATGGCGTTGGGTAATAGCTCTATGGCGCAATCCCAATGACGATGAGGTGGCAGTTGAGTGGCCTTAGTTTTGCTGAAGACCTCTTGAAGGTCCTGATAATGGGATGGTATGGGGACGGGCTTGCACTCTGGACTTTCGATGCTGGTAATGAGACAAGGCTTAGAAAAGACGTTATTCAGACACTTGGAGAAACAGAATTGTGACCAATGTTTGATCTCACCACTCTGCCAGGAAATGACTGGGTCATGAACAGATAACCAGGGATATCCAAGGATGATTTCATGGCATGGAGAGTCAATGACATAGAAGGTGATAGTTTCTTGGTGAAAGAGGCCTATCTGCATCTTCATGTGTTGTGTTTGTTGAGTTATGCCCCTTCCAATGGGTTTGTTATTCACAGCATTCACCTTGATAGGTGGGTCACATGGTAGTACGGGGATGTGGTAGGTTGTAACAAGGTCCTGATGAATGAGGTCATTTTCAGTAGTCATCTTGACAATGGTAGTGAGAGATTTAACATTGCGAATGGGAATATGTTCAACACTCACCCGGCTGTTGTCAGTGAAGTCTCTCCGAGCCTTGAGTGGACACATTGCGTTGTGATGGGCTGCACTACCGCAGTAGAAACATAGATTCTGGGTAACTCGTCTCGATCTCTCTTCAGATGACAACCTTGTCACTCCTCATCCCTCAATTGATCATTGACATGACTTGACTCGGACATCTGTGTAACTTGGGGGATATGCATGACTTTCGTTGACTTGGGTTGAGGGCGGTGAGTGCGAATGAGGTTATCGATCTTGATAGCCAACGTGACATAATCAGAGAAGGAATAGTCCTCACCTTTACAAGCGAGCTCTGCCTGTAGCTCCAGACTTAAACTGCGACGAAACATGGCCATGAACGCTACGTCGTTCCACCCACTCTGAGCAGCAATTGTTCTGAACTCGATAGCATGTTCAACGGCCGATTTGCGGCCTTGAGTGAGTTGCATTAGACGAGTGGATACATCCTTACCCCCTGCCGGGTATTCAAACACATCTCTGAGTTGTTTTATGAAATATGGATAGGATGTTTGAAACAGACGGTCAGTTTCCCAAACTGCTGCGGCCCACTCGATCGCTTTGCCCGTTAACAATGACATGAGGAAAGCACACTTCTTCTCATCAGAGTCAAAGTTACTCCCTTGATGCATGAGAAAGATCTCAACTTGCCGAATGAAACCTTTACATTGTTCAGCAGAACCGTTGAATTTGTCAGGAAGAGCAAAATTTACCTTTATGGGCATAGGTGGTGGTAGCGATCGTAGATACTGAGTTAGATAGTCGTTAGCCACTTGAGCTTTAGCCAGTTGGTCACGGTACACCTTGAGAACGTCGCTCTGATAAGCTAACGCTGCCTGTAGATTCGTTACTTCTGCTGTATTCTTCGGTGGCGAAGTATTATGTAATGACGCGGAGGCGGCGTTAGAATCCATGTGCAGTTTTTTAATAACATCCACAGCAGACAAATCCAAAACAGTAGGCAGATAATCATAAACGTAGAAGGCAGAGGTACGTACACAGATAGGCAGTCCAATCCAAACAACAAGACAGTGGCCAAAATCCAAAAGGCAGAAACAGGGAAACCAGGCAAAGATCATACACAATAAGGCAAACTATGGCAATGGGAAGAACGCTCGGTAAGGCAGACAGGCTGGCAATACTTCGCAAAGTACTTGTGGCTCTGGCCACGCTTAAATGTCTACCAAACAGGAAGTTACAGGTGAAGCAGAGGGAGTGGAACACAGTCAGTACTTGGGCGAGGGCTCCCTCTGCTGGTGTGGCGTTACAGTTGTGCGCTTAGCTGAGCACATCTCAGGGTCTGCCCTCCCCTCTCTGCAGGACATCTACCTCAAACGCTGCAAAAGCAGAGCTGTTAAAATCATCAAGGACTCCATCAACCCCAGTAACTGCATCTTTTCGCTTTGTTGCCATCTGGTAAGCGCTTGCATAGCCTGATGGCAAAAACCGAGAGACTCAGGAGAAGTTTCTTCCCCCAGGCCATCAGGCTCCTAAACTCAAAATCAGCCTCTTAACATCTTCATGTCTCCACTTAATATTCACTTTATCAGTAAGATATTCATCATTATCTACCTCACATTGACATACTGACAGTGTCAACCTGTTTGCACATTTGCCTCTTGTACATTCCTGGGTATCTTAATATTTAAGACTACTGTGTACTTTCATGCACATTATTTTCCATTCTATATTTAATTCTACAGTACTGTATACATCTTTTTTATATTTTATTCTTATATTTTTATTGTTTAGTTTTATTTCATTCTTTCATAGCTATATTTATGTATATTTGCATCTGTGTTGTATTCTTTAATAATTGCACTGTCCATGGAGCGGACCTGACTCACATTTCACTGCTGGTTACATATGCTCTATATAATTGTGTATGTGACAAATAAAAATCTTGAATCTTAAATAGTAATTGGCGGCCCACCTGCAATAACACCGCGACCCACAGGTTGAAAACCACTGAGATAGATAGAAACATAGATAGATAGATAGATTAGAAAATAAATAATACTAAATAAATAAAGACAGTCCTATTAAAATAAATGCAGCTTCTAGGGCTCTATTTTCATGCTTCAGTTATTGCATATTGCAATATTATACATGCTTAGTTTTTTATTTATTTAGCTGTTTTGAAACAGCTGTCTTGGGGATGCTGTGTGAAATATCATAAATATCACAAATTATTTTTTTTCCATTTATTAATGATGAGGATGCCACGTTTATGCTTATTTGTATTTCAATTTATTTATTCACTTTAATTTTCTATTTGATTAAACTATGCTGTTTGTTTGTTGTAACGGTGTGGAGTTTTATTTATTTACATCAGACATAAACCCAACATTAAGCAAACAATAATGGACTTTCGCCGCTCAGTTTGTTTTGGTTTCAGCTCCAGTGCTGTTTCCTGTCTCTCGCTGGAGTCCTCAACACACTCAATGCTGCGCGCGAGTTGCGCAATAGCGCTGGTCGTCAACAGGAACACGGCGAACCTTGCGTTCGTTTCCCATGCTGCCTTTCGCGTCAGCTGATCGGATCCAGTCTATGATCGGATCACATATCGCCTGCCCGTTTCTGTTTTCCTGATCAACCGAAGGAGAGTGACAGCTATCACACACTCGACCCGAGCTCATGTTGACTCGGTGAGAGGAAGGGAAACACATCCGCCGCCGCGACAGATAAACGCAGAACAAACATGGTGAGTGCACGAGCTTATTGTGCTGATTCTGAATTGTCTGCTGTTTTATGAGCATTTTAGCCGGATTCATGAGCAGTAAGAAAGTCTCTGTGTTCGTGTCTCATGTAAGGGCGTTTGGATGTTTCTCAACTGAAAATTAACCAAGTTTTTACTGTAGTAAAAGTGTAGTTATGTTTTCTGGGGCATATTGAGTTTGTATAACCACGGTTTTACTACGAATACCATGGTTAAACTATGGTTAGTGTTGCAAAACCATGCTTAATTTGTGGTTACTGGGTTTAACTACAGTATCCATGTTTTTTTGTTTTATTTGTAGTAAAACCATGGTTAATTTTCGTAAGAGATGGAATAAAATACATTTTAGACCACATGCTTTGGCAGGGATTATCGTGATATTATGTTCATTTTCAGTAATGTGCTGTTTGTTATCTTCTAGATAAGTCTACTTCAACTTAAGGAAGTTTTAATGCTAAAGACGCCTGTCTTTTTTAAAAGAAGTACACTTAACGTGTATTTAATATAGGATACTAAAGAGTTAACTTTAGCCTACAAACTGAATGTAATGTTTTTGGACTTAAAGTTAATGTTACTTGCGATTAAAATATAGTTTGTATGTATATTAAATGCAATTAATCGAACTTAAGAGTTGAACTTAGCACATATTTATATGTATAATTACTCATGTTGGCGTATGAATTTCATTTCTGTAAAAAAATTTAAAATACAAAAACAAATACTTTAGTATGGTAGTATTTTTTTTAAAGCATGATAAACAATTATTAAAATGCATTAAAATATTCTTGAAAGTGAAAAGAAACAAGTGCTTTCTCTTTAGGTGCAATTGAGTGGTCTTGTATTTCATTAATACTATATTATCTGGAAGAACTGTTTAATATTTATATACTTTTAAGTTTACATGTACACATTCAATATAATTAAGTGCACCTGTCTACAATAACTCTGGATGTACTTTGACGTAAAGATGAACATGTTCTTCTTGTGGTGTGACTGGGAATCTGTCTGCTGTTGGGTGAAACCGGCCTGGGATGTGTGTATCACTTCCACTATTTGCTACCTAACAAAGAATGCCAGTATATTACACAAACTGTTCTTCTTCTCCTCATTGTGTTGTTATAAACCTCTTTTATTATATGGTCATGTTTAGGGATTGTATTCATTGTCGTACATGAACTGGTATCATTTAAAACAGAAAGTGATGATGTATAATATAAAACATCACAAAAGCATTTCATCTACTTGTGTAAAAAACATAATAGCTCAGCAAACAGAAGCGGTTCTGAAACTTTCCATTGTACTGTTACTGAATTTTCAATTTGTGTGTGTGTGTGTGTGTGTGTATTTGATTCCGGTGAATTTTTATTTATTTATTTATTTATTTTTTACCAATATGTAAAAAATGTAGATAGTTTTATTTGTGTTACATCCAATGTGGTAGTGCGGTAGGTTATTTTTTCATTAATTTACTCTGATTTAAAGTCAAATATTCAGATTTACTCTGATAAAGAGTTTAAAGCAACTTAAGTTTAGATTATAACATGTAATGGGTATGTTATAAAGTTTGAGATACAGAGTCTGAGTGAGTTACAGACCCAAATCGGTTACTGTTACACTCTGTGTTTAAGTCACTCGTCTGTGTGTTTTGTAGTGTGTGAAGTGAGACTAACTGAAGCTAAAGGAGCCATGTTGGCCACCCAAACATCTGAGAGCGGCCCAGAAACCACAGATGTTAAACAGGTTTGTAACTTGCTCATCTTTATGAAGATTATTTGGATTGTGGACATTACAGTGTCATTGATGGCAAACCTTTCACATCTCTTGAAACCCATCGAGCAGGTTCTTGGTAGAGGTCATGTAATTTGAGGGAACCTGGATTTGTTTTTGGAAACCAGCATTAAATCAAAGATGATGACCGTTATACTTTCTTCTATCACAGCTTATATGCACAGATAAAGTGATAAGCACCACTTCTGTCTGTTCTCATTCTTATATTCTAACACAGGTTATTAAAACGAGTTTATAAAAAGCCACAGTTTGCTTATTATCTTGTAGAATTCAGACCTCATACAGAATGGAAACCAGACAACTAATGCCTTCATGAGAGAGATTTTCTTTCTGGCCATTTCCTCTTTATTTGCTTGAGGCTTTTGCTATTAACTGCAGTTCAGTAGTTCTTTATATTCAGTTCACTTACAGAAATGGATAACGAAAGCAAGACGAAGTATTTGAACAAAACTGTGACTTTGAACGTGGAATGGTTGTTGGTGCCAGACGGGCTGCTCTGAGTATTTCAAAAACTGCTGATGTAATTGGGTTTACAGAGTATGGTCCGAAAAAGAGAAAATATCCAGTGAGCGGCAGTTGTGTGGATGAAAATGCCCTGTTGATGTCAGAGGAGAATGGGCAGACTGGTTAGAGATGATAGAAAGGCAACAGTAACTCAAATAAGCACTCGTTACAACCAACCAAAGTAAGCCGCATACCATCTCTGAACACAGAACATGTCGAACACTGAAGCAGATGTGCCACAGCAGCAGAAGACCACACCAGGCGCAGCTCCTGTCAGCTAAGAACAGGAAACAGAGGCTACATTTCACACAGGTTTACCAAAATTGGACAATAGAAGATTGGAAAACGTTGCCTGGTCTGATGAGTCTCGATTTCTGCTGCAACATTCAGATTGGAGGGTCAGAATTTGGTGTAAAGTACATGAAAGTATGGATCCATCCTTCCTTGTCTCAACGGTACAGGCTGGTGGTGGTGGTGTAATGGTGTGAAGGATATTTTCTTGGCACACTTTGGGCCCCTTAGTACCAATTGATCATCGTTTAAACACCACAGCCTGTCTGAGTATTGTTGCTGATCATCTCCATCCCTTTATGAACAAAGTGTACCCATCTTCTGATGTCTACTTCCTGCAGGATAATGCACCATGTCACAAAGCTCAAATCATCTCACTGGTTTCTTGAACGTGACAATGCGTTCACTGTACTGAAATGGCCTCCACAGTCACTAGATCTCAATCCAATAGAGCAGCTTTGGGATGTGGTTGAACGGGAGATTCTCATCATGGATGTGCAGCCGAAAAATCTGCAGCAACTGCGTGATGCTATCATGTAAAAGTGGATCAGAATCTGAGGAATGTTTCCAACACCTTCTGTCTATGCCACGAAGAATTAAGGCAGCTCTGGAGGTCCAACCCGATACTAGCAAGATGTACCTAATAAAGTGGCCAATGAGTGTTTGTGTATATTTTAAGTTTTTAATATCAATATAATATCAGCAATCCAGAATATAAAATAGCAGGCTTTGTATATTTACATTGCCACAAATAAAGTAATTGCTTCAGAACTATCCAGTCTTTTTAAAGAGGTAGATCTATTTTCTCACAATCACAGTTTTTGTATGTGTTTTGCTCTTTATACACTTGCAACAAGACCTGATCTGAGCCAGAATTTCCTCATTTGTCTAGTCATCGTGACTAAGTGCTTATGACCGAGCCTTCAAGACAAACTCAAGAGTTTCTTTTTTTAGTCATCTTGGCTTAATCCCTCCCAGAAACATGACTACTGTTTGCATGTCATTTGACTTCAAGGTGCTGTGTCGAATTTCCACAGATTTGGCTGTATGTGCTTTGGCTCATATGTAGTCAGTCAGCTGATGATCTGTCTGTAGGTATGGCTCATGTTCACATAGCAGAACACGATGACTTCTCCATTCTGCCCTCTTGTCTGAGATCATCAAGAGGCTACGCAATGCTTACTCCACATCTTGTGAAGTTGTTTTGTTCTAGAAGTGCCTTCCTTGATTTGGTCTGCTGACCTAAATGTCATGATGGTTCCAGTGACCTGTTCTCACAGCAACGATGCAAATCAATACAACATTATACACCCTTAAACTCCGTTATTGATTTTGACTGGGCTGTATCGTTAAATCACTAGCTGCTGATTTCATGTGTTTTCTGGTATTTCTCTTCCTGGTTCTTCTGTTTTGACATCTGGTCCATAAAAAACCCTTTTTATTAACCCTTCTGTTCTCCTCAGTGGATTAAGGACAAGATTGCACGGACACTGAAAGTCCTGCAGAAGCGTTGCATCACCACAGACACGGTGGTCACCAGCGAGGACCTGGAAGCTAACCTGCTGTGTTGTGCTTTGGAGGCCGTCTTCATCCATGGAATCAAGAGCAAGTTCATCCGGTTTGATGGAAGTCAGGTGCGCAAAGGAGGGTCACGAGGAGCATTTCCTCAGCCCGTCTTCTGGAGCCTGTTGAAGACCGTCACCCACAGGTGGGTCAGAGAATATGTAAGTTACTTTTAATGAAGCCCACATGCATTCAGAAAATAAAGAAGGTGGATTTGAATTTCTTGGTATTGATCTTATTGTGAACAGTTGATGTGTGGATATGTCATAACTTTAAAACACTACAAACTCACATTAATTTGCCTCTACTTTAGTGCCACGCCCACATCTCAGCATCCAATCAACAACAGATGCATAAAACCAAGTCTCCACCTTACATTTGTTTTTGATTCTGATAATCCATTAAACTTAGATGTAGGTCACAATACGGAAGAAAATAACTTCCATTTAATTGTGGTTTTAAGGGGTGCGGCATCCATTGCATACACTTAAACACAGCCAGCCATGTAAAATGACTTGTTTTAAATGGTAATGTCTATATTTAAAAGATTATATAAAGATAATGTAAACAGTGTTGGGATAGGTACTAGGTTACAGATTACAAGTGACCCTGTTTAAAATGTAACAAGTAGTTTAACTATTTCAATTGTTTCTCAACTTTTTCAACTGTTTCAAATCATTTTCAGATATTTAAAGCAGGCACGGTTAACCTTACAGTAGTGCTCAACACTGAATACAGTGTTGGGGAAAGTTACTTTTTAAAAGTAATGCATTTACAATATTGCGTTACTCCCAAAAAAAAAAAAAAAAAAGTAGTCATGTTACGTAGTTACTTTTTATGGAAAGTAATGCGTTACATTACTTTTGAGTTACTTTTTAAATCTGTACAGGGCTTGCTTGTTTGTTTTTAAAATTAAAAAAAGTTATATTTTTGGCAAATATAAAAGCTTTTTCACACCAAAAGTGAAATGAATATGCCTCAGGCTGAAGGGAAAGTGAATTTACGTCTGTACAATAGAATGCAGAAGAAGACATTTCAACACACTTCAGCAATAATAAAAGACACACAAGTGTTTGTTTAAAGTAATTTTTGTTTATTATTATGGTTTACTGGATCATCGAAGATCAGAAGCAAAGACATTGGTTAATAGAATGGGATTAAATACATAAAGGATGTTTGTGTTGTTTAACATTTAATCATTGCAAGTTTGTGTCATTTTCTCAGTTGCATTATTTTTATTCATTTTGAGGAATACTGAATCTGTGTTTTTTGTTTTTTTTTAATGAATTAATGCCTATTAATATATAAAGTAAATCTGATTTCTCCCAATATGGGGACAGGAGAGCTGTCAATCAATAAATTGGAGAAAAAAGTAACTTGCGTTACTTATTTGAAAAAATAACTCAGATATTCTCTTGTAAATTTAAAAAGTAATGCATTACTTTACTAGTTACTTGAAAAAAGTAATCTGATTACGTAACTCACGTTACTTGTAATGTGTTACCCCCAACACTGCTGATTACTGTCATCGAAATCATTCAGCACTTGAATTAAGATTATAAGTGAATTTAAAAACACAACTACCACAAAATCAGACTTTAGTGCCACTTTTTATTTTGAGATCGTTCTGAGATTAAATACAGATTTAAAATCATAACCAAAAATATTTATACTAGAACTGTAATTTAATTACACCTTATTTTCTAAGTAACTGTGACAGATTAGTTGCATTTATTTTTTAATTAAATTACTTAACACTGTTACATGTAACTAGTTACTCCCCAACACTGAACACAAATAAACACTACTATTCAAAATTTTCAATACGTTATTTTCCCTCAAGTAAATACTGTTCTTTTCAGCTTTCTATTCCGCAGAGAATCCTGTAAAATTAAATGTATCACAGTTCTTACAAACAAATGAAGCAGCACAACTGTTTTCAACCCAGATATTAAGAAATCAGAATGATTTCTGAAGGATCATGTGACACTGAAGACTGGAGCAATGATGCCGAACATTCAGCATTGATCACAGGAATACTTGTGATTATACTTTAAACATTAAACAGTATTGTAATCCCACTGCCATCCAACAACCAACTTCAGCATTTCAGCAAATCATGACACGTAATATTAAAGTTCTTTTGAATATTGGATGCATAGAATACCAGAGGGAACAAAGTGTTATTCATAAGCCTTATGAAATTATAATATATCCCCATTCTTTCCAAAATCATTCCTAGTCTTTGGTTTGTTTACTAACTGAGTCAACTGATGTTGGTTTATGCTTTAAAATAACTTTAACCTCAAAAGGATTTCCAAGTGAACAACCTGTCACCCGTTTGGAAAGAGAAAGAGACACGTCAGGGAGACTCTGTGAGGATTGGGACAAGTCTGTAGGATTAGATCATCATGTGGTTTAGTAATTGGCTCCTAAGTCTTTGGGCAGTAGTCAAGTGAGGCTCTTTAAGACCTCTTGACTCAACAGGACAGTTTTAGGCTATGTTTTAAGTGTAGAGTGTCATATTTATACTTAAAAATGTTCTAGTATGAAATTTACAGTATGTCACATCACAAAATCTCATTTTACATACAGTACATAAAGATTTCTGTGCAGGCCCACATAAAGAAGTGCAGTAAATAAAATTATAGTATTATTGACAATATAGTGAGGGGGGGGGGGTGAATATATCTATATATAAGCAACACCTCAAAATTTTATTTTTGGTTAGATTGCTCTTCCTTTTTATTTTATCATGTGACACTGAAGACTGGAGTAATTTTGTTGAAAATGCAGCTTTGCAATTAGAATAGAAAAAAATTTCTGGAGTGCAAATAGCACTGGAGTGGTTTAATCCAAAAGACACAACCACTTTATATAATGAACTGGTTTAATATAAGCTTTAATTCACATATGAACGTTGAGAAATGCACATTAAATATGGTAAATAAAAGATCAAACATGCATGCTTGAAGAATGAGAACAAACGTCATAAAAAAATCACACATTGAACTTCTTTGGTACATGAGTGTATGAATATGTAATATGTGAAACCATGACATTTTCTTTTTGGGTGGTCTAACCTTATAATGTTTCACATGCTTCTTTTTGACACTATAGGGATGTAGTTCAAGAACTGGAACGTCTAAGCTTCATAAACTCAGACATCGGCCGCTGCAGAGCATGGGTTCGCCTGGCGCTAAATGACGGGCTTCTGGAGTGTTACCTGACCTCGCTGCTTCGTGAAGGCTCGAACCTGGGCTCCTACTACCAGCCCGGGGCTCTTTTGCTGGACCCGGAGGACCGTGAGGTTCTACTCACCCTTCTACAGGGTTTGTCCTCCATGACCTTCCAGCTCTCCTATAAATCAGCTGTGCTGAATGAGTGGACCAACACACCCCTGGTCCTCGCGGGTCTGTGTCCCCCAACGCCTGCCGACGAGCATCTTGTAGGCCCCAAGTGCAAGGAGTCTTGGGATACGGTCTCCCAGTCATCCGGAGGGTCTGGAAGCTCAGACTGGGCTCAGGAGGTGCTCCAGAGGGAGCCCAGGAGAGAGCAGCTGAACACACCTCTGACCACGTCAAACCTGAGTCTGGACACGTCAGGATCATCACAGCTGTCCTCCAGCCTGAGCTCTGATAGTCTGCTGCAGGGTCAGGAGCTCAGGAGTCCAGAGCAGGAGCCCTGGAGCTGTGACACGGAGATCAGCCAACACACACAACAGAAGATCAGCGCTACAGAGTGAGTACAAGTCTGTTGTATGGCACTATGCAATATGACAGGGGAGAAATCCTCTTGTTGTCACTAGGTTTGTGCAGAGCTATGAATTTACAAATGTCCTGTATAATGACACTAGTTCAAGTTGACTTCCAAATCAGGGGAGGCAGAAATATTTTAAATTCAAACAATTCTAAATTAAACAAAATTAATGAAAATTGACAAAATTTGACCTTATTGCTGTTTTTTTCTGTTCATGTTAATTATTATTATATTAATTAAAATGAATTAAACATCTAACAGTACTCTACTGGTGGGTAAAAATGTATTTAATAGGAAGAAAATATTATTGTAGTTTTTATTTATAGCATTAATAAAAATATAATTTGAATATATTTTAAAATGTAATTTATTCCTGTGAGTCAAAGCTGAATTTTCCTTCAGAAATTATTCTAATGTGCTGATTAAGAAATGTTTCTGATTATTATTAATATTGAAAACAGTTGGTCTTTTTATTTTATTTTTTTAAGTATGATATGTTTTTTTAAGATTTTTTTGATGAATATAAAGTTAAGAATAAGCATTTATTTTAAATAGAATTCTTTGGCAACATATTAAATGTCTTTACTCTCACTTTTGATCATCTTCAGATGTATCCTTGCAAAAAAGTTTTGAACGATAGTGTATATATTCCAATTAAATAAAGTTACTGAATCATCCTGAATCATCTAATACCCATGTATTAGATGGCGATCTAATGCTCCGGCATGAGGATTTTCAAAGCATTGCTGTCAATAAAAACCTGCTTAGCGGCTCTAAATTAATTACTTTTAAAGTATCCTGATTAAAAAATATTCATGTCAAACTCTATAGTCAATGTCTCTAATTGACAGGTCAAACGATGGACCATCTGACCCAGATTATGTACTTGGCCGTGGTTTTGCTGCTTTTGTTACTGAGCTCAGAAACCTCCATGCATGTCAATTCTAGTCATGACAAAGTTTTCTAAAGTAAATGTGAAAGAAATGACTTTTATGAGTAGAAATTTTGTAAGCTGCAGTCGTGTCTGTTTGTTTTCAGTGACCGCAGTTCCTCTAATCAGGACTTGAAGCAAGACTTTGATGTGTTCATACCAGCTTCAGATTCTGCAACAGAAGCTGTCAATGACAACACACACAAGCCTAACGCATCTCCCACAGCTGCACAGGACACACATCAGTCAGATGCACACATCTCAGAGCAATCTAAAGCATCCTCAGAAAACATTTCAGCTGAGACGTTACAGGAGACGGAAGAATCCAAGACTCTACTTAAAACCGCCACAGTCACCGAGACTCCAGAAAGTGGCCAGAAGAACTCCTCTGCTGATTCCCCTTCAATTTCTACTTTCACTGAGATGTTTGAGAAGACCTCTGACCTTAAAGACCCTGACGCTCTTCCTTCAGAGACCCGCATCGCCTCTAGTTCAGTGGTGCAATCCCAACATGCTGCATATAGACGCTCCGCAAGTACCGTCAGCAGGAAAGCCTCCTCAGACTCTCTGTATTCCTCCTGCGTGAGTGTTTTCAGGGATTCATACTCTCAGGCTTTCATTTCTTAAGCATATAAATCACTTGATAGGTTTATCTAATCGATCCACCAAAATGAACGTTGATATTGTATCTGCATTTTAAAATGAATTGACAGTACGAGTGATTCAATCACAAAACACTTACATGCAGGCACATACTTGGAACTAGTTATTAATATTGATTGATATAGATGATACAGATTTTAGTTTTCACTTCATGCAGAAACCAGAATTCAGGAAGCTTTGTTTTGTTACTTTTCCTATGCGAGTGTAGTACAGTAAATGTTATCATGAGATTCAAAGCACAAGTGAACCAATCATTTCTTCCTCTAGTCACAGCACAAAAAAAACATTAAAGAACATGAGAACGTGTTGAAAGATTTACAGAAATGTATTATTTCTCATGCAACAGTGTTTCAACCGCAAAAAATTGTAAACAATAATGTCACGTAACGTACAAAGCTTGATAGTTGCTATACATATCTCATTTTGCTAAACATATTACATTATATATATATATATTATTTGCCTCTAAAATAAGTTGTTTACATAATATATGCATGTGTACTGTGTATATTTATTATGCACAAATATATATACAGTGCATATTTAAAAGATATTTACATGCATATATTTATACCCATATAATTGATATATAAACATTTAATATATACATTTTATTATTAAATATATACATCCATGTGTGTATTTATATAAACATAATAAATATACACAGTGCATTAGATATATTATGTAAACATTTATTTTAGATGCAAATAATCACGATTAATCGTTTGACGGCACTAATTTGAACTTAAATGAGAAATCACTGACAGGTTATGTTTAAATCCAAATCATGACGGCAACAGCAGAAACATAATTATATAATAATAATCATATCATTACAGAGTTTATATAAAACTACTTTAAGAAGGGTTTGCGTGCATGCAGCGTTTTTATTTATATGTTGTTAACCTGACGGTGTTTCCATCTCTACACCTTTTTGTGTCTCAGAAATCCACATCTTGGATATCAGAGGATGATTTCTACAAACCAGAAAAAATGGACAGTCCTGAAGCGTATGCCGTCATTGACATCGCGCAGATGAACGGGCCAGAGACACCTACCTCTGAACCGGCCGGCATCCAGTCAACACCTAGTGTAGTGCACCGGAGACAGAACGGTAAGAAGGACACAAGACCGGAGTTTCCTTCTGCCTGATTCTTAGACATTTTACTTGCAAAGCCCTGAGCTGCAAAGTGATGGAAAAAGTAATGGTCTGTCTGTTTTTTAAACTTCCTTCTCACAGAGCGATGACCTTAAAAGAAACTAGCACTCATGCTTATACTTCCCTTTGCTTGGTTTCACATACAGTTATTAAGTGCTAGATTTAATTTTCATAGCTATAAAGGCCTTCAGTGGTTGTTTGACCGCAGGTATAATTGGGATTTAAACCAGAGAGTATCTGCTAAATTACAAGTGAAGACGCCTGTAGACTGCACATGTTTATAAGATGACAACTTTACCATCTTGGGCCCCAGTTTCTTTGCTGTTTTCTGTTTTCTCACTCTTTTACCGGAATGTTCATCTACATAGAGCATTAACAAGCAATTAAGACAACTTTAAATTTCAAATAATAAATATTTGTATGCTTAAAATATGGTTTTCACATTTCTGTTTTTAAACCTTGGATAGTTTGATAAAATGATAAATCTTTGATTATTTTCTCACTCTTATGTTGTTCCAAACCTGCATGACTTTCTGAGGAACATAAAACGATAGACTGTTAAATTATACTTTTGTATAATTGATATAGTATTATAGTTTTTTTTTTTTATAATTTGAGTAAGATTAATTATATTTTGTTTCCACTTTATGTTCAGTTGAATTTAATTCAGTAAATTTTATTTATTGGTTTTAGTTTGTATTTTTTTTATTATTATTTGTATTTCATATTAAACTGAGAAATACAAGTCAATAGTGAAACTGGGTCATTTTCAGTAAATAAAATACAATAAAACAGTTGTTGCCTAAAATACACATTAACTGAAGAAATGAGTGTGAAAAGAATGATATATCTACTCACTCACACAAACACACACACACACGCTTGCATTTGTGGTCTGTGGGGACTCTCATAGGCGTAATGGTTTTTTATACTGTACAAACTGTATTTTCTATCGCCTTACACTAACCCTACACCTAAACATAAGCATTTAGTATGTTTTTTGTTAACCCTTTGGCTTACGGGGACACGGGAAGTGTCCTCTCAAAGCGTTAGTTCACCCAAGAATTAAAATTCGTCCATCTTCTTCGCCCTCGAAGCATCCTAGGTGTGTGACTTTCTTCTTTCAGAATAATCCAATCAGACTTACATAAAAAATTGTCCTTGCTCTTCCAAGCCTTTCAAGGGGGGTAAGCGAGTGTTTGTTGTTCAGAACACGTCTAATGAAGTGTGCGCATCTGTAATAAAACATCCCTCACACGGCTCCGAGTGGTGAATAAAACATAATATACACTTTTTTTCCCTCACTTCTGCTGACTGTTGATATATGAGTATGAGAGCAATTTTAACATTGAAAGCAATTTCCCCCTGGGATTAATACATTTCTTTGAATTAAACTGAATTGAATTTCAGAAAGGAAACTCAAATGGCAGAAAGTGACATCTTATTTGTTTTCAAACAGCGTTGCATTGGGGGTGAATTGCCTGTATTTGTTGTATTAGGTCTCATGCACCGAACCGAGATGTCTGTACCGTGACGGTTCGGTATAAATACATCTATCGTTCTCAGTGTTGGGGAAAAGTTACTGTTAAAAGTAATGTATTACAATATTGCGTTACTCCCTTAAAAAGTAACTAATTACATAACTTTCAATGGAAATAAGAAGTTCTATTTATAGCAAATGTAAAAGCCCTTTCACACCAATAAGTGTAATGAATAAACCTCAGGCTGAAGGAAAAGTAAATTCACATCTGTACAGTAGAAAGCAGGAGAGGAAGGTTTAACACTCTTCAGCAATAAAAAATTACTGTATTTCCGGACTATAAGTCGCACTTTTTTTTTCATAGTTTGGCTGTTCCTGCGACTTATAGTCTGGTGCGACTTATTTATCAAAATTAATTTGACATTAACCGAGAGATATGAACCAAGAGAAATGAACCAATAGAAAACATTACCGTCTCCAGCCGCGAGAGGGCGCTCTATGCTGCTCAGTGCTCCTGTAGTCTACACTGAACACACAGAGCGCCCTCTCGCAGCTGTAGACGGTAATGTTTTCTCTTGGTGCTTGGTTCTAAATAAATGCGACTTATAGTCCAGTGCGACTTATATATGTTTTTTTTCCTCATCATGACGTATTTTTGGACTGATGCGACTTATACTCAGGTGCGATTTATAGTCCGAAAAATACGGTAAATGAAGCACAATTGATAGTTTATCTAAAGTCATTTTCGCTTATTAATATGGTTGAACTGGATCATCAAAGGTCAGCGGCAAAGACATTAGTTAATAAAATGGGATTAGATACATTTGTGTTATTTAACATATTTAATTATTGCAGGTTTGCGACATATTCTGAGTTTGGATTTCACTGTTTTAATTCATTTTGATGAATACCAAATGTTTTTTTGCAAGTGGGATGAATTAATGCACATTCACATTAAGTCGTTACCACCAACACTGATCGTTCCACCCCTAATATATATATATATATATATATATATGATCTCATGATATATGTGTGTGTGTGTGAGTGTATATATAAAATGGATTTCAGTCATTTGTAAATAAGTAACAACCTTGTGTTTACAAAACAGCAATTTTAATAAAAAAAACAACCGACTAGAAATGCTGGATGTGTGTATAAAGTGGACTCTCTCTCTTTCTCTGTCAGGTCTTCGTAACCCGTTCAGGGGTCTGCTGAAGCTGGGTCAGCTGGAGCGCCGCAGTGCGGTGGGCATGTGGTGGGATTATTCCTGCGAGCTCTCTCCGTTTGAGCTGCGGCTTTACATCGACGCAGAGGAGCGCATCTGCTACGAAAACCTGTCCCTGTTGCGCTGCGAAGACGTTCACCTGTCCTCCAGTACCGAGGGCCGATTCCGGCTCTCCTTCCCCGGCAAAAGAATCTACCTGCGTGCACCGTCTCGAGGAGAGGCGGAGGACTGGGTGGATCGCATCGTGGAGGCCATCAGTAAACTACGGCCCATGATAAAAGAAGAACAGTGGGAGGTGCTACACACGTCCAGTGACCAGGACGTCCCCTCACCGACACCATCAAGCCCCGAGCACACCAACTCTGAGCTTCCAGATACTCCACAGTTAGATTGGACTCGTTATAAAGACCCAGAACCAGATGCCATAAAGGAAGCGGTGGTCTATCAGAACTTGGAGGAAAAGGGTTGGCGGTGTGTTTTACTTTCCCTCTCCCTGGAGACCCTCAGAGGTTACCAGGTCCAAGGGGACTCAAAGACGCCTCTGTTCTCATACCCCATTGGGAGCATCAGGGATGTGGTTCCGGATGTCTCTTTAGGAAGCCCAGCATTTTTTAAAGTTCTGACTGTGCGGGACACTCTGACGCTGCGGGCGGAGAGCGGTGAGGAAGCACGAGGATGGAGGAGTCTGATCAGAGGAGCGCTCGACTCGTATCTGGAGACAGAGGATGACGGAGCGGTTCAGGGCGTCTCAGCAGTGGGCAGTGTCCACAAACTGGTCCAACACAGACTGAAGGGAGATGGGGTACTGCTCTCTCATCTGTCTACTGTCCCGAATGAGAGAGGACTAGATGCACAAAACTACAAATGTGCAGGTGTGAGAGGCTGGCATGATTTTTATTTATTTTTTTTAATTACAATTAAATGCAAATCACACAGAGGACTTTTAATAAACTCTTGTTTTCAATATCTGAATTAATTTATTTTAATTAAGCAGTGGAGGTGTTTTTGGTTAAAAACGTATCAAACTGGTGTAACTTTTTGTATAATATAAAATATAAAAATTATGTAATCTTTATTTTTTGTATGATATAGATTATAGTATAATCTATATTATCATTGTTATTAATTATATTTTCTTTGTTAATTATATTAATATTATTATTATTATTTATTAAAAGCAATGAAGCAGTTGTATCGATCATGAATATTTATGATTTATAATTTTCAGTATTTATAATATTTGATATTTTGTGCTCCTTTATAAATTATTTAAATATGCTTGATGCACAAGAAACGCTTATCAATATTGAATTATTTTTTTTAATTGCTTAATATTTTTGTGGATATTTCATAAATTTATCAGATATTTAAATCTTATATGATATGGCAAGGTTTCTTTAGGTTTTAAAATGTCAATAACAATAATTATTCATTAATAATAATTCATATAATAATAGTTTTTAAACATTAAGTTCAAATGTATGGGGAAAATATATTTTTGCTTTTACACCACTACTGACATTCTTGAATCATACTATAAATATTTGACAGAAATCTATGAAACCAGCATTGCAAATATTACATTACATTATAACATTATAGTGCATTTGCATTTTAAACTGGATTTGTCTTATCTTCACTTCTCATCGGCCCAGAAGCGAGGCATTAGCCACATGTTTATTTCCTTTGCATGCTTGCATTTGTGAGCTGGAGGAAGTGCTGTGCTCTTGTCTCTATGTAAGTGTTTTTCTCTGTTTCTGGGCTCTGAGTAAAAGCCGTTGTAAATGTGTCCACAGGTTGCCCTCGTCAGATCGGGATATCTCTGGGGAGAGCCAGACTCTGTGAGTTCTCGGGTCAGTATTACTGTGAGAGCTGCCATCAGGGAGACACCACCATCATCCCCTCACGCATGCTGCACAACTGGGACCTAACCACACGTCAGGTGAGCTCTTAGGACTCTTTATTTAATTGAATTGAATTTTATTTTATTTTATTTACAGACTAAAATTAACATAAGTGGGATTCACTTTCCTTAAATAAATCAGATACATATTATAAAAAAAAAATAAAAGGTTAA
The DNA here is from genome assembly GCF_963082965.1 of Carassius carassius. Taxonomy (NCBI): domain Eukaryota; kingdom Metazoa; phylum Chordata; class Actinopteri; order Cypriniformes; family Cyprinidae; genus Carassius; species Carassius carassius. Next base: position 4,066,748 of record NC_081794.1, read on the forward strand.
AATAAAATACAAATCTATTTTAAATAGTAGGTCTGTCATTCGATAACCTTCATTACATGGAATGCTGATTTATTCATTAATATACTATCTTAATTTGAATGGTCAATAAGATAGTAATAAATAGTAATACACTTTAGATTTTTCTAAATATAGATACACTAACACAGATTTCTTTTTTTTTCTCTTTAAGAAATTAACTTTTATTCCACAAGGTGATCAAAAGAGAAGACATTTATAATGTTATAAAAATAAATAATTGACAATTAAATGCTGTTCAACTGGAAAAATATCAGTTTCCACAAAAGCAGCACAACTGTTTTCAGCATTGATGATGATAAATGTTTCTCGAGCAGCAAATCAACATATTTTCATGATTTCTGAAGATCATGTGACACTCAAGACTGGAGTAATGATGCTGAAAATTCAGCTTCGATCACAGGAATAAATTATATTTTACAATATATTCAAACAGAAAAGTTGTTTTAAATGATAAAACTGTATTCCATAATATTACTGTTTATATTGTATTTTCCATCAAATTAACGGAATTGTTGATATGCGTTTATGTCATTCAGCTGTGTGTGTATTTCTATATGTTCAGGTTTCAAAACAAGCCTTTAAGTTGCTGACTCAAATTGAGCACGAGCCGCTCCTGCACCTTGAGGTTTTGAACCCTGACCTGTTTGATCATACTGACATCATGGAGAAAGTGCAGAGCCTGAGACTAAGGCTTCGTTTTCTTGGAGACTACATCCTCATCTGCCGCAGCGGCATCAGCAAACAGATCCAACCCAGGTTTGTGTGTGTGTGTGTGTGTGTGTGTGTATTCTTAGATGCATGTGTTTGTAATTGGGACACAATTACAAGTCTTTAACAGATGATTGCAAAAGATTAGTAATCTGTATTTTGTTTATTTCCAGACTTCAGCAGCGGACATACTTACTGGATAACAGTGATCTATACAGTGTACTGGACTTGCAGCAGGTATTGCTGGCCGTTTCTTGTTGTTTATCATTTGAACTAGGGGTGTGCGATACATTTTATTTTAAACTTACTACTCTTTTAGGATTTTAGCAATTATTTTTTTGAAATTAACTCCGCTTTGCAAAATAAGGTGGATATAGTTAAGCAAAAATTCATGATTGGTGTTAAATAAGCGTGATTGCGAATCTCATCTCATATTGATTTCATTGTTCAATAAACATTTTAAGTTACAATTTAGACACAACCTTGTCAATATTTATGTTTTTGCTTTATATTGTCGATGACATTTCCAAATGAAAGAACTGTTTTGCCTCTCTGAGACAGTAACACACAAGTGCTTCGTTATTGAATGAATCCGCGTTTTGCATGATTCGGCTTAATGAATGATTCAATGACCAAATTAATCAGCCATTTAAATGAATCACTTAAAGGGATAGTTCACCCCAAAATTTTAATTTGATATTTATCTGCTTACCCCCAGAGCATCCAAGACGTCGATGACTTTGTTTCATCAAGACAAACTTAGATTTTAAGTCTTTGAGTTGCAGTCTGTCAGTCATATAATGGAAGTGAATGGAAATCACGGCTTTGAGATAAAAAAAAAAAAATTAAACGTATACAAACAAAACCAACTTAAACTCTGCTGCTCGTGACTGCAATGTCTGAACTGTCCTGAGCGCATTCTCAACAGCCTATGCATGACGCATATTCTTCTTCTTCTTGCCTTATGGCGGATCACAGACTTATAAGTGCATTACCGTCACCCCTCTCTCAAATGGACCATTGACATTCTATCTACAATCTCATTTAGGAGTGTCAATGGTCCATTTGAGAGATATCTGGCAGTAATGCACTTATAAGTCTGTGATCCGCCATAAGGCAAGAAGAAGAAGAATATGCGTCATGCATAGTCTGTTGAGAAGGAGCTCAGGACAGTTCGAACTTTGCGTGAATCAGAGGTAAAAAACGATATAAATACTGTTCAGTTTCTTGCACAGACCAATCGTTTCGTGTCTTCACGTCAGTGTATCATCACGAGCCACAGGGTTTAATTTGGTTTTGTTTGTGTATGTTTTTTGGACTCTTAAAGCCGTGATTCCCATCCACTAACATTATAAGACTGACAGACTGCAACAGTTTGAGTTAAAAATCTTTTTGTGTTCTCCTGAAGAAACAAAGTCACCTACATCTTGGATGCCCTGGGGGTAATCAGATGAAAATCAGATTTTCATTTTTAGTGAACTATCCCTTTAACTCATTAGGACAGTGACTTGGCCCCACCTACTGGTGGTCTTAGATATATATTTTGGGCCAGATTGACTATCAGCTTGCGCCAGTGCAAAACCTCAATTTGACCTAAAAAGAAATGACTGTTTAGGATCTAGAGTGGGAAATTAGTGCTGAAAAGGTGGGAACTGTTATTTTTGCACCTCACCTTATTGAATATGCATTTGGTGGAGTTTGCCTTCGGCCTGGTAAATTGAGTAAGGAATCATGCAACGCAATTTACTAAGACATGCGCTTGTCAATTCACTGATATTTGTGGCATTATGCATCCAAAAAAGCATAATGTAGGCTGTAATTCATAGATTGCAATGATCATTATGGAAATGAGATGTTGCATCTGTGTTCTTTAATGTGCGCATTGTTAGTAAATCACCCGCAGAATTCTCCCTTCCCATAGGCACTTGTATGGAATTGCGCTCTAGTGCTAATTTGCCCTTTTTAGTAAACTTGGCCACTAGTATCAAGTAGCATTTTCTAAAAAAATAAAAAAGGAAATCCGTTTAAAGTGGCATATATTGCTCTTAAATTAAAAATGTATTTCTGTCACTGGTGTTAATTCACAACACTATTAGGAAAAATGGTACAAATGTTGGCACTGGGGCGCAAAAGAACATTTAAAGGGTGCATACTGGTACCTAAAGTGCATACATTTTGAAAAGGTATGCCACCAGTGCCTTTTTTTCTGAAGAATAGGAATATCGCACAGTATCACATGATATCCCTCATTGAAGAAAAGAGTGCTATTAAGTGATCCGACTTGTGATTTCTTTTTTGCACACAGATAGCAGACGAGCACTATGAATCTTACCTGCAGTCTCTGATTCAGTTTGGGTCCAAGCACGTGCTCAGCTGTGACCTTTGCACCCAAAGGGGCTTTATATGTCAGATCTGCAATAGTGACAACATCATCTTCCCTTTCCAGTTTGACAGCACCATTAGGTACTGTTATATAACACACATTAGACATCAGATCTAAAACTCCTCACATCCCCTTTCACTCCTGACCAGTGCTGTGCTGCCACTTTCTGTTCTAGTAGAGTCATGTGATTCAGTCACATGCAGCACAGAAGTGAGAGAAATATCATGAGGATGATGGTGTGTCTCTGTTTTTTCTGTCTCTCAGGTGTGACATCTGCAAAACGGTGTTTCATTCCTCCTGCAAGGCCAAATGTCCGGTCTGTCCACGCTGCGTTCGCATACAAAAGTATATGGAGAGGGATTTGGAGGACTGATTTAGCTGTTAGTTAGAAACAGGTCATGCTACAAGCTCAAAATCCAGGGTTGGTACTATATGATTGTAGTATTGTATCTAAAACATTATTTTTCTCAGTAGCTGATCAACTGGAAGCGTTTGATCGTTTTTCTTACACTAAGCATTTTATTTGACTCTGGACCTTAAGTGCACTTATTAAACACTCATCTGTACATATTTACTCACATCAGCACTCCCGTGTATGTTTCATTAAATGTTAATAATGCCAAATCAACACTTTTCTGCAATGGTGGGAGAAAAGTATATTAAAGCTATGAGTTTTGCTTTTGAACTGTATGGAAGCACAATGGACGGTTAATCGACTCACATGTAATTTTGCAGGTTTGTGTTCAGAATCACAAGTCTTAGTTCCCTTTTTGTTTTTTGCAAAGTGGTTATTGATTGTCAAGCCAAGGAAGTCTTTATTTATGAAACTTAAGGCACTTGAATGCCAAGGATCTTGTTTTTATAGTACTTTTTTTAAACATCTGAATGTCACATGGCAAGTTTTATATGATGCATTACGAGTTTACAAATCATTGCATGCATTAAGAAGTTGTATATGCAGGTATTGTACACAGTTATTAAGAAGATGGTTAATGGAATTATGACATGTACCAACACTTACAACCTCCTTTAACAGTTTTTGTATGATACTGTGCCTTTATTTTCGAGATTGAGTGTATCATTCATCACTAAAATGGGATGTGCCAAAAATGTAACTATTATAAGCCAATGTGAATTATTAATATTTGCCACAATATCAGTTCATGAATCCAATTGCTGACATTCATCTCTCTGAATGATAAAAACTCTTTTTACTTATTATTTTCCTGGTTTAATGAATGCATATGAAGATTTGACCACTGCTTCATTAGCACAGTTTATATTGAAAACTGAAATATGAGAAAGAACAAGGATTTTTTAATTTTTTTGTACTTTTTTTTTTTAAACAATGCTGATATTTTTATGACAAGTTCATTATATCACCTGTTCCCAGGTGACTTTTTGTCTTTCTTATGTTTTGCCACTAGAGGAGGTAAAAGTCATGAATACTGAAGCTTTTCTCTGGTCTATAAACAAAAGTGATTCACATTCCTAATGATTTATCTTTTTAACTTCTTTTTTTTAATATAATTATTATTACTAGTAATTCTTTGGAGTAATATCTGTCATAATATATATGCATATAGTTATTCACCAGATGCTTTTACCCAAAGCAAAGCAACATTGTGCACTCAGCACAACTTTATGTGTTCGCTGATCTGTAAAACAATATTTTCGTGCTAATATCTATGCTCAGAACTTCCTAGAATCAAAGAGCAGCTATAGAAAGATGGATGCATATTTTTGTCTTTAACTTGTCATTCCCCTCAAACCACATCACAATGTTCGTCTCTGACTGGTTCTTCCTGTTTTCTTACCTCCTGAAACACACACACACGCACACACATATACCTGTATACAGTGACCTCCAGAAGTATTGGAACTGTTAAAACAAAATGGCTTTCTCTACTGTGGAGTCGAGACATTTGCAAATATGATTAAAAGATGAATATGGGACAAAACTAAAGAATGTCACATTTTATTATTAGGTCTTTCGACACGTACGTGTTTTGCCAAATAAAACTACCAGCACTTTTAGAGTTCATCCCACTATTTGATTTGAGCATAAGTATTGGAAGAGTTGAGTTTAAGGTAGATGTAAAAGATTAAAAGCTAATATGTAGTTGCAGATCTCTTTTATGCAATCAGAGCAGTGAGTCTGCAGCCCATAGACTTCACCAGAGTCTTGGTCTTATGCTTTGAAATGCTTTTCTACAGCCTTTAATGCAGCCAATTCCAGCTGTTGCTCGTTTTGGGGAGTTTAAGTCTTTAGTCTCCTCTTCAGCTGGTGAAATTAATGTTCAATCTGATTTAAATCTGGAGACTGATTTGGGCAATCCAAGGCTTTACATTTCTTTCCCCTGATAAAGTGTTTGACTGAACTGGAAGGGGGTTTTGGGTCATTGTCCCGGTCCAATATGAAGTGCTTTCTAATGAGTTTGATGGCATTTTCTTGAATATTGGTAGCATTCCAAATTCATTCTGCTACTGCCATCATACATTAACTCATTAAATTTAAGAGGTCCTGTTTGAGAGACAGCCATGTATGCCCATGACATGACTCCACCTCCACCAAGCTTTACAGATGAGGTTGTGTGCTTAGGATCATTTGACGTTCCCTTTTTCTGCACACTTTTGCTTTCCAATCACTCAGATAAAGGTTCATCTTTGTCTCATCGGTCCATAAACTCCAAAACTGTACTGGCTCACATTTACTGGCTCTCTTTTCTTTTAGCATCCAAATTGCTTGCTTTTCTTTATGAGTCGGCTTCCTCGTCTTCATCCTGGTTTGTGTGTGTCATCATCGAATGCAAGACTTGGAATGCAGAAGCAATGGATTTAACTGACAAGAAACATTCCCTGCTTTTAATGTATGAAGAATGAATGCAACAGGACACAGCTGAACGCTTAGAAAGACTGTTCCAATACTTCTGCTCACATCAGACAGAGATGAAACTCTAAAAGTGCTGATCTTCATAGCTTAGCTCATCTTTGTGTTGAATCACACAATAATAAAATATGAAATTCTGTACTTTTGTCTTATATTCATCTTTTAATCGTATTTACTGATTTCTTGACTCCACAGCAAACATAACAATTTGTCTTTACTGTTCCAATACTTATGGAGGGCACTTATACACTCACACACAAACACATATATATAAATTTTTATAGATTTTTTGTTTGTTTTTGTGAGAAATTACAGGCAAGCCTTTTTTTCCCTTGTACTTCACAATTTTGATTCTATAACATGTCTTCTTTCAGGAAGTGACTTGGAAGGAGTGTGGAGCATTGATGTTAATGAAAATTAACTCAAACATAAGAGATAAAAGAAATGCAAAAAATAAAACAAATATTAATAATAATAATAATAAACTTAGTAGTGATTCTTTAAATCCTGTTTATCAACTCTTTGAGATACTTAATCTGTGGAACATTTCTATAGTCACATCTTTATTTACCAATTTCTAAAATGAGATCTGATTTATTTCTATATTAAGTGCTTCTGAAAATTGTAATCCTTCGTTGTCATATCTTTTACATTTTATTAAAATAGGTTCAACTGTTTCAGGAAGATCACATTTAACACAAAGTCCAGACACGTGTTTTTCCTCTTATAAATAACGACTGATTAAGTGCAATGTGTCCAATTCTATTCCCAAAATTCTCCTTTCATTTCCAACTGTTCTTTGAATATTACATAAATGCCGTCCTTTATTCTCACCACCCCATTTAATTTGACACGTATCTTTTTATGTTTTTTTATTAGCCCTTTTTATTTCTAATTTACTCATTGGAGTATTAAATTAGATGTCTGACTTTTTAATGTTTTTATCTGATACAAAATAAAAAAAAATTTTGTTTGTATTCTGAACAAACTCTGTAAAATGACAGACAAAATGTCTTGTCTAGTTGAAGATTCGCCACTCTTTAAACTTGATATTACTGAAAATGAGTCTGAACATATGACTACTTTATGTATATTAACATGTTCTTTCTGGTATTCTATACCTAACCCTTGGAGCATATATAGAAGTCACTTACACATACTTTAGTAGCCTAAATCATTTAATATGTATTTTATGTAGTCAATATTAACTTCTGGCGTTGCTATATCAGTTTAAACCCTGTAGATGCATACAAATATTAAACAGGAATGAATGTGGCAAGTCAAGATGGGATTTTCTTGCCAAAGAAACTTTTACAACATTACAGGAAAGGATAAATATTTCATCTCAAGTAGTGCATAGAAACGCGTCTGGTGTCTGGCATCTGACGTCTTTGTGTTTACTATAACGACCATGTCAGAGAAGATTGTAAAACATCTAAAGGTTTTCGGGTTTTGCAACTCAATTGTAAGCTAATTAGTTTTGAGTTCTGGTGTTGTAAATGGTGGTGCTGCAGGTCAGCTAAAAGAAATTTGTGTTCAATGATCAGAGGGTGACATTCAACTTTATGACATAGGCCTGTGAGCGTGAGGTTAGCTGAAGGTTCATTTACTGGTCAAAAGGAGGTCAGATCTTTTAACAAGTCAGACCATGGTATATAGAAAAAATGTTGTTTAATTTGAGCTAATTTTGTTTATTTTAGTTACATTTATAGGTCACATGTATAATTTCTATTAACCCCTAGATCTTTCAACCTCAACATAAACGTACTGAGAATGCTTTTTCAAGCCTCAATACAAACACACACACACACACACACACACACACACACAAACATAAACATACAGAAAACATGAACATATAACCAAACAGATTCAAATATACACTCAAACAAGTACATAAATACACAAACAAACAAAATAGGTCACAAACACGAAAATACCTATATTAGATTGAAAATAAGTTGTCATAAATTTTCTTTAAAACCAAAAGTGTTTCTTATACAAATTGCTACAAATGTCTCACAAAACTTTTACAACAGATTAGACGTTCTTTCTCACTTTACAAATGTTGTTAACCATGCTGTTTAAAATCGTTTTAAAAAGTATAATTTTTTAGCTTTCATGTAGGATTCATGTCCGCACTCAAGTGTTTTAAGTAAGAGTCCAGAGACAAATGAAAATAGATGCGTGAAGAAAAAAAACAACTTTTCTCTTTAAGATGTTTTTAATGACACACTAAATACTTTAGATTGTTTAAAACAATTGAGTTTGTGCATTTCTCTTGAATATGTATACAGTAACTGATGAGTACATGAAGCAGAAGAAATACATAACCTCATAAACGCATTGTGGTTGATGTTAAACAATAAAAAAAGACTTATTTATACATCATAACTTACTTTTCTTTTCAAAACACAATAAACATTCTTATGACTTTTTAACTACGAAGAACCGGTTTGGTTGGAAATTAAAAAATAAATAAAAACATATTATGTTTCTTAGTTAGAATGCTTAAAGTTTGTAGTAAAATCACATATATAAGCTAAAACATTTTTCTTTCAAACCACGCAGCTTTCACACACACTCCTCACAAAACTGCCAACAAGGACCTTAAGTTTTGTTTTAACGTTTATCTGTAGCTGAGACCTTGGTGGAATTATTTTACGCACAGTTTTGGGGAGGTTACTATGAACTTGTAATAGGTTATAGATCACAAATTACCCTATTTAAAATCTAAAAGGCAGTGTAACTATTTCAATTTCTTTAAAAAGTAATGTAACTTATAACATTTGCTTACATGTTTTAAGACTTTTCTAAATATGTTATGTTTCAACTGTTAACCTTTTGAAACATGTATTTAAAAACACAAGATAGTTTATTAGCTATGATACTGTTTTGAAATCAAGTTTTTTTGTACGCCTACGAAGGGTAAAGCCACGGCATCTAATAACGGGTTGGTAAAACAGTTCAATTTAACAAATAAATATACATCAGCCAAATAGGAAATAAGCATATGTCTTTAACTCCTGAAACATCTGGCTCAGACTTTCTATATACCATGGTCTGACTTGTTAAAAGATCTGACCTCCTTTTGACCAGTAAATGAACCTTCAGCTAACCTCACGCTCACAGGCCTATGTCATAAAGTTGAAATTGTCACCCTCTGATCATTGAACACAATTTTTTTTTAACTTTAGCTGACCTGCAGCACCACCATTTACAACACCAGAACTCAAAACTAATTAGCTTACAATTGAGTTGCAAAACCCGAAAACCTTTAGATGTTTTACAATCTTCGCTGACATGGTCGTAACAGTAAACACAAAGACGTCAGATGCCAGACACCAGACGGGTTTCTATGAAATATTTAGCCTTTCGTGTACCAGTTCATGTGTACCAGTTCAGTCATTTCATTCACGAACGAGATGTACTAAATCATTCAACTCGTTCATGAACGACATGGGTATCAGATCAGTCATTTCATTCACAAACGATATCTCTAGATCTCGTTCAGACTCATATGAAACTCGTTCAGTGAAGGGCGTATTCGTTCACTACATTCAACAAATCAAATGCTCCGTCACATGTCATATTCGAAGGCTATTGGCTCGAGGTCTTTCACAACTCTTTGACAAGATGAAACAGTTCACAGAGCTTCCCGGTTCACCGAGCTGCGCATGCGCTGCTAATAGCGCTGCGCTGCTGTGGAGGGAGGAACCTCAGTGAACGAACAATATGAGTCAGTGGATTACCTGAACAAGAACGATTCGTTCACCTAAAAGATTCGTTCAAAAAGAACAATTCGTTCATGAACGACACATCACTAGTAAGCATTCTGAGTGTGTCAGCGGTGCTGTGAGGTCGATCCAACGGAGATCTTTTTTTTCTTTTGTTTAACTCTCTGTCAGTAACAGTCTAGATTTTTTAAATTGTAGTTAGTGGTAGAGTACGACATAGTTTTGACAAGTATCTTGTGCTGGTGTTTTAAAGACGGGTCTGTTGCATTTTATTTTAGATCTGAGTAAATGCATACCATCTTTTTTCTTTTGTTTTAACTTTTTCTAACATGGTGACAAACGCCAACTTTTGGTTTGTATCGTTGCTTTACATTCGCTTCTTTTTTTAGTTTGAGGTGAGGTACAAATGCTATAAAACTCTGTAACATAGTTTTCTTTTCTAGATGGCAACAAAACACCTTTTTAAATTGCGATGCTACATGCTCTCACATCTTTTCCACGTGTTGCTTAACGAATGTATCTGATAGTTTTTGGCTTGTTTAGTTGTTTTAGATAAATAAACAGTAACCTAGTTTTCTTTTTATTTAATTTTTTAACTACTTTAACACTGTTTTTACACTTTTCCAAGTACAAAAAACACACACAAAAAAAACAGGACGATCTCTCTTAAGCCCCTTTCACACTGTCATTCTGGCAAATACATGGGTAAAGTGTTCCGGCAATTGTTGCTTGGTCTCTAGATTTTGCACTTTCACACTGCCAGTGATTACCTGGGATATGTGCGTGCTTTCACACACAACCCGTAAAGATCCCGTAACGACACGTGACATCAGGGCGTGACGTGTATTGTACGAGTTGAAAACGTTTGGCACGTTATACTTTCACTGAAGCAAGCAAACGATCTCGGCGTCAGCGCGGAGAGTGAGGAACTAACTGATCTCTGCTTCATTACAGTTTGCACATATTTTTTCGTCGCGAACGTTGATCTTCCATCAAAACAGCCGGTAAAAGAGTTGCGCGATACGGCATTAGATCTAGGGCTGAAACGATTCCTCAAGTAACTCGATTACAAAAAATTATCGAGGCAAATTCCTCTGCCTCGAAGCCTCTTTTAATTTATTTTAAATCTCACGTCAGGTTCTTTCGCAATGGTTTTTTAATGTGACACAACGCGTTTACTTCACCCACAAAGCGGAAGGAGACACAAGTGCTGCGTCCGAAATCTCATGGCTGCGTCCGAAATCGCATACTGCGTACTAGGTACTACACTTGAATTTGAACGTACTACTCGACCGTTAGAAAAGTACGTTCTATATAGTATGAATGTGGGTAGTATGAATGGAATTCGGACGTACTACATCCGCCATGTTGACTTTGTCACGTGACATATGTCGTCACAACAACGCGTAAATTTAAAGAGCCCAATCTACTGAGCGAACATGATATAAAATCGGTGATGTTTTTCGTTATTCTTACCGCTTTCGTCTGCGTTTTTACGTCGTTTGAATTAACAATTCAGATCATGCCTTCGTTGACAGCTTGTAAATCCTTTACTAAATATAAATTTAGCTTTTAATTTTCTACCTCAGAATAACAGCAGCTTCACCTGTGAACAGAATGACAGCCTGATTTTATGTAAGGATATAAAGTAATTTATTGTAATAAATAAATACAAATAAAATTACACAAAAGAAACAAAATGAACAAATTAATTAATAAACTTGAAAGAATGCTTAGACAAATACACACACACACATATATACACATAAATACATTATAGAAATATACACAGAAACACACACACACACACACATATATACACACATGACAATATATACATAAATATATACATAATATATACATTATAGACAATATACACACACACACACACACACATATATATATAGATATAGATATAGATAGATATATCAGCAAAAATGTGTAACCTATTGAAATTTTATTCTAAAAAACAAAAACTACATATTTACAGACTGCGAACAGCATCATACAGGCTGCTGTCAATGGCCTTTGACATCCAAGAGCTGCATAACATTGTGCACAGAATGAGCAGGTCTGTCATGGGGATTTTGAAGAGGCTGATTGCCTTCTCCACCACAGATGACAGGCAGTGGAAGCAGCTTTTTTTCTGGTAGCTGGCACAATAGATGGCTGTCACATACAAATTGAACCTCCAGCAAGTGAAGCCCAATGTTATTTCAACAGGAAGCGGTTTCATTCTGTTCAGCTGCAGGTCACCACCAGGGGAAGTACCTTGATATGTTTGTTGAGTATCCCAGGTCTGTGTATGATGCCAGGGTGCTGAAGAACAGCTCTATTTACACTGGAGGCCTGTATCCACCTGCAGGAAAACACATCCTGGGAGATGGTGTGTGTGTCCTTGTTTGAGTGCACACATCTGCCTCATCACTCCATACAGAGAGACTGAACAGAATCCTGCACAGGTTTGATTCAACACCAATGATGCTCGTGCACAGAACATTGTTGAGAGAGCCTTCAGGATGATGAAGACAAGCTGTGCTCCATCTTCTTCTTCTTCAAGGCCCTGGAAGTGAGTCCTGTCTTTGTGGCAGATGTTGTTGCATGCTGTGTAGTGGTCCACGGACATTGCGGATCCACAAATTGTGGAGGATCATGATGATGATACACTGGAACCTCAAAACACAGAAGTCAGCATCGTAGAGCATGTGTAGGACAATCTGACCACAGCTGTGTCACACCAGACGACCGTGTGCAGCTCTTCAAGAGCAGGATTACCTGTAGGACAGTTGAACAGGTTAAGACTCTGCAAATCAGTTCATGTTCTCATAGTGCTATTGTTTAAGCTTCTGTAAGTTATGAAGGTAATTTTAAGACTGTCAAATCGAGATATACATATATTAGTTATTTAAGAAATATACATATATATACATATATATATATATATATATATATATATATATATATATATATATATATATATATACTATAAAATCACGTAAATATGTATAAATACACATGTAAATAGTTAAATTTAAACGTGTGTGTATTTATATATACACATAAATATATTACACTCATAACTGGGAATTAATATTACAGTTATTTAAAAATCTAGCAACATATCACATAACATATCATACCAACATATTTACAAGTTTAATTTTACAAATGTATTACTGTATCCCTGGGGTAAATTTTAGATTTCCACTGTTTTTCACTCATTTTTGATACCCAAATGTAAAGTCCTCATCTTGTACACATACAGTTACTGAACTGAAGCTGCTGAAGTTTATTTTCCTGACATTATTATAGAAACGTCTTAAGAAATTCCCTTTTGGTGTTGCTTTAAGCTCTATTATACTACTTTATGAAAATGTTAATGTGGTTTTGTCTGAAGCTTTGTGCTCTTATCCATGTAGAAATGAAAAATAAATAAATAGAGAGAATAATTTTAAATGTGACTTGGTGTATGGGTATTTCTCTAAAGTGTGGCACCCATTCTAAAGACAACATTCTTCAGATGTTAAGATGTTGCTTGTTTAAAAAACAACTGGAAACGGCTACAAAATCAGTGTGTGCATGCATACAAGTGCTTCAAAAGTTATTTGCTATTAAGCACTTTGCAACTGACAAAATAGCAACTGGAAATACCTGGAAATTCATGTTATAATAAAAAAACAGCATAAATCAGTGATGATCCTACCATAAATACATTTAAAGGTGTGTGTAGTTAAGATTAAATTTAATTTATATACTTACTGAATTATGCTTTCCAGTGAGTAGGGTTTCATCAGTCTCTGTAACATCAGAACAGGATTCACACATTACTGAGGATTTATGATCAAACTGAGGCACCTATTAAGTTAAGTTATCCAACAATTTTTATCAACACTAGTAAAATGTAAATTAACTCGTTAAATTTTTTTAACTTTATCTCATTAAATTACTTAACGAGCCGTCTGTAGAAAGCAGCATTAACAAGCTGAGGCACAGCCTCTGATCGATAATGATTATTAAACATATTTTTAAACTCAATTTACAAAACAGTCTCATCCGTTTACAATGTGTAAAACTTTAACAAGTCAGTCGTTTACTTGGATTATGTTAAACAAGTAACGTTACACTTTAACCACAATGAACAGCGTTTATCCATAAGGTACTTACACTTCAAAACAGCGGCGTCACGATTTTCCGTTATTTTCGAATGTGAGTATGACGAGTCCTCTCCCGTGGCCTCATGGGATAGAGTAGTGTCCATCCTATGCATACTACGGAATTCGGGCGGAAGTAGTAGGCCATCCGGGTACATTTCGCCTACTGTTTTTCGAATACTAAGAATTCGGACATACTACTTGCTTCACATACTGTTTTTCGCCTACTATATAGTATGGAAGTATGCGATTTCGGACGCGACCATACTGCAAGAATTCAGCAGTGTTTTGTTTTGAGGGCACGGGCAAAACGTAAAGATAATGTCGTGGTGTGTGTCCATTGCAAGATAGAGCTGGCATACCAAAACTAGGGCCCTATGATTTCCGCGATGCAGAAAACGCGGAGGGAATCGCGGAATCCAGTCATAAAAACGGAATTTACAGTTTAACGCGGAATGGCACGGAATTTGCCAAATTTTGAATGAATGAATCAAAAATAGGTCATTGCACTTACATCAAATCACGATATGGACTAATATCTGTAAATATTAAGACGGAACAGTCTATTTAAATATGAATCCTGCATGTTCTGCGTTAATGAATGGCGCAGAAGCGCGTCTTCATTCATTAAACACACTGAAGCGCGCGTGACGGTGATTTCAGAGTCTGCTCTCTCACTAAATAAGGATGTGAACACATGAACCACATCTCCAGAACTGCTCTGACAGTCACTTCATGAGCATTTGACCGTTTGATTTGAGTAAAACTAGCGTCACATCACATACACAGAACTGTAAAGGTACGTCAAACCGTCAAAATAAAAGTCCGGTTAAAGGGTCATGAAACCCCAGACTACTTATTCTAAGATTATAGCAGAGGTGTTTGTGTTGTACATCATAGAAGACAATGTTAGCATCCGCTAATTTTAACTGTTGGAGAAAATTGGTTAATTTTAAGCTTTTTTGCTCTATTTCCATCTTCCGGATTTAAAATCTACATTGTGTTGACGTCACGATTTGTGACGTGGCAATGGACTATAGTACATTGATGAGTGTCGGTGTCTATTCAATTATTCATGAGATTGCATGTTCTTATCCTATGAGAAGACGCTTCGCTTTATTATTCACAACAACGTGTGTTGATTTGCTATGAAAGACGCATCAGACTGTGAAATGACATCGCACACATTAACAGAGAAACATTCATGGATCGCAGAAGAGTGTTTTTTCTTTGTATAAGAGTTCGGCACAAACGCGATTCATTCACTTGGTGAGTGTAACCGTTTTTATAGCTCTGTGACACAACCTGTCAAAAGGCTTATATAAACACCACAGAATAATATATATGTCTCATTTGTGAGTCGCTTTGAATAAAAGCATCTGCTAAATGACTGAATGTAAATGTAATATGTTTTCGATGCAGGGTGCAAATGGCTGTGCATTTATTTATGTTTCTAACTCGATGGTAGCGAAATGAAACTGTCTGAACGCAAAGCTGTGTGTGCTGTCTGTCTTCCCTCTTCCCCCTCCCCCGGTCCACTTTTTTAGCATTTTTTAAAACTGGTGAGAACTAACCAGTGCAGAAATGGGGGGTTTCATGACCCTTTAAAGACTATAGAGCATCACAGTCCCGCCCACAGCCGGTGCCGGAAGTAAAAATTCAATACAATTTCTGCATTGACATTTGGGAAATAAGCCATAAAAACGTAACCATACATGGTAGACTTAAAACCAGCTACGGCTGTACTAAGCGATAGTATATGCTCATATAAATGCCAAAAGTTCATGGGGCACTAACCTTGTTTTGAGATAAATGCCTTTTATTCGCGATGTCTTGGATAAGTACTTCATTACCCACAATCCTGAACAATGCCACAATCCCACAGTGATGCATCTGATTGGTGGAACTCGTGTAACTGTCTGGTTAAACCCCGCGAAGGTTCGTGAAGACTGAAGATCATTAGTAAAAAAATAAAATAAAGTAAAAACCTGTGTTGCGTTTTTGCACGGTAGACATATTAGTGCAATCATGAGCTCCTTGGCTGCCATGATGGCTTTTTTCAAGGAGGAAAACAAGTGTTCAAAGGGGTGAAAAAAACACGTGTAGCGTGTCCGAGTGTCAGCTTGTTGGTTTTGTAAGGGCCAGCATGAGGGACAAGACCTACAAAGTTTTGGTGAGTTTTGCAGGGAGGTTGGTAACATTAGTTAGCATTATCGTCCACTTTAGCTAGGCTACTGTAGCCTTCATACGGTATGAGTCATATCAAGCATTTTATGATGCCACTGTCAAAACAATATTTAGCCTAGGCATACCTTTTTGTGCATTTACTGAACATATGTGTAAGGCAACGACATGTGTTGACTACTAAGCGGTGATTTCAGTCAGGTACAAAGCACTGCACCATGTTGCTGACGTTATCGTTAACCGCTTTCAAACACGCACAAAATATATAAAATACACGATGATAAATATAAAAATCAATACACAATACCTATATAAAACACTATTTATTTACACAATTAATACTGAAAGAACTGCAATTACTGCACATTCACTATATAAAATATAATTCACTGGAGGAAAAAGTTCGCGCGGCCGTCGTTAGATTTGGAAGTCGCTCAAAAGGCTCGTTCGCGGCTGTGGGCTTCAGTCGAATTCAGTGAGGCGCGGTGGTTTATGGGATGAGTAGTTCCTTCGCTCGAAATGAAAATATGTACACAGTCTTGTACCTTTGACTTTTTTTGGATTTTCTATTACTTTTTTCACTTGAAATGATGTATGTTGTATGCTTATGAGTTCAGCCGTAGCTGGTTATCCTCAGACATGCTCTAAAACTCTTTAGAAGCTCTCTCGGGCTGTGGGCGGGACTGTGATGCTCTATTGTTCAGCAGAATGTACATAGCCTACTACTAAAAAAATAAAAATCAAAGATTTTTTTTTTCAAGGTTTAATAGCACAACATTTCTTTCATGTTTTATTTTTAATAGTAAATCCCCTTTGTTTACCAAAAAGTTAAGTTAATTTTCAATAATTAAAAGATAAATTAAATTAATGTTTTATGTGTTTAATGTGCATCTCAGAAAATGCTTTATTTAAAACCCCAACTGAATGGCACTTAAATGCACTTAATTCATCTGTCAACTTTATTCAAGATTCAAGATTCAAACAACTTTATTTATCCCCGTAGGGCAATTCAGTTTTAGTCTACCAGTCGTGTCAACAAGAAAAAGACAACACTTAATCCAGCATTTAGAAACACTGTCAGTAGTATCATATTGTATTTGGGTGCCAGAACAAGCAACAAATACACAGGCCACAATAAGTCCGAGCAGCGACCAACTTTATTGTCATTGTTCACAGTACAAGTACAGACAGAGAAACAATGGGTAATAATTAAATGTTTATTTTTGATGCATGCATTGCATTCTATGCATTTAAAAAATGTAAATATTTTTTTTCTAAAAAAGGAAACTGTCGGGTCTCGGGGCTAATCACCTGCCTTTTTGGTGTTTGTATGTATTTGTGTGTGTTTGGATGGTTTGACAGCTCACCGCGTCTGCCTGTTTGTGTTTTCCCCACCTCCTTTGTTTCCCCCGTTGTTAACCTTAATTGCTCGCCACCTGTTCTCTATGTTCTTCTAATTTTTTCCCCTTTATTATTCCCTGTGTTTCTCTGTCTATTGTCAGACTGTTGTTACTCGTACCAATAGCTCCGATCTTCTAGCTGTTCCTTGTACTCACCTTGTCGTGTCTTGTCCTCAGGCTCCAGTGTGTTTAGCTGTTTTCTCTGCCCCTTGTTCTTACAAGCCCAGAGCTCCTAGAAGCTTCCAGCTGTCATCCCTCCGGTCTCTGCGGTTATACGTACTACTGTGGAACATTACTCATCTGCTTTGACTCATCTGCTTCTCATCCTCTCACTACGAGTGAAACCTGTGGAACGTGACTCATCTTCTCTGCCTCCTCTGCTTTAATAAAGCCTTGAGTTTACCCGCATCTGAATCCAGCCTGCTTTCTCCTGACAGAACAGTCTGACCAGATTATGGATTCAGCGGGATCTGATCCTCTTCGCTCGGCTCTCGTTCAACAGGGAGATTTATTAGGGCAGTATGCCACCCAGCTCAACACCACCGCGCAGGATGTGGATGCTCTTAGTGCCCAAATCTCCGAACTCCTCACATGGGTGGATGGCCTTCAGCGAGAGGCAACGAGCCGGGGGTCCGTTCTTCACACCGGTATGTCCCACGATTCCGAACCCCATGCCAACAATCCGCCGGTCTACGATGGCGATCCTAACGCCTGCCAAGCATTTCTCTCCCAATGCTCGCTGGTGTTCTCTCTGCAGCCCCGGCGTTACGCAAATGAAGAGACCAAAGTAGCTTACGTCCTTACACTTCTTTCGGGCCGTGCCCACGAATGGGGAATTGCCGTATGGAGATTGCGGGCTCCCTGTTGTGCCACCTTCGCGGATTTTAGTCAAGAGATGGCCAAATTGTTTGATCGCTCTGCTCAGGGTGACGAGGCGGCGGCCCAGTTATCGCGACTGTCACATGGAAGGAGCTCCGTCACTGACTATGCCATCCAGTTCCAGACTTTAGCTGCGGCATGCGGCTGGAATGAGAGCGTTTGAATGAAACCCCGTTTTCTTGAGGGGTTGGATTTCACCATTGCTGATGAACTCCCGGCCATAGAGATTGGATAATCTCATTAATCTCGCACTCCGTATTGAGGGTCGTCTCAGCCGCCGCCGCAAACAACGGCAAACACCCGCCCCGTGGTGCCACCTAGAGTCCTCTTCAGCCAGTTCAGCCAGTTCAGCCGGCTGACAGCCCTCGGAGGAGAAGCCCATGCAGTTGGGTCGTTTACGGCTTACACCACAACAGTAGCAGGAACGTCTGTCGTCTATACTGCGGCAAGGGAGGCCTCTTCGCCCTTCAGTGCCCGTTAAAAGCCAGGGCCCACCAGTGAGGCGGAGAGTCCTGGTGGGCACGGTTCTCAGCTCTAGCTCTCCTGCAGCATGCACTCAGCTGCCGTTCCAACTCTCCTTCCAGAGTCGTTCACACGCTGGACTCGCCCTTGTGGATTCAGGGGCTGAGGGGAACTTCCTTGATGCTGCCTCTGCTCAACTTTGGAGAATACCGCTTATTCCTTTGGTTAGTCCCGTATCAGCATGGTCATTAGCTGGCCGTCCCCTTACCACTATCACCCATGTCACACCCAAGATAAACCTTCATATTGCTGGCAGCCATTGTGAGCTGATTGAACTGTTTATTATTGATTCCCCTAAGGCTCCTTTAATTCTGGGATACCCGTGGTTACACAAGCACAATCCACACATTGACTGGGTCAGTAATTCAGTTTTAGCCTGGAGTCAGTCTTGTCACGTGTCGTGTTTGGGTGCTGCCTTTCGTCCTGTCTCTGTGTATTGTGTTCCTCAGGAGGATCCCTCTGACCTGACTGGTGTTCCGGCGGAGTACCATGATCTTCGGGCGGTCTTCAGTAAGGCCCGGGCCACCTCGCTACCTCCCCATCGCCCCTACGACTGTGCCATTGATCTCCTCCCTGGCTCTTCTCCGCCTAAGGGCCGTTTATATTCCCTTTCAGGTCCTGAGAGAGAGGCCATGGACAAGTACATACGTGAGTCACTTCAGGCTGGGCTCATCCGCCATTCCTCCTCTCCCGCTGGTGCAGGTTTTTTCTTTGTTCAGAAGAAGGACGGCTCCCTGCGCCCCTGTATTGATTACAGAGGTTTGAATGACATTACTATTAAGAACAGGTACCCCTTACCTTTAATGTCTTCTGCTTTTGAATTATTGCAGGGAGCTCGGGTCTTCACCAAGTTAGACCTGCACAACGCCTACCACTTTGTGCGCATTCGGGAGTGGGATGAGTGGAAGACGGCGTTTAACACCCCTTCGGGACTCTACGAGTACTTGGTTCTTCCGTTTGGTCTTACCAATGCTCCAGCCGTTTTCCAGGGACTCGTCAACAGAGTGTTGGGTGACATGATTAATCAGTTTGTCTTTGTGTATTTGGATATCTTGATTTTCTCCTCTTCTCTCCAATTACACACCCAGCATGTCAGACGGGTTCTCCAGCGGTTGCTAGAAAACCAGTTGTTACTGAGTCAGTTACGTTCCTTGGCCACATTATTTCTACGGAGGGGATCAAGCCTGATCCCGCTAAGATTGAAGCTGTCGCCCAGTGGCCGGTCCCTGACTCCCGGAAGGCTCTGCAGTGTTTCCTGGGTTTTGCCAACTTCTACCGGCGATACATCCGGAATTTTGGTCAGATCGCTGCACCGCTCACAGCCTTAACCTCCACTAAGGTGTCCTTCAGATGAAACTGGGAAGCGCAGGTAGCCTTTGACATTTTAAAGTCCCGTTTTGTCTCTGCACCTGTGATTAGTCTTGGGTGAGTGGCGTCACTGGTTGGAGGGGTCTGTGCAGCCCTTCTTGGTCTGGACGGATCACAAGAACCTTGAATACATCCGTTCAGCCAAGAGGCTGAGCTCGCGTCAAGCCCGCTGGGCGCTCTTCTTTGCCAGATTCAACTTCACCCTCTCGTACCGGCCGGGATCTAAGAACACCAAGCCTGATGCCCTCTCTCGCCTGTTCGGTGCTCCGGGGAGGGAGTTTGCGGCCGAGGCCATCCTTCCTGAGGGGGTGGTGGTCGGGGCTCTATCATGGGGTATTGAGCAGCGAGTTGAGGAGGCCGGTCGAGGGGCACAGGTGCCGGGAGAGTGCCCGGCAGGCAGGTTGCCAGTGCCGGCTGCGCTGCGCTCTGAGGTCCTTGAGTGGGGTCACGCATCCAGGTTAGTCTGCCATCCAGGAATTCGGAGAACGTTGTCTGCCGTCCGACAGCGCTTCTGGTGGCCTACTATGGCCGCAGATGTTAGACAGTTTGTGTTGGCCTGCCCCACATGTGCCCAAAGTAAGCCTGTCAATCGCCCTCCTGATCGTCTACTGAATCCTCTCCCTATCCCTTCCCGTCCTTGGTCACACATTGCCCTTGATTTCGTCTCTGGGCTTCCTCCGTCGAAGGGTAACACTGTAGTTCTCACGGTGGTGGATCGCTTTTCCAAAGCGGTTCATTTTATCCCCCTGCCCAAGCTGCCTTCCGCCTGGGAGACTGCCCAACTGGTCTTCCGTCTCCACAGGTTACCGGTGGATGTGGTTTCAGATAGGGGTCCCCAGTTCGTTTCCCGGTTCTGGAGGGAATTTTGTAGACAGATTGGGGCCTCTGCAAGTCTGTCTTCAGGTTTTCATCCCCAGACCAATGGGCAGTGTGAGCGGGCCAACCAGGATCTAGGAAGAATGCTCTGCTGTCTAGCATCCAACAATCGAGTTCCTGTTGCCAGCAGCTCTCCTGGGCAGAATACGCTCATAACACCCTTCCTGTGGCCGCGTCAGGTATGTCCCCTTTTGAGTGTGCTGTTGGTTATAATCCACCTCTGTTCCCGTCACAGGAACCCAACGCAGCGGTTCCATCCGCCCTGGCTTTCGTCCAGCGCTGCCGTCGCACCTGGGAGAAAGTCAGGAGGATTTTGATCCAAACCTCTGGCAGAACCAAGACTGCAGCTGATTGTCACCGGTCCTCTCCTCCTGCCTATGTGTGTGGTCAGCGGGTTTGGCTTTCTACCAAGGATCTGCCTCTCCGGGCGCCTTATCGTAAGCTGGCACCCAGATTCATTGGGCCATTCCGCATCACCAAGGTGGTTAGTCCGGTGGCGATCAGGCTCAAGCTCCCTCCTACTCTTGGTCGGGTTCACCCGGTGTTTCATTTTTCCAGGGTCAAGCCTGTGTTCTCTCCCCCCCTTAATCCTGCTTGTAGTCGCCCCACCCCCCCACCCCCTCGTCTTGTGGATGGATCTCCTACCTATACGGTTAAGAGATTACTTGATGAGCGGCGCCGCGGCAGGGGGTTTCAGTATCTTGTGGACTGGGAGGGGTATGGTCCAGAGGAGAGGTGTTGGGTGCCGTCCCGGGACATTCTGGACCACTCGTTGATTGAGGACTTCCGGCAGCATCGAGGTAGGCCCCTACCCACATCTGAATCCAGCCTGCTTTCTCCTGACAGAAACTTAGTTGTTCATTTTAAGAGACCCAGGAGTCTTATTTTCTCTTGCATAATTAATATTGCACTTATTAAGCAAAAACACATTTTATCCGATTACTCGATTAATCTATGGAATTTTTGGTAGAATACTCGATTACTAAAATATTAGATAGCTACAGCCCTAATTAGATCTGGCTTTTGTTCACACAGCGGTCGTCACGGGTTGAACCCGGCAATGTTCTAGGTCACCGACCCGGGTTCAATGCCAGAATCAATCCCGGGACGTGTTTGCTTTCACACAGAAGGCGACCCGGCAATGTTCCGGCAATTTGCCGGGTCCGACGTGCAGTGTGAAAGGGGCTTTACTGTTAACCATTTAACAGGTTTGTACTGTAGAAGTTTTTTACCATTAAAATCACAGTAATGTTTTACAGTGTAACATTATATCAGTTAATGAAATGACGGTATTTAACTGTAAATTTAAGGTTAAATCTAAAATGTTGTTACTGTTTTTTTTTTACAATGCATGCCTTTCATTGAAATATCAATTTCCTTATCACCAAACTTTCCTGTTTTATTTCTATCCATATTCTGAAGGTTTTTGCATAGGCATTTGTTCATATATCATTCACCTGATTTATGACGTTTAATTCCATTTCCTCCCCCTACCTGTTAATAGTATTTTCTGATTTATGGAGTGAAAAAAAAATCCCTCTTCAAAGAAGAATTTCCAACCAGACTTTATCAAATGTTCGAACAATTTCTATTAGTCTACTAATATAAGTTTGGCTTGCACATGAACAATAGAACAACACCACTGACTGTGAGGTCAACATAAATGCTTCCATAAACTCAGATTGTTCACACGAACACCCATGTCTGAAAGCTCCAAATATGACTCGAAACATGAGTCATAAAGCCGAAATAGCCTTGAATGAAACCCGTGAAGAACGCCTCTGTCGATGTTGTCATGTCAATGATTAAAAACAGCAGCGCTGACAAGTTCTCCTCACCGTTTCTCTTTTTTATTTTCTGCTTCCTCATTTCTCAGTTTTTCCAGCTTTGGACAATTGTTCCTTCGCTTGATTATTGACTGTAAATACAATGATGGTTTAATATACAGTTGTATTGTCATTCACTCGAGTCTCACACCCCTCCTGTTCACTTCCACTCCGCGCGCTCAAACCTGTCGAGCAGCACAAATCTGGGCGCATTTGTTTTCCTCCCACTGACACAACAGCACTACAGGACTGAAGAAGTATGGAGCTGAGTAAACCAGAAACACAGAGAGATGATCTTTTCTTACTAAAGTGAATTATTCCCAGCGCTCGGAGAAGGAGGAGTCGAGGGATTATTGTGTTCTCTGATGGTAAATTCATTTGATCTCATCTGATTGCGTTACATATCTGCGCTCAGAATCTGTAGGCTACTATCGGTTTGTTAGGAACAATAGTCAACAGCTGTTTATACAGTTATATCGTGAGACTTCCATAGTTGTACTTCAATACCTGATTCACAACCATGTACAGTTAGGTTGTTTTGTTTTGCTTTATTTGTTTATTTTGTTTTGCCTTTAGTTTTAAAAGTTATAAAACCGATGTTATGATTTAAAATATTAAGATATTAACAAATGACAAGATTAAAATTAGTGTTGTCAAAGGATTAATCGTGATTGAATCACGAGTCAAAGTAAAAGGTTGTGTTTACGTAATATATACGTTATATATACAGTGTAGTGTATATATTTTGTAGATATAAATACAAATATAATATAATGTTATATGATATATGTAATACATAAACTGTTTACTGTATACATACTTTTAAAAAAAGTTTCACTTGGGAATTTCTAGTAAATTCCAAAATAATCAGAAAGTTGCACTGAATTAAAAATTAAATTTTGAAGTAGAAAAACTTGAAATAGGATTTTCTTGCATTGTATTGAAATAATCATGCTTTATTTACCATTTTAAAAAAATCATTTTTAACAATGTAGATGTATTTGTGTGGGGAAGTCGTGGCCTAATGGTTAGAGAGTCGGACTCCCAATCGAAAGGTTGTGAGTTCGAGTCCCGGGCCGGCAGGAATTGTGGGTGGGGGGAGCGCCGCAGCATAAATGGCTGCCCACTGCTCCGGGTGTGTGCTCACAGTGTGTGTGTGTGTGTGTGTGTGTGTGTGTGTGTGTGTGTGTGTGTGTGTGTGTGTGTGTGTGTGTGTGTGTGTTCGTTCACTGCTCTGTGTGTGTGCATTTCGGATGGGTTAAATGCAGAGCACAAATTCTGAGTATGGGTCACCATACTTGGCTGAATGTCACTTCACTCACTCACTTCACTTCACTTACATATATACACATATATATATATATATTAAATTGAATTCAATTTTATGCACACACATTATTTATTTACATCATAATATATTGTGAGATATGAGTAGGGTTTTTAATATAATTGTTCAATTATCTGAACACTGTTCCAGTTCCAAACCAGTTGCTGGATGCAGTGAGGACTCCTGAATGTGATCACGGGTGCTTTAGACACATTTTTCTTGACATTAGAGGCGTTGACTGATTGCAGTTCATTCCATGAAGGTGCAGCAGATGATGACTGTACTCGAAACACACGTTCACTCACGTCTTCACAAGCATAAGCAGCAGCTGCTGCAGCAATTTATTTTCATTAATCAGTCATCAGAACAGAAACATCCAATAATCTGCTTTACATATTATGTAATTAGTATTTTGCAACAACCTCAATGAAACCCAGATTGCAGTTTGCACATACTGTAGCATGGTGTGTTTTCCTGTTTTACAAGCTGACGTTTCCTCTATTTTGCTGTCTCTTCTTCTCTGTAGGTTTGGGGTTAGTGCAGCGTTCCTCTGCAAAATACACTCACTTCCTGTAGCCAGTGTCGTGCGTCTGTCACTCTATGTTTACATGCTTTTAGAATATCTGATTCCCACTAGTGTTAGATAACTCTGAAAAACTACATTGAAAGTTACTTCTTTAGCTTCCAAATCATAATTTTAAGTAATATACTAATTTAATGGTACAATACAATTTAGTTTCTCCTTATAGATAGATAGATAGATATATACACACTCTCATGTGTTTAATTGTACTGTTATTTAAATAAAAACAATTACCTAGTACTTCTCTTCTACTTCATCCCTTCGTACTTGTATATTTTGTCTCTGCTTTCTTCATTAAAGAATGTATTGAACTAAATCTTCACTTAAAATATTCAGTTTTGAGGTCGTCTGCTGTTACGAATCTTGACAGTTTCTCTCATCTCTCTCTCAGACACACCTGTGGTTCCCCTGGTTTGTCTGCATTCCTCTGTTTCAAATATTTTGTGTTGTGATTATAGTAGTCCCACCCCTTTAGAAAAAGTCACATTTGTAAGCTAATGAACAGTACATTTTGTCATATTCCTCTTATGTAAATATAAATGAGTAGATTTCAGGGTAAATACTCTGAAAGGGCCCTTTTCTTCATGCCCTTTTATTCTAAATGTACACTGCCTATAAGTGACACACTGGCTTTATATCTGTTTTGACTTTATTTCAGTCTATGCTTTATATACTGCACATATAAATGTTCTGTAAATCTGCATGTTTAGTTTTGTTCTCTCTCTTGAGTTTTTGGCTTTGTTCTGTATTTTGTTTTTCTTTTATATTCTAGTAAGTCTTTGTTTTGATTGTGTGTGTGTGTGTTTGTGCATTTTTAATATTTTATATTCTTATCACAAGTAAGTCTTTACACATAGTTTTGCTTTGTTTTGTTTTAATGTTTTGTTTCATTGTATTGATTGTTTTCGATTTTTTATTTTTTATGTTCATTAATTTTTGTTTCGTATTTTGTTATTTAAAGGGGTCATATGATGCGAGTTCAAGTTTTCCTTTCCCTTTGGATTGTTGCAAGCTCTTTGTGCATAAAGAAGATCTGTAAAGTTGCAAAGACTAAAGTCTCAAACCCAAAGAGATATTCTTTATAAAAGTTAAGACTCGTCCACGTCCTCCTAAAACGCGTCATTTAAACACGTCTCCAATTCTCTACATCACTGTGTGGGAAGATTTGTATAACGCTGCTCAAATGTTCACACAAAGAAAGAAGGCATAACTTTGATTGTCGCTGTAGTATTGTTGTTGCTGCCACGTTGTGGAGACGCTGTGTGTTTCATTGTGAAAGCGAAACTACTTTATTTGGTCTTCCAAAAGAAGACACAACTAGAAATCAGTGGTTAAGTTGTATTTACAACATTGTTCCAGAACAGTTCTAAACAAATATTTAGATGTGTTCAGCGCATTTTACGTAGGACGAGGACTGTTTCCTGGAAGAGTAGCCTACAATGCCATTGTTCTGACAAATAATGCTGACTCACAGCCTGTAAGTAAGTTTTCATATTTAAAGGATTTGCCACTGATGATTCAAACGAAAGTTCAGAGCAGGGGAGTAGAGCCCGACCGATATATCGTTTAGCCGATATTATCAGCCGATATGAGCCTGTCGCTGAGATA
This sequence comes from Carassius carassius, assembly GCF_963082965.1. Lineage (NCBI taxonomy): Eukaryota > Metazoa > Chordata > Actinopteri > Cypriniformes > Cyprinidae > Carassius > Carassius carassius. The sequence goes on from NC_081794.1 coordinate 4,093,229, forward strand.
ACGCAGATTAAATGCTTTCTGAATAGTGTAATTACTTAGTTTGTCCAGCAGAGCATGCTCAATTGTTTGCTACAGTGACCCAGGTCACTGTACAGATGTGCGGATGAGCTCAAACTTCACACTTATTATCACTTATTATCAACCCCCCACCCACCCGCACCTATATTTGATTGTCACATTACAATTATTCTAATTCTTAGTTTTGCATGGTAGGATATGATGAATGGATGGCTTATTTTTAACAGCAGATTCAGTGACGTTAGAGCTGATATGTGCATCATGGCACGTGTCTGCAGCACATTAAAGCCTGTGTTTACGGCCTCCGGATCACTGCCGCTCAGTCAATGCTGGTGTTTAAACCGGCCAGTGTAGAATACAACCCATTATAACAACGGCTATAGAATACCCAAGACATGTCACTCGTATAGACTAGTTTTAAATGGGGAAAAATGCAACACTCAATTTGGCCACTCTATCGAACGAAGCCCTGCCTTCTGAGCAAATCAGCATGTCACTGTAGCTGCCGTTATAAGTCTCGGTTTCGCCTGAGAGGCGTTTCAAAAATGGCCGCCAAGTGACATGACTAGCCTTAAACTCAGTTACTGGAGGACCAGAGCCCTGCAGAGTTTTGTTCCAACCCTGCTTCAAAACTCATACCATGTAGTTTTCAAATAAGCCTGAAGGACTTGATTAGTTGGAATCAGGTGTGTTTTAATTAGGGTTGAATCTAAACTACGCAGGGCTCCGGCCCTCCAGGAATTGAGTTTGACAACCTTGCCATAAATGGACTTGGATTATAATCAGTGATGTTGATGCCTCGTTCTATTTATGACGTGCTGACACAAAGTTCAAATGATTTTCAGTGGTTGCTTTGTGGCGTCCTGTTGCGGCGCAGACACAATGTCAGCATAGTTCGTCAGTGCAGTCTGTAACGTAGCAGATTGAAAAGTTAGTATCTTTTTGCAGTCCAGCAGACGGCAGTGCGGTGGTGGCTTGAGTCGGTCGAATGGTGATTTAACGCTGTGTTGTCACCTAGTTGGTGAGACTCAGTGCTAAGTAAATAAACAACAATGATCCTGTCTTTTACTCTCACAATAAGCGTATCATATTAGTTTGCTACATTAGTTAATTGCACTGATGTCAGACTCTTTTTGAATAATAAAGTTTATTGTTAAATACCCTGCCTCCACAACATAGGCCTATGTTTGTCATCATTATAAGTGTTTGATCACCACATTCGAGTTATCATTGCAAAAAATGCTTATGTATATATATCCTGTTTAAGTGTTTATGTATATTCTGTATATGCTATGTACTGTATGCTCTAGTGTAGAGTAGAGCTTGTTATTTGTCATTTCTCCGGTCACAAATACAGACATGGTCTTATGTTTACGTGGTGCGATGCAACGCAATGCTTAAAAAGACAGTATAAGTCATTATAACCAGTAATTATGTCACCACTGGATGCTACAAATGCTTCGTTTGTAATGGGTTTTATTGGTTTTGTGTCGTTGCGCTGGGACACACGGCATCACAGTATAGAAAGGGGTGTAATATTTCCTTGACATGCTTGAGGCATTCAGGCCAATCACAGCACACTGGATAGCTGGCCAATCAGCATACACCTCACTTTTTAGAACAATGAGCTTTGTAAAAGTCAACATGTTTCAGAAAGGCGAGGCATAGAGGAGCAACAATAATGTACAGTATGTGGAAAATAATGTGTTTTTTTTAACCTTAAACTGCACATTTCATTACACCAAATACACAAAATAATGTTATTTTTTAACATCACATGACCATTTTAATATTCAATGTTCTAGCAAGTTGGCTGTTGTTTTGTTTTGTGTTATATATTTAGTGTTTTTGTTTTGTCTAAACTTCAGATTTTATTCATACAAATTACCTATTGTTTTTTTTTTTTTCTCCTTTATCTTCAGATCTCATGATGACTGTATACGGACCCTAATTTCCTGTTTGCACTTAACACCAGCCACATAACGTGTTTGGGATTATCAGAAGTGGGCCACTATGTCACTTTCACATCAGGTTCTGGTGAATTATGAATACAAGTACACTGCTCGTGATGGCAGAGAGGTGTCCATCAAACCCAACGAGCACTACATCCTAGTAGCCAAGACCAATGAAACCTGGTGGCATGTTCGGAAGGGTGAAACCGATAAGCCTTTTTTCATCCCAGCAACCTATGTCACCGAACTCCCACCTGAGACCGACCAAACCCCACCGGACCCTCCAGAAGAGTTTAGCGGAAGTGAATACCTCAAGTCCAACTCAGAGACAGCTCCTGATAGACTTCCTACCATCATTGAGCCCGCTGAAGTCACACTCCGAGTCCCTGCCTCTATAAAACGAGACACGGAGAAGGATGGCCATAGAATATCAACATTTATTATTCCAAAGGAATTCTTTGAACTGAAAGGTTTGGATCCAGATCCAATAAAGACTGAAGCAAAGCCCTGTCCTGTGCCTGAACTCCACCTCTATGACAACATTAAGGACATGCCTTCCATCCACACTCCTCCAACTAATGGGGAAACACCACCCTCTATGTTACTGCCACCTCTCCACACAGTTAACACACCTCAGTCCCCCAAAATGGAGATAAAGTCAACCGTAAATGCAACAGAAAGGCCTCAGGTGGACTCGAAGGCCCTAGATCAAGATATTCAGATGCTCAATAGAGCTGGCTGTGGTGACGTCTGGAATGACATTAATAAAGATGAGAATGTGTACGAAAGTTTGGATACAGCAAGAGAACCAGAATCCTCAATAGCCAAAGATAATATGACTGTAAAGCCTGTCACACCAGATAAGAATATGGTAAGTAATATTTAATGTACTAAGTAAAGTTAAACAGCAAATTCTGATTATGTTGCAAAAAATATATATTCTGTACTATTCTATCCTCCTTGCAATGACGTGTTCTCTCTTGACAATCAATGAAGCCTTAGAAGAAGCCTATTACTCCATTATGAAATACTGCATACTTTAGTAAGTATATGCTCAGTCTGAATGATTTAGTTGCTTTTCTTGAACACACGGGGGCACTGTCTGCAAATAAGCTCTGAGCCTACAAAACCAAAACCAAAACCATGGGGAAGTGATGATGTCTCAGGTGTCCAAAAAAAGAAAAAATGTGTCTGTCCCTAAAAGTTGGTGTAGAAATACCTGCATTATATCAACGGTTGATTGATGGAGCTAAATATAGTATTGTCCTTTCCACATTTCAGTGTATTAAGTAAAATTTTGCTTTTAAATAATTATTCACTTAATTAATTACCTGTAAAAATACGGTTGTTTTAATGCCTCTGCATTATATAAAAACATTTTTCTTGCAGGCCTACTATATATAAATGCTAGGAGGACAGGGACATTTTAACCCATAGGCCTAATTTCAATCAATTTAAATATTTTAATTCACAAATTATGAACATTAGGTAAAATTTAATTTAATCATCTGTTATTTTTAGCATTATGAATTAAGAGACAATCCATTAACAAATTATATTTTAGGGCGAATGTTTTGAGAGCCAGTTGCATAAACTTAGCCAAGTGTCTTAAAAACTAGTCTGACAGCAGTTAGCCAAGTGTTAGCTTATCAGTCTTATATTTTGTATTCAACTTAGTTTTATGTAACTTTTTATTATTATTATTTATGATCAGTCATAAAGAAACTTGTAAGACTAATCTAAATCTTTCCTACATCTGGTCCAGACCACACAAGAACAGAAAAAAACGTTACGGGAAGAAATTTTGTTCATAACTTTTAATTGAAAGGAATTCGTCTGGTGCAGACCACTGTTTTGGCGCCCCTACGATTTTAAAGACTCTAAAGCAACTAAGCGCACGCTTTGTGGCATACTTGTGATATGTAAACCTATGTAAATTATTAATAAAAAATAGTAACTTACTCTTTCTGTTCCGGTCCTAACCGCACGCTCGAGCGAACTACTGTTGCTATGGTTACAGACTCACTTGTTTTGTGTGGTACGTTAACTGAAAAAAAGACGTTTGAAATGTTCCTCATTTGATAAGCAAAATCAAGCTGTTCTTACTGGCCAGGTATGAAGACTCAGACGGGTCAAGCCCCAATCGCTTTCTAATGAGGACAAAAACGTATATAGAGTTAGCTGATATATTTCTACGTTTGAAGAGAATGTAACGTATAGTTATTAGCGATGTTATGACTCTTTAATCAAACGCCCTGTCAGACTCCCATCTCTCTGGAGCTCCCTGCCAAGTGATCTGCATGTTAATGGTTTGCTTGTCTGTTTGTGTGTACCGGCACAGAACCGGCTTCTTCCTCCGTTTATTAATCGACCAAACCGGGCTCAAGACGCTCTATACGGTGCGTATGGAAAACTAGTCTACTAGAATTAGTACATAGTTTACCTCATTATTGTAATTTCTTTTAAACCAAAACATGGTGCACGTATCTAAATATAAGCCTGCTAATTTGACTGTGTATGGGGGAAGGGGTTTTCAAGCATACTACCAGAGTCAAATGAAGAGCACAACAGGTTAGGCGAGTCTCTGCCGAGTGCCCTAGTGAGTGTGAGTGGCACTGTAGGGAGGTACAGTACCTGGCATTTGAAGCCACGCACACAAACACACCTGTTTCCCTGCGGAGGGTAGATTAAAGCACGGCAGCATTACAAAGATGGATTATAAACAGACGCTTGCTATCGGTTGGAATATCGTTTGCAGCTTTTTGTAATCTAAGAGTTTGGAGACGGGACGCTTTCACCTGTGCAAACACCTGCTGTGAGGTATGACAGAAATATCCTGCGCTTCCTGCTGGGAGGGATGCGGGGAGCACTTTGGGTGGATTTCTACTTGCATAAAATAAGGGATATCATGTTAACGCGAAAGAGAATATCGAGATTACATTAGCAAGACCCTACTTAAAATTGAAATGCATCCAACTTGAATGCAACTCTTCTATTGGCCTATGTCTTCTGTTATGTTGTATTATGTTAATTTCCAGATTACAAGTCATTTGTATATTTTTGGGCTTAAAGACAGAAGATTCTAGGTGGTGCTACTTTCCTGAGATTGTAGGAACAAAAAGTAAGTAAAATAAATAAATAAAGGGCAAAATACATTTTTTTTTTAAAAACAGTAATAACTAGCAGAATCATATAAAAAACTGAAATGAGTTACTAATAAGTTATTAATAATAATGTATAATTTGATTCAAAATATCATTGAAAATTTTCCCACATCAATGTATGGACAGTCAAGTTGAGTTTTGTACTTGGTATTTTTGAATAACTAATTATTTATATTTGTGTATGTGTTTGAAAATGTATTAATTTGATTATAAAAAATTATTAGATAAATTATTAGAAAGTGTATTTGTTCTAGTATTTATGTATTGGTTACACCACTTAACTAATTCTAAAACTATTTAAAAACATAGATTATAATTTCTAAGAATTTGGGCATTTTGAAGTATGTTTTTGAGAGTTTTCTCTTTCTTTATCTAGACACACTTATTAATTATTGACCCGTATAACAAAATTCCATGGTATTACCATCTAAAACATCACTGTGACGTTATACCTCCATAGTACTTTTTGCTAGGTATTAATTAACATCACTCTCTGAAATTAGTGGCCAGTCAGTGTGTGATTTACACACACAGATGTCATCATTGTGCCATACTACTACTCAGATAATTGTGCATAAAATGTAATTTTCTTCACATCTTTCCTAGAAGTGTCCATTTCAGCATGTCTGTAAGTCTGTTCTGTCTTCTCTATGGGTTTTAGTTTGGTGGGATAGCACAAAAAACTCTGGAGTCCCACCAGTGAAGTTCTGGTTTCCATAGCGATGGTGGCTTCAGCGTTGGCATGGCTGAGGGGCCATTCAGTTCGGCGGGCACAATGTGTAGCGCTGGTGTGCAGTCCCGGATATGTAGGTCAGCTTATGCTAAAGCATCTCACACAGCGCTGTGCAATGGAAGACCTCAGATCCTAGTGCATGTGCACGACTGGAGCGTAGCACGGGAGTGAGTGTGAGCAGCAGCATAGGTGGAGTAGTTTAGGATTATGAGAGATGCAAGTCTGTGCCCAATCGAGTCCTGAAAATTTAAAGTGATGCTGATTATGTAAATGAATTATTTGGCATCCCCGTTGGATTGTCTCTACTTAATCATTAAAACTTTGCAAAAGCTCCACTCAGCAAAACAATCACAATCTTAAAACTGTGCATACTACATTTTTTGTCAGTGCTTTGCATCTGTAATTCTTGTTCAATTACAAAAATTTTTATGTGTTATAAAATAACCTTTAAATATGCAAATACAAATTCTTCAGTGCAAAAGGTCACTGATTAATTATGGTGTTGTTTCTGAGTTGTGTCTTCCTGTAGTGTTTATTTCTCTGTGGCTGTTGCTCTGAGCTGATGTGCTCATTAATGTCTTTGCGCTTCGTTTAGTAATTAGGACGGCACTTTATAGGTGGGGAGATTAATTTTAGCACAGTAGTACACTGATGCAAATATCCACAACATATACTACTGTGAACATTTGTTTGAAACCTCCAGTAACTCCCTGCTGTATGTTTAGTGCTGTCAACGTTAACGCGTTAACGCATGCGATTAATTTTTGTCTGGTTTAACGTGTCAAAATATTTAACGCAATTAACGCAGCATCCGTATTTTCTGCCATCCGTTGGCTAGCTTTACATTATATGATCACACTCTTATTCATTTAAATGCTTTTAATCATTTCAAGCGCGGCAAGACAAAAGAGAATGCGCTGTCTGTGAATGCCCTTATGTGACACATACACGTACACACACACACACACACACACACAATGCATAGACAGGGCGCCAGAATCCAGTTCTCTTAAGCGCTTGAACTAACAATAAACATCCCAAAGTGCCAGTTTTGTCGATTATCCTCATAAGAGCAATCTTAAATGATTTATATAAAGTCTAAAATGAACAAAAAGAGTTGTGAGAGAATGAGGCGAGATCCATAGACAGTATATAAACGGTGAGATCCGCGTGTCTGTCTGCTCTTAAAGGGACAGCAGCCAATAAAGCTTCCTGTCAGTAAAGTTAAAGAACAAAGGGAACAGAGAAAATGACTCGCTGCTCTTGACTAAATAACTTTTGTAGCTTTAATAAGGATTAACTATTTAATTTATAGTTTATGCAGTGCAGACTGCATATAACTTTGATAACTTTATTAAATATCTGTTTATTTCCTAACTGTTAAGACAGGAAGGGCAGGAGTAAACATGACATTTATTATGGGTTTATGTTAGCATTGTTTTAAGTTTACTTAAATTAAAAACTGTTATATTTTTGAAGCCTAATAATAAATGTAAAAAAAAAAAAAAAAAAATCAGTAGCTGTATTAATATCAGTAATACTGGCCTTCATTCATAAAAAGATGCCATTTAAACAAGTATTTAAAATTAACTGTGAAATTATTACATTAAAAATTATATTAAAAACGTACAAAAACATTTCTTTTTTTATTGCGATTAATTGCGATTAATCACAGAAAAAATGTGTGATTAATCTAGTTAAAGTTTTTAATCGATTGACAGCACTAATTATATTATATTATATTATATCAGCATCTCTGCTTATGGAAAGTACTTTCAGAAGGCCAAAAAAAAACACACATAAACTTCCTCAACAGCACTTAAGGTTCTCAGTTCTCTTTTGCACTGGACATGTTCGTGTATTCTGTGGGATTCCAGGTGTGAATAGAGGAAGTTTCCGTTTTTGCTGTTGGAGAATTAAATCCAATCCAAAAGTGAAGAATCTTTCATATGTTTATTTTTTGTTCTATACAGTAATAGTCAGTGGGATTTTAGGGAGCATAAAAGTTTCAGGAAGGAAGTGTAAAAGTAATCCATAGTTAGTTCCCAAATCAGTAATTTGAAACTTTATTGGCTTTTGTGTGTCACACGACTAAATGTTATGTAGGGCTGGGCGATATATGGAGAAAAAATATTTTTTATCTCTATATTTTAATTTTTTTTATGATATTCGATATATATCTCAATACGTTTGCTTTTGCATTTAAATAATACAAAAAAATGGGGGACGTAAATAAACTGGGATAAATATTTTTTGTTTTGTTTTGGTTTGCGTTTTTTTTTCTCTGGTTTAAGAGAAGCTCTGTGGCATGAAACTATCTTCCCACTGCCACTAAAAACCCACTCAGATGGGGAGCTATTTGCTGTAGCACACACACACACACACACACACACACACACATTCCAGCTCCAGAGGAGCGAGCATTTGTGTGCGCATGGTTGCCAGATTGCTTAAAATAAGCAAAACACCAGGAAGAAAATGTATTGTTAGGTTACTAACGAAACCCCGGTTTTCTGATAACATGAGTGTATCTCACTATGAGACCGCCTCAGGGCATGGCCAATCGCGGAAGCACCAATAAAACACCACGTCTGCCAACCATGGCAGACCAATTGCTGCAGCGATCAGGGAGTCCTGCCTCCCTGTATGTAAACCGCAGCTACCTAACATTTCATCATTCTCCACATATCTCTTCTCCGTGCAGGATAGGCAAGGAGGGCAATGTTTGTGAGATACCTCACTCATGTTATCAGAGAATCGGGGTTACGTCAGTAACCTAACATTCTCTTTCTAACATTCGTTCAGTATCTCACTATGGAATATAGACAACTTCCGTATTGCGATATGCTGACGAAGCAGACTAAGAAAGGCTGTGTAATTATCTGAATCATAGCTCCCGACAGAGGTGAAAACAGAATATTATGAGGAACTTGTCCTTTAGTAAAATTGCATTATACAACCTGACTACTCACTCCCAGAACTGAATGGGCCAGAGAGGGCTCTGTCATATCCAGTCTATAGAAACGAGCAAATGTGTGCGGAGACGACCAGCTGGCTGCCGTGCAAATTTCCTGAATAGAGATGCCTCTAAACAGAGCCCAGGAAGTAGCCATGCCTCTAGTAGAGTGTGCTCATAGTCCTATTGGGGGCTCCAAATTCGAATTATTGTAACATAATACGATAGCCTCCACCACCCAATGAGAAAGGCATTGATGGGAGATAGGTCTTCCTCTGTAAGAGTCAGCCCAAGAGACAAACTGCTGTTTGCGATTACGAAGTGTATGTGTTCTCTGAACATACATATGCAGAGTACGAACAGGATATAAACTGTGTAACCTTTCCTCCTCTGGGGATGCAAAGGGTGGTGGATGAAAAGCTAGCAGGTCCACTGATTGAACTGCACCAGTGTGATCAAACACTTTTTGGGTACGAACGCTGGGTTAGTTCTAAAAGTGACTTTTTGAACACCCAGACCGAACATCATACATGAGGAGTGAACTGATAAAGCTTGATGTTCACTCATCCTTTTTGCTGTAGTGAGAGCGAGTAACAGAGCCCTCTTTAGACCTAGTAGCTTCAAGGCAATTTTATCAATGGGCTTAAAAGGGGCAATTGAGAGCGCGTTCATAACCACGGAAAGGTCCTAGGGCGGGACCAGCTGCTTCGACACTGGGTGTAACCAACGTGCACCTATCATAATCGACAGACGAGAGGGGGCTGGCCAATAGTACCTGAGTTAATACCCACATGACATGCCGACATAGCGGACAGATAAATCTTAACCGTAGAAAAGGCTCTGCCCTTATCTAGAAGGTTCTGTAAAAAAAAAAACAGCACATCCGAAACTGAACACAGGAAAGGAACTATGTTCCTATCTGTGCTCCAAACCCTCAAACACCCTCCATTTGAGATTATTTAAAGAGCACGTTGAGGCAGCCCTCATGTTCTGAATTGTCTCAATCACTTTCGGAGGTAACCCAGCTGCATTCAGATTTAGCCTCTCACGGGCCAGGCCCAGAGAGCTAGTTTCTGAGGGGAGGGGTGAAATATTTCCCCCTGTGCTTGTGAAAGGAGATCCCTGCGCTGGTAACGGCCATGGCTGGTCATAGAGCAGTTGCGCAATCTCCACAACCTAAAAGTCTCCCTGGCCAGTATGGTGCTATCAGAATTATTACATGGTTTCGTTTCCAATCCCTTCGTAGTGTCTGCTCGATCAGGCTCAATGGAGGGAAAGCATAAAGTAACATGTCTGGCCACTCGTGGGGTAGAGCATCCATACCCAACGGTGCATCGTTGCCCACCAGAGAGAAGAACAGGGGACATTACGCGTCTTCGCGCAATGCGAAGAGATCTACGGCGGCCTAGGCAAATCTCTGCCACACCATGAGCATAACTTGGGGGTATCGTCTCCACTTCCTGTACAGAGGATTCCCTCTGTACAGTAAATCCAGTCCCCTGTTTATTATTCCTGGAACATGTGTCGTGTTCTTTCGCTAACAAGTGAAGCTTGTGAGAACACACTCCTCCCTGTCTGTTTATGTAGGCTATCACTGTTGTATTGTCTGTCCTGACCAATACATGATGATTCTTGAGAAAATGCACAAAAAGTCTCAGAGATAGTAACACTTTCATTAGTTCTAGAAAATGTGTGTGCTTCTCTCTCAGTGCCGGAGACCAAACTCCCCTCACTGTTCTGCCCTCGAACACTGCCCCCCAGCCCGTGCATCTGTTGTCACCAGTTTTCTCAATAGTACAGGACCCAGAGGATATACTGTCCTGAGAAAAGACGGGGCTCCCCGATGACAGAGAGCGCTCATGCATTCTGGTGAGACACGCACTCTGTGGCTGAGACGGCTCAGATATGATGAAACTCTGACTCCTCCGTTCCTTAATGGTGTCAGAGCCTCTTCCACACATTTGGTAAATACCCTGGGTGCCAAAGCCATGCCAAAGGGGATCCTCATATACTCGTATGCTGTGCCCTGACAAGCGAACCTCAGATATTTCCTGTGAGCAGGAAAAATATGCGTGCTGGAGGTCCACTTAGGTGAACCAACCCCCTTGACGAATACTTTGACACAAAGTTCTGAGCGAAAGCATTTTGAATTTGTATTTTCAGCGGTGTTTGTTGAGGACCCGTAAATCTAAAATGGGACAGAGACCTCCCCCTCGTTTGGGAATCACAAAATAACGGAAGTAGAAGCCTGTCTGGCTTTCCTCCATTGGAATCATTCTTATCACTCCTTTTCTCATTAAAGAGGATATTTCTTCCACTAAAACCTGAGCTGCTTCCCCTTGGGCCACTGAAATTACCACTCCATTGAACACAGGAGGTTTTACAGCAAATTGAAGTCTGTATCCTTTGTCTAACATGGTTAAAACCCAGGCATGAACTCTGTTCTCTGCTTGAGCAGCGAGTGAGCCCTTCTCGGCTTCGCTCACTAGCGGTGCTGTGGCACCCTCTATTGGCGAAGGGGGGGGGGGGGGGGGGGGGGGACTAACACTCCATTGAAGGAGTTATATTGGTTATTTTTTTTGATTGTTTTACTTTTTTGTGATATCTTTTTATATTTATCCCGCTCTGTGCCCTCAGCCCTTGGCTTGGATGCGACATAGAAAACTTTTTTTGTGATAGGATGCTTATGAACTTTTGTCTTTCCTCCCTCAGAACAAACCTCGTAAGTGGAGGGAGAGACATATCTTGGGGGCGCCAGGGGAACACGGGCCATTTTCGCAAGAACACTGGACTTTGAACTGCACTTTGCACACTTAAATTCCTTCTCCGTTTCCCCAGAGGAGGGAGAAAAGAATCGTTTTGAAGGGATGGGACAGAGAAACCCTGAGTGCTGTCTCCAAACCCTTCTTGTTGCCAAACTGATGTCTCAGGTTGACCGCCTCTTTTTGTTCCCCTGAGGAGGGGTCCGACCGGTGTTTCGCTGCTGCGGCTGCGAACAATTGTTTAGGCTTCACGAAACCAGGCTTTGACTGAGGGCCCACGCTTCCCGGCTGTTGTGGCGGAGCAGGACAGGAAGGTTGATAATCCGAATGACCTCCTCTACCTGAAGGCCTGAAATTCGGATGGCTAGGGTGAGAAGGACGAGCTGCCGGCTTTCTGGGGAGACAGACCTCGAATGCTTCTCCCGCAAAAATCTGCAATGACGCATATCTCCTCCCAAAGCGCTGGGTTGGGAGAACCGGAGTCCAGCTGATGCCCCATCTCCTCTAATAACTCCGCTTGATAGGCTGTAAGGAGGGACGTCGCATTCAAAGCACGTACGGCCAGTGTGGAAGATTTATCAATCTTTTGAAAAATGCCAAACAACGTGACAACTAGTACGGAGCTTTGCTGCGACAATGAACTTTTTTCCCTACTTTTTGGTGCGTGGTGAGCTAAATAGAAAAACGTAAAGTAGAAAACTCACCTTAACGCGTTAGTTATCTTACTCTAAGTGGCAAGTCACTTGACAAACGTTAAGAATCTGTTGCGTTTGGGACGTTACCTTGTGGCTCTGTTGATAAACTGTTTAGCAATAACTCCCAAAGTCTGCTGAGGACAGCTTCCGAAATCTTCATGGGGAAGATAGCGAGAATGACGAAATGGCAGGTAGCTGCGGTTTATATACAGGCAGGCAGGACTCCCTGATCGCTGCAGCAATTGGTCTGCCATGGTTGGCAGACGTGGTGTTATAGGTGCTTCCTCGGTCGGCCACGCCCTGAGGAGGTCCCATAGTGAGATACTGAACGAATGTTAGAAAGAGAACTATGTTACAGTGAAGCTCAAATTTGGGGAATTTAAATTTCATGAGAGTTCGCATAGTAGAGGAGTGTAGAGTAGTCCGCAATAACATGTACCCTTTTTTAACAATCGGCACGTTCTTTTGAGAAAGTATGCTTGAATTTGAAATATTCAAAATTCACGATATTGTCACATTTTACATCGTAGTCAAAATTATATGTTATTATCGCTAATATACGATATATCGCCCAGCCCTAATGTCATTATGTCATCACACAAGCACCAGTGAGGTTTTGAAAACCTTGATTGTCTAGGAATATCAGGTAATTTAATAAGTCTAGCTCAGCGATGTTTAATTGACACTTCGCGAAGAGCTTGATTGACAAGCGATCTGAGCAATCGTGATGCCACCGATAAATCTGCCATCTTGTCTGACAAACCAATCAGACAGGAGATTACATTACCTACAGCAGACTTAAACTTGAAAAATTGTGTGTATTGATGTCTTTCAGTTGAAATAAAATATCTATTGATGTTCATTCATGTTTATTTTTTGCTTTAAGTAATATAAAAAGATGATTGGTTCACGTGTGCCACTTGAACTGAGAAGTACAGCAATTAAAGAGCCACAAAATGGTATTTGTTGTCTGAATTTATTACAAAATTAGAACATTTGAAAGCTGAGACTGTTGGCTCTGCAGTGTATTTTCCACTGTGTGGATGTGTAGTGTGAGAGCGGCATGGCTTGTTGGGCATAGCAACAGTAACTAAGGAGGGTAAATTTTTGTGAAGGCTAGAAAATGTTACTTGTGAATTATATAGAATGTTTTTTTAATCCTGATAATAAAGGATGGGACCCACTGTGATAAATGTTGAACTTCCAGTCACCTCACTGGTAGTGTAAGAGTGTTTTCCACTCTTCTTAGAACAGGATGTGAAACTTTAGCAAGATCATGTTAACACATTTTTAGTGCGGCCATGCTGCCGTTTGCACTTAAGATTTTCGTCTGGTCAACAAAAAAGAGCAGCCTAAAAAAAACTGCTTTGCAGGAAGGACCAAAATATCATAAAGACCTACCATTTACCCCAATAGAGACCACCCAGAGCACTGCAGCATAGTTAATCACTAAAAATCTAGAATTGTGGTGATGAGTTTTTAATGAACAAAAACATTCATTATTCTTGTTAAGTTTAAATGCTTAAGGTTTTTGCATTTGTTACAGAATGTAAATGTGCACATATTTATGAGAGATGGGAAGAAAAGGTACCTGAGTGATGATGGGCAGATAATGACTGCAGTGTGCTATAAGCTCTTAGACTTTTAGTTTTCAATGAAGTAATCCAGGATTCCAGGCCATGATTGGTGATGTAACATGGAGGGGAAGCTGCTGGGTCCCCTGAATAGCCCCTCTGTAAAAATGTGTGTGTGTGTGTGAGAGAAAAGAGAAATAGGAGTTCAAGCCGCTGATTCTGCAGCCCCTATTTCATTGGTTGATAAGTAATTTGGTTAAGTAATCAGCAGCATGCCATCCCCTCTGTGCACCCTACAATCGCTTCTTTCGTAATTCATTATAGCTGTAAATTCCTTGGCTATCGACATTTTAGACAGAAGTGATGTTTCTGTGTAACATGCTGTTGCACTTTAGCCATCCTTTCAGTGTCATTTAAAAGCAGATGATGTTTGATGTACAACAGTCTGATGAAACATGTCTAAAGGACTTTCGCATTTCCAAATATATACTTCCAAATATGTACAGTAGATAGTATATTATTTTCTACATGAAGGCTACAGTCACATTATTTGGAACTTTGCTGCCTTCACATGCTCTTGGAAATTTTCTACTTCTGAAGTCGTCTGAAGTTTGTAATGAGTTTGTTGTATCCAAGTGGTTTGTTGTCAGATAAAAAAGGAATCACAAAGAAGTTAATTCTTGCCTAATTCTTGGGGAAAGCCTAAATGTATTGAAGATATTTAGTCAAACATTCTCAAGGTGCGAAAGTGGTAAGTGGTAAACTAATGACTGTGTCCAAACTGGTTTTCCTTACCACTCCCCCAAACAGATAGCCCTTCCTTCAAATTGTTTAAATGATTGGCTGTATCTACTGGCTGGAATTCCCAAGCAAAAAGAGTCACAGCAACACAGAATTAAAAAAATATGATCATGGCATAATCTGTTTGCAGTAAATAATGAACCGCTTACAGTGCACAAAGGATAGTTATACAAGCCTTCTGAATTATTCTTTTCCCTTTTTTTGGATAAATCATGCAAGCTGTGACTTAAACCCGGAAAATGTTACCTATTGCTCAGAGTTTTGTCTACACCCTGATTCTAACAGCGTGTAGTATCTGTGGTAATCTCATGGGCGGTTCAGTGCCTGAGAAAGTGTGTGTGTTTACAAAGGACCAGACTGTTTCTCACATTGCTTTGTCTGCACAGTGGTTTTCATAGTATTGATGCTTAAGGAGTGAAACTCTTAGCTGCTGTCAATCAAAAGCAAGGATTCCCTCAGGGTAGAAAATGAAATTGCAGAGTGTTATAAATAGTCCGGGACATTGCGTTACACATTAACTTATGTCATTCCTGCTTATTTTTGGTTTCTGATCTGGGGACCTTGCTAATGTTTCTAGAAGAGTTCTAAATGAAAGTTCTAGATGAGCTTGATCATCTAAGTTTTCTGTGTTTTTATTTAGCTCGACTTGGTAATATCCAGGTCATATAGCTGTAGGATGCTATGCTAAAGATTTGAATAACAAAACTTCTTGTGAATAGTAATCCCTAAAACAGGCTGGAGCATTTTTACTTTAGGCTTGTTCCAGGAACTGTTTATGCCTGGCCTTTGTCACCCACATCCATCATTAGAAGGAGGAAAAAAAGTTTGATCATAGGTGTGATATCCAAACTGTAGGATCTCTGTGTCTTCTCAGCCACAGTCAGGGACAACAGTGTTATTTAAAATTTGCAAAGATTGGATTTCAGATGAGGAAGCTGTTGTCCTGTTTTCTTACTGGTTGGATGTACAATAGTTGAGTAATTCCCCCTGCATATCCTAAACATATTTCCTGCTTTAAACATCACTAAACATCCACAGCTGAAATGTTGCTCAGCTCAACACAGTGACCCTTGTTCTCTGCTCTTTTTCATGCCATTTAAAATACACTTTGTTTTACCTGTCCATCAGCTTTTTAAGGCTTGTATACCTGTGTTGATTTAAACTTGAATCTAAACATCAATTGAAATAAAAATAAATAACGTAAAACTAATTTAGCTAGTTGCCAAGGCAAGATTTTTCCTTTTCGTTTAACTTTATGTGCTGAAAAAACTAAACCTAAATAAATAAAAACTATATATACAATTAAAAAAAATCAAAATTTAAATAATATAAAGATGCACAACAAAATTACTAAAACTGAATTAAAATTAAAGCCAAAAATCTAAAAATCAAAGCTAATACAAAATATTTATTAAAACTATAGTGTATTAGTATCTTAAGATACCTACAAGTCTACTCTCAAGTCTATAAAAAGTTAGAGATCCTAATATAACCTTGGTGTTTATCATATACGCTATTTATTTTATAGCAATAAACCCTGGCTGCTTATCAAGAATCATGTTTATTTAAATATCCCAGAGAAAGCTGATTAGTTTGTCAGAAATGTATTTTATTTTCCAATTCTACTTCCATAATATGACATAGATTCACATGAACACAGTATCACGTTTACAAGTGAAAGAGTGAGACTTGAATCCATTGGGAATTGATTGTAATATGAAAAGTGGGCGTTGCATACCAGAATGGAGCCAGTTTGCTAAAATAACCACTTAATGGCTATTTGGACACATAATTGCCCACGCAGGCTACGTTTATTATTACAAAATCATAGGGAAAGGACAGTTGTTTCAAGTTAATAAATTTTGAAGAAAGAGAAAGATTTCTTTAGAATAACATTCACCAATGATTCGTGATCAATAAGACCAGGAACATGTTAAAAAAAATAACTAAAGTCATAGATTTTTTTTAAAAAGAGTTATAAAAGACCAACTTTTGAGCAATCCTGTATTGTTTATTTACTTTTTTATTTTATTGGCTGTCAGAGGTGTTACGGTCAAACTGTGTAATTTTGAGGAAGCTGAGGAATTTTACTCAATTCAGTGACTCGTGTAGGTTCTGTTTCGATGAGGAAAAAGAGGAAGTTAAACAATTTAGACTTGAAAATACTTGGCATGATTTTTATATTTGCAAAGTTACCTGAAATCAAGCAATTACACACCACTTCTTTTTTCACCCATTGTCTCTTTACATATCTTCACATATTCATATGGTCATACATACCTCCGTCTCTCTCCATCCATCTGCTCTCTTCATTTGCCCCTCCCCCTTTCACTCTAGCAGAGTAGCGCTTCAAGACAGATATTCATTAGTGGCAACATCGGCTACGGACACCGATGGTGTATATGTTTGTATGAGTGTGTGTGTGTGTGTGTGTGACTCAGGGTCAGCTTGTTCACCATGATGCTCGCTGTTGGATAACTTAGAGTTTGAATGTTTCTGATCGGCTGTACTGACTGAGCTAAACAAAAACATGGTGGATTTCTACGCTAAGATTCGGACCAACCACCGACCTAGAAGCGCAATGCCTCTCTCTCTGAACACACAGGTACGTCCACAACCCATTAAAACTGGGTTTCTGAGCACGGAAATGCTCTTTGTTGTCACTTTGATGTGTTAAAAGTAATAAATTGGCTTGACAGTTCAATATGTAACACATATGAGCACATTCAGTGTGACACATTAGTTGGATTTTGAATGTAAGCGTGCTTCTGTTGTGTTGTTCTCAGTAAGGATGTGGTTTCTTCCGGTTGAGACACTCCCCGGCGTAGATATCTCAAATGCACTTGTTAAACATCATCAAATTCCAGTGTTTGTCACAGTAAAGTTTTGTAAAACTCTTTCAAACAGCAGCTGCAAGACCGTTAGCATCTCTGCAGTTCTGACCAGAAAAAGGACGTTTTGTTGAATTGTTTGGTCAGAATTGTTCCAAGCTTCCATTATGTGATGAAGAGGATACTGTGTAGTACCTGCTTTATAGGCTTCTCCCTATACATACACTGCCTCCTTGTCTTTTTCCTCTCAGTTAGCCTACTTGTACAATGACTTATACAGGTTTTGTGGCTGTCTCTGTTGGCCAGCGCATCCAGATCATCTAAATTTATCCCACAAAAGGATGGCATAGATTTAAGACTGGGGATTTCATCACTCCCTTTGCTTTAAACTGATTTAAAGGGATAGTTCAGCCAAAAAATGAAAGTTCTGTCATCATTTACATACCCTCATGTTGTTAGAAATCTTGAAAATGACTTCTGTGGACACGAAAGGTGACATTTTTAAGAATGCACCGGACGCACTTTTTCATAGGATGAAAGCTAAATAGTTAATAATGGTTCTTATCAGTGTGGGAAAATGATTATTATTTTTTATGGAGTTTTTTCAGTTACTTTTGTGTTAGAACATCATTTATTTGAATATGTTGTAACATTATAAATGTCTGTAGTCTTTTCTTACTAAGTTATTTCTTACTTACCCAGACTTTGGATGGTAGCTAGCTGTATTCATCATTGATAATGTTAAGTTGAGTTCATTAAATCAGCTTATTAGAATGATTTCTGAAGGATCATGTGACACTCAAGAGTGACTTGAGTGATGATGCTGAAAATTCAGCTTTGCACCACAGGAATAAATTATGTCTGAAACTAGATTTAAATAGAAAACAGTTATTTTCAACTTGAATAATATTCATAATATTACAGTTCTTACTGTATTTTTAATCAAATAAATGCAGGATATTTATTTAAAAAACTATAAACTATTTACCAGTAGTGTGTCACAACAGAGAAGGAAAGATAACTGCAACTTTTAACTTAACTAATAATGAAGACTTAATTTTCTGTCTCTCACACAAAGCTGTTAAAACTTAGAATATAGGTCATATTGGTAGTTCATTTTTTACTTAAACTGCCCAGATCCCCATTCACTTTCATAACATGGAAAATAGTGGCCAGTATTTAAACACTTCTCCTTTCGTATTCCACATAAAAAGAAAGTCATATGGTTTTGCACAGGTATGAGTTATGAGTTTGGTGAGTAAATGGCATTGTGATCACTCCGTTCTTCTTCAGTGCTTTATATGGTGGGTGTATTTGTGCAGCTATTGTTTGTGATGAGTATAATAATAAAGCAGTTTCCTGTCAGTTGATGCATTTTGGCATTTGTGGCTGAGAGACAGGCTTGGTCTCCACTAAAGACTGGTAAATATAGACCCAGGATGTGACGTGGTGGCACGCTACCTTTTACTTCCATTTTTGTTCTTTCTAGTGTCACTCTTGCACTTCTGTACCTTTTTCTGTCTCTCTCTTTCTCACAGACGTTTTTCAGGAGAGGTGTGTCCTCGTACAGGCCTCTCTCGAGGCTCAAGGTGAGCTTAGTACTGCAGTAAGCATATAAGCATCCATTCCACTGCCATCTTTACTCTACATGCATGTGCAGGGAGCTTCATGGGTTCTTCCGTATCATGTACTGGCTGGTGAAAAACTATTTTGTAATCCTTGTTGAGCACTGGGTGATAAAGGAACTTAAGAGTAAACTAAGGCCTATTACTCATTTTCAATTAACGGTTAAGTATTTGAACAAACCTCTAACCCTAAGTAGTAAATGTCTTTAAATGCATTGCTGTTGCAACATGCATAAGCATATGAATGACACCAGAAATTGTGTTATTTGCTGAAAAGAGAATCACACCAGACTTAAAAGTTGTTCTGATCACAACAAACTCACTGAAAAACATGCGCCTTATTACATGTCAAATGAAAACAATAAATGTTCTAAAATCAGCTCAAAATATCAAACCATGTTTGATATGGATGCCTGGATAGAATCAAAGTCTGTAGTCTGTGACCATCATACACTATACGTTATTTTCTATGAAATCTGTCAGTCCAAATCTGCAGACAGGCCATGACTTTTGGCAACTAGCATCGACTTCTCCACACTGTAAATCAGGGAAAAATCTGGGCAATAATCATGTAATGTATTCCAGCCTTAAGAGACCAGAATATACGCCTTCTGAGTAAAAGAGCCAATCGTTAATCGATAAAGTCAGCGCATTACTACAGAGGCTTCTAAAAAGTCCCAGTTGCTATAGAAACAGTCAGCTCTCTGAGACATGATCTTACGACTGAGCATGAGCACTCTCTACCCTTACGAAAAATACGTTTATTCAAGTGTGCTATTAGTATACTTCTTTTAAACTAAAAATAGGAAAGTGTGCTTTTAGTTTACTCTTTATGTACTCCTCAGACATTTAAGTATGCTTGACTTATACTTACAAAAATTCTATACTCCTAGAATCTGTGTTTTCATTATTATATTATACGGTAGAGGGCGCTAGTACACATCTTCTGCACAGAATTTCCAGAAAAACACAAGTGAAGAAGAAAAAAGAAGCAACAGATACTAACACATGTAATCTAACACGATCATCTGACATGAAACAGCATCAAAACTGTAACATTAAGGAATAAAATGTCGACCAATGAAGAGGTAATAATTACAGTCAAGTTTTGGGGTGTTGATCGACTCCATCTATGTTCTGATTGTGATTCTGAATCCAATTCATAGTCTTTTTTCAGCTTTTTGTTCAAAATGTTATTTCTTTATTTTTTTATGAAACTTACCCACATTAAAGTGTTAAAAAAATAACGCATGAAGCTAGAATAAAATGTTTTTGTTTACATGCAGATGCCCTGTTCTTTCTTTGGATGTTTTGTATGTTCAAATACTCATACAAGAAAATATATTCAAATTCAAACCTAAATAGGGACATAGTAGTATACTTAAAATATGATGTAAAGTTCACTTAAAGAAAACTATGAGTATGCAGTATAAAACTACTAAACTAGTAGTTTACTTAGACTATACTTCAAAGTGTACAAACTATTTCATTAGTAAACTATGGGTATACATAGAAGTTCACTTTTAGTATAATTGCAGTACAAACTACAAACATGGAGGTAAACTAGTTGTGTACTCAAAGTTTGCTACTGTTATACTTAAAGTATACTTTTATATACTAGAAAGTGGGCCAATTTATTGCCAAGGAGTGTTGAAACAGGACACTTACAAGTATACTACTAGAACTCTGATAGTTGTATACTTGCTACATATAGTATACTCAAAAATATACTTGAACTTTACTTAAGTATACTTAGTAAAATAAACTTACTTTTTGGTAAGGGTGATCTAACCCTTAGGGAAAAATAAGTTTTTTAATGCTGTTTGAGCAAAATAAACAACATTTATGATACAGTTGTTGTCAGATTGCATTGGTGATTTCAAATATGAAATTTAATCTTATGCTTAGTGTCAAGTTTTGGACAATTTGATGTTTCCCCATTCAAAGAGATAGAAGCTGCACTTGCATGCCTGAGAGGCGTTACAAAGATGGCCGCCAAGTAACATGACTTGTCTTAATGAGTATTTTCCCCCCCTAAAATTGACTTTGGTTATATGCAAGAACATTTTCTTAAAAATATGGTTGTACACTAAGTACACTACACATATTCAAATTGATTAAGACCGCTTTTTTCACGAGGATGTGCAGTGGTCATTGACCATGCCAAGGTGTTGCTATGTGGGTGTGAAGGTGTTCAGAATGGTTTTTAGCCACTGATCTATATATAATGTCCTCTATTATAGATAGATAGATAGATAGATAGATAGATAGATAGATAGATAGATAGATAGATAGATAGAATTAGAACATTCAGCAGTACACTCAAACCACATTGCAAAGACAGAATTTGTTTTTAAAACACATATAAAAATGTCGGCATCAGTCCCTTAACCACTGGTCTAGTAGCTCCTCGATGTCCATCACAGCAGTAGAACTACATACAGCATCACAAACACTGACAGTGAATCACTGTCCATCTGTAGGACCATGCAAGCTTTATCTGCTGGCGTTTTGGCCATCTGTAAACCGGACAAACAAAAAAGATGAAAAAGTTGCACTATCTCTTTGTGGTTTTCTTCTTTACTGTCGACTCTTGCTCTGTTTCCTGAGATCAGCACACACAGGAAGTGCTCTCTTTCTGTAACAAGCACATGAGACTTCAGGCCTAGTCAAATTCACCTTGTTAGATTGAACGACAGTGGTGTGTGTGTTGGGTTAGGCCCAATGTTCCTTGTGTTAGGGAGCGTTTGGTTTTGTTTCTCTTGCTGTGATGTGGAGAGTCCCTCCGAGCATGCTTCAGTTTGCATAGGAGAGCATTGTGGGAGGAGGGTGTGAAAGCAGACGCTCCATCCACTGTTTGTTTTGCTCGTTGTATAAATGACAAATTCATCTGTTTACATAAGGTCAGTATCATTGTGAAAGGTCATCTGAATCAAGTTACACATGTCTCCAGTCAAAAGCACACCATTTATATCATTCATGATCATATAATATTATATCATTTGATTTATCTTTATCCTTAGCTTCTGACCAGTTGACATTTAATTGTACTATCCTTAACAAAGAAGCTGATATGTATGTATGTGTGTGTGTGTGTGTGTGTGTGTGTGCATGTATTTAAAAAATATCACATATTTTATCACAGAAATTTATGATTTTTTTCATATTTTAAATCAAATCTAGAAATTGTCTTGAAAAACAGTTATTGCATCTAAACATGGGTGTCTAAATATATCTTTTATAGCATGTATTTTTAAAACTTTGGGTTAATATGTATAAAGATACATCAGTTTATATGTGTTTTTAATTTGTATTTCAATTCAATTTTATTTGATTTAGTGATTCATCTATGATATACATTTTTTTATAAGATTCATCTATAAAATAATTATTTTGGATCATTCATTTAGTATTATAGTTTTTGTTAATATTTTGAATTAGATTTTATTTGAATATTTTCTGTTGTTGTTTTATTGTAGTTTCATTTTTATTAGCATTTACTTAATTTATCTATATAGCTTTTATAAAGATTTTTTTATTTTATTTTTATAAGCACTTATCTAAATTAAAGTGGGAATTTTTGCTTTGGTAACTAGCATTTTTTATTTTATTTTATTTTATTTCATTATTTAATTTTATTAACATTATTTAATCATTTAAACAAAGCTGTCTTTGTAAGATTGCACAAAAAAAATGTCTTACACTAACAAACTAAATGACTCTTCATACATGAAAATATAGCTTCCTTAGTATTTTAAAAATGGGTTCCTTGCAAAGAGAGCATCAAATTTGAGTGTCTTTTGCATCAAGTCTGGCTTGTTGAAGTATATGCATTGATTGGTGTGATTTTTGTCCATCAGGTAGAGGATGACAGCGATCTCACAGCGGTGTATGTAAACCTCCCCCGGGTGCGACAGAATAGCCTTGACCCCTCCAGTACCATCGCCTCTCCATCACAGGAGTTCCCGGACCCTCCTGATACCCTTCTGTTAGACTCTGCGGGATGGCAGATCCATACTGACGACCAGAGCGGGCAAGAGTACTACTACCACCCCTCTACGGGCCGCAGCACCTGGGAGTATCCTCTCAGCTACTCCATGGAGTCTTCAGAGGGGACAGAGGAGCCTCGTTCTCCTCCCTTGTTCCCCCAGTCTCCCATCAGCCCGCCTCTAGTCCCTTCTCCTCAGAGGTGGAGCTCGGACTGGGAGAAGGTGCTGGATGAGAATAGTGGCAGGCATTACTTCTTCAACCCTGTGTCGGGTCAGAGTTCATGGGATCCCCCAGAGGACACCACCTCACCAGGGGAGTTTCTGGAAGATTGCCCGGTATGGAGGTTTTATGTTAATATTTAATTACCTTACTCAGATTTGACGTCATGTTTGATTTTACTTGGATGAAAACGAAACTGTGCCAGTTTGAAAGTCCTTCAAACACCCACTGTATAAAGGTCCTAGGTTATTTTCACAACTCACAATTTTCAGAACTGTTTTATGGAGGGGTTTTTTTTTTTGGAAAGAAGTTTCTTTAGCTTAACGATCACTATGTTGTTAAACAACATTACAATTTATTGAACACTGTATTCTATCCCTCACAGACTTGCTTCCATGGCTGTCAAGAAATTAAATATGGTGCTACCCTGACAAAAATCTTTAGCTTTTTTATAATTACAGTGGTTCTCAATAATTTTGACTCCACGGCTCCCATTGCCAAAAACAATATTCGAAGGCCCTGTGACTTTTGCAGTTGGAAATATTTTTTTACAATTTATATTTTAGAATAGAATAGATGTTTTTTTTTATTAATATACATAACTTTTCAAAGTCTAGAAAAAAATGATCCTTCTTAAATACAGTATGTATGTATATATATTTTTTTTTTCTTTTTGAGGGTATATTAGTTGGTTTTGGGATTTTATTTCATTGCTTATTTTTAATAATTTTAAAATATCTTTGGATCAGATCTCACACTGTCAACCTGAAAAATATGTTTCATTATAAATATCACGTAGGCCTAAATTATTTTATAATTATGTTTATAGTTTCATTCTTGGTGTCCACCAGTGGTTTTCAGACTTTTTGTCTCCATGACATGATCCCCCAATGCTGAATACCCCATAATAATAAAAAAATTAAATAAAAATAAAATAATAAAAAAAAATCTTTTTTAAATAACATTTTTAAAATATATATTTTTTTAATTTTAAAAATGTAAAATCAGATTGCATTATATATACAGGTATTTCAAGACAGTTATTAAGCAAATTATTCATTGCATTATTTTTGTAATTGAAATACTTTTTCTATTAATTCAACATTTCAACATTCGGCATATTTTATAGCTTGTTTCATCCTTATTTTTCTCTTTAGATTTGATCAATTGTTAATAGTAGACTAAAGTGTTATATTGACTATGTGACAAATGAAAATGCAAAAATAATGCAATAAATTGCAATAATATTTTCAAAACGTCTTCTCAAACACTGCCCTTTTCTGCCCCCAAAAAAGTTTAATAATACGTTTTATTTCCATTCTGGAAAAAAGAAATAAAAATATAACATATTTCATATCCAAACTGAAACTGTAAAAAAAATTTTTTTAATAGTTTTAATAATATTTGTATTGTCTTCTTTTCTCCCCAAAATGTAGCCACCACTTCCTGAGGAAGACTACCCAGCATCTCCAGATCTGGAGGAAGAAGCATCTCCTCTCTCGATGCCATCAGAGTATTCTTTGATTCATCTGAAGAAGGTCTCAATCCCCAGGGCCAGTCTGGACCCCAGCGTCCCACCAGGCTGGACCCTCAGCATCGACCCTGAAGGGACTTGGGTCTTCACGAGCGACTACACGCAAGAACAGGTAGAGGACACTCCACACTGACCTCAGTCCTTGTTCTGGACTGGATTACTCATTATTTGGGCTGATTAACTTGCTATTATTAGTGAGGTGTATGATAGTACGGCTGTAGGCTAGATTTGTAATTTGGTGAACTGATGAAGCATCTTGTTGACAGTGGATCAAGTCGATAGACGATCGAGGACGGACGTACTACTACCTTGAAGATGGCAGCAAGTCCCAGTGGAACTTACCTGAGGTACACAACTACACAGGTTATATGTTGTGTTTATTATACGTTTATGCACTTACGCTGTCTGCTTCTTTAAAAGCTTGAGGTCGTTAAAGTTGGGTGGATTCTGATTTGCTGTTAATGTTTTTATCATTCATCAGCTGGAAGTAATAGGTCTGTTTTCAGTGATATCGTTTGATTATAATGATCATTTAAACTTTATAGTTATTGTTATGGTGGCGTGAACATCTCTTAAAGCAGTGGTTCCCCGCAATCATCCATAACAGTACTATTTAAAAGCCCCATGACTTTTTGTGATATGCTGGTTAGGGACTAAATGGATAGTTCATACAAAACTTATTTTGTCATTTACTAACCCTCGTGTCGTTTCAAACCTGTATGACTTTCTCTCTTCTCTAAAACACAAAATTCAATATTTGAAAAAAAAATCATAGTAATTCTTGGCCATACTACGTATATCAAAGGGAAGTGAAACAGTTTGGTTGCCAAAAATCTTCTAAATATCTTCTTTTGTGTTCAGTAAAAGAAAGGAAGTCATACAGGTTTGGAATGACACGAGGGATAAGAACTTTTTCTAAGCATATTTTGCTCACATTTTATTCCCGTCATGCATGTTCATAAAATGTATAAAAATGGGCAAGGCTTTCATTTTCCTTATCCAAGTCTAGAAATCATACTTTTGGCATCCCCAAATGATTTTCTAAATGAAGTGAAAACACTAAATTCTGTATTTGGAAGAATGTCTATGTTGCAGTTTTACTTTTGTAAAATTGGATGGTCAAATTGAAAGAAATGCTCTCTCACACTTGCAGTACTCTGATAGTCCAGGACCATATGCAGTTGGAAATGGGGCTTCAGTAGAGCAGGACACAATGGGATCCAAGCAGAACTGGAGGCACAGTGCAGTATACCAGGAAGATGTATGTCCTCACATCTTTTCTTTGAGTTTCTACCACTGCATGTGTTTATTTGATCCATCAGCTCACCCACACTTATAAACGACGAGTGATGCCCTGACGCATGTGATGCACACCTGATCCTTCTCGTGTGTCCTTAGTGACCATGTTTCCTAAATAGACTCTAGGATGCACCTGAGACCTGAGGTTATAAAGCTGCTCTATTTACATCCCCTTGGAGAGCCCATCATTTCAATATGCAAACACAAACTGACCTGATCCATGGAGATTCATTCAGTGATGAACACACGTGCATACTCTAATACTAATGGCGTTTACCCCGGTGTGCAATGGACAAATGTAGCTGAAAATCCTACATTTTGACCAAAATTAAATGGTGTTTTCTAGGGCATTTATTGTATGTTATACACATAATGTAAGACTCCACATCAAACACTTACTGACATGATGACTGCTAAAATCATGTGAGCTGATGATGAGTAGACATGCAAAATCATAACGGAAAAGTTTTTCTCTATCTTCTGTGGGAAGTGTTGGGTTTGGTAATGCCAGTATAGAGGTGATCCATAACTTGCACGGTAGAATATAACTATACAGTTACACAATACATGCTGAATAAAAGTATTTATTCGAAAATTTCTGATTATGACTAGAAGAATGACCGATTTAATTCATTTAAAACAGTCTGTACAGAGCAAACAGATCCCCAGTACTCACTGTAAACACATGAAGAAAGATCTAAGATTACAAAACGTGATGTCAAAATCTGCAGATAGTCACGTGCATGCAGTATTATTTTACCACACTGTCCCCTGGTGGTTACTAGTGAGACTTACAGCTTGATTGCTGCCTTCTACTCAAATATGCAAGTACCAAATGTATCATGATACTTGATACAATGAGTTTTGGACATGATATCATTGCAGTGCTTTTTGTGTTTGTGTCCAATTTTATCTGCATATACTCAGATAAAAGAAGCCAGCTCTAAACGGCTAAATATGACTATAACGCGTGATTATTATATGTGCATTTTTAAGAGTAAAATGGATTGTTTAATGATTTGATCCTAAATGTAAAAGCATCACTACACTCAAAAGTGTAAAACAGTAATCTGCATTTTCTGCTTGACATTTTAAGGTGAACATTAAAGGCTATCATTTCCTTTACTTTCATGATGTTTGACATTATCCTTTACATTTTGTCGTACAGAGAGGCTGTATTAACTCATTAATTATTATAATTTTTTTTTTTTTAGGTTTCAAACTTGGAAAAAGCTGGAATCCTGAACAAAACCAAGGTGTCTGAAAACGGGAAGAAAATTAGGTAAAGTTAACTCAAACCAGTGGTGATAGTGCTTTGATAGCTATAACTATATTGGTGAAAATTGTAACACTTTGCAATAAGGTTCAATTAGCTAACCTTAGATACTACTTTATGCTGTATAAAATTAACATGAAAAATACTTCCAAAGCATTAATTCATCTCAGTTTGTAAAATTTTTAACATGTACTAATGCATTAAAATAAAAAAATATATCTCTTAATATTATTTAATGGACCAATTGTAACAATGAACAGTTATATTTTTATTAACTAACATTAATAACAACGCAAAATGTGTTGCTCATTGTTGTTTTTTTATGTTAGTTAACTCATTAACTAACATTCAACAATGGGACCCTATTGTTAAGTGTTACGTACTGTATGTAAGAGTATAACGTTTGACCAATCATCCCACAGGAAGAACTGGAGTAATTCCTGGACGGTTCTCCATGGAGGAATACTGACATTCCATAAGGATCCAAAGTCACCAGCTGGAGCATCGGTGAGACACAAACCCCCAAATGTGGAATTTGCATGATTTCATTTTTATTTCACAATACTAAATGTATTTTATATCACTTAGGGCAAAACCAATCAGAAAGTCCCAGAATTCACAGTGGAGCTGAAAGGGGCAACAATTAACTGGGCAACCAAGGACAAATCAAGCAAGAAAAATGTTTTGGAAGTATGGCCATTACACCACTGGATGATCATTCTGTGTGCTTCACTGGTGTGTCTTCTTATCGTTCCATGTGTGTTTGTTAATTCAGCTTAAGAGTCGGACGGGTGTGGAGTACCTGATCCAGTACGACACTGAGAGCATCATCACAGACTGGTATAAAATCATCTCAGACACCATACGCCAGCTGGTGAGTCCAGAAATGAACATCGTCAAAACCTGCTCAGGTTTTTCTCTGCAATCTTTAATCTACAACTGTGTGTTTCTGCGTTGCTCTGGGCCAGGATCCGCGTCAGGATCTAGAACATCAGCACCACTCTGAGGACGAGGAGGACGTCGTTGAGAAGTCCTCGAGCTTAGACAGAGAGGACAGACCCTTCCACAAAAGAACTATGAGCAATGGTAGTGCTTCAAATGAGTCTTAAGCCCTATTCGGACGGGACTAGTTTTACAGGGGGTCGTTAGAGAAATATGTGTTTCACAGATGTACTTGGTGATTTTAGTCCGTCCGAATCTGCCACATTTGTGTTTTTCTCACACAACCTCTGTGATAATTCCAGAGCAAATTACCTACTGTTTTTCAGCAAACTCAGTGATCCTCTGAGAAAACTAATCCCGTCCGAATGCGAATGTCTGTGATTGCCGGTGATATTTTATTTTACAACGTATTTCCTTGTGTGTATTGGCCAACGTGAATTACCGTAGATGCTCTTACCGCGCGCATGTTTGATATATTTGCTTACCAGCAAAGAAATAATAATAAAAAAATAATAAAATCAAAAGCAAGATCAAGTAAACTGTTAATACCGGCTATTGTAATATCAGCATCAGGTAAGATTACTCACGTTCATTTATGCACTTAATGTTTTAATTACATATGTACCTTTATGAAAATTAAACATACGGTAGGTTTAGCCTACTACTACACACACACACACAAAAAAGGAAAACAAGTTAAACTAAAGGAACCACACATTAACATGGTTTTGCTATACTAGCCATTTATAATTTGTGTAATAATACTAATGGCAATCATTCTGAATGAATGCAATGCACGCATACAGAGCGCGTGATCTCTGACGCCCAGATGCACAAATCAGACCCTCCCACCTCTGTAATAAACACGGATATGTTAGTCCCGTCCGAATAGGACTTTAACCCTCTAGTATGAGTGTAATAAGTGTCATTTTTTTAGTAAGTAATGTATTATTTATTTATTTTGTGGGGATTTAACGGTGCTATAAAATATTCAACTTAAATTATACAGCATTTATTTACATTAATACAGTGTTTAACTTAAAAATCAGAG
The DNA here is from genome assembly GCF_963082965.1 of Carassius carassius. Lineage (NCBI taxonomy): Eukaryota > Metazoa > Chordata > Actinopteri > Cypriniformes > Cyprinidae > Carassius > Carassius carassius. The sequence goes on from NC_081794.1 coordinate 4,122,651, forward strand.
CAAAGATATTTAAAATCCATAGAAGGAAGGCTATCTGTTGGGAGAAATAAAGGAAATGTAATACCATTGTGTAACTATTAGATGATGTATACATGTTTTATAGTTTCATATAATTCCCATTTTATATGTTATATAATGTTTTTTAAAATATTTTAACTTTTCTATTTGTGTGTGTGTGTGTGTGTGTGTGTGTGTGTGTGTGTGTGTGTATGTAGCAAGTGGCAATAAAGGCACCAAGTTTTGTACTATTGGAATTATCAAAACATTTAAAAAATTTGAAAAGTCAACTTTTTCATTTAAAAATGATCAAAGACCACCAGAGGGTTATAAGGAATAGCTCACCGAAAAAATTAAAATCATTCACTTATCATCATTTTATTTCAAATATTGTGTTTAACACAAAAGAAGATATTCTGAAAAATGTTTCCCCTAACAAAATAAATGTGAAAAGATGATTACAATAAATTGGATCCATGAATAAAAAACTACAGATACTAAACATGTTTTGAACAGAAAATGCTGAAAGCACTGTAAAGGATAGAGAAAATGTGCATAAAAGTGCCTCTTTTTGTTCAATAGCATCTCGTAATCCTTCATCCAACTCGGCATCTGAAGCAGATCAGAAGAAGGCCCGTACCAAACTGATGAAGTTCCTCCTCAAGCGGCCCACCCTGCAGTCGGTCAAAGACAGAGGATACATCAGAGGTCTCCCAACGCTGTCCCTCATCCAATTCCTGCTACTTGCACAGAAGATTTTGGATGAAAAATGATTGTAATGTGACCCTATGATCTTTCTCCCTCAGAAAATGTATTCGGAAGTCACTTGCACAATCTTTGCAGCCAAGAAAAGACCAGAGTGCCCAGTTTTGTGGAGAAATGCATCCGGACAGTGGAGAAAAAAGGTGTGTTACTTTTACACCACTGCCAAACATGTTGATTATTGAAACTGACTCTTGATCGATAACTTCATATAATTAAATATCAAGACCACAACCATGTCATAAGCATTGGTTGGGAACCATTTGTTTGATTTGATTAGATTTTTTGGAGGACTTTTGATGGTCTTTTTATTTAAAGCAAGTGAATAATTAAAAGGTTTAATTTTAAGTTTTCATCACTGGGTATTGCTGTGCATTGTTTAACATTACTATGGTAGTTGTCAAGTATTAAATATTTAGTTACTTCTATCTTACCTCACAGGCTTCTAATCATTAAAAACTGAAGTGTCATGTTTGTTTTCTGTCTAAGCCCCGCCTACTTTGATTTGATTGGCCATCTCAGTCATTTTGGCATTGATGAGCACTGTTAGACTGCTGAGGCAAAGTAACCTAAAAATGCAACTTTTAAATCAATCTTCTTGAACTGATTTTTATTGTCGTTATCCATCAGGTCTGGAGATCGATGGACTCTACAGAGTTAGTGGGAATTTGGCGGTCATCCAGAAATTGCGTTTCAAAGCAGATCATGGTAAAACTCATCAGTATGCATTTTGCGCTTCATCAGCTCAGTTTACTTGGTCTTTACTTCATGTCTGCTCCAGGATGTCATACTCTCTATTACAGCTTGTTAGTTTCTTCACTAGTACATTTGTTCATAATAAGAGCTGCGACTTTAAGTATTACTCTTATTTGTCCTAGACAGTTTAAACTATGTATAAGTGATACCTCCACTCATGTGGGAGATGTTTAGCAGCAGTTCCTCACAGCTCTGACTGACTTGAGTGTTTCTCTGTGTGTTTGTTCAGAGGATCTGGACCTGGAGGAGGGGAACTGGGACATCCATGTGATCACAGGAGCGCTGAAGCTCTTCTTCAGAGAGCTGCAGGAGCCTCTCTTCCCTTACAATCTCTTCAATGATTTCATCAGTGGAATCAGTAAGATCCTGATTGAATGGATTGTACATAGAAACATGAGACTGGGTTTTTCAACGGCTAAATAAAAGCACATTTCCGACACGGATACCTGTGAACGCTTTTGTCAGATGTCCATTGAACTCTAGATAACATGATCATCAGGTTTTACACAGACTTGTGGAGTTTATGCAGCTCAAGTGCTGCTTACAAAAAGCAAAAGGAGGACACTAAACATTTATTTACATTTTCTTTTTAATTTTGCGGTTCTTCACTCAAATTATTATGCTGATTATATAGATTTGTAGTGAAAATTGTGTGTAAATAGTGTAACAGTGTAATATTTTATTGTTGTATTAAACTACGACTCTACAATATTATAGATTTTTATTTAATATAATTATTAAGCTGATAATATAATTTGTAGTGAAAATACAAAAAAAATGCAAAATAGAACTATTTTTATTATTTAACAATAGTGATACTTTTATTTAATTTATTTTCTTTTTAATGTCATTAAACTAATAATATACTACAAAAATGCACAATTTTTTTCTTTTCTTTTTGACTGTTCAATATTAATATAATTATTATGGTGATTATATCATTTGTAACTATAAAAATGTAAAGTAGAACAATTTTCATATTTTTCAAAAAAAATGTATGTGATTATTATGCTGATAAAGTAATTTGTGGTGGAAATTGTTATATAAAACTACAGAAATGCACTAAACTACAAAACATTTCAGAAATTTTCATTCATCTATCTGTAGAGAGAGATAAATAATTTGACCTAATTTATTATTTTTATTGTGTTTTGATTCAGAAATCCCTGATTATTACAGTAAAATAGCACACATGAGAAATCTGGTACGGTCTTTGCCACCACCCAACCGTGACACAATGGAGGCCCTCTTCAGCCATTTACGCAGGTATGAGTTTTATTTTGCATATATGCATTTACATATTTTTATTAACATTACAGTACATGCCTCTCGGTCTCTTTCTTTCAGGGTTATTCAACATGGTGATGAGAACAGAATGACTGTGCAGAACGTGGCTATCGTTTTCGGCCCAACGTTACTCAAACCTGAGGAGGAGACAGCAAACATCACCACCTACATGGTCTTCCAGAACCAAATTGTAGAGTTCTTACTCAATGAATTTGAGTCCATCTTCCACATGTGATTGACAGGAAAGTGCACTGAATACAAAACCCATTTAAATGCTGGAGAGGGACAGTATACAGATCTGTGAAGGAAAGCCTCTGATTGGCAGAATAGAGATGCTACTGAAATCTAGAACAGTAGCATCTAATTAATATATTAATATCACTGAAGCGTTTTACATGAGCAGTTTAAATGTTGGCCGATAAGGTACAGCTAAAATGTAGTTTAAAATAATGTGTTGTGTTTCCTTATAGATTTAAAGAGAGCTGCGTCACAAGAAGTTATGTAAGAATATCAGTGAGCTTTCTTTTTAAACTTTTTTTTTTAGCTTCTCCTGTTTTTTCCTGCTACGGAAAGAGCGTAATAATAATTTAGTTTCACTTGCTTTCCTGCTTTTTCCTTGTCTTTCTGTAGAGTCGTGCAAACACTGTAAGTTTTTACCGTATTTGTTTGGATTTGCAATGTGATAATAGGAAAATAATATAAAAAATTTCAACATTTTATGTTTAGGTGTCAATTTTAGTTTTTTATTTTATTATTTAATACTTGCATCTGTAACATAAGAAAATACTGCAGGCCTGTTACTGTAAATTGGAAATGCTAAGTTGTAAGACTTGTACATTGTCATTAAAGGCACAATATTTTAGAATATTTTTTTGTTTTGGTACCAAAATATAGAATCTGAATTTGCACATAGATGAAGCATTAATATTTTATGAAAATTGGCACACTCATATAGTACCCACTGTAAGATGTTTGAAGGTGTGTGTGTGTGTGTGTGTGTGTGTGTGTGTGTGTGTGTATAGAAAGGGCATATTTATGCTGTACATTACCTGAAGTACGCAAGCTTTTAATAAAGTAACTCTTTTATAAAGTAATGTTTCATTGTTATTCACTTTTTTCTTGATTTGCAATGTGTCTGTAATATTGACAAAATGATGTGGTAAATTAGTTGGCATACTCAAATCATATGCCAGATTCTGCAAATTTAAACTAAACCAATGAAAAAATATTATTATACTTTAGCAAATAGAAACCCTTTGTAGATTCACTATGTGAAACTAATATTTATTTATTTTTCTATATTAAAAATCAGATTGTTCTCAAGTCATTTTCGATATCATTGTTTCTTGCATGACGTTTGGAAAAAAAATTGTATTTCTGATTTTGAAAAATAGATTATAAAAGTTATTCCTCTATGCTGCCGAATGATGGGAATACAACGCGTCTCTTTCTTCCGTTAAAATTTCAAAGAAGAAGGCGGGCTCCTGGACTCGGGTGTGCGGATTGGTTAAATCTATTGAAGGGGGCGGGGTCTTCATCTTTTTGAAAATAACGGTGCTTAGAGCGACGGGCGCCATTGTTGAGGAGTTTACTGAGCTGTGATGATGTATTGAAGAAAGTTTATCAATATAACACTTTATATCGTGCCAGAGAGCAGACTACACAAACAGAGACTTGGGTTAATAGTTCTACAACACAAAAGGTAAATTTCATATAATGTTTATCTAGAATGTACACGTTTTGCTTTTAAAAAGCGAAACACGTCAGCGCTTTGATTCAGCGGCCGTGGAGCTTTAATAAACACATTCAGAAAGGTGAAATACTTCCCATCCACAGTATATGCACTTCTGCTTTTATTAATAAAAGATAATGCTTTTTGATGTCAGGATGTATGTTTGTGTGTGTTGTATATTTGATGTCAGAGATGGCCCTCCGTGTCGCTGTGAGCGATGGAGCTGCTGGATCCAGACGGGCCTCTCGGGTTCGAGTGGCGGTTCGGCTCAGGCCCTACATGGAGCCGCAGGATGAGAAGAAAGAAGGGCCCTGTGTCAGGGGTCTGGGGCCTCAGAAGCTGGAGATCATCAACTGGAGGAACGCCACTGAGACCCTGCAATACCAGTCAGTCATCATTCTTCAAATTTTCACTTTAAGTGTTTCTAGTACTTCCATTTCTTCTTCCTCAATCCTCTCATTTTCTCTCTCCTGCAGTATTAAGTGCTTTAGCTGTTCATGGTTTGGGAGCTAGTGCTGATGTCAAACTTCTCTGACTAATGTTTGGATTATTAGAGAGAGAAACTCTCATTTATGCTTATATTGTGCATAACAAGAACATTAACAACATACAGAGGATCACAGTGTGTTAAACTATTATCTATTACATTCATAAAACATCAAAAGAAACAACAGAAAGAAAGAAGGAAAACTAAGAAAGTAAAACTACAGGGTTAAAAAAAATAAACAAAGATTTTGTTTTGTAAAAAACAAAAAGTTCCAAAAAGATAAGGATTCAAAAAGTCTATACATCCCGTTTTGCTTTTTTTTTCTTGCATCTTTTAGGGCCTCAATATAATGCTTGAGCTCAATTTTAAATGATATATATGTTAGGTTCATTATTATTACATTTCTGTTTGTGTGTATGGTATTTTCCGTATGTATAATTATTAGGTTAATCACCAAATTTTGCTCCAAAATCGTGTTTTTATATTACAAAAACATATCTTTACCAGATAGTCGAATCTTTAGTTTTGTGAATTTGAATATTAGATATTCAGTGGATTCCTTTTTTGAATTACAAAAAACACATGTAGTCTCCAGGTCATCATTTTGTAAATAATGTAATTGGACAATATTTATCAGTGTCTGTCTTCATTACCCTGTGGAATGGATTTTCAAGGGTATATATATTTATTTATTTATTTCTAATTTTATGAAAAGCTATCACAAATCTGAAATTATGACTGAAACTAACTTGACCCTTCTATTTGTCATCCACATTGAGCTTTATTTATTGAAACGCTATATTTTTCTGCAAGGTTTTTTTTTTTTAGGAACAAAATGTTATGAATTTATAATGACTTAAAAATTATTTGTTTTTTTATTATTATAGTGTTGGAACTCATTCATATATATATATATATATATATATATATATATATATATATATATATATATATACTTTTTTTTTTTTTTTTTGACAGGTCAGAACTCTTATGTAGTTTTTTTCTTTCTTTTTTTTTTTAGGTGCACTCTTGTCATAAATTAATCTTTTACTTTTCCTGCATAATTTTTAACAAAAAACATTGTTGGTGTAAAAATCTATTTAGGAGCCTTAGACCTTTCCTACGCTATGTATTTCATCATGATTAGATTAGGATTTAATTGTAATATAGTGATGTGAATTTAGGCTTCCCACAGAGTGACAGTTATTTAATGTATTTATTTTTTGTGCATTTGATTGATTTTAAACTTTGCATTTAAATTAGTGTATTTGATTGCAGGTTCGACGTGTTTCACGGTGAACAGACCACACAGCAGGAGGTGTTTCTGACCTCGGTCAAGCCCATCCTCCCACACATCCTTAATGGTCAGAACGCCAGTGTCTTTGCCTATGGACCCACCGGAGCAGGTATGACTAGTTTCTGTGTCTCGTGGAGATTGAAAGAATGCCACCACATCCTGTTCCGTTGTTGGCTCCTTTTGTAGTTTTACCTGGCTCTAGATTAAAATATTTCAAAATACAACTGCATTATTTTGTTGAGCACAGCGTTTTGCTTTTTTTGATTAAAAGAAAAGTTATTTGTCATTGAACGTCTCATTCTAGTGAACCAAGTATCTATTTTGTCTCATCTCGTGAGCTAAGTGAATTGTCTCACCTCTAGTGTCCATGAAGGTGATATAGCTCATCATTTTCTAAGTGTATGATGAAGCTTTTAGTCTTCAGGTTATTCAAAGTTAATATTTTTTACGAATATAATTTAAGGAAATTGATAATTTTGCCATAGTATCCCCACAAATGTTAAAGTTGCCACAGTCATTGCATTAAAAAAAAAACTATATTGTGATCTCTGATTTTAGTCCTTAAAAACCAGCCTTCTCGAGTAACTGTTTTTTTTTTTTAGATTATTATGAAGTGCCATAATATAGTCCTTTCACAGTCTTAACATTTTTGGTATTCCTTCCTTTAGGTAAGACCCACACCATGCTCGGCAGTCAAGAGCAGCCGGGTGTTATTCCCAGAGCTGTTAAGGAGGTCTTCAAGCTGGTTGACGCTCAGGAGAAGGAGCAGGATGGTTGGGAATACTCTGTTGGGATGTCTTACCTTGAGATCTACAATGAAAAGGTAATACGTCTTGAGAAAAAACAATATTTCTGTGGGTATTCAGCATCATTACTCCAGTCTTCAGTGTCACACGATCCTTCAGAAATCATTCTAACAGGCTGATTTGCTGCTTTAGAAACACCTTATCAGCATTTAAATGTTTTTACCGGTTATTTATTATTATTACTTTTTTTAGATGGGTAAGCTCAAAAGAACAGCAGTTTAAATTTTTTTTAAATAAATAATTTTGTAAGTATAAATGTTTGTGGGCAGCTCTTCTGGAATATTGAAGTCTTTATGTCTGTAGGTGCTGGACCTGTTGTCCCCGGGTTCCCAGGACCTGCCCATCCGTGAAGACAAGGACAGAAACATCCTCATTCCCGGACTAACGCACACACCCCTTTCATCCTTTACCGATTTCGACACTCATTTTATCCCCGCGAGTCTAAACCGCACCACAGCCTCGACTAAACTCAACCAGCGCTCCAGCCGCAGTCACGCTATCCTCCTCATAAAGGTTTGAACATGCACACTTCTCTTCTTTCTAGTTCCTCCATAGCACTTTAACAGGTCCTGGTCTCTGTGTGGTAGACCATGATTTGGTAGCTGGTGCTGAAATGAAATCTCTCTATCAGAATATACCACTGCCGCTTTCAGTGTCTGCTGGTTGTCTTTGGGAGAGAGAACATTTTATGGTAACATTGTATATGTAGGGTTTTATGATTTTTGCAATGTGGATTTTACTATATAATGCATCATGTTGCAGAATTTTTTCAGTTTGGGGCGAATAAATCTGAAGTAGGGCAGTGCACTTAATCTGATTGTGTAACATGAAAAAACAGACCAAACTGGGACAGACTCAATCCAGAAGAACTGTGGCAGTGTCTCCAAGACAATTCAAGAAACCTGCAAAGCTACCTGAAAAACAATGCAAGTGCACAAAGGACAAAAGCTATTTTTAACACATAGTGTGGTCACAACAAATGTTGATTTAATTTAGTTAAGTTAATAGAATTTAATAATTAAAATCTGTTTATGGCATCCTCAACTTTACAGCATTTTTAAACAAGTGCCTAAAACTTTGTACAGTACTGTAGCTTTGCAGTATTTCTTTTAAGGGTTTTGGAGACATTGGCAGCATTCTTCTGGACTGAGTCTGTCTCAGTTTGTTCTGTTTCTTCATGCTACTCCAGACAGACTGATGATGATCAGATCTCTGTGTGGAGCACTAGCTGCTGTCAGACTCCTTGTGCAAGCAAAAATCTCACTGGATTATTACATTCAATGGCAAAAATAATGTTTGGAAATGTAAACCGATATTTCTTATTGACACACTACAGCAAAACATAGAAATAACTGACTTAAAACCATTTTTTAAAACCAAGACTTTTGCACAGTACTGTGATTTCAATGAGCCCTATAAAGTTACCGGCTCTCTACAAAAGACTAATAATCACTTGAATGCATATGTTTGCTCCTCTCAGGTGGTGAAGTCTCAGCGTGGGCCGCCACACAGACAGCAAACAGGAAAGCTGTATTTAGTTGACCTGGCAGGTTCAGAAGACAACCGGCGCACGGGAAACCAGGGCATCCGTCTGAAAGAGAGCGGGGCCATCAACCTGTCCCTCTTCACCCTCAGTAAAGTGGTGGACGCTCTGAACACAGGGGCCGGGGGCCGCGTGCCCTACAGAGACAGTAAACTGACCCGTCTGCTGCAGGACTCTCTGGGTGGTTCGGCCCATTCAGTCATGATCACAAACATAGCACCAGAGTACATATACTACTTTGACACCTTCTCAGCCCTCAACTTCGCCGCCAAGTCTAAGCAGATTGTCAATCGGCCCTTTGTCAGGGAAACCGTTCTGGCTCCTATGATTGGTAAGCAGTGCAGTTATATGTGTTTTATATATATATATATATATATATATATATATATATATAAAATGTGTGTTTATAATAGGGTATATAATAATAATATTTTTATCCCTTCACTCTTAGCTCCTGGAAAGAGAGCCAGAGAGGAACAGGAGGCTGGAGGTTCTGGTGAGCCCCATAACATATATTCTAAAGAGGGGAAGAAAGCTGAACGGTCCTCGTCTCCACCCATACATCCACAGAGGTAAGACTGCATGTGTTACAACAGATGAATAAATTCGTTGTATGAGCACTTTAACAGGTCTTGGCTTTGTGCAGTAGGCCATGATTTGGTAGCTGGTGCTCAAAGGAACGCTCCCTATTGTAAAAACCACAAGCTGAATGTGCCTCACTGGACATGAATAGGGAGGACATGTGTGCTGTAGTGCTAGGTGATCGAGCTAAAATTGTGAATTCTCAGCCTTTTGAATATATTTAAGTGTAAATCTCTGTTTGTTTACTGTGAATAGCTTTCAAATTAATTTAATTTTGCATTGGGGTTTGTGAATTAACCCTCAAAGTAAAGCTAAACAACCTTAAATTCACCAAAGTTCACCCAAAAATGAAATGAATGTATACACAATGTATACTAGCTTTTGGCTATTGAAAACCATAACCATCTGAAATTAACGGCAGTATCTGCACAGTTAGTAGCCTACATTCAATACAAACATAGATGGTGCAGACATCAGCATTTAGCTTTTGTTTTTGAATTAGGCTGAAACTACAGAGAACTGGCCTTAAATTAAAAGATTAACTGTAACCGTGTGAAATTAAAGGCAACAACTGCATAGTTCTACAGTCCAAACACCACAATCAACACGCATTCAATAAGAGGTTTCTTAATCAGCATTCAGTTTTTTTGTTTTTTCAGTATTTTGTTTTGTTTTTTGGTAAAAAAAAAAAAAAAAAGGTCTTTACCAGTGAGACTAAATAAAAGTATGATATATAAATACATTATTCCAAAATGTTAAAATCAAATAATGTTGGTGCGAATAAAACAAAGATGCAAAGTGTTTCATTCATCCAATTAAAAAAAAAGAAAATTGGGTAATGATTCACATATTTTTTTACTTGTCAATGAAAAATAAATAACTGTTGTCTCAAGTTAAAAAAAAAATATAGATGTGAATCATTACTCTAAAAAATTTAAATTGCATGAATGAAACACTTTTTTTCATTGTGCTACCGCAGGTGATTTTTAAATCAAATTAAGTCGATGTAATTTTAAGGTGACATAAAAATAATCTTCCTATACAGAACTGATGTTTACTTCTGGCTTTTCAAACATGTATGCAAGTTCTACTTTAAAAAACAAAACAAAAAAACTTTCAGTTTTGTCAGTTTCGTCTGTTTAGTTTCTCATCCAACACATAAAAAGTTGAGCTGAACATCCCTTCACTGTCTCCGCTTATGCAGGGCGCGGACAGGTACAGTACGCTCGCGCAGCTTCATTGAGTGCAGGAAAGGGACTCATATTTTGTGCGCAAGTACAACAACGGCTGTTCGCGTCCTGCTATCTGTGCCTTAGACATGTAGCTCTGCACTGCCAGTGTCCTGCGCACAGATTTTGAAATACTTCCACGCAAATGACATGGCGAATGATTGCAATGTAGTCTGTGCACGCAGGCACACTTCTGGAAAAATCGGCCGAAAAAAAGACCAAAAACCAGCCGATAGCGTATTTTAAGCAAAAACCGGCCGGTTCCGATTTATGGCCGGTCAACCGGTCGGTCAACCATAAATGCATACATACGTACACACACACGTGCTAAAAGTTAAAATGTCTTTCAGTTCACCAGATTCTACAGTTCTGGAAAGACTTCTGGCCCTGGAGAAGATGATGATGGGCTCGGCTGAAAGGGAGAGACTCAACTTGCTCAAAACTGTAGCACAGTCCCGTAAGGAAATACAGGTATCGTTGAGCATTTGATTCTATTGCTTGGTCAGAACAACATTTCTATGTCTATTTATATTAGGGCTGTCAAATGGATTTATTGTAACAGTCACAAAATTGTCTGCTTTAAAAATAAATTCTTTTATTTACAAAATGTATTCTTATTAGGGGTGTGCACGGATAGTCGAAAATTCGAATATTCGTTCTGCTCTAATTATTCGATAGATAAAAATGATATTCGAATTTCGCAAAAAAAAAAAAGTTCACAAAACCTAATTTGGTCACTTTCTGTGATTCTCCACGGCATATTTGAAGATGTATGCAAGCAAAAATTAATGAATGAATAAGTCGCCGTTCACATATTGCCCCTAAAAACGCGTGGAAAACGCTAGGCACGCAGCTTTCTCCTTTCCAAAGCGCTCCTGAGGCATCTGCCGTTGCATCATGACCGCGTCGCTTCCATTATGAGCGTTTTTCCTTTGTTTTTTCTTTTGTTCACTTTTTTTTTCTTTGTTGGCTTTTTTTTTTCTTTTTTGCTTTTAATCTGTACTTTTGTTTGTTTGCACGCATTGTTAAAGGTTTTCAGCTACAAAACACGATGTGTAATCAAAAGTTCAAAATGATGGAAACAATAAATGTTGTTGAAAAATAACGTCTGTCTCATTAAACTTAATATAAGTAAACAAATATTCGAATATTTGTTTTTTGTAAGCTCAAATATTCGAATGTGATATTTGTGGAAAACGCCCATCCCTAATTCTTATTGTGTAAATTCCATTTAAAAATACTTATGTAAAATGTATTATTCCAAGCATATTTTATGTATATAAAATCCAATTTATTGTTTTATTTAAATCTGTTTAAAAAGATGCACTATTGTTCTATTATAATTATATGCGTTATAGTTATGAAGCCCAGGGCTCGACATTAAGCTTTGACATGAGCTTGTCCTTTCGACAAGTAAATCAATCATTCACTTGTCAGAGTAAAAAAAGTTACTTGCCTTGGGGGAATTTTTATTTTATTTATTTTTTTATTTTTTGGCACAAATGTAATTTATTCTGAAACAGTCTCATCAGTGGTTTATCGGGTATTACTTTAATCAGCATATTTTTTATATTTGCCTTAAATTGATTGCTGTTACTCTTTTTAACTTTATGAAGAACAATATTTTCCTAAACTGATTAAATGTACGTCTCCATTTACGTTGAATTCTTACATGTGATCAATATATTAAGTTAGAATAATAAGACATTATGGTTGTTACTATTCAAATAAAATCAGTATCAACAAACTCCATCTGTCCAAATGCAAAAAAAAATGTTTTTAGATTAATGTTTTACTTTTTTGACCTACAAATATGAAATGTTGGAAAAATGCAATGATTCTTTTGGAGCAAAATGATCCATAATATGTCTAAAATGTAAGTCCGTTAATATTTCTTGTTTATTTGAATAAAGTTGAAAAAAAAAACAAGATCACATTTGCAATCGAGCTGAAAGTCAGAAAAACATCACTCCTGGTCATGTGATATTGCATATATTATATAGAATATTTATATGCATGTTCGTTCATTTTTGTTTTTGTGTGCTGCTGCGCTTCTAGTGTTGATTTCTCCGAGTCAGACTGGCTGCATGTGCCTCAGCTGACGAGACCTTGATATTGTCAATACATTATCTTTTAATAGTCGTCGTTTACACTGAAAGTAATAAAATCAGGATAATTTTCACCAAATTTTCAGTGCTGCCCTAGTTATTGTTTGTTATTAAAATTTTGATCAGGTTACTTGTCCGGTTGGGCAAGTAAAATTTTCACTTGGCCCTTCACAAAATCCACTTGTCCCGGACAAGCGGATAAGTGTTAATGTCGAGCCCTGTAGCGTATATGTCCGTTTATAATACACGTTTTAAAACCGTATTGTATTCTTCTCTTTCTACTCTGTCGCTGTGAGCAGTTATGAAGTATTGTCCTTTAAAATACTTTACAGCGTTTCAGAAATAAATATTTATGCAAACTACACCGAAATACAACCGTTAACGTATCTTTCAGTGTTTGGGAGTGCTCAAAAAGGTTTTAAGCACTGAATTTTGAATCAATTTCTTGTAAACTCTGATTCTGACGGCGATTAAATTACCACACGACCTTGGTGTGTGTCAAATAGACAGTAGGTTATTAGGCTGGGGATTTTAATGAAGGTGGTGAGTAGGGCTGGGACAACGCGTCGAGGTCATCGATGACGTCGACGCAAAAAATACGTCGACGCAAAATATGCGCATCGATTCGTCGACCTGTTTTTATTTCTCTAAAAAACGTTTGCAAAACGTTTACCTTATGTGCGCTGAATATACGCGATGGCCGGATCAACATTCTGTCCAACGTTATATAACCAATCCAGGGGTTTTTCTGCATTGATCTTTTTTTTTGGCGGCTGTCAAAGCCTTATTTGATCGGTGAGTGACAGTGACAGGGCGCGTACGAGAGAGAGCCCCGGCTGCGCGCGCAAACTCAGTCTTCAAACAACACGAGCACTTCTTGCTCTCTCTCTCCCTTGTGTATATTAATCAAAATCATTAAACACGATAGAAAAAGGGCCAAACACCAAAGTTTCTCGCGCACTCAGTCTTCAAACTACACGAGCTCTCTCTCTCTCTCTCTCTCTCTCTCTCTCTCTCTCTCTCTCTCTCTCTCTCTCTCTCTCTCTCTCTCTCTCGTGCATATTAATCAAAATCATTAGACACAATAGAAAAAGGGCGGAACGCCAAAGTTTCAGGTGGAGCATTCTGAGATTTTTTTTTTCTCCATGACAGGCTGCTGGCTCCCACTGTTAATTTTTTTTTTTTTTTTTTTTTTTTTTTTTTTTTTTTTTTTTGGAAAAGCACTATCTGTATTAACTTAAAGCCCTCAAGTTTACATTGGTTACTGTATTCTTTTAATTGCTCTAAACAAGTATTTTGGGTGACCTTTTTTATTGAATGCTAGTTGTTGTTATTTTCATCTGAAAGAAGAACTTTTTTCAGTAAGCTAGGCCCTATGTGTTCAGTAAGCTTGTTTCAGTAAGCTATGTGTTTTCAAGGCTTCAAGGTTTTATTGAATGCTATCTCTATACAAGTGCAAAGTAATGCATTCTTAGTCAGTCTTTTATTTTGTAATTTTAAGAGCAATAAACATATTGCAATATTAAGGAATTCATGTTTTTTTTTCATTCTGATATGTAAATCAACATGTATAAATTGTTAGTAGTCAATTAATGGGGAGATAATCGAAATCGAATCGGTCCGGAAAAATTAATCGTTAGATTAATCGATGCATCGAAAAACTAATCGCTAGATTAATCGTTTATAAAATAATCGTTTATCCCAGCCCTAGTGGTGAGAAATATTAAATCAAACTACTCCCTGTAAATGGTGAAAGTCACTTTCGTCCCCCTGATAAACATTTACCACCAGAATAGGGCTTAAGTGTGTACTGTGTATATTTATCATGTTAATACAGTATGCATGCATAAATACACACGTGTGTGTGTACTGTATTTTTCGGACTATAGTTAGGTGCGACTTATTTATCAATTAATTTGACATGAACCGAGAGAAATGAACCAATAGAAATGAACCAATAGAAAACATTACAGTCTCCAGCCGCGAGAGGGCGCTCTATGCTGCTCAGTTCTCCTGTAGTCTACACTGAAGACACGGAGCGCCCTCTCGCAGCTGTAGACTGTAATGTTTTCTCTTGGTTCTAAATAAATGCGACTTATAGTCCAGTGCGACTTATGTTTTTTTCCCTCATGACGTATTTTTGGACTGATGCGACTTGTAATCAGGTGCGACTTATAGTCCGAAAAATACGGTATATAAAACATATGAAATAGTGTATGTATGTGTTTCCATATTTATATGTAAATATATACATTACATTTCTTAAATATGTGCATTTATATATACATACACAGTAAACGCACATTATGTAAACAAGCTTTTATTTTGGATGCTTTTAATCATGATTAATACCTAAAAGTATTTTAGAATTTGTGTAGAGTACATCTGAAATGACTTTTATAATCTATAGTTAATTGTATACCTTGTATAACTTGTGCAGAGATTGGCAGGAAAATAGTCTTGATGCTGGCATGGCGTTAAAAAGTAAATGAATAAATAATCGTGATCGATTCGACAGGCCTAATTTCAATGCATTGCGATAGGGTGAAAAAAAACAAGTTTCTCTGGAAAGAAGCAGCAGTGAAACAAACGTCCCTCTTACTTGTGGTAAATTCATCATTTTAGGCCAGATAGCAAATTAGGCCGGATTGCTAAAACCAGTTGCAGAGTCCATGTAAACCTAGTTTTCAGTTGGGCATGAGTGCTCTGTTTGGAAAACCACTTCAACATCAATTAATGGGTGATTTCAAATATCTTATGCTGTCTTCTCATAGATGTTGAAGGAGAAACAGAAAGAGCTGGAGGACAAAGCAAACCTGTTTAACAAGCAGAATGAAACCACAGAGAGAGAGTCCAAAGATGCGCTTCTCTTTAAAACAGATCTGCCTCCACTGCACAGAAAACAGTCTACAGCCGCCAAACCACGCAAACAGCAGGCAGTGGTCACACCGTTACAGGGTAGGATGTGGTTAATTTTATCCTTACAGCCCTCCTGGGACACTCTTTATGCAGAAGAACCCAGTATTGATTGAAGTGGTTTAGTGTTTCATGATCCTTTGAAGATTTCTTCTCTGCCTCTTGAGTTGTGCTGTTAGTATGCTTTGTTTCTGTGGTGATGCAGTTGCTGTGCTCTTCAAGGGTAAGTTAATCCAAAAATGAAAATTCAGTCATTAACTACTCACTCTTAATGTCATTTCAAACATGTAATGGTGCGTTCACACTAAAGGGTCGACCGATATATCGGGCTGATATTTGTCATTTTTTTAATATATCGGCAGATATCCATGTTTGGTAGCGCCAATTTAAAGTCAGGCACGTTGGCGGGCAGCCAACGTGTTATTGGTGCGGTGGAAAGTGCTGCTGACGCATTTGAAGCACCCCAAGCCAAAACATTTGGAAGATTCAACAACAGTCCTGGGAGATAAAGGTAGTCCGAGAATCTCACTCTGTAAATGGGGTGGAGAAGTTGGCAGCTCTTACAAACACTGCAGCGTGATTGAGGGCTCCGTTACTCCGCCGCTCACAGACAGCACCGTGCTCGGAGAGACAGCTGTGCTGGAGCTGCCCAGAATGGTGAATGACATTTGTTCGGAAGCATGATTTGATGCAGACAATAGCCAGGTTTCCATCCAACTCATTTGCATTTAGCGATGTCAATATTCGATAATTTCCATGATCGATCTTCTTTTAAATGAACGATCAATTAATAACCTTAATGCTGCAAAATGCGTCTTCAGTGTTATTATAATGTGCATAAGCCACTTTGGGAAAAAAAGCTTTCTCACCCGAATTAAAGGGGTTTTAGTCTGAATAAAATGCTAGTAGCAGGACTATAAAATGAATAGATGTGATTATGATCATTTGATAAAATGAAGAGAGAGCAATATGTTTGAGATAATTGTTGATTGTTTCCCATCAAGGAGACCGCTGAATGCGCCTTTTTAAATGGTTTTGTTATGCTTGTTGTTGTATTTTAAAACACAACTGCAAATGTAACTGTGGCGCTTGTGGCTGTGCTGTGCAGTCAGTGAACTGCTTTTTTCACATCAAACATTTTATGCAAGTATTATGACCAGTACTTTTTTGTTTGATCCCGGTCTGCAAAATGTTCGATTTAGAATTTGTGTTCCGCTAAGCCTATTTGTTCTTGCATACGAGGACGAGCGAGCGCGGGTTTGTCTACATGTATTTGGAGGTTATTGCTCACGTCTCGTTCTGCACATATCCAAAGGTTTCCATATTCACAATGTATCTGAATGTTAAACTATAATGTTTTTTATTTTTTTAATGTAAACTAGACGGAAAAGATCATCCTCTTCTCATGAGCAAAAACCTCCTTGGCATAACAGCAGAGTGGACTGGTATACTACGGTCTATTTAAACTGACCAGTGTAACCTTTTATATGTCTGGTTGACTGTACTTTATTTATTTTAATAATGAATGAACAGACTGTTATGTAAGTTTGAAATTAGAATGCACTTTAGATGTTCTGTGTCATTTATACCAAACACAAATGTTGCTGGTTTCTAGTGTGTTTGCAGCACTACTATTAATTATTTTTTATAGATTATACTTTTCAGTTTAATTGATTTTTATTTATCCAATTTTATTTTTTATTTAAATGTATATTTAAGTTTACATTAACAAACATAACAAACTTGAAAAATTCTGCATAATAAAAGCTCTAAAACTTATGTAAATGATTGACATGTGTATATATATTATTAGTGTGACATTTTAGCATGCAAATGAAGGGGAAAAATCAAGATATCTGCCCTAAAAATCGGCAGCACATATCGGCCATCGGCTGACCCTGACCTCTAAACGTCGGCTATAGAAAAACCCATATCGGTCGATCTGTAGTTCACACCAGACGCAAATTAAGTGTTAAAGGGTTAGTTCATCGAAAAATCTAAATTGTCATTAATAACTCACCCTCATGTCGTTCCAAACCAGTGAGACCTCTGTTTATCTTCAGAACACAGTTTAAGATATTTTAGATTTAGTCTGAGAGCTCTCAGTCCCTCCGTTGAAACTGTGTGTACTGTTTGAGTACATGAATTACTCCAGGATATTGGTTTGTTTTAACTCAGAGGGAGTGTCAGCCACATTAAAAAAGTTAATAGCTTAAGTCATTTGTGGATTAATTTGTATTGGTGTAGCGAACCGTTTAAAACGATTCAGTTCGATTTGGTGAACTGGTATAAAAAGATCCGGTTGCATCGAATGATTCGTTTGCGAACCGGATATGACAAACTGCTTTGTTTTGAACTCTCTCACAACAGACACGGAAGAGAAGTCCATGATGAATACAGTCTTAGTTTTTGCTATTTTTTGACCAAAAAGTATTTTCGATGCTTCAAAAAATTCTAACTGACGTCACATGGACTACTTTGATGTTTTTCTTACCTTTCTGGACATGGACCGTATACCGTACACACAGCTTCAATGGAGGGACTGAGAGCTCTCGGACTAAATCTAAAATATCTTAAACTGTGTTTTCCGAAGATAAACGGAGGTTCTCACTGGTTTGGAACGACATGAGGGTGAGTTATTAATTACAATTTAGATTTTTGTGTGAACTGTCCTTTTAAGCGCGAGTGATTTACATGTTAAGTTGATGCAAAGACACGAATAGACAACTTGCGGCGCGAATTGAGCGTTTCGGGCATTTTGACTTGCGATTCGTGCGAATCTCGATTCTTGTCTGAAATTTTAAAACTACATTTCATGACGCGATAACAGTAATAATTAGAAAATTATCAGAATACATGGTGGTTGAAATCACAATGCTGCGTGAACTCACCTGGCAGAAGCCCCTCCCATGACGCGGAGTCGCGTCTGTTATTAAGCTAATTTCACGTGTGAATGAAGCAAGTAAACTCAATGTTCAAGCGTCCAACTACGTGCGGATAGTGTGATATATTCGCCCAAGTCACATCTGGTGTGAATGCCTCATAAGACCCTCCCATAGACAGCAAGTGTCCTTACACGATCAATGTCCAGAAACGTAGCAAGGACATCAGTGAAGTAATCCATGTGACATTAGGGGTTGTTGTTGTGAGTAGGGTATTCCTGTCTGCAATACAGCAAACTATACAGTTTCAGGACTGCATTTCTAGGACCCTATAGTTTTTTTTTTTTAGTTTATTATTATTTTTTGTATTAGCAGCTCATACTATCTAGTCTTTGCATATGTTTGTTTGTTGTTTGAATCGGGTCTCTTCTTTCTTTTAGAAGTGGTGAACACCTCACTTCTTTCTGGGACATTTCCAAACTCCTTAAAAACTGCAGTTGTTAAGCCCCTCCTGAAAAAGAGCAATCTTGATAACACCATTTTGAGCAATTTTAGACCAATATCTAATCTTCCTTTTATAGGCAAAATTATAGAAAAGGTAGTTTTTAATCAGCTGAACAAATACTTAAACTCAAATGGATACCTGGACCATTTTCAATCGACCCACGATTTTTCCCTGCAAACACACAGAGCTGTAAATATGAACTAGTGGATCGATAAGATAATTCATTAATAATTTTATAAATGTATCTAAACTGTAAAATGTTTTGATGTTATTTAATATAATATTGATAAGTGTTTAAAATTAATATACTTCATACTTTTGACTCATCCATCTTAAAAATGTTTAAAGGCTGAAATGTGCTCAACACGGACCCCGCAGTGACGGCAAAGTCCGCTAAAAACAACTAAACATGCGAGGGCTAGGGGGAAAAAATAAAGTAATCGATTTGAATAGATTCTCATTTTTATGAACCAATATCGATTCTTAAATCCCAATTGATGCTGTTTTCAGTTGATGAATGAACCATATATATAGTGCGCCTCCCATCCAATAAATCAAAATCATAGGCTAAGCTTTGCTACTTTTCATATGAAATAAAGTCTCTGATTTAAAATTGTCAATTTTTTTTCTAGTAATCGCATACTCTTGTGTGTGGCGTGATAGATCGCTGTTGACACTTCAGATAAAGTGAAGCAGCAGTGCATGTGAACTGATCATCTCTGTTACTTTTACTAGTGTAAGGGAGAGTAAAACAAATGGTAATTTTCATTTTTGGGTGAACTAATCCTTAAAGAGTGCATTTTCTGAAAATCTAAACTTAGTCTGGAATTCCTGAAAATGTATCCACCCTGAGGCCATTCAAGATATAGATCAGTTTGTTTGTTCATTAGAACAGATTTGGAGAAAATTAGCATGGCATCACTTGCTCACTAATGGATGCTCTGCAGTGAATGGGTGCCGTCAGAATGAGTCCAAACAGCTGATAAAAACATCACAAGTAATCCACACCACTCAGTACATCAGTTAACATCTTGTGAAGTGAAAAGCTGCATGTTTATAAGAAACTGATCCATCACAATGTTTTTAACATCAAGTTGTTGCTTAGTTTAATAAAATACAGTGGAAAAACAGTGAGAGTGATAAACCGTATACGTTGATAAAGCACAGTCTACAAGCAAAAACTGTTTCAAACCAATATGTTCGTAGATTTTGTTGTGCGACGACAACAGGGGATGGACTTTTTCACTGAAAAAAGGCAGTATTATGGACACCATATTTTGTCCATAAGAAACAGTATATAGTTAAAACACCCTAATGATGGATTTGTTTCTTGCAAAACTGTATCTTTGCACTTCAAGATGTTAATCGATGGACTGGAGTTGTGTAGATAACTTGTGGATTGTGATGCATTTTACTCTCATTCTGACGGCACCCATTCACTTAAGAGGATCCACTGGTGAGCAAGTGAAGGAATTTCACCAAAACTGTTCTGATTAAAAAAAATAAACACATTTTGGATGGGCTGAAGTTTGAGTACATGTTCAGCAATTTTTATTAATTTTTTTGGTTGAATTTCTTTAAGCACTAGATTTCAGACTGTAGTATTTGGTAAATAAGGCCCTTTTTTCCTGTCCAAACAGTCTCTCAGGTGCAGCCCTTGCAGCAGTGTGCTGTGGTGTGTAAACCCTCACAATTCTTGGATAAAAAGAAGAAACGTGTCCAAACCGAGGTCAGTGGGCTGCTGGTTGTTCTTTACATGTTTTACAATGTACAACAATTAACATTGTGCCGCCCAGGAGATTTGGGAAATTGCCATTCATGTCCGTTTAAAATCATGCTGTGACTGTAACAGCCAACAAAAGTACCATAATTTTTTTATTCATTTATTTATTATCTTTGAACTTTGAAGCATGGTTTGGCAAGTTTTGCACCATGTTTTGGGTGAATGAACTTAAAAGATTGACGGAAATTTCTCAGGTTTCATTAAAAGCTGTCAAGCAATGGTATATTTTCCAATTATTGACAGTAACTGAGATGTTAGTTTGCTGTTTGACATGAAGATTAAATGGGTTTTTCTGCTGGTAAGGTGTGTGAGGGGAAGGAGAACGGAGGTGTGGATTGTCCCCCTTCTGATGAGGTCAACTGGGAGTCCCATCTGGATTCAGCATTACTAGAGCAGTCCAGGAAGAAGATCCTGCAGACGCTCAACTCCGGCTCTCTGAAGGATCTCAAGAGCCTGCAGCTGATCGGAGACAAGAAAGCCAAACTGATCATGGGCTGGAGAGAGATTCATGGGGACTTCACACAGGTAGAAGTCTGGCTCTTCACCTGTGAAGTGTGAAACTCTGACCAAGAGAGCCTCAATTCATATTTAGTTTTCTCTTTATTTTCTTTGTTTGTAGTTGGAAGACCTGAAGAAAATAGAAGGCATTACAGCTAAACGTTTCTCCTCTTTCATAAAGGTTTGTGTCAGTAATGTCCGCTTGATATGGAGCTTTAATAATGTGTCAGGAGAGAATCAGACTAGAATGTGATTTAGAAGATTTCCTTTGAGTCACACTCTTTCTTCTTCCCCTCGCAGGCCAATATTCTCAGCAGTATGGGAAAATGAAGCGCATGAGCCGCTGTCTGAAGAGGAGCATTTGTTTTTAAGATGTTTTTACACACACTTTGAGTGTAACATTTTGTACAGGTTTTTTTTGTGTACAAGCTTCTGTTTACTTGACTGCTTCATGTTTTCTATCATTTCGGCATACTATTTTTGCCTTTTTTAGTATTTAACTTTTTTTTAAATTATTATTTTATTATAATGAACTGATCATTTATCGCGGCACTAAATAAATGCCACCATCACATAAAGAAGCTCTCTGAGGATTATTTTGTATTTTATAGTTGATTAATAAATCAAACTAAATCATTTGTTAACATCCTTTTACAGAGATCTGCCTGATGCTGTGAGTTACTCATTGCGTGTCTTTAGTAAACCCTGACAGTTTCTTAATGCCAAATTATGGTTTGTGCCAGTGCATGCTGCTAGCCAGATTTACCATTTTACCATTCAGAGGCATCCATTCGACTATTTTGAAATTAAACTTCCAAAAGACAAAACAAAAATATTACATTTCAGAATTATGCTCAAAGATTACTGTAAGCACAAAACATTTTAGCCTGTACTATCATTATATCCTTTTAAATGTCAGCTTTTTGTGATAATGGCTTGTCTATTGGCTGAACCCTGAGCACGCTGGGAATCTGGGTCACAGGTGCATCCTGTTTCTCTGTAGGACCACAGAGAGAAACCTCTCAATCACTAAACGTAAAGTTTTGATTTGCTGAAAATGTTCTCACCCTCAGGCCATTCAAGATCTAGACAAGTTTATTTCTTTATGGCAACAGATTTGGAGAAATGTAGCATTGCATCAGTTGCTCACCAATGCATCCTCTGCAGTGAATGGGTGCCATCAGAATGAGAGTCCAAACAGCTGATAAAAACATCACAATCCAAACCACACCAGTCCATCAGTTAATGTCTTGTGAAGCAAACCCTGCATATTTAGAAGAAATAAATCCATTAAGATGTTTAACTTCAAACCGTTGCTTTGGCTAAACTGCGAGCCCTCTATCAATATTATTGGTTTCTTCAGTGAAAAATAATCTTATCTACCACTAAATTGTTTTTAAAACGTAAAACCTTTAAACGATTTCTGCAAAAAGGGTCTGTCAAATGAAGCCCCTTGGTTTGGTGTTTAGTCACGTGTTTTATCAAAGGCTTAAATGCCAATATAGGGTTCTGTATATCCTTGACTTGTCATTCAGTATTTGCATTTTGAACTGAACGAGAATGTAAATGTGTTGTTGGTGAGTGGATGTGTCTGCAGCAGCAGCGGCTGAAGGCCTGCAGTCATCACCGCTTCATTACTCACACGCCTGACATCCCTGCAGCAGACCAGAGCGGCCAGGCACACTGAACCACAGGGCATGAACAAGACCTGAACTACATTCACTTGAATTTTCATTGTTGTTTAGTAGTGTTGGGAACCATTTTCAGCAGGCAAAATAAATGTGACACTTGGCGATAATGACTGCTTTAATAATTAATGGAAAGAATTGATTTTTCCTCCCTTATGCTGATCACTGTAAACTGAAATAAAATGTTCAGAAAAAAAGTGATATCTGAGATATTACTGCAAATTAGTAAAATCGCATGCCATTAAAAAAAACTTTAGTTATTTGCTTTTTAGTTCCAAAGGTGCAATTTTTATGAGTATAGATCTGGTTAAATAAAAGTTTATTTTTTACAGTATAGGGTTACAATTTATTATTTTAGGGGAAAATATATATACAGTCGTGGTTTTGAGAATTACATAAATATTAGTTTTCAAAAAGTTTGCTGCTAAACTGCTTTTAGATCTTTGTTTCAGTTGTTTCTGTGATGTACTGAAATATAATTACAAGCACTTCATATGTTTCAAAGGCTTTTATCGACAATTACATGACATTTATGCAAAGAGTCAGTATTTGCAGTGTTGGCCCTTCTTTTTCAGGACCTCTGCAATTCGACTGGGCATGCTCTCAATCAACTTCTGGGCCAAATCCTGACTGATAGCAACCCATTCTTTCATAATCACTTCTTGGAGTTTGTCAGAATTAGTGGGTTTTTGTTTGTCCACCCGCCTCTTGAGGATTGACCACAAGTTCTCAATGGGATTAAGATCTGGGGAGTTTCCAGGCCATGGACCCAAAATTTCAACATTCTGGTCCCCGAGCCACTTAGAAAACACTTTTACCTTATGGCACGGTGCTCCATCGTGCTGGAAAATGCATTTTTCTTCACCAAACTGTTGTTGGATTGTTGGAAGAAGTTGCTGTTGGAGGGTGTTTTGGTACCATTCTTTATTCATGGCTGTGTTTTTGGGCAGAATTGTAAGTGAGCCCACTCCCTTGGATGAGAAGCAACCCCACACATGAATGGTGTCAGGATGCTTTACTGTTGGCATGACACAGGACTGATGGTAGCGCTCACCTTTTCTTCTCTGGACAAGCCTTTTTCCAGATGCCCCAAACAATCGGAAAGGGGCTTCATCTGAGAATATGACTTTGCACCAGTCCTCAGCAGTCCATTCACTATGCTTTCTGCAGAAGATCAATCTGTCCCTGATGTTTTTTTTGGAGAGAAGTGGCTTCTTTGCTGCCCTTCTTGACACCAGGCCATCTTCCAAAAGTCTTGGCCTCACTGTGCGTGCAGATGTGCTCACACCTGCCTGCTGCCATTCCTGAGCAAGCTCTGCACTGGTGGCACTCCGATCCCGCAGCTGAATCCTCTTTAGGAGACGATCCTGGCGCTTGCTGGACTTTCTTGGACGCCCTGAAGCCTTCTTTACAAGAATTGAACCTCTTTCCTTGAAGTTCTTGATGATCCTATAAATTGTTGATTTAGGTGCAATCTTAGTAGCCACAATATCCTTGCCTGTGAAGCCATTTTTATACAACGCAATGATGGCTGCACGTGTTTCTTTGCAGGTCACCATGGTTAACAATGGAAGAACAATGATTTCAAGCATCACCCTCCTTTTAACATGTCAAGTCTGCCATTCTAACCCAATCAGCCTGACATAATGATCTCCAGCCTTGTGCTCGTCAACATTCTCACCTGAGTTAACAAGACGATTACTGAAATGATCTCAGCAGGTCCTTTAATGACAGCAATGAAATACAGTGGAAAGGGTTTTTTTGGGATTAAGTTAATTTTCATGACAAAGAAGGACTATGCATTTCATCTGATCACTCTTCATAACATTGTGGATTATATGCAGATTGCTATAATAAAAACTTAAGCAGCAACTTTTCCAATTTCCAATACTTATGTAATTCTCAACTTTTGGCCACGACTGTATATATAAACCCTGGATCATAAGGGACTTTTTTTTAAGGTATAATATTTATTTAATAAATAAGCTTTCTATTGATGGTTTGTTTTGATAGGACAATATTTGACTGAGACTCTACAACTATTTGTAAATCTGGAATCAAATGATGCAAACAAATAAAAATATTGAGAAAATCACTTTTTAAAGGTGTACAAAAGAAGTTCTTAGCAATGCATATTACTAATAAAAAAATTACGTTTTTATATATTTACGGTAGGAAATTTACAAAATATCTTCATTGAATACGACATTTCCTTGATATCCTAATTATTTTTGACGAAAAAGAAAAATGTAAAATTATGACAATGTATTTTTGTTACGAATATACCTGTGCTACTTAATGACTGGCTTTGTGATCCAGAGTCACAAGCACATAAACTGACTTTTCCTTATTTATTATATGCAATAACTAAAATGTAATTACTACTTAGTTTTTCATGGTATCATTCTCACTGAGTAATAATGCGTAGCTTACTTATTTTTGTGGAAATAATTGTCAGTTGTATAGCATAGCTATTATCACGGAGACTCTAATGTAACCTATGATTGTGGACTGTAGCCTATAATCAGGCTTCATAATGAGGCTGTCACTCTTTCTTTCATCACATGTTTTTCCAGCGCGCGCGGTTCGTGTAGTTTACTCCTCTCATGCTGTTGTCCTCTCCTCCTGTCCAGACAGTGCGAGCCTGCAGCCAGTAATGATCCCAGCATCCCTGCCGACGGGATCACGACTACAACACCGCCTTATCTTTCTTTGAACGCGCATTTAAACGCCACACACCGGAATATTATCGAGCTTTCATTAGAATCGTCTGAGAGACTGTTTGTTCTAATGGACTTGAGAGCGAACGTACTGGAACCGCGCGCTGTGAGTAGCTCTTTATTTATCTTATATATGTGTGATATTTGTATTGAGCAACGTCTGAATGATTTTTTTTATGTTTATTGGAGACACAGTCCTTTAATTTATGAGGAAACAAAGGGCTTAATCCCGACCTGAGGTGAATTGCACCTGTGTTATTGAATGCTTGAGGACAAAGAACAGCTTTACGCTGGGCATCGTTATTAATTCATCTCTAAATTCGTCATTATTGCGTATCTTATATATTAAGTAGCGACTAAATTGTGTTTTTTACACGCTCTTTTCCTCTCTATCTCTCTCTCTTTCTATCCCTCCATATGTCTCTTATTTCCCCCACGGCTTTGTCTATTTGCCCTCATGTTTTCGTGAGAGAATCCAGTGCTTATTATTGGCTGGCACCATATGTTCCCACACACAGTATTTACCGTGAAAATGTTACGATTTTTCGTTTGTTTAATTGTAAAATGTAACCCTTTTATTAGTAAAACGAGAATAAAGAAAACAAGTCATATCCTAGCAGATAATTACCTAATTTTCCGTCAAGTTTACAGACGTTTTTTTCCCTTCAACTCTAAAACACAACACTATTCAAAATAGGATAAAACACATGTGAAGAATGAAAGAAAGAAAGAAGGGAAGAAAGAAAACAATAGGCAGGAAATTCCTTAATTTTATCACGGTAGCCACATTGGGCCGTTTTTTACAGACTTTAATGCATAATTGAATAAATGTGATGATAAGTATATTTACAATCGATTCAGAATCTTTATTAATTCTGCTGAAATAATGAATGTTATAACATCTATGTCTGTAATCGAGGTCAGTTTCATGACCTACATATCTAGGTCAAGAGATTAAAATGAGTTAAACGAGCATGCGTGTTAATGAACAAACTTGAAATGATAAAATGATCTAAGAAAGCAGACGAGATGTTTTTGTGGGGAAGAATAGCTCTGGGATGCTGAACTGTGAGGGATGTGATGTGTGTTGATGACACCATGAGCTGGAGTGTGAGTTTGCATCTCATCATGCATTTCTTTGCTCTCACGCTGATGGTAATTAGATTCATCCCCTGTGCACATAAATCTCACCAATCTTCTCCTGTTTTTAGCCACACGGGACGCCGTCTGAACATCAAGCAACGCTGGCCACATTGGCACCCTCCGCCGTCTCGATGGAAACCGAGTACCATCAGGCATCGTTGGGCTCTCTGGTTTGTACCCATGATGTAGAGCCGACCAGCTGCCAGACCCCAGGCCCTGTGACATACCAGCCCGGGCCCACCGGGGTCGGATTGGACTCCTTCCCATGTCTGCGCCCCCTCGCTTTCCCCCAGCAGTCCAAGGAGAAGGCGCGCCGCTCGCGAGAGGTCACTGTTATGGTCAAGGAGAAAGCAGAGAGTGGTAGTTCATCATTTCATCAATAACATGTCAATATGGGAGGGTTTTATGAGGAAGGAGGGATAAGAATAATTGAAAGAAAGTGAAATGTGGCCAAGTATAGTGACCCATGCTCAGAATTAGTGCTCTGCATTTATCCCATCCAAAGTGCAGACACACAGCAGGCCACAACTTCCCCAACGACTTCCAAGACTTGATTTGAAAGCATCTGCTTTGTCTCTCTGCCAATCACACTACAGTCATTTGCATGCAGCAATCAGGATAATGACTTTAAAAATGGCACATAATTAAACAGGCAAACAATGGAAATTTTTTCTCAGAGCACAAAAATTGTAAAGACAAAGCCAAAAGAAAAAAATTACTTAAATGACTGTAAAACCAAAACCAAATTGGTGTTTAGTATTATTTGCATAATTTGAATGAGCTTTTTTGTATTTGTATGTTTTCATGTTAATTTTAGCTTGTATTAATACATCTCTTATGTGCTTTTAAGCTTTATATGTGACCCTGGACCTCAAAACCAGTCTTAAGTCACTGGGATGTATTTGTAGCAATAGTAAAAAAAAAGAAAACACTGTATGGGTCAAAATGATCGATTTATCTTTTATGCCGAAAATCATTAGGATATGAATTAAATATCTTAATATTTTGCACCCTCAGATTCCAGATTTTCAAACAGTTGTATCTCAGCCAAATATTGTCCTAACAAACCATACATCAATGGAAAGATTATTTATTCAGCTTTCAGATAATCAATTGTATAAATCTATAAATTGACACTTAAGACTGGTTTTGTGGTTCAGGATCACACACACAATATATAAGTATATATATATATATATATATATATATATATATATATATATATATATATATATATATATAAACACACACACACACACACACAGTATAAAGTATGTTTTTTTTTTAAGTTTCTATTAAGTGTTTAAGTTTACTTTTATTAACTGTATCTATTTTGTATTTTATTTTTAGCTCAATTGCAATTCTTTAACAATAATAACACTGAACCAAATCCGTATCAAATATTAATTTAAATACTAACTTTTTTTTAAGTTTACATTTTTCATCTAAAGTTTTCTTTTTACTTTTGTCTTTTATTATTTATTTAAATTCTTTTTAATAGTCTTAATTAACAATAACAACAATGAACCAAACTGATTTCAAATTCAAAAGCAGCTGTGAATTCAAGGCATTCCATCCCAGTTTCAGGTCTAGGAGTTGTTATGGTGAACTTTCTTCTCATTCTGTGTTTTTTTTTAGAGCTTACTAGTTCTTTTTTTAACTGAATACCGCTTCATTAGCCACATATTCAAAAATAAAAACAGAAATCTGACAGTTACAGGTCACTACAGTCACTGTAGAGCCACTAAAACCAGAAATAGACCATCCTAGAATAGAATATCATTAAATATATCAAACGCTAGGTAACAAAATAAAAAAGAGCAATTCCCTATAGAGGTACATTCTGTCCCCACATTTTAAATATCTAGGGCATATATATATATATATATATATATATATATATATACATATATACACACACAGTACATGCACGTATTTGTGTGTGTTTTTGTGTATGTATATATGTGTGTACGCATATATAACTATATGATGCATACTTTCAGGATTTTATAAGCAAATAGCTTTAAAAGCTAAAAGTGAAAATGATTAATTCAGAAAGCACTTCCTAGCAGCACTGTTTGCCGCAGAGCAAATCCGATCATTGTAAATAATGCACAGGCTCTTCTGAGGGGCATTTCTTTGTTACTAACCACTAAATGATTGAGAGCTGGCAGTGGACGAGCTCAATAACCCATGACCACTTCAATGTTTATTGTGGCTCAATGATGCTCTGATGAGTTCGTCTGAGGTTAAGAGCGAGATATTTTATTCCCCTTATGTTACAGTTGCTGAGTGTGTGTCGTAAATACTCTTAATTAAATTAAAGTTGTGCATCCTAATTAAAATTGCCAAAGGAGCTTCCTGACAGGAGGGGCTGGAAGGCATGACAGAGATTAGTGAACTGATTGCATTGGTGGCTATTTAATTAAAGTTGGTTTCAAGAGCACAACATCCGGTGTTCCTATCAGAATCAAATTTGGAGGAAAACATGGTGAGACAAACAGTAATGAAAACAGACAACTAGAAAAAGAGAAAACTATAGTCTGTCAGGGATTATTTAAATGACTGTGCACATTATATAAAATAATTTTTTTATTGTATACTGCCGGTCAAATGTTTGGAAACGCTATTATTTTTGGCTTAATATTTTGGCTCACCAAAACGGCATTCACTGAATTCTTAAAATCTAATTTATTCCTGTGATCAAAGAAATTTCAGCATCTTTGCTCCAGTTTTCAGTGTCATGTGATCCTTAAAAATAATTCATAATGTGCTGATGCTAAATAATTACTGATGTTCAGTTATTAATAATAGTTCTTATTAGTAATGTTGAAACCAGTTTTTGTTGCTTAATCATTTTTAAATATTAAACTGACCTTTTTTCAGTATTCTGTGATGAATAGAAAGTTCAAAAGAACAGCGTTTATTTAAATTATAAATCTTGTTTTACATTATATGTCTTTACTTTCACTTTTGATCAATTTAATGCATCCTTGCTAAATATATTTGTTCTTTTTTATTATTGATAAGATCACATACAGTGTGAACTCTGTAAGACCTTGCCAAGTGACTAATTAAATTAGTATTTTTGTCTCAGCATTTTGTCTGCTCACATCCTCTCTTTCTTTTGGCAGCTGATAGGATTTGTTCATCCCCGAATGATGCTGCTGCCTCCAAACCCATTCTCTCGTCTCCTCCTCGCCGGCATCATTCTCTCCCTCATTCTCACCATCCACATGTGGGCCGCACCCGGATGGGCAGCCGCTCCAGCTCCATCGCCTACACAGCATTCTCCCCACGGCCCTCGATTTCACGTCACTCCAGCATCGCCACCAACCCCCCGATGGACCGCTCCAAACCCAAAGACTACCTCATCCTCGCCGTCATAGCCTGCTTCTGTCCTGTCTGGCCAATCAACATTGTGGGATTTGTTTACTCCATCATGGTATGTAGAGCCTGGGCCCTTTGAGTCATTCTACACACAGAAAAGACACACAGACTACTAAAGATGTACCTTTAAGTTACCAATATGGACTCGTTAGGTACAAAAGTGTGTCTTTTGAAAAGGTACCACCCCAGCGACAGCTTTTGTACCTTTTTTTTGAGAGTGCAGGGTGTCGTTCGTGTCCCTAATACACTTTTAATATATATCATTTTAACAATGACTAGCAAACACTGTGTTAAGATACATTTTGTAATATTTATAAAAAAATGTATAATAATATTATATATTGATGATATATAGCGATATAAGAAATAATATATTATATCATTGATATGATAATAATGTAATAAAATATAGATTTTATAACTTTTTTTTTAGCAAATATACACATTTTAATGCTTTTTTAATGAAAATATGGTCATAAGAGCTTGCATTTTATCAAATTTTAGTATCATAATTTATTTTGTATTTTCTTTGGTTATTATGCATTATAAATAATAACTATGAATTATAAATGTATACATTTAATTTTAATTTTAGGTAAAGTTTTAGTAATTTTGTTGTTCTTGTTTTATTTATTTTTTGTTTTCATTATTTAAGCACATAAAGATAATCCCAATTAAATTTTATTACAATTTTTGTTTTTAGTTAAATCAATGAAAATCTTTCCTTTTTTATAAACTTTTAACTTTATAAACTGTATAATATGAGCGAGCACATCATGAATCCACTTTCCAAACCGTGTTTTGGCTTCTCCTGAATCACTACGGTACACCTATAATAAGTTTTTAATACAGTCAAATATCATTGCATTATTATTATTGGATATTTACTGAAATATAATTATATACTGTATAAATATCTGATATATAACTTATAATAATACAATATAGAATATGTTATATAGAACCTTGTTACTTCTCTGGAAGAATAATTAAATTCTAATATAATACATTTATTTTAATAATTTGTCTTTGACTGATATTTACAAGTATTATATAAGTCTAATAGAATGTTTAAAAATTACAAAAATCTAACAAATTACAAAAAAAGAAAAGAAAAGGCAGTTGTCTGTGTAGAAATATCAAATGGATATGCAAAATACCTTTTTCCCTCAGCATAACAGACTGAATTTTTCATTGTGTGCTACAGTGTTGAATATGTAAAATGCTTCTGACTTTAATGGAAGCTCAGACCTCACTATCATGTTGTGTTAGTCGAGGAACAGTCTGGAGCAGGGGAACATCGACGGAGCGAGACGATTGGGTCGCGTGGCCAAGCTGCTCTCTGTGGTCTCTCTGCTGGGAGGAGCCATCATCATCGTAGCATGTGCTGTGAATCTGTCAAGTAAGCCATCTCTAACCTCTTCAACCGAGCCTCGTGGGACTTTCTCCTCTTCGTAGTCACACATGAAATGTGATTCTCAATGCTGGAAATGTATGCAGAGCGGATTATCTGAATCATAACTCTATATATAGGACATCTAAGTAGGTCAGGAAGCAGAGAATCCTTTGTGGCTGGAGATTTTCTTTCTTTTGCTGTTCTTTTGAAGTGTTTAAATACTGCTACTTTTTCCCCAATGGACATGCAGCCTTTTCTTCTACGGTTGGGAAAAATGTTCTACAAATCTGTGGGTGATTAGAGGACATTTACACAGAATGCATTTAATTACTTGAATAATAATGAATGAATTACAAATGACGCCAGACTTGATCTAGCGACAGACCAATGTTTTACATTATTATATGAAACATTAATGAAACACAAACATTGATGGTGACTAACAGAATCCAGTCTAATCTCTCCCCTGATCTCTCTCATCACATTTACTTCTATTATGTGACATATTTCAGAGTGAATAGCACATTTAGTAAAAAGGACAGGACTGGATTTAATCCTTTGGGAATTGATTGGATTATGAAAAGTGACGTCAACAAAAAGCAATGAAAAAAGCTGAGAGCAATTTATTACTTGCTGATGTGTGTGTGTGTGTGTGTGTGTGTGTAAATCAGATCTGCATTTTTCTGAAGGATCATGTGACACTTAAGACTAGAGTAATGATGCTAAAAAATTCAACCTTGCATCGCAGGTATAAATTACATTTTAAAATATATTCAAATAGAAAGCAGTCATTTAAATTTTTACAAATATTTCACAATATTAGCAGGTTCAAAGGTTTTTTTTTTTATCAAATAAATACAGCCTTGGTGAGCATACGAGACTTATTTCAGAAACATCAAAAAATCTTTCCGACCCTCAAACATTTGAATGGTAGTGTACATTTTTTACAGAGCAGTTAGTGCAGGAAAAGCATCAACAAGTGCTTTTAGTCCTTTAAAAAGTTTAAAAGGCATCCCAGAATGCAATTTATAAAAGTGAGCAGATCTGGAATCTAGACAGAGAAGGAGATCAAATATAAGACAGTAATGAGAGTGCAGTGTCCAGTTTTGTGAGTTATTTTTTAACACCAGTAACATGATTTATTTGTGATTTGCAGTTAATGTGAAATCCTGAGAGGGTTGAGCGTGCCACAGAATCCAGCTTTACATCAGACCACTGACCCGAACACCACGGCCCATTTCTTTTGCCCCACGGCTGCTGTGACGGCAATCGCAACACAGAGAGCAATCGATAATCGGATGACATTGCTCTCTAAAGAGAACCCTTGGGAATCTGCACCAGCATGCCATCCTTCAAACAGATGGAGTAAGATACTTCACTGAAGTCTCTCACATCAATGAGAAAAGAGTCAAAGAGTTTGTTTCCTTGAATCTCACTCCAAGGCTGTTGGAGTCTCTCTCCTAAACTCTAGCTCACGCTCGGTAAAGGCCGGCTGCACTCATACGCTCTCACGGAGGAGGATTGTTGCTGAAGCAGAAGTATTTCCTTCTCCAGAAGCAGAAATCAAGCCAAACCAATATACAGACAGGGGTTTGTCAGATTATTCCTACCGATGAGAATCACACGCCAATTGCTCTGAAGATTGTCAAGTGGCTCACATGAGATGAAGTGGATCTCCTCAGTCGAGAGAAAACTGGAGTCGTGATCACATCCTTATATTAGAGACCATGTTGACAACATTTGTTCAGTTTAAAAACTTCAGAGACCATTTATGAGAAGATCACCTGTGAGTAAAGAGGAGAGATATCTCAGTAACATGTCCTAGTATACTCTACATTTCAAAAAAATGTATTATTATTTTCTGCCATCAGACATTTTGAACTTTATATCATGATACCGTTTGTAATTATTCTTTGTTGTCCATTTAACTTTTTCAGATGACAATCAGATCTTTCTTTTTTTCTTTTCATTTGTCTTTTTCTCAAGTAAATTCGACTGTTCTTGAACGTGACACATGTGTAATTGTTCTTGCATAAAATGTAGCTAACAACCCTAAAACTGTGTTTTGGACAACAAAATATTGCAACCGAAAATCATCCACAGCCTTTTTGATGAAGCAATACGCAAACACTCACAGGCAAAATGGATTTTCACCACATAGTAAAAGTGTTTCTGGTACAACCCGAATTCCGGAAAAGTTGGGACGTTTTTTAAATTTTAATAAAATGAAAACTAAAGGAATTTCAAATCACATGATCCAATATTTTATTCACAATAGAACATAGATAACATAGCAAATGTTTAAACTGAGAAATGTTACACTTTTATCCACTTAATTAGCTCATTTAAAATTTAATGCCTGCTACAGGTCTCAAAAAAGTTGGCACGGGGGCAACAAATGGCTAAAAAAGCAAGCAGTTTTGAAAAGATTCAGCTGGGAGAACATCTAGTGATTAATTAAGTTAATTGATATCAGGTCTGTAACATGATTAGCTATAAAAGCTTTGTCTTAGAGAAGCAGAGTCTCTCAGAAGTAAAGAAGGGCAGAGGCTCTCCAATCTGTGAAAGACTGCGTAAAAAAATTGTGGAAAACTTCAAAAACAATGTTCCTCAACGTCAAATTGCAAAGGCTTTGCAAATCTCATCATCTACAGTGCATAACATCATCAAAAGATTCAGAGAAACTGGAGAAATCTCTGTGCGTAAGGGACAAGGCCGGAGACCTTTATTGGATGCCCGTGGTCTTCGGGCTCTCAGACGACACTGCATCACTCATCGGCATGATTGTGTCAATGACATTACTAAATGGGCCCAGGAATACTTTCAGAAACCACTGTCGGTAAACACAATCCGCCGTGCCATCAGCAGATGCCAACTAAAGCTCTATCATGCAAAAAGGAAGCCATATGTGAAAATGGTCCAGAAGCGCCGTCGTGTCCTGTGGGCCAAGGCTCATTTAAAATGGACTATTTCAAAGTGGAATAGTGTTTTATGGTCAGACGAGTCCAAATTTGACATTCTTGTTGGAAATCACGGACGCCGTGTCCTCCTGGCTAAAGAGGAGGGAGACCTTCCAGCATGTTATCAGCGTTCAGTTCAAAAGCCAGCATCTCTGATGGTATGGGGGTGCATAAGTGCATACAGTATGGGCAGCTTGCATGTTTTGGAAGGCTCTGTGAATGCTGAAAGGTATATAAAGGTTTTAGAGCAACATATGCTTCCCTCCAAACAACGTCTATTTCAGGGAAGGCCTTGTTTATTTCAGCAGGATAATGCAAAACCACATACTGCAGCTATTACAACAGCATGGCTTCGTCGTAGAAGAGTCCGGGTGCTAACCTGGCCTGCCTGCAGTCCAGATCTTTCACCTATAGAGAACATTTGGCGCATCATTAAACGAAAAATACGTCAAAGACGACCACGAACTCTTCAGCAGCTGGAAATCTATATAAGGCAAGAATGGGACCAAATTCCAACAGCAAAACTCCAGCAACTCATAGCCTCAATGCCCAGACGTCTTCAAACTGTTTTGAAAAGAAAAGGAGATGCTAAACCATGGTAAACATGCCCCGTCCCAACTATTTTGAGACCTGTAGCAGAAATCAAAATAGAAATGAGCTCATTTTGTGCATAAAATTGTAAACTTTCTCAGTTTAAACATTTGCTATGTTATCTATGTTCTATTGTGAATAAAATATTGGCTCATGTGATTTGAAAGTCTTTTAGTTTTCATTTTATTAAAATTTAAAAAACGTCCCAACTTTTCCGGAATTCGGGTTGTAATTATAATATTTATAAACACATACTGTGTCTGCTGCAAAACTTTGTATTGATCTGTGTTGCTGGTTTATTTATATACACTGTGTAATTTGAAATATCTGTAGCTAAATGTAGCCGAATCACAACCGAATCTGCAGTATTGTATTAAATAGACGTTGTGTTAATGAACCCGTCCTGTGGATCCAAATGGGACATTTGACTGGTTATACTGATGAGTCTATGAGATCTGGGATCTGGAGATCTGGAGGCTTGACAGAGATTTGTGAACTAATTGCATTGGTGATCTGGAGGCTTTAGGTTTTAAATTGTTTATAAAGAGGAATGTAAGACATAATGGATTTGTAACGAGGGGCAGTGATGTCATCATTCTCTGGTTGTGAATGGATGTAGATTTTGTGCATTTCACTTCTGTTTAGATTCAAATATAAATAGATTCGATATTAGAAAACTTGTGATATGTGATGATTATATTTATGGTAGGTCCAGTCGGTTAAATCCATGCATTTCTTTATATCTTTTTTTAAAATGGTTTATAATGCATCCCTGTATTTCTCCTACTACCCTTTTGGCACACGATGATGAATACTTAAAAATTAATTTCAATCCACCCTGAGAGAATGATAAAGAGCTGAAACTTATGAAATATTTAGCTACTAAACATTGTGTACTTATTTTTGCATGCACCCTTCTTTCTCAAATATTTTGATAGTCTTGTAAGAAGCACTCTTTCCCTCTATGTATCCTCCGCAGGGAAACCGAATAAAGCATTAGAAGGATGTGAAACAGCTGTGGATTCTCTCTGTTGTCTGACTGCTGGATTGTTCTCTGTCCTCAGTTATTAGTTGGACTTAGTCTGAAGCTTCTGTTGCCAGGGATACCATCTGCCTCTCTTCAGGTGTGAGAGACGTGAGAATTAGACTGGACATACTGAAGACAGCATGGAGAAAACAGTGTAAAAACTGAGTTATATATAGATGTATTCCCGTTCTCGGTCACAGCGGAAAGAGACAGGAGAAGAAGAGCACAGAAATGATTGAAATCCTTGCTCAGAATTGCTGCATTTCAAATCCACAAGGAACAAACATAAGAATAAAAAAAAACATTAAAAAAAATAAATCGGATGGATAGACAGACAGAGAGATAGAGAGATAGATAGATAGATAGATAGATAGATAGATAGATAGATAGATAGATAGATAGATAGATAGATAGATAGATAGATAGATAGATAGATGGGGCAGTCATTGCCTAATGGTTAGAGAGTTGGACTTGTAACCTGAATGTTGTCTGGGTATTGGCAAAAACGGCTGCTGTGTATGTGTGTGTACATGCTATTTATCACATTATGGGGACCAAATGTCCTTGTAAGGACAGTAATTACAGTAAATCTGACCTTGAGGGGACATTTATTAGGTCCCCATGAGGATACAAGCTTGTAAATACAGAATGAAAAGTTTCCTGTGAGTGGTAGGTTTAGGTGTAGAGCTAGTGTATGGCAATAGAAAATACAGTTTGTACAGTATAAAAACCACACATAAAACATGGAAGTGTGTGTGTGTGTGTGTGTGTGTGTGTGTGTTTGTACAGATCACAAATCCTGAATATGGGACACCATACTTGACCTCACGTATCGTCCTTTCCTTTCCGTTTAGATATAAACTAACCGACACAGATGACAACCCAACACTGTTAGATAGATGTTTTATATTTATGTTTTATGAAAGAACAAACAGAAGGTCACAATGTGAGAGTGAGTGAAATAAATAACAGATGGCCGCCACTGTGCAGTGAAGCAAACGGTGAAGGGATGGCATGAGAAAGTCTCAAGGGATGAGGAGTATAGGCAGCCAGGAGGGAAGAGATATTTAATGAGGAACCACATTCTGCCCTCTAAATCTGCTGCATTTGATGAGTACAATTATCTAACGCTGCCAGAATGATCCGCACACTGAACTAGATGATGAATGAGAACAGTGCGTGAGCTGCAGTTTCACTTCATCCACTAAGATGCGGAGATCACAGCTGCGTTTGTGCCAAACACAACTCCCATCATTCAGTATTTATTAAACTGGGAATCCTGACAGACTCAGGGGGGGAAAAAAGCTTTTCTCAAGCTCGTTCCCTCTTCTCGTGCAGAATCCGATTAGCTGGATTTCTAGGTTGGATGTTGCATTACTAAGCACAAATGAATACTGCAGGATTCCTGAGCCAAACTGTACAACACCCAAATCTCAAACAAACTCTCAACAGTGCACCCAGAGCAATATGAGACCCATGCTCTCCTTCTGTAGGGCTGTGTGTGTGTGTGTGTGTGTGTGTGTGTGTGTGTGTGTGTGTGTGTGTGTGTGTGTGTGTGTGTGTGTGTTTGTTTGTTTGTTTGTTTGTTTGTGTGTGTGTTTGTGTGTGTGTGTGTGTGTGTGTGTGTGTGTGTGTGTGTGTTTGTGTGTGTGATAAGCAGCTGCATCAGCCTGCAGTGTCATTAGCACAGATTATTGCAGTTGAGTGCAGATGCAGCACTAAAACCCAAACATCATCCCCCCACAGCACCACCACTGACCTTGCCAGAAACAACACTAGAGAAACAAACTTTCACAGTCTCTTCATTAGCCAGCGTGAAACTCACTGACTGAGAGGCCTGCAACAAATTATCACCGTTTCCACAATAAAAAAAAGAAAAATACAAATTTTATATATATATATATATATATATATATTATATAAGAATACTACAACTTATTTTATTTTATTTTTGAGCAGGAAACCAGCAAATTAAAGTGGGCTATATTACAACAGTAAACAGTTTTATGTTCTTTGTATACATTTATAAATTACAGATTAGTGTATAGTAATACTTATTTCTTGTAAATATTAAACGACTTTAGGTGTTTGCGCATTAATAAAGGCAAGATATTTCACATACGTCACAGAATCATCTCTGACAGAATCTCATCAGCGCGCCATCTGTCGTCAGCAGACGGAATGTTCCGGATATGACGCAGGACGCGCCGTATTTAAACTTGTTTTCATTATCACGGAAGTGGAACAGACCGTTTTCACAGGCTGATGTTGATATACCTCCACACCTAGGCGCTCATTATTGTTGTCGTAAGTACATATTATTTTACATTGTATTTTTGTTTTTTTACTGGACATAATCGTACGACGCTTTTAAACTGGGCTTTCGCTGTTTGCTATAACTGTGCTGTAAGTTACGTTAACGTTACCTGAGAGAGATCAGTGGGTCGATTCGTTCGTTTCGATTTTGTTATGGTTAACGTTAGTTTTACATATAAGTAAAAAGCAGTTTTATGTCCAGACCTCACTCCAGACATGGCAGCGAAAGGGGCCAAGGAAACCATCGTGAATAAACTGGGCTTTAAAAGCAGCAGCAGCTCCAGGTCAGTGGAGATCGAGATGGAGAAACTGAAGAGAGAGAACCAGCAGCTGAAGAAGAGTCTGCAGGACATGAAGAAACATCAAAACACACAACCAGACTCAGACAAAACCAAGCTCCTGGAGGTGAGATGTCTGTGTGTTCATCTGTTACACTTCTACAAAACAAACAGTGTCATTCTGAAGGTATCTTCTCTTGTTTAGAGGATCTTGTCTCTGGAGACGCTGAGGGAGAGGAGCTCACAGCAGCTGCTGGAGAAGGAGCAGGAGATCTCAGGTCTCAGACAGCAGCTGCGCTCCTCTCACGGAGATGTGGTGTCTTCACTACACAGCCAGCTGGAGAAGAAACAACACGAGGCTGAACAGAGAGAGAGACAGCTCCAGGCGCTCTCACAGGAGACCCAAGACCTGAAGAACAAGTTCTGCGCTGTTTCTGAGAGGTGTGACACGCTTGAGAAGATACAGGTAGGAGAGCTGACTTCAGACCCTTCAGATGGCTATCTGGATTTACATTCGTTTTATTCTACAAAAGTCCTGTTTTGAGTTTTGAGTTTAAAATGTGTGGTTGCTTTTAGAACAATTTTGGATTAATTATGATTCCAAAATATTTTTGAGGAAAGTCTCTTCTGCTCATTGTCAAGTCAAGTCATCTTTATTTATATAGAGCTTTAAACAAAAAGGATTGCGTCAAAGCAACTGAACAACATTCATTAGGAAAACAGTGTCAATAATGCAAAATGACAGTTAAATGCAGTTCTTCATTTAATTCAGTGATGTCATAATCTCAGTTCAGTTCAGTTCTTTAAGGCTGAATGAATTTGATCATAAATGCTGTTAAAACAGTAATCTTATGAAATATTATTACTATTTGAAATACCTTTTTTTTTTTTTTGAGATTGAGATTTATGAATCATCTGAAAGCTGAATAAATAAGCTTTCCATTCATGTTTGTTAGGATCAGACAATATTTGGCCGAAATACAGCTATTTTAAAAATATGGAATCTGAGGGTGCAAAAAAATTTTTTTTGAGAAAATTGCATTTAAAGTTGTCCAAATTAAGTTGTTAGCAGTGCATGTTATTCATCAAAAAGGAAGTTTTTATATATTTATGGTGGGAAATTTACAAAATGTCTTCACCAAAGATGATTTTTATTTTATATTCTAATGATTTTTGGCGTAAAAGAAAAATCGCTAATTTTGACTCATACAATGTATTGTTGGCTTATTGCTACAAATATACCCCAGAGACTTAAGACTGCTGCTCAAGAAACATTTCTTCTTCTTCTTCTGTTTCTTATTATTGTCAATGTTGAAACCAGCTGTTCTGCTTCAAATGTTTATTGAAACAGTGATGTACTACCAAAAGTTTGGAATAAGGTTAAAAAAAAGAAAATAATGTTGTTGTTGTTGTTGTTGTTGTTGTTGTTTTTTTAGCAAGGGTGCACAATGTTACACAAAAATAAAATACATACTGTTATTTTTAACTTTATGATCATAAAAAAAATCCTGTAAGAAAACAAAACACAATTAACAATAAAAAGTAAGCAATATTGATGATAATAATAAGCATTAATTATAATAGGGCAACAAATTAGCTGTGTCTTCACATAAATTAAAATATATTT
This sequence comes from Carassius carassius, assembly GCF_963082965.1. Lineage (NCBI taxonomy): Eukaryota > Metazoa > Chordata > Actinopteri > Cypriniformes > Cyprinidae > Carassius > Carassius carassius. The sequence continues at coordinate 4,162,957 of NC_081794.1, forward strand.
TAATGCAGGCAAATGAAAAACAGAACTGCTTTTCTTCTTATGTGCATATTAAAATGAGCTCATCTTTTTGATGTAATATCCTGTCATTTTAACACAAGGATGTTTCCAAGCAATTGAAAGCATTTTCGGGTTCACACACTAGATGGCAGTTTCATCAAATAACTAGTTTCTTGCTCCAACAGGGATGATGTTAGTAGACACAACTAATTCTTCTGTTTTTGAATTGAATTATATAATAACGAATATAATATTTATTCTACAGTTTGATACTTAATTTGATAAATGTTATGCTTGTGTTCCTTGTTCAAATTTTGTAATAAACTATACTGTGTGATATTGTGTTGTCCATAACCAGTGAGGTGCAAACCCAAGTTTCACAGTCTTCAGTCAAGAAAAGCTCAGACTTCATAGATTCAGTCCAGAGTTCAGAAGAATCTCTGCTTCCTTTTCCTTTTAAATGTGCTTTACAAATCAACTTTGTATTGAATAGGTGAAAGTTGCTACATATAAGATGTGAAAGGGTTTGTCTTTCCTTTTTTAAATGTATTTATGAGATGCATTCTGCTTCTTTGTGATTGAGGTTTGGCTCATTTAGCCAGTGTTTGTTCTGATGTTTCTGTGTCACAGCTTCCGTCGGGTGAGCTTGCGGTGCTTCAGGAGCAGCTGCGAGACGTGAGTTCACATCTCTAGAGTTCAGAGAAGTGCTTTCTTCCAGACTCATGTGTAGTCTGTCGTTGCTCTCTCTGTCTTTGAGTCCAGGCTCTGGAGAAGAACCATAACTGGCTTGTGTATGACCAGCAGCGGGAGGCCTACGTTCAGGGCGTTTTGACCAGGACCAAAGAGTTAGAGATGCAGTTAAATGAAGCAAATCAAGCACTCCAACAACAGCACAAAGAAGCCAATTCAGATTGTACAAAGCTTTTAAAACAATACTCACTCAGAATGGGGTCTGTGTAATGCAGTGGCATCATTCACTGTCTCTTCTGTCCACACAGGCCGGTCCGGACAGACGGCTCAGCGTGAGCTGGAGGCCGAGCGCACACGAGTCAGCCGAGTGCAGACAGAACTGGAGGATCTGAGAGGAAGGTATGAGGAGAAGAGCAGGGAAGCGGCTCAGGCGCGGGAGGAGAGGAAGCGTGAGCGGGAGGCTCTGCAGGAGGAGAGGAAGTGTTCATCAGAGCGAAGCGCTCGACTGCAGGCAGAGCTGGAGGAGGAGAGGAGGAGGGTGGCCGAACTACTCATGCAGGTACAGACGCCAATCATTCATATTTGTGTCCTATTCTCAGTTACCAAATCAAGACGCATTTACTTTGAAAAATGCATTGAAGCATTGAATTTTACATAAAAATTAAGACACATTTTGGTCCTTTTTATTTAAGTTTATAGTTTTCTTAATCTGCTGACAGACTTTGTTTTTCTTCTTGTGTAAACCTCGTTCTAGACAATGATTTTATTTAGAAAATATATTAGAACTTTTAGGACTTTACTATGAGGACCTTTAAAGAGGAAAAAAAAAGTTTCTCCTAAAATAATTTGACAATTTTTTGTCAGACTATAATAATAATTATTATTTGTTGTTATTGTTATTTTAGTTTGCTTAAAAAAAAAGTATTTACTTGACTTTTTTTGTATGTTGACTGAGACAAAACTGTTCTCATTTTTCCAAAATGAAAATGTTGTTATTAATCACTTACCCCAATGTCGTTCCAAACCCACAAAAGCTTTACCCACAAGAAGTATTCTCGTTGCTTCATAACGTTACGATTGAACCACTGACGGCAGATGAACTATTCTGACAATACTTTTCATACTTTTCTGGAGCTTGACCGAGTAACTTACTTGGCAGTTTATGGGACAGTCACAAACCTCCCGGTTTTCATCCAAAATATCTTCAATTGTGTTCTGAAGATGAACAAAGCTTTTACGGGTTTGAAATGACATGGAGGTAAGTGATTAATGACAAAAGTTTCATTTTGTTGTGGAGTATCCCTTTAAAGTATTGTAAACATTGTATTGAAAGAATACTGATTGAATTGAATTGTTTTTGTCATGAATATAGCCATTGCTGCTGACATGGCGATAAATCATAAATAGATAAATAAAATAAATAGTAACAGCCAAACAACCTTTTTAAAATGGTCAGTATCTAGAGAGCAGGGTGTCCAATGGCTCATCTAATGCCAATATACATAATGCATTTTAAGTGCCATTTAGTGATTTACAAACCGGAGAAGGACAAAAAATAATATTAATTAACTTTAACAATATTATATTAGTGTCAAAAACTTTTAATAAGACAATGCTTCTACCACAGTTTGCTCACAACCAGAAGCTCATGAGCGCTGAGATTTTACATGGTCACAACATAAATCACATTTGTGTTTTCATGACTTCACTGCTCATTTATGCAATCACTATATCTGCTAGAAAATAAAAGATGAATAAAAGTTTAAAAGCTATATGTTATCTGTTCTGAAAGGTGAATCTACTGCAGAAATCCCTGATGAATCAGCAGGAGGAGAAGAAAAGAATCACCGTTTTGGAACAACAGGTATTTGGATCATTCTGTAACATAAATATAAATCATTTTATATAACATAATTTATGCTTTTTTTCTAAATTGTATAAATTTTTATAATTTAATATATCATTTTTTAAATGATTATTATTTTTATTATTTTATTTTTTTAAACACTTGTATTTATGTGTAGGACACCAGATTAAATTTTAAGTTTTGCTGAAAATTTATAAAACGTCAAGTAAAAAAGAAGCAAATTGTTAAAGGTGATTTTTGTGTCTCTGACCTTCTTATAGATCCAGTTGTCGGCCAAAGAATCTGAAAGTGATAAACTGGACCGTCAATCTCTACAGCACCAGCTGCAGAAAGTTTTGAAAGAGCTTCGTAAGGCCAGAGACCAGATTACACGCCTGGAGACTGCCGTGAGTCCTCAGATATTCTGTGATGTGTCCTGACATGATCATTGACGTACAGTATCTGTCATATTCTTGTGTAATAATGTGCCTGTTTGACTTTGTGACTCAGAAACAGCAGAGAGAGTCTCGCTTCTCTGAGCCCAGCTCCTATAACAGGATGGATTTTGACAGATTGACTGTTCAAGATCACACCATGTCTCCATCTAAAGTCCATAACGTACTAGATGAGAGTATCCTGGAGTGTCCAAACTGTGGCGCTTCATATCCCACCAGCCAGCACCGAGAGCTGCTAGCCCACCTGGACTACTGCTTCAGCTAAAACACACGCTTCTCAAACACTTTGTGTGTAAACTTCATTGTTTAGGGCGCTTTTTGACTTTTTATTGTAGCCACCATTCCAAAAAAGTTTCAGTATTTCAGTAAGTAGTGACAATTCTTTTTTTTTTTAAGTTTGAAAGAAATAGAATATTCATAAAGGTATTGGTTTACATGGGGCATATTTAAAAAATATTTTAATTTTATGAATGTTATGTTGTTATTTTTTTTTTTCTTAGTTCTCTTTTGGTGACGGGGTTGATATTTTATTTGTAGTTTTCTCACGTACAATAAATAAAGCAATATTTAGCATATTCTGTTTTTTTTTTCCTGTCGATGTTGTACCAAAAAAAAAAAAAGGTTATTTATAGTCCTTCATGAATTGTGTACTCCACTTGAATGAATGAATAAAAGGAGAAAGACCATTTCTCTTGTATCCTTATGGTACCTCTGAAGTGTTAGATGTCTTGGAGCCACTCATTAGCATCCATCAGTCCTGACTTTGCAAAGCAAATCTGTCTTGAATTAGACTGCATGTGTAAATCCTGCATTAAACTATTTAAAGATGGGATTAAGTGAAGCACAGTAGCCAGAGGAGAACGGAACTAATTCTAGGGAAGTGCCATGTGTTATTTCATCACCAGAGACGCAGTATGAGAGAAAAACTGAACAAGAAGTCCAAATAATTTTGTAGAATGTCATACTGAGGTTATTTACACTCTTCAGTTGACATATTTATATAAGATATGGAATTTCAAGACTAAATGGTGCCTTTATTTTTATTGCATATATCAATATATATCCAAAATGTAATGATTATTGAAAATATGAAATTTTAAAATTGTAATGATTTTTGAAAATATAAAATTTTAAAATATGAAATATTATTTTTTATATATTTATAGTATACATTATATTTTCTATTATTTTTCCATAACTTGTTTAATCGAAACTATTTAATCCTATAGCCTGATTTCAGTGATATAAATCTTAACTATAGAAATGGAATTACTGCATTTATATATTTTATATATATATATATATAAATATCTTTTTGTTTTCATTATGTTTCTAATAAGAATGAAAATTAACAAAAGTTTATAAATGTCCAAATGTACCTATATATAATATAAATGCATTTATTACATTTTGAAGGAAGATTAATAATGGCAGTGGAGATTGGCTGAATGTGATTATAAATCTTTTTATTTATTTATTTATTTAACCAATCAGTGAGATCAAAAATCTCTTTGACAGAAGTGTCCTTGCCAAGATAGATGGCCCAGTTATATAAGTACACATATGACAAACAACAATGCGTCACAACAATAAGATATGAATAAAATACAGCACTAGAAGCATTTGCGAATCATTAAATTATTTCCACTGCACGCAAAAGTGTTTTAAAATTATTAAAGGACACTGACTGCTTTCATTTGAAGAAGGTTCCAGTCTGAAGGTGCAGCAGATTCAGAAGCAGTTTTACCTAGATTAGTTCGAACTGAAGGAATATGAGTATTATAATAAGACTGGGAACACAATGAACAATTACCAACTACTTTTTGTTGAATCAAACAACAGAGATAGGATGGCAAAAAAAAAAAAAATTGCTTTTTAAATCAATAAGTACTAATGCATTTCCCTTCGAACAGCAAGTGAAGACCTGGCAACTTTATTATTTAATGTACAGTGATGTGTAGAAAATGAATCTTAAGGCACCGTTTGTCATCAATTATGATGCCCAGGTACTTATACTCTGATACTAATGCTATCAGTTTCCCTTGAGTTCAGAGAACAACAGAACTATCTAAAGAATTTCTAGAATTTGATAACCACGTACATTTAGTTTTCTCAACATTTAAGACATTTAATTGAATATTATCAAATGCTGCTTGTCAATCATCCAGAGCTTGTCGCTGTGTAAGAGCAGAACAATAGATGACAGTGTCTTCTGCATAAAAGTGGAACCTTGTATTTTCAATATTAACTTCTAGACAATTTATATATATAGTAAATAATAATGGCCCCAATACATATCCTTTGGGGACTCCCGTAAATCTGATTTGATACCTTCCACGTGCACACATTGAATTCTTCCCTTTAAATAATCATTAAACCACGAGACTACATTGTCTGATAGACCAACACTTCTAAGCCTATTTTGGGAGATGTGATAAAATTAGATTAGATTATTTCCTTTTACTGATATATAATCTGTGTGCTGACAGCAGTTCCTCTGTATCATGGTCCAAGTTTCACAATGTTTTTGCAAGTAGATCCTTTAACCAAAAGCATTCATTTACCATCTGTGATTTTTGTATTGTTAGTTGCACAGGAGTTCAAACAAACCTTTGATAAAAACCTTCAGGACAGTGAGTTTACTAGCATCAGTCACCGAATTCAGTAATTATACTTTTTTTCCCCAAGTTTATTTGAAAAAAAAGAAGAAAAAAAAGACAGTTACATCCTGCATCTGCACTTACAGTATTAAACATTTTTCCTTTTGCTTTGTGCAAAATTATTGTGCATTCTCTTTTACTAATAGCATGCTTATTGTCTTTATTTACATATTTGTTAAAATATAAAACATGTCAGATTACATCCTCAGAAGCTCTTTGTGTGTAGTGGTCATTTAGGCAGTGTCACAGAAACCTGCATGATGAAAAAGTAAGAACACATCAGCACATTTAGAACTGAATCTAAATAATAATCCTTTATAAGGCTCAACCATCTTACCAGTGTGTGCAACGCGTCTGTATTTGCCCAGGAAGCAGATGTCCTGTTTCTTCTCTGTCACGTTCTTCTGGTCTTCAGGTCTGAGGCCATCAGGATATCGGGAGAAGATGAAGGAATAACCGTCCAAGCAGGTTCCATCCACATCGAGCTCTCTGCAGGAGTAGTGGATGGCGTAGTTATCATAGTCTGTGTCAATGATCCAGTGGTCATCATCTGTGGAACAGTCAGAGACCGGCCATGAGCACATGAACTGTCAGGTTTACATAACACATGATTTAATCACATTTCACAAGCAAGGTTTAATAAGAAACATGCTTACAATCTTACATCTGCGTTTGAGTCATCTATATATATAAAATAAATTGTATGATGTATAATATAATATATCAATATATCATAATATAAAAATAAAGAACTTTTTTTTTAAATGATTGAATTATTTTAATTATGTAAATTATAAAATAATTAAAAATAAAGAAAACTGTTATTAAGGATTATTAAATAATTATATCATTTATAAAACAAAATTAAAATGCATATACAAACAAATCAACTAACCATTTGTATAGTTTTTGCAAGATCAGTTTTAACCTGCTGAATTTGATCTGTTTAACTTTTTATATAACAACTTATATAATAATATAGAATTATATATGATAAATTTACACTTACATCCAGTTTGGAGATATGCTGCGGCTCCCCAGTATTTCATCTTGAACTTAGCAGGGTCTTCTGTATCTTCAAAAGTGCCAAACATGTTGGCGCACATCTCCCAATTGCTGAAGTTTAAAAGAGCAGTGAAAATCCTTTCCATTGCCTAAGTAAAAATTCTTGTGCGACAACAGCATAAAATGCCATTTAAACTCACTTGAGAATGATGACTCTTCCTATGGCGGTGGCTGTCATGGTTCCATCCTCCTCCACTTTGAAATTGGTGACAATATTATCAAGAAGGAAAAGCCCAACGGGGTCTTTCTTGGCAACAGCATACCATGTTCCTTGATACTGCAAGGTCAGTGGACAAATATAAGGAATGAAACCTCAAAATCAACGTATGGATAGAAAAAAAAACACTGATTAACTTACCCTCATCTTGTCAAAGTCTTGTTGGACAGTGATGTTGCTCACCAGACAGTCCTGTGCCCAGCATGTCGCCAGGACACAGAGAGCTATGCAAAGCCTGAGCATGCTGCTTCTGTGCTTGAGCTGTGAAGGAGGAGTACAATGGTTATAAAAAAGACCAACAAACGTATTACTTTGTTCTCCTTTAAACAAATCCTAATCCTCAAGGTGCATACCTTGATCACAGTATTTGAAGGGTAGCTGTAGTGCTGCAGCTGGATTCCTGCGAGGTGCTTTTATACAGGGACGTGCTTCTGGGGGTATTTCATAATCCCACCCAAGAACCCAAAATTCAGTCTCCACCATCCCACTCATTGGACAATTTTTTTTGCATAACAGCTGTGATTCAGGTATTCACAGGGTATACAGTGTTGACCTTTGCTCTTCACCTAATGTGTTTTTCTTTAGGTTGCAGCTGGATTGCACAAGAGCTTGAGTGTTACATTCCCTGAAGCCTCTTCAAGAGGGAACATTCCTGTTCGGTGAACATAGAACCTTTTGAAACTCTTACATATGAAGCTTTTAAAAGGGGCTTTTTACAACAATACTATAGAAAAAATAATAATTTGGCTCCCCAAAGAAAGTTTCAGTGAAGTTTTGTATTCTTAGTGTGAAAAACATTTAAATAATCTAAATAATGTTTTATACCATAAAGAACCTTTTGTGCAAAGAAAAGTTTCCATGGATGTTAAAGACAGCTTAGAGAAATACTGACTTCAGACACGTTTGTTCCTTTGCGCTTAAAGACGTCTAAGGAGAACAGTCTGATGCCATGGTACTGTATCACACTTGCATGCTAAAGAGAGCAGTCCCCGAAAAAAAAGGTACTTCAAAATGCATGGAAGGGTTGTGTTTGTTGACTGAAGAAAGGCTCTAAAAACTGCTTTACTTTTCAACTGTTTAAGAAGAAAAACACGTAACCGGATGTGTTCATTTGATACAGTGGCTACATTAATGAGAAATAGATCTTCGAAAGGTTTAGAAATTTCCAAATAGCATTTCAACATGACCATGTGAATATCTTTACTTGCAAGATTAATACCATCGGAGAGAATATTATAACCATGCAGCCATCAGCTATAGTATCACATCAGACAGTGCACTACCGATCCCCTGAGGAACAATTCAATTCATTTTTCACTATTGGAGAGGAAGAGTTATTTATATTTGTTACACATCAAAACAACTTGTAAATTAGACCCTATACAAACTAAGCTACTGAAAGAGATACTTCCAGAAGTCATAGATCGTCTTCTTAAGATTATTGTTATTAGGATATATCTCAAAAATGTTCAAGCTGGCTATTATTAAGCCTCTCATTAGGTACAAATACAGCTTGATCCCAGATAATTAGTTAACTACAGAGTGATCTTGATTCTCCCTTCTCTTCCAAAAATACTAGAACTATCAGAATCCTCTATGTTTATCTGCAAGGATTTCCAGTCAGGATTTAGACCGAATCAGCACAGAGACTACTCTTATTAGAGTTACAAATGACTTTCACATACCCAATTATGGTTGTATTTGTATTGCTTTTGACACTGATGCAAAAATTATGTTGGCACTAATGGAACTGCTTTGGCTTGGTTCAAATTGTACTTATTTAACTGTTATTAGTTTGTAGCAGTAAATGAAAAAGTATCATATCAATCACAGATTCACTATGGAATACCACATTGCTCAGTTCTAGGACCTTTTGCTTTTTAACCTTTACATGCTATACCCTTGGGAGATATTATTAGAAAACATGGTGTTAATTGTTGGTTCACTGTAACGCTAATGATCCTCAGCTCTATATTCCTTTGTGACCTAACTAACAAAACATACCAATTCACAAAACTTATTGAATGCATAGTCCAAATGCAATGAATATTCTCTAAAACTTTATAGCATGTAACTATATTATAACATATAACTATATAACAATATTCTCTAAAACATGATAGCAGTGCTTTGATCATGAAACACTGAAGACTTGATTAATGGCTTCTGAAAATTAAGCTAGGCTACCACAAAAAATATGGTAATTAATATAAACAGAATATGAGCACTGGTCAGCTAGTACACATTTGTTTTATGATAATGACCAGCTTACTTAACATGATCTGTTATTATCTTAATACTGAAAATGAAAAATGTCTTGCAACTACAACTTTTAGGAGAGGTTTGTAAACAAATACTATTAAATATTCCAATGCTTTATTTATGCAACATTACTAATACAAATGAACCAAACCAGATCTTTATATTAAGCTGACTAAGCCTAATCTTAGCTCATTAGATCTTTCTTTTAGGCTGAAGTTCAGCAGATGATACTTGACATACAAATGGTGATCCTTCTTGGTTGTTTGTCTGGGAATGAGCAGGTAAATATGTGATGCTGATTAATTGCCGATATTGTCTTGCATGTGTCAACACAGATATGTGTCAACAACTCAAGACCTTACTGTAAGCCTGAGGTGAAGAGATTTCAAAATAAGATGATATCTCCAATCCTCCTCAATGCACTTGTCTGCTCAAAGTCCATCAATAAATACATCACTCTCTTGTTTGTTTTTGTTGCAGGCATATCAGGCTCTACATACACACTCGGCTATTTAACACATTGCATTTGTTAACATCCAAGTAAATTAATGGTGAGTGTTGTAAATTTAGCATTGCTCTGTCTGTCGGCTCCTTGCTGTGTATTAAAACGTGTGATCGCTCCGAAGTGCCAAGCCAGGCTCTGTCCCTTCAAGAGAGGATATCCTGATAATCACTTTCTCTTAATCCTGGATTTACAAAGCCAGGTACATATGATGCAAGGATTTTTCTTTTTTACATTCTGTATTCATTACACTTCCATGACATCAGAGAAAAAGGAGACAGATCCATTTATACATCTGGCAGACTGACAGATAAGGTCTAATCCTATCATTGGAAATAGATCCTGGGTGTCCAGCATCTTTTCTGGTTGTAGAAAGTGCCAAAAATGCTAATAATAGCCCAATTTGGAGAATGCATTTTCTTACTATGAGAGCTTGAGAGCTAGGTGACTGACATATCACTTGTCCATTAAGTTTTATGTAGTTTATATTATGATTTGAAGCAAGTGCTATAAGCATATGTGAGACGCTGTCCCTGTGTGCATACTGGGCCCAATGGACCCATAGACTCTGGTGTATTAGATCAGAAACACCATCAGTGTAATTGACAAATCGATGTTACAAATATCATGTTGTGTACTGACACTTTTCCTCAGGAGAAAACAGAGGTGTCTGACTCTGGTCTGGATTGTCTAACATGAAATGATCAGGGTGAGGATTTGCAGGTTAAGAAAGCTTAGAGGTTTAATGTCATGACGTCACTTTACTTAGCGGCCACTTTGATCCCTTCAGCCTGTAAGCCACTATTCTCTGGCAGCCTGTCGGAGGAGACCTGCACTGATCTCTGCTCTGGAGGATGCACCTTTCTGAAGGAGGGTATCCCTGAGAAGCTTCACTTTTCATCCTGACTCCCCACAAGTAATGAATCTCTGAGAGGACGAGCAGAGAAGCACACTTCAAAATGGCAGACAAGGATAGTGTTGAAAAATACTTGGAGAATAACCCTCAGTTTGCCAAAGAGTATTTCGACAAGAAGGTCCGATGCGAGGTCATCGCTGCCGCTTTTGCAGAGAGCCTTGACATCAAAGATCCAACCTCGTTCAAGGATGTCAGCCAAATCCAGGAGGCCACCATAATCTTTGACATGATCAAAGAAATGCATTCGCAGCAAATAATGGAAAAGGCCATGCACAAGGTCCTGCAGAGGATATGTATGCTGGTGAACGCAGACCGCTGCAGCTATTTCATATACCGAGCCAGAAACGGCATCCCTGAGCTCGCTTCGTGTCTTTTCGATGTCACCTCTATCTCGAAATATGAGGCGAATTTGGTCAACCCTCAATCTGAAATTGTCTTCCCTACTGACATGGGCATAGTTGGCCAAATAGTGACTACCAGAAAACCAGCTAATGTTCCCGATGTCAAACAGGTGAGTGAAAGAAGTAAAGCTGTCTTTTATAGCTCTCACTAGTTCATCTTTTTTTTTTTTACCTTTATTAAACCTCTTCAAATAATTATAATAATAAAGTATCAAATGCATTTAAATAAAAAGTTAAAAACAAAATAATCTACAAATAAGTAATACCAAAATACATAAAAGCAAATTATAACAAATTAAGTTTGATTTAAGGGGCTTAAATTGCAAGTAAAGTTTTAAGGCATTCATCTGCTTTATGGATTGAGATCAAATTTTTAAATGCCACAATACCAGGAGCAAAGAAATAAACATGGTGAATAAAACGTATCTATAATCAATGTATTGTTATTTTCCATACAAACCTGAAGTTGTACCACTTTTAACTTCATGCAAATCCTCCTCTTTTTTAAAACAGCATATAGCTATGTATCATCTGTGTAAACTGTGAAGAACTGCCGAAACCACATTTTTAAAAAGACCACTTTTATATTCTTAATAGAAGACAGCCTATGCAAATCATCCACATTAAACAAACAAGTTTTGTCAGCAACATTATTATTATGTTAATATGACTGAATTAACCAAATTACATTAGCTTATGGAGGTGAAAGCCTTTTTAGGTCATAGAGCAAGAGCTGTATTTTCGCTCCAATATGCTTTGACATGCAGTAAGTTGCAAGCAAAACATCTTCTTAGGTTTATTAGGCAGGCCTGATATCTAAAAGTCGACTATTAGTTTGACAAAGGATTATAGTTTTTCTGTCCCGTGGTCATGGAGGTCAGTCAACCCCCTGTAGAAAAGCAGCTTATTTTCTCTGCTCCTGATAGCCTGCTGCACATTGATATTATTTAGCAACAAATGACTGTTCTTTCAGTATTTTTTATTTTTAAGTCAGATGTTCGACAACCAAAGCTTCAGCACTTGTTGACTCATAATTAAGATTAATTGCTCATGAAAATTAACTGTGGAAGTGCGGATTACTCTTTATATGCTTACTAAATAAGCCAACAGTAAAACTGCAGATTAAAATGTTGCATATTTATATTGATTGAAAATGTTATACATCAAATTTACAATTAAATGTCAAAAACCAAAGTTTTACCAAACAAAATGTTCTTTACTATATATATATACTATACATGATACACATTTAAAATCATCAAGCATATCCATACAGCCTTCAATGCATAATATGAGTATAAAAATAATAAATAATAAACAATTAAAGATGCATACGTATGCTATAAATAGCAGCATGGTGTTTAATCATGGCACACCAGTGCAACCTCATCTTAAGTGGCCAAGACAGGGTTAAATCTATTAACCTTCATTACATAACACAGAAGTGTAAATTTAGGTAGAATTAGTCTCAGTGACAAGAGAGCCCTTACTATGACTGATTAAAACGTCTAATTTAGTAACAGTTCTTAAGTTTTCGAGTGTGAAAATATATATATTAACAATATAAATAATATAACACCTATGTACAGAAATGTTTATTATTTTATTATTTAAGCAAACATGTTGTAGCCTACTGGCTAAAATGGTGGAGGAATTAATGGATATTTTGTATTAAGCAGTTTTAACCCATTTCTATTTCAACCAGTGTATTATGAAACAGCTGTATCAAACATTAACCAATGTATTTGTTCCTTAGAATCCCAAATTCAGTGATTTTGTGGACAAGCAAACAGGATACACCACTAAAAACATGATGGCTGCCCCTCTCATGAACGGGAAAGACCCACTTGGTGTGGTCATGGCAATTAACAAAGTGGGAGGAAATGAATTCTCCAAAGCAGATGAAGACGTGAGTATCTGAAAAATGACATCAGTGTGAACATCTTTTTAAAACGTTCACTATAGGCCTACAGCTGCAAAGCAGAAATCATGTGATACTGACCTCAAATTTGTTCTGAATCAGATTGATCAGATTATTTGCCCTATTCTATGAGGTTCACACCGCCCAATTGCTACTCAAAACTAGCCCAAAACTAGCCTAATCGCGTAAATATACGTGTTTTGGCGGGGTTCCTATGGTAAAATTTGCATTCCAGGGGCTAAATGTCACGTTATTTGGGTCGTTTTGCATTGGTGTGGATGCTAAAAGAATTAAAAGTTACAGTTACCTTTATAGTTATTCTTGGTTTGGACGGACCTTTTTGAGACTACAATTTCACTTTGTCAGTATAAGCATGTAGCCATAACAATAGCCTATATTTTTTATTATCAAGTAAATGTTTTACAAATGTTTTTCAGCTCTTCTCCAAGTACATCACCTTCGCCACAGTCATTGGCCTACAGCATTACACCTCATACATGTATAACGTGGAATCTAGAAGAAGCCAGGTAATGCTGCGGACTACAACACTTAATATTTGACTGTGATTTGGATCTTGACTGTGACTGTATACTGCTGCCATAGGTTCTTTTATGGTCTGCGAGCAAAGTGTTTGAAGAGTTGACGGACATTGAGCGACAGTTTCACAAGGCTCTGTACACTGTCAGGACCTACCTCCAGTGTGAGAGGTACTCTGTCGGCCTTCTGGACATGACCAAAGAAAAGGTTTGTGACACATGGTGATCATCCTTCAATTTTGATCAGCGATTCATGAAAACACTCAACCTTGCTTTGATTGTTTAGGAGTTCTACGATGAGTGGCCAATTAAACTGGGTGATGTGGAGCCATACAAAGGCCCAAAGACACCTGACGGCAGGGTAACAGATTTGTTTCTCTTCACTAAACAAGTCAGTGTTGCTGTTTAGTATTATTACAACTTTTTCTATCTTATAACAGGAAATCAACTTCTACAAGATCATTGATTATCTCTTAGAGAGCAAAGAAGAGATCAAAGTCATACCGTAAGCATATTTCTTATAGCATTAAAATACATTCTTTGCTCATATTGTAAAAACTCATACAGTAAACTACATGGGAAACACTATCTGGACACCATTTTCTAATAGGTTTGGCTATTTCAGTAATGTCTATGAAGACAAATCAACAGAACTGAACACAAGGCCTGAACCAGACCTGAACCCAAATTAACACCCTTCACTCTTAAAAATGAAGGTTCTTTATCGGCATCTATGGTTCCATAAAGAACCTTTAACATCCATGGAACCTTTTCGACTGCACAAAAGGTTCTTTAGATTCTTCTTCACTCTACGAAAAAAAAAATCTTTTAAGAACTGTTCACTGTAAGGTTCTTTGGGGAATCCAAAAAGCAGATCTATTGGAACATTTTCAGAAAGACCACTTTCTAGTAATGCCTATAGTTTTGAAGTGAAATTCTAAGCAGGCACAAACACTCACCAGCAACTTTATTAGGTACACCTTACCAATAACGGGGTTTGCCTTCAGAACTGGTTTAATTCTTCATGACATAGATTTAACAAGGTGCTATAAACATTCAGCAGATTTTGGTCTAAATTGACATGACAGCATTACACAGCTGCTGCACATACTTCATGATGTGAATTTCCAATTTCACCACATCCCAAACATTACAGTACTCTTTTGGATTGAGATCTGAGGCCATTTTGAGTACAGCAAACTCATTGTCATGTTCAAGAAACCAGTTTGAGATGATTTGAGCCTTGTGGCATGACATGTATTTTGGAAGTAGCCACCACAGGATGGGTTCATTGTGGTCATAAAGGGAGGGACATGGTCCATGGCTCTCTTTATACACTAGAGATGGCTTTGTGAGATAATCCCAGTAGATCAGTTTCTGAAATACCCAGACCAGCCCATCTGGCACCAATAACCAACTTAAATCAACTTTCTTCCCCATTTTGATGCTTGATTTGAACTTCAGCAGATTGCCTGACTATGTCTACATCCCTAAATGCATTGAATTGCTGTCATGTGATTGGCTGATTTCATAGTTGCATTATTAAGCAGCTCAACAGACATATTAGAGTAGCCTGGTATAGTAATTGGGTGTCCATGTATGCCCATATAGCATACCAGCTTACCAGCCTCTCTCATTTGAATGTTTTTGCTTCCAGAACTCCTCCTGTTGATCACTGGGCACTTGTTAGTGGCCTCCCCACCTATGTGGCTGAAAATGGCTTTGTAAGTCCAAAGTATTTTCTTAAAATCGAATTCTTTGAAATCGTAAAGGTACGATATTCAAAAATTATGTTTAATAATGTTTGTGTTAAACTCAAGATCTGGTTTGACCAGTGCCCTTGTACAAATGCTTATTCTAAAAATGTCCCAGGTTAAATAACTACTTAACCCAGAGGTCTCAAACTCAATTCCTGGGGGGCCGCAGCTCTGCAGAGTTTAGCTCCAACTCGCACCTGCTTTATTGATCCTGAAGACCGTGATTAGCTAGATCAGGCGTGTTTAGATTTGGAGCTAAACTTTGCAGAGCTGTGCATTCTCCAGGAACTGAGTTTGAGACCAGTGACTTAACACAAGTTAAATGAGCTAATCAATGGGGTAAACGACTTGCTGTATTATCGCTTACGTTGACTGAGATTTGTTTCTTTCTCCAGATTTGTAACATGATGAATGTTGCTGCTGATGATTACTTTACATTCCAGGTACTGTAATCCATTCCAGGATAAACCTTTCAGTGATCAACACCTGAAATAGACACAAACCTGTAAAAAACACTCTTTTTTCACTCTTTAGAAAGAAGCTGTGGACGAGTCGGGTTTTGTCATTAAAAACGTCCTGTCCCTTCCTATTGTCAACAAGAAAGAAGAAATAGTGGGAGTTGCCACTTTCTTCAATCGGAAAGATGGCAAGCCATTCGATGAGCAGGATGAACAAATTACTGAAGTGAGTCGTTAAGTGTTCACCATCCTGTTAGCTCCTTTTAAATTTTGTGCTGCAACACTAATGTGGTTTTCTGACTTTGTTTTAGGCCCTAACACAGTTCCTAGGATGGTCTGTACTGAATTGTGACACATATGACAAACTGAATCGGACAGAGTGGAGAAGAGAGATTGCAGCAGAAATGGTCATGTACCAGACCAAAGCCACCCCAGCTGAAGTCCAACAGATTCTGGTGAGGCATCATACAAGCTCATGCTATAAAGAAACTTTAGTCTTTATCATGTTAACTAAACATTTTTTCCCTCGTTAGAACACAAAGGAGAAGTTTGACATGAACCCTGAGGACTGCGATCAGAAAGAAATGTACAAACTCTTGGTATGTTTTTTTTTTTACTCTGAACCTTTATATTCATAGTGAACATAGCATTGATCTAAAATGTTGAACATGAAGGATGACTTTTTAAATGTATCTACTTGTATTTTAATACACAGAGAGCCAACATTCCAGAAGCCAAAGATGTGGATCTGCTATTATTTAGTTTTAGTGACTTGCCTGTCTCTGAGCTTGACCTTATAAAATTTGGCATTCGCTGTTTCTTTGAACTTGGAGTGGTAGAGAAGTTCAAAGTGCCAGCAGAGGTGAGACTGGACTTAATATATTGTAGAAACTACTGTATACTGTATTTCTTTGAACAGTGCAATAGCCGTGATGTGATGTCATGCTCTGTGGTATCTTATTTAAATGCATCAATTAAACAAATAATAATATATCCACAATCTACACCAATTTCTGCAACACTGCCCATTTGCAGCCTAAAAGTTAGAGTGATTTTGATTAAGAAGAGGTCTGTGTTGCTGTTCTTCAGCATTCACATACATATACATGGATGTGTAGTGCAACAACCGCTCAAGGTTAATTTTCCAAGCAGCACTCATCTTATTACTAGAGCCTGTTTATTTTTGGCAGGTGATTAGCGATTACCAGACTCACACAGAAAGCTCAGCAGATTTCCACAGAAATCAGATGTCCACATTTCACAAACTTCCATTTTATGGAAAACAAATCTGGGCCTATGAATGCAACTGTTATTGGACTTTCATGTAGTGTGACATGTTCCTTCAGTTTTGGGATGAAATTGTTTGGGCCTACACTTGCTCCAGGTCCTGACAAGATGGATGTACACTGTACGAAAAGGCTACAGAGATATCACCTACCACAACTGGAGGCATGGGTTTAACGTGGGCCAGACCATGTTCTGTCTTCTTCAGGTAGGTTTTTAATCCACACATCATGCTATTTGTCAGCAAAGAGGCTGTAATACTGAATATTGTTTGCTTTCCCAAAAGACTGGAAGGCTGAGAAAATACTACTCGGACCTTGAGTCCTTTGCAATGGTAGCGGCTGCATTCTGTCACGACATTGACCACAGGGGTACCAACAATCTCTACCAGACAAAGTAATTTAGCGTATATATTTTTTACATCTAATATTTTCAAAAAAGACATAGAAGGCATTTTACTCCCAATCTATTTCCAATGCAGGAGCGCATCACCACTGGCCAAGCTACATGGATCTTCCATCTTGGAAAGGCACCATCTTGATTACAGCAAGACGCTGATGGCAGATGAGGTTTGTTATGTCATAAAGCACAAAGTGTTCCAGAGCTCAATATGACCACCAGGTAAACTTTATTTTTTGGCTTTTTTTTACAGAGCGTTAACATTTTCCAAAGTTTGCAGAAACGCCAGTTTGAGACAGTCCAGCACTTGCATGATGTCTGCATCATTGCGACTGACCTGGCCTTGTATTTCAAGTAAGCTCTCAATAGCATGCCTTCATCTACTGACACTCTATCATATTGATGATGGTCCCATTTTCTTCCCCAACCCAGAAAAAGGACCATGTTCCAGAAGATCGTTGATGCCACTGAACCAATGAGTGATGAGAAGGAAGCGATTGCCTATGTGTCCAACAATCCCATTAGGAAGGAAATCATTATGTAAGCATCACTTCTCAGTAGAACCCTGCTGCTTGAGAACACACTGAACTGAGAGTTTGAAGACATGTGTTTGATTCCAAACAGGGCAATGATGATGACTGGATGTGACTTGTCTGCCATTACCAAGCCATGGGAGGTCCAGAGCAAAGTAGGTACAACTTTGGTTATTCATGGCTGGGATTATCCAGCATTGACATTCATTTAACCTAAACACACTCTATCTGAAGGTTGCTCTCATGGTGGCAGCTGAATTCTGGGAGCAGGGAGACCTGGAAAGGACTGTGCTAGACCAACAACCCATTGTAAGTTAGTGGAGATCAGTTTTGCTTTAAGAAAGGTCGCATTATGATAAAAGTAGTGTCTGAATGAGAATACGTATCCTTTGAATCTTTTCACAGCCCATGATGGACAGGAACAAGGCGGATGAACTTCCGAAGATGCAGTGTGGTTTCATTGACTTTGTGTGCTCATTTGTGTACAAGGTAAATCCACCCAACTGTCAATCAATTTTGTTTTTGCACAATCCAGACATCCATGTAAATGGGGCATCTGTCCATAATGGCCTCTTCCTTGCATGTCAGCACAACATTGCTTAAGTGTTCTGACAGGGAATGATAGATCGGCAGTTACAGGTATGCTTGTGAATGCTTGCAGTAACAGGCCTCTTTTCTCATACAGGAATTTTCAAGGTTCCACAAAGAGATCACTCCCATGTTCGATGGCCTGAACAACAACAGAGTCCATTGGAAGGAACTGGCTGATATTTATCAAGCAAAAGTAGACGCTATAGAGAATGAACGAAAACGGCTAGAAGAGGAGCAGGCTAAAAAAGGCATGTTGGACCCATTAGTTGACATCTTTTTGTTCGTTTGTGGACAGGGATTGTAGATTAAAGGGATAGTTCACAAAAAACAGGAACATTTTATTAATTACTCACCTTCATGTCGTTCCAAACCTGTAAGACCTTCGTTCATCTTCAGAACACAAATTAAAATATTTTAGATGAAATCCAGGAGCTTTCTGACCCTGCTTAAACAACGCAACACAACTGAAATTTTCCCAGGCCCAGAAACGTAGCAAGGACATCGGTAAAATTGTCCACATAACATCACTAATTCAACAGTAATTTTACGAAGCTATGAGAAAACTTTTTGTGTTCAAAGATAATAACTGAACGATTCTTGGACAAAGATGAGCAAAGTTGAGGGTGAGTGATTAACAACAGAATTTAAATTTTTGGGTGAACGAACCCTTTAAGTGGAAGAAATGATGAGGGAAATTGATCAGAAAATGGCAAAGGATGCAGAAAAAAGGTACACTTTCCAAAGGTACGCTATTGTACCTTACCACTAAAGGGTGCATAATAGTACCCAAATTCTACATATTTCAACCTCTTGAAAGTGTTTATGGCATATCCTGTTCTAATCTGACCTCAAAGCCTTGGGTAACATACATAACTTTGCAGCAACTTGATTTTTCTTTTGTATATTTTTTTCTTCACTGAACCAGCTGGTGATGATGGTGGAGAGGGAGGAAAGTCCAAAACCTGCACCATATTTTAAACATCATCTGACAGAAATTCAGAGCCACAGAGAAGTCTGGGCCAGCATGTAGAGGGAGGTGAAACGTGCTCCTAGGATCACTACATTTTCACCAGCTTTCTTTCTCATTTCCTCGGATGTACCTTCTCCAAGTGAACACGTAGGCATTCACCAGAAATGGAAGAACTGTACCTGTCAGATGTTTTTTCTGATGGGGTGCCAGCCTAGAGCACCATATAGACAATTTCAAGCTTGTTCCTTATCCCTGATTTCACCCAAACTGTACCTTTTAACAACTAACTACACTGGAGGAAGTACTGCATATGCAACTTGCCACACTGTGGTGGCTGAAACACAACTCTACAAATATTTATTGTGCTGTAGTTCATAGAGCTTACCTGAAGTACGGATTTTGAGGCCATAACAGTTCTCAAGACTGTTGTATGTTGTTAAACAGCATAACATTAGAGCAATACGTATGAACAACTTTCTTACCAGTTGTTAATTTCTCAAAATAGCATTCTTCTCGATTTCATAACAGTTCCAATTTGATATTTATTCTTGTGATGAATTCACTGAATCACACTTAAGGGAGTAGTGTGTAATTTCTCCACCAAGTGAGAATTGCAAAAATGCTGACTGTTCTTGAACAAGTTTCCTCAACACACCCCTCACCTGTAATTGGTCAAACAATCAGATAGCCCCGCCCCCAAACAAACACCATTGGCATCACTTTAAATTACACACTTCACTTTTAAACTACCAAAAAGCATATTTGAATACATATCAGTTGCTTTGTTTAGGGTTGAAGGACTAACTCATTTGAATAAGCTTTTAGAAGCTGATTGCTTATTAGCAAATGCATTGCGAAATGTACAAAGATCTCATGTTACAAGTCTTGCACACTGACTACTTGAGTTAAGTTTATCAAAAGAAAGATAGCACTGCCAAGGCTAAAGATCTTGTAACTTGCACGTTTGGATGGATGCGAAACGGGATGTCTTTTCTACTTTTTTGTTCTCTATAGATGATGAAGCTGTGGATGCAATATGGCCAATTCTGTGAATATGTGGAGAACATTTATGACCAGAACTTTGATGTTTGTTCTTTAGTCATTTATTGATACCTAAGCACCACACATAGTTTTCAACCATAATGTATTACATATAGTGTATTACATAGAATATCAACTGATAACATAGAGGTACTTGTTTATACCAAAGATCTAAATGATGTTTAAGTGGTATTCTATTGAGCAGGGTATACAAAACGTCAGGGAATATTTAGAAAGTGCATTGCATGCTATGACAGGGCAAGTGGGAACGGTCAGTACTTGAACCTGTAAGGAGATTTGAAGTGAGTTTGATGGGGGAGCAGCTCCTGAGATTCACTCCATTTTAATCTTTAAACACCATGCTTATTTAAAGCAGACTACTGAAGCATCTAGATATCTCCTCTGGCAGAAAGCACAAACCCAATTCGTAAGGTCAAAGTCTCTCTTTCCTGATCGTTAGAGAATCTGATGACAGCGGATAACTTTTGAACTAGTGAATGAACCACAGATTTTGTCTGATTTCAAAAAGAGGTCATTCTGCTTTAGAAAAAAACACCAGGCAACGACAAAAGCAAGTAACCTATGGCGAGATATAGTAAATCCATTGAAAAAATATATAATCTAATGCAATATCCGCTTGTTAGAAAAAAACATTGAAGGCCTTTAATCCAATAACAGGGGCCACGACAGTCTGTAGTGACTACACTTAAATGTCAAACCCTCTAAGTCCAGATCAGACTGAAGAGGCCAAAAGTGAGTAAATCTCATCTCAGGTTAATGCATTTTGTTGGGATTATGAACAATAATATCTACAGTCATTTGGAGTGAGTGTGGGACTGATATCCAATAATCTTATTTACAGAATACTACTGCACATATACTGTAAATTATGTCATGAGAACAAATAAACACATTATTCTGAACTTTGAGTCTCAGGTAGTCTTTCACCATATCAGCTATTAGCTTGATGTCTCTGTGACCACAGAGTTCTGTTCGGTTGCTTAGAAGGCATGTCAGGAGGAACCTCTCCTGACTTTTCTATCATGCAGAGGATTACCTAATAAAGCTGGATCATCCCCAGGTAAAGAGGCTCGGGTAATTGGCTGAGAGCCGAGACAAACCACTTTTCTTTCTATGGGTCTTTCAATATAGAACCAAAGTCTTCATGTTTAACTTTTATAACACTAGACTCCACCTGTCATTTTATGATTTGTGGAAACACAGAAATGCATCATAAATGCAATCACATGGGAACTTATACATGCATGCTGAATAATGGATTAGAGTGAACAAAAGGATTTCTGAACCCAGTCTGACTGATTCTTCACATTGATTGGCTGGCAGCCACCTTTGGGTAAGCCGAGGCCCAGGGCAGTTTGACACTGTGACCAAGAGAGAGGCTGATGTGAGGGGTATTAAATAGAAAGTCTGTCCATTTTAATAAGTTTGTGATTTCAAGGCATAAAGGACAACTGTCATTCTGTCAACATTTAATGGGTCAGATTATACAAACATTGATAGGGTCTGCCTGTAAACTCAGTAGATTGTTAAGTAACTATGAGTTCCTAAAATAATGCTATTGACTGCTGTACTTACAGGAACACAAACATGTCTTCAGTATAATCATCTGAGCTCAAGTTAACAAACACTACTGATAAACACAGCAGGCCTCATTCATACAAAATCTGAGCAGAACAAATATAAAACTATTATATTAGATGTTGCATGTTCACATAAAAATGATTTTACAAGCACTTATTTCATTTTTGTGCAATTATGTCAATTGTAAACAAACACACACACACACACACACACACACACACATATATATATATATATATATATATATATATATATATATATATATATATATATATATGATTTAAAAAATAATACAAATGTGATATTGCTCATATATAGACAATTAATTTTTGTATTACTTTGTGTGTGTGCACAATGCAACAATAACTAACAAATTTTTATGCATTTCTTCGAGATGAGATTAAATTCTTTGCATGAACATTTTTATGCTTGAATGAAACCTAGTAGAAATTCTAAAAAATTGTTTTTTACAAATCACCAAATTGTAATCAAACTATACTTCTCAAAAACAAAGCTAACCAGAAGAAAAGAAAAGGGTAGGCATGAGATTCTTTTGGATCTTCCTTTCCTCGACTCAGAGAAACATGTCTTCAAAATACTCGTCAAACTCTTCCTCCCTGAAAGAGAACCAGACGTTTGTCAGAGCACTGTTTTAGAAACACATTTCTCACATTTGTGTGCATATATACTCCACATTGTAGTAAAATATATTGTAATGATTCATAAACGGGACTCACCGTGACTTCTCCTCCACGGTAGGCGCTGGACCCCTCCAGTGGTCAGACTCTGAAGGACCCTCTTCTTCTCCACTCTCTGCAGCTGAAGAACACATCACATCAGACTCACGTATCTCGAAGTACACTGCTAGAGCAGGATTTATACCTGATAAAGGTATTGTGGTGAAAACACTACTCGGTGTGTGGTGAGTTACATGCACACATGCAATATTTAAGGTCAGGGATTTAAATGACCCATCCAAAATCTGCTATTACCTGCGATTTGTCTGAATAAAGATGTTAGTGGAGCTGTTTAAGAGGTCTGAACATGATTATTGAGCTATACTGAGAACATTCTCTGCCTGGGGGCGCTAGATGACAGCCATTAGTCATTTTTGGTGGAAAAAGTGGTATGCATACCTTTATCTGAACCCTGGGACTCCTCTGAACTTGAAGATGAGTATTCTGTACAGAAAAAAAAAAGTTTTTATTGAACAAGCAACTTTGGTCAAAATAAACTCTAGAATTTAAACCTAAATTCATGCATTCAGTTCCTTAATGTTTTTAAAGAAATTAACTAGAGTTAAAAAGACCACTGCAAAAATACAACAAAGTTAAGCATATACAGGCTTTGAAATGCTTTTCCTAATCTTCCATGTCTTGGGAAATGTTCGGAAGCTTGATTTGCCTTAATGCACTTACCTTTGCGCCTCTTTTTGTGTTTGCGCTTGTGCTTTCTGGATGATTTGGATGTCTTTGACAGTGACTTGTCCACGTTCTCTTTTGATCGCCGTCTCTTCTTCACTGTTACTTCCTTTCTCCTGGAACAGGCATCACAGTTTAAAGGTGGAGGTCTCAAGGTCCGAGAATATCATGTGATTGTGTTTGTAATGGCTCAATGTTCTTACTTGTGATGATAGTTTAGTTTAAAGGAACACTCTGGACACAGACCTTGAAAATAATGTGAAGATAGATCAATATTTAAAAAGACTGACAAAAATTCATTTAACTTTAAACTTTGAATAAAAAAAAAGGCAAATGTTAATGGTGACTGAGCAAACTGTTCACATTGGGGCTCTTAAATAATATAAATTCACTTAAATACTGTATACATTAAATAATAACAATATTTCACAATAAAAAAGCAGCCTTAATAAGAGACATCTTTCCAACATTGGAACACCTTAAGTATTCCAAACATTTGATGATATATGTATACAAAAAAAATAATATATATATATAATCAAATGTGTGTGTGTGTGTGTGTGCGTGTGTGTACACATATATGTATATATAGATACACAAATAGATAGATAGATAGATAGATAGATAGATAGATAGATAGATAGATAGATAGATAGATAGATAGATAGATAGATAGATAGATAGATAGATATTATTTCTTATGTTTTAATGTCATGTGTCTTTGATGAAAAAACTGTCAGAATCCTAAAAATTTTTCCAGGTTAAAACTTAAGTATAGTAATCTATACTTAAAAGACATGTTAATGCACTGCAGCCCATTGAGGTAAAGTAGCTTTCTTTCTTTATCCACAGTAACAGACATGGGCTTCCCTAATTCGGCACTAGTTGGATTAGCTCCACCCCTGTGTCCTGTCAGAACACTTACGCAGCTTCACCAGGGCGTTCCTCTTCTCCACTCGCTCCACATAGGCAAAATTCACCTCCCAGCTCTTCAGACCCTCCTTATTCTCACAGCGCTTGTTTCCGCAGAGGAACTGGCCTGTGTAATTCAGGACATCCACATGTGAAATCCACAGAGTTGCACTGAACATGCATGACAGAAAATATACAGAAAAGCTGACGAGCTGAACGGTTAACTGTGCAGAACTTCATTTACAGAGTTCTGCATATCATCTGCATAACATAGTTTGGCTAGTTTGCTTTCAGGTCCCTATAACATTTACTGCTGCAATTAACATCTATCTCAGTTGAGCCGGATGCGTGTTATCAGAAATGTTTTTTAACTGGAACCACATTCATATCACATTAGTAGTGTATGGTGACCCATAATGCATCCCACCTGATGCTGCATGATGAAAATACACACACAACACAACCAGGGAGAAGCCAATTAGAGAACCGGCTGCTGCACGTGATTTCACTGCTATTACTGACAGGAAACGCTGAGAGAGACAGACAGAGCGAAAGCCACTCTCCTCCCGTGACCTTGGCCTGGCTCAGATATCAGCTGGCTGACATTAGCTCCAGCAGGCTTACAAGGGGATCCTCCAGATTGGAGCCGAGGGAAAAGTGCGTCATCAGGGAGTTTTTCTGCCAGGCTTCCCAAACCTCCGACAGTGTGCCGTCTGGATCGGCTTTGGCCTGTACCTGATCACCTGAGCCCAAGCACACTTCTGCTGAATATCAACTGATTAAAGTATGGAAGCTTATTTCCACTAGGGAAGAAAAAATATAAAGGTAATTGTCAATTTTTATGACACAATTCAAACTTTTTCCCCCTCACAGTTGTAGGTTTATATCTCAAAAACCGGACTTGTTTTTTCGCAATTCTGGGTAAAAAGTTCTAAGTTGCGAGATATAAACTCAACTGTGAGATCTAAAGTCATAATCATGAGAAATAAACTCGCAATTCTGAGGGAAAAAGTGAGTTGCGAGGAAAAAAATTGAAAAAAGAAAAAGTCTGTGACACAAAAAAGTGAGACCTCAACTCAGAACTCTGAGAAAAATTTAGATCGCAAGATAAAATGTTTCAATGACCTGTTTTCATCCCATGGCCGAATCAAACCAAACAAACAAAAACAGTCAGAGCTGAGAGATAAAAAGTCACAATTACCCTTCTTTTTCAGAAAAAAGAGAATTCCAAAGAATTTTTTTTTTTTTTTATTGCGAGATAAACTGCAATTACCTTTTTTAATACCAAGTAAAAATAAATAAATAAATAACTCAAATGCGATTCTGAGAAAAAAGGTCTGAATTAAATAAATACATATAAAAGATGTAATTAGCTTTATTTTTTATTCTGTGGTGGAAATAAGCTTCCAAGTAAACATTAATTTCTGACACTGACATCATTAGGTCTTCCATGTATGTTCTCAATGGAAAAAGCCAATCTGAAAATGAGTTTCTTAGAAATTGTAGTAGCTTGTTTGGAAAAGCAGTGAGTTTAGTAATGAGGACTTGGATGTTTTTGCTATTGCTGACCTTTGATATAAATGCATCCAAGTTACACTGTGAAAAAACTAAACAAGGTGACTGTGCTCTGAAGGATTATGTCATGTTGCAGCTTGGCAGAAATGCTTAAGCTATGACGTGGCTGGCAGATGATCTCGCGGCAGAGAGAGTGACTGAGGCATCAACCTCACGTTGCACGTGCAAATTAAATTACCCCGTCTCTCTGATGACGTACATGTGACTTCAACCTCTCCAATTCTGCTTGCGTGAGCAGCACTGAAGCTGTTAAAGCCAGTGAAGCTGACAAACAGCGTCAAAACGCATCAGGGTTAACCCTCATTAGGAGTCCCAGGGATGCCCTCATTCTGCTGAACTGTGACAAATGACCAGCAGATGGGAACTCCTCATGACAAACTCCTAAAGGGTCCTGTTACAATATCCCTCAGCAGCAGAAACAGAGCGTGTTGGTCACGATGTTACATGCTTTGACATACATGGTTTTCATATTCGTTTTAGAAAAAAGGGAGTGGCGTTTACCAATTCAAAACAAGCCAGTTTGTGCAAGGATGTTGTGGATGAAATCTTCTATACACTGAGGTTCTCAATGGTTTTGACTCTGAGGGCCCCTTTACTTCTAGTACTACTACTGACAAGGCTGCTTGTTTTTTTTTTTACATTTTATTATTTACAGAAAATAGGAGCCGTAGTACATAAAAATAAATAAAATAATAATTGAATTCTGTCATTCCAGATGTTTCAGAAACTGAATTTTCCAGTAGTTGGTGATTTTTTTTCTTCTTCTTATTTTGTTATTATTATTTTTAAAATTTATTATATTTTTTTTTATCCGCAAATACCAATTTCCCGTCTGATAAAATATTTCAGAGCTTCACATATTTAGAAAAATGTATTATTTCAATCATTTCAGTGGCGCTTGCAGGTTTTAAAATGACACTTTCCTCATTTATTTCACTATTTATTAAATACTGTAAAAACCTGATCATAAAATAAAATATGCTGAGGTTACAAATTTAAATAGAAAATACATTTTTTTAAATGTCTTCTATAAGTCGTAGTAAAAATGTGCGAGTCATGATTTTTTAGCTCTGGAATGGGATAACATAAGTTATTAACAATTACACTAAAATTAAAAAAACTGAAAATGCAGCTGATTATTTAAAAGTATAATAAAGATGAAATCCAAAGACGCGTTGGTCAATGAGCCGCAGCGTTGGTCAATCTGCGGCTCAGTGTGCGAGTGATACCTGATGGCAGATGGTCAGAAAAAGTGTGTGAAGCGTATGATAATTTTATCACTCTTCATTGATTTGCTTATTTGTTTGTGTAATTTCACTGATTCTTACAAGTACTCCACCCTTGTTTACCCATCAAGATAGCTTGACTGTGAACCACGACCCAGAGACAACAGAAAATCATTGATTTCTGATTACAATTAGGTGATTTTCAACATCAGCTGCACTCAAAATATATTTTGGGGAACATTTTATTAAATTAAATATAGATGTAATCAAATCTGCCTCTATATCTTTTTTAATGGGGAAACAAGTTTGATTGAAACTTTTGGATTCTTAAATAGCTGATCAGTTTAGATATATGTTGCTCATTTGAACATCTCTTTTTTTTCAGTCCTGGTCCATCCCTGGTTTGGTGAGAAGACAGTGTTTCTTTACTGAAGGTGAAACAGTATCACCACCTAGTGGCTGAAGATGTTACTGTTTAGTTATTGCTCTGATTTGTAGACTTCCTTTTTTTTCATTATGCAACCAGAATGCTTCAAGTATGTGAACATATTAATGTTTTCAGTGCCACTTTAGTTTAGGGACCAATTCTCACTATTAAGAAGCTGAATATAAGCATGCATATTGACTGTTTATTAGTACATATAAAATACATATTCTGCATGAGCATATTTTAGGGCCCTAATCCAACCCCATACCTAAATGAACAACTACCTTACTAACTATTAATAAGCAGCAAATTGGAAGTTTATTGAGGCAAAAGTCACAGTTAATAGTTAGTTAATAGTGAGAACTGGTCTCCAAATTAAATTGTGAACATATATACAGGTGCAGAAATACAAATGTTCTTAAATTACCTTTTCCAGATATTACTTCATTTTCGATGCGCCACCGAAATCCAAACTAGTAACAGAAAAGTTCAAATTCAGTAAATCAGAAACCATAGAGCATTTAAGATCCTAAAAGACAACATGTCCAGAGAAAGTATTTTAGCAAGTGTGACTGTCTAAGGCTTCTAAAATATAAGCATGATCGAAACTATACTATACTATTAAGGCAACTGAAGCGTGATGCAACAAATACAATACAAAACAAAAGCACATTATGCAAACGTCAACTGTTCCGTTTCGAAAAACTGGATTCAGACTATCATTTCTTATGTCAGGCTTAAAAAGTAAAAGACGAACCTTATTTTCTTTGTATCTGCTGAGGTCAGCAATACAGTATTCCTTGAAGAGCTTGTCGTAGTATTTCTTGGCGAGCTCTTTCTCCCTAAACATTCCAGAAGCTTTATTTTAGGGTGACTGCGCAGAGATCACAAACCACAAACCAAGCAGACATTACCATGTCATATCCTCCTCATCCTCGTCTCTCCACAGGAAACGGTGGTTCTCTCTCACCACATCCAGGTCTGTCTTGTCTTTAGACCTGTGGATGGAAACACACTGCTCCAATCAGCCTCCATCAAAGCTAAACAAAGCTGAAGTGTGTCATTTCTGCACTAGTCAACTTTATACATCAAAGGTTTAATATCAGAAAAATTGTGTGACTTTATTGAATGTGTTTCTGTAGAATACAACGTAAGCTGCTCACGTGGATCGTCTGAACTCCTCAACCTTTCCTCCATAGTACAGAACGTAGTCGCTGACAAACTTCTTGTGACGTTCAAACTTACAAAATGCTGTTAAGGATTTTTCACCATTCCAAAGAAATACTTTAATACTTTAAAAAACAAATTATGATGAATTTACAATGGTTGAAATTCCCTAAAAATGCACTTTAAACACTCATGATAATTTATATGTTATGCAGTCTCAGGAGTTCAGGTGATAGAATGCAAAATGAAAAGCTAAATAGCTGCCACTGTCACAATAGCTGTTGAAAAACTCCCATTGACAGGATACAGCGTTCATTGATATCAGGTGTTGCCGTCGATTTCTGGCTTCCTCTCTTTCAGGAAAAAAACAAAAACAACATTTAATTTTAGTACATAACACATACTGGAATGCATGGACTTTGCTATTTTTGATGGACGTGACCTGTACCTGTCCCATTCATGAGCAGCAACATTTTTATGAGCCACCTTGGTGTGCTTTCCTTTCTGGAATGGCTTCTGTAACAGCTCATCTTTAGCTGCCCTAAAAACAGATACATGCTAGAGGACCAGTACTTAAAGGACAAGCACAAACCATTTATGTTAACAGCATTCTTTCTAATTAAATGCTGTTATTAAAAAATAAAATAAATTTTTTTTTAACAGATATTAAGAAATCCTTCCATTTCCTAGATTTTTATGTACCCTACCCAATATATAGATGAGTTTGTTTCTTCATCAGAGAAGATTTGGAGAAATGTAGCATTGCATCACTTGCTCACCAATGGATGCTCTGCAGTGAATGGGTGCCGTCAGAATGAGAGTCCAAACAGCTGATAAAAACATCACAGTAATCCACAAGCAATCCAGTCTATGAATTAACATCTTGTAAAGCAAAAAGATGCATGTTTGTAAAAGACAAAGTCATCATTATGGTGTTAACTTAAATTGTCCCTTCCAGCTAATATCCAAGACCATAATCCATAATAACACTTCTTTTGTTGTCCTCTCACATAAAAATCAATCCACATATTTATTAAGAACCGTTTTGGACTGTTTTGACTTGCTTGGTCTATGCATATTTCTCTCCTGATTAAGACGGGAGGACTTTTTACACTGGAGAAAGTAATAGTATGGATAGAGGACCTGTATGAAGTAAAAATATAATGACTTAATGATAGATTTGCTTCTTACGAACATGCATCTTTTCAACTCACAAGACATTCCCGGACTGGATTACTTGTGGATTATTGTGATGTTTTTATCAGCTGTTTGGACTCTCACTCTGACGGCACCCATTCACTGCAGAGCATCCACTGATGAGCAAGTGGTGGAATCCTAAATTTCTCCAAATCTGTTCTCTGATGAAGAAACAAACTCATCTACATCTTGAATGTCCATTTTCAGCAATTTTTCTTTTAATGTGGGAAGGTACCGTGTTCAAAAATATTGCGTTACTATGGTGCTTATCCCCAAAATATTATACAAAAAATCATGGTCTTTTTTGTTAGTGATATAAGACAAACTCTTACCTATTCTCGCCATTTTTGGACTGGCCTCCACCACCATCATCATCACTGAAATCTGAGTCATAGCCTCCACCTCCATGGACCTCACACAGAACACAACACAGCATTATTACAGTGCAACAACTAGACACTGCTAACACGAAATACACCATTAACAGTGTGCTGTATAACAGCAACTAAACCCATGAAATAAACTTATGACATCTAATATGTAAAAAGACTGAAAAGGTTCTTGGTGAACTTACATTACACAAAAAACATTATAATAATTAGATAAGTACACTATATAATGCATTGATCAAAGTTAAGTTCAACGCTTAGTATTGTTAGATTATACAATTTACATTTTAGATGTAGATTTACAATCTAAATCTGTTCTAAAGTTAATACAGTGACAAATAATGCGCCGTGGATGATCTATATGGGACTGGAGATAAATAGATTCTTCTCTTTCGTGTTTTGCATGACAAGCAGTCCCAGCATTAAAGTGCAAACAAATAAATCAAATCTCTAGATTCTTGTGCATGATCCATAACTACCTTAACAAGGTCTAGAGCAGTTTGATCCATGCCACTCATCTGTGTTTACATGCCGCAGAGTCTCAGACTGGCGCGAAGTGATGACGTAAACACCACGTGGGGGAAACAAAGTCTGGATACGTTGTGCTGCATTGAATGGGAGCTATTATAATTTCTATTGTTTCAGTTTGTGTGAATGTCTTGTTACAGTGCATTCGTAAGAACTCTTGTTTGTATACTTTACAAATCAAATAAGAGATCTTAATGTGAATGCGTTACAGATGAAATATAAAAGTGGCAAGTAGCCAGCATTTGGGTGTGATTTTAGTTGCCAGTGTTCTTTGTTTCAAACAGACCTTATTGTTCGCATTATAGTTCACATTTGTTTTCAGCGGAAATTGATGAAGACACAGTGACAGGAAATTATAGGGTGTAAGGGGGCGAAGTGCCATTTTCTC
Source organism: Carassius carassius (assembly GCF_963082965.1). NCBI lineage: Eukaryota > Metazoa > Chordata > Actinopteri > Cypriniformes > Cyprinidae > Carassius > Carassius carassius. The sequence goes on from NC_081794.1 coordinate 4,194,290, forward strand.
AAAAGTAGAACAACTGGTCTTTTATTCGGAGAAAAATGCTAAAAATGAAAGCACTGGAAGAGTAGCAGTGATCAGGACAGACACTTTACTGTTCTCAAATGTCTATGTGATAAATACATAAAAAGAGACAAAGAAACATCCTTATGGGCTTCTAAAAAAAGAACTGAAAAGAAAATCATTATGTAAAACGATTATGAATAATAATCATTATTATCAATGTTGTTGTATTGCTTATCAATGCATTAACTAACAATAAGCAATACATTAGTAACAGTAGGCTGTTTAATAATCTGTTAATGCCTACAACAGTTCAATTTTAGTTAAAAAATCTGAATTAATATCAACATTAACATTAAGTTTAATACATGCTTTAAATGTATTTTTATTAACCAATGTAGACCTTATTAACTTTGCAATATTATTATATATGTGTTATATGAACAATAAGTAATAGGCTTACATTTAATGCATAGTAAAATAGATAATTATTTTCTTTAGTGGCTGTTTTTAACTATAAACCTTTTTTGTACTGAAATAGGATTGCACATAATTTCTTTGCACTTTATGTATAATGACAATAAAGATTCTGATATATTTTCCTTTACAAATAACATTATAAATAAAACGTAGCTTACTAAACAATGGAACACATTTAAAATGCTTTCTATTTAAAGAATAATATACTATAAAATAATAATAATAAAGGAAAACATGAAAGCATATAGGATCATAGTAGTATTTCTTTCTTTCTTTCTTGAGGGGCGCAGGTGCATGTCTCCAAAGCCTCATGAATATTCTCACTATCATTATTCATGGATTTGGTTCATGCGCATTCACAGTAATAACACCATTGGACAGCAGCTGGTACATCATGATGCAAAAGAGGGATTCTCCCAGGATCTGAAGGAATTGTTTAACGCTTTACCACCACGTCGCCAAGGAAAATATTTTGGTCCGATAGCTATATTATTTTTTTCTTTTCACTTTCATTTTCACATTTTATTTTATTTTTTCTCAATTGCTTAGCCAAGAAGAATCTGGTTTATTATCAAAATCTGCATGCAACTAAGGAAATCCAAGCCCGCTGGATATTTCCATTGTAGCAGAACGAATCGTTTGGACGAGCGCCTGACACTGAGACATAGACATTCATCACACGGACACAAGTGAAGAGAGGCGAGCAGCAGAGCAGCACTCATCAGCGGAGAAAACACCACAGCAGCCCGCGGCACTCAGGAACACAATGGGACATGCACACAGGAGCAGAAGAGGATACACTTTTCTGCTCTGGGTCGCCACACTACTGCTGTTAGCGGAGAGCAGAAGAGGCAAACAGCCCAGATGCCCCTCTGGATGCACGTGCACCAAAGATAACGCCTTGTGTGAAAACGTGAGATCTGTGCCACACAGCTTCCCTCCCGATGTCGTCTCACTGTAAGTGTCCTGTTTACAATCCACGTTATGTTCCAGGTACAGTACGGTTTAATAGAACAATACAATGCATAACCTACATGAAGATTCGAATGCATGAATCTGCGAATATGCATGTGTTTTATATGTTCTGCATGCCTTGTTTACATCTAAATTACACTGACTCTTTTCCTAACAGGTCATTTGTGAAGTCTGGGTTCAGTGAGATTGCAGGGGGAAGCTTTCTCCACACGCCATCCCTTCAGCTTCTGTGAGTTTCTGTTAGTGTTATGTGTGTTTTTTTCTTTCTTTTTCTTTATTAGGATGGGGTGATCACCATGTTAAGTGGTCTAATGTTTGTTCTAAGCAATTACAGTCCGCCCCCCTTTTAAAATGGCCTGCTTGGGGACATTCTTCAGCGTGTCTAATTTCTCAAAGCCTTTAAATTGGTGTGAATATTATGCAATGCTTCTGCTCTGTGAGGGACATTGCCCTGTCCTCACGATAAACAAATAAGGAAATCTCTGCAGTTTTATAATGTCACACCGACTTGCTCCAATCCTTTGAAATGTGCCTCGGAAAAGCTTGAAGGAAGGAAGTAAAGCTGAAGGGAAAATGCAAATGGCAGTATTATGCTTAATATGACCAGTCTTTCATCTTTTCTACCCGGTGTCTGATTGTGCACTAACTTAGAATTTAGAAGATGATTATGTGAAAATACCAGTCTGAATGGGTACATGCAAATAATGGTGTGTCTGTGACAGACTCATGTCTGGGGCTGATTTAACTTCTGAAATGTTCACAGATATCTTGTGTTAACAAATGAAACGTTGCATAAAGGAAAAGTTCACCCAAAAATGAAAATAGCCTAAGGTCATCCAATATTTATTTCGATGAATTTGTTTCTTCATCAGAACAGATTTGGAGAAATGTAGCATTACATCACTTGCTCACCAATGGATGCTCTGCAGTGAATGGGTGCCGTCAGAATGAGAGTCCAAACAGCTGATAAAAACATCACAATAATCCACATCAGTCCAGTCCATCAGTTAACATGTTCTGAAGAAAAATGTTGCATGTTTGTAAATTACAAATCCTTCATCAAGATTTGAAACTTGAAACTGTGACTTGTGGCCAAGATCCATAATAACACTTAAAAGTCCATCCCCTCTTGTCCTTTCACATCAAAACCCACCACATATATGTTTAGAGCTGTTCTTTGTTTTCACATGTAAACAGTTCTTGATTTGTTTATATTCCTCTAGATGACATTTTCACTGGATAAAATTACTTGTGAATTACTTGTGGATTATTGTGATGTTTTTATCAGCTGTTTGGATTCTCATTCTGACGGCACCCATTCACTGTCGAGAATCCATTGGTGAGCGATTTTCAAGTTATCTTTTTTTTCTTGGGTGAACTATTCCTTTAATATAGAGAAACAAACTTTTAAACCACTGAAACTGTTTTTTTTATGACTTCTTAGATTGTTTACAGCCAATTCTTTTGTCTTCATTGACGAAGATGCTTTTCAAGGCCTGCCACATCTGGAATATCTGTGAGTTGATTTTCTATGTTTGAAAACGTCATCATTCAGTCTTTTTAGATTACCATTCAGTTTCAATATAAATGCAACACCGTTTCAGATTTATTGAAAACAACAAAATCGAGTCGCTTTCGCCCCACGCCTTCAGAGGTTTGAAATCTCTCATTCACCTGTGAGTATAAAACACACAAACATTATTATACTATTTTATTTAATTATGTATTATATAATATTATATATATATATATACATTAGCCATTTCTTTCACGTTAATTGATGTAAATGTGCTTATGTTAGTCAGTAAATGTTGAGATTAACATTAAGATTAATAAATAGTTTACAAGAATTTGTCTTTTTTTAGTTCATGTAAACTAATGTAGTTAACTAATGTTAACAAAAAAAATTATTACTGTAAAGTTTTACCTAACCATTTTTGTTTGTTAGGAGTCTTGCCTACAATAATCTTGAGACGCTGCCCAAAGATATTTTCAAAGGAATGGATGCCTTAACAAAAGTGTATGTATTTTACAGCACATGTCTACTTTTCTTGTTATATGATATACAAGAAAAAGTGATTTAAATATAATCTGTAAATCCACTGAGCAGGGATCTCAGAGGAAACATGTTCAATTGTGACTGTAAGTTGAAGTGGCTGGTGGAATGGATGTACAGCACTAATGCAACTGTGGATCAGGTATACTGCAGTGGACCTCCACTCTATCAAGGAAGGAAGATAAATGACCTGGTGCCTCGGTCCTTTGACTGCATTACAGCAGGTAATTATGCACAGCTTTTTTCTGAATGAGAATGAATGTAAATTTCAAATGTATAAAATTTTTTAGAAGGTACAAAAAAAGTATGTAGATATCAAAATAACTTTTTTGTAAGAAATTTTTTTTTGAACTAAACCAAAATCATCAAAAAAAAAAAAAAAAATTACAAATGTAAACTTTTAGTAATATTTAATAATAGTTCATACATTTATAGTCCAATAATCTCAAAATGGATAAATATAAACAATAAATTGGCCAGGCTAATATATTGTCCATTAGCCTCAAAGCTAACAGAAATATCAAGTAAAGGCGATTGTATTTGTATAGCCTTTCACAATACACACACACACACACACACACACACACACACACACACACACACACACAATTATGTTAATATTTATAATAACTAATTTTACAATTGTCCACATTTAGCGGTTTAGAACTGGGTGATAATGTAAACAGTCAAATTGTTGAGATTTGCCATATAATATATATGTTAGTGCACTGATTCAATGTGGATAGCACTGGAATATATTTATATTTCCATAAATATATTTATGGATTTTTGGAACTCTGTAAGAAAGCTTTGAAACACGATTTAGCCATCAAATCTCATTAACAAATGAATCTTTGTTTGTTTGTTGTAGAGTTTGCTTTAAAGAAAACCTTTGCATTTGAGTCCATATCTGTGGAGGCCTTTACGTATGGGAATGATCAGTATGTCTTATACGCCCAACCTTTCTCTGGAAAATGCAGCTTTATGGAATGGGACCACGTCAACATGGAGTTCAGGGCTTATGACACCATAGAGAGTGAGCATCACACATCACACCTCCTACCCAGAGTGCAATGCTGCTCTGATCTGAATCCGCCAATTGCAGCACCACAAAAACTGGCTAATACGGTACATTTAATGCGGATGCTGATTGACTGAATTGATTTTGAATGACATTTCTGTGGTTGTCATTACAGGCACTTCCACAGTAGTCTGCAAGCCAATGGTCATCGATAACCACCTCTTCATCGTAGTCGCCCAACTTTTCGGTGGCTCTCACATCTACAAAATGGACAGCTCTGCCAACAAATTCATAAAAATCCAGGACATTGACATCCTGAAAATCAGAAAACCCAACGACATCGAGACGTTCCGCGTGGACGGTGAGTTCTTCTTCGTGATAGCAGACAGCTCGAAGGCTGGCTCCACCACGGTGTACAAGTGGAACGGCAACGGCTTCTACTCTCACCAGTCTCTCCATCCCTGGTACCGTGACACGGACGTGGAGTATCTGGATATCGCAGACAAACCTCATCTTATTTTGTCTAGCAGCTCGCAGCGGCCCGTTATCTACCAGTGGAGCAGAAGCCAGAAGCAGTTCGACAGACGGACGGACATTCCAGAGATGGAGGACGTCTACGCCGTCAAGCACTTTAAGGTGAAGGGGGAGCTGTTTGTCTGCCTGACGCGCTTCATTGGCGACTCCAAGGTGATGAAGTGGGATGGCTCCATGTTCACAGAGATACAGACAATGCCCTCGCGGGGATCCATGGTCTTCCAGCCCATCTCCATCGGCAACTGGCAGTACGCCATCCTAGGCAGCGACTACTCGCTAACGCAGGTCTATCAGTGGGACACCAAGAAGGGCCAGTTTGTGCACTTCCAGGAGCTCAACGTCCAGGCGCCAAGAGCATTCTCGCTGGTGTCCATTGACAACCGAGAGTTCCTGCTGGCGTCCAGCTTTAAAGGGAAGACGCAGATCTACGAGCACTTGATGATCGACCTAAGCAGTTAGGATGCCAAGAAGCATAGAGAACCAGACCCTGACACAGACAAGCCTATTGTGAAACTACATGCATGATCTAGCCTAGCGCTAAAAATAATAATTCCAGATGGATGCCTCTTTAGAATTGCCCATTGTGTCTTTTTCTGTGTTGTTACCATATGTTATGCACATTTCATTTTTGCAGTTTTTTTGTCTCTTTTCAGCAAAAGTTGTTGTTAACATATTCTCATGCTTGCCATGTAGTCACTAAAGAGGTAGAGTTTAATAAGAAAACAAACAAAATTCAAATCAGTTAAGTGTTGACGTAGTAACAATCTGCCAAATGAACTGTTTACATTTTTACGGCGATGTAAAAAGACATTTTTTAACTTTTTTAAACAAAATCGACCACATTGGGTGAGATAGTTTTGAATCTTGTTTTGATTAATCAGATTGCAATAGACTTAGATTTCAGTTACAGAGGTAAAGTAAATGTGGGAGGGAAGGTTAGTTTACTGTACTTGTTTTTGTTAGAACTAATAAAACCTTTAAAAAATATGAACCTGCTTTGTCCTGATGCAGGGATTTTAAGTGAAAGTGTGAATCTAATGGCTGAAACCAGTCATAAAAAACTTTCCTCAGAAGTCAGAAAGAGCTTTTTTACCAAGTTTCCAGTTTGTTTACTCACAAATAATTTGAGTTGACGACTGGAGCTTCCATTGCAGAAACTCAAAAGAAACCAAAAAATGTTCATAAATGCTTCGTTTTCATTCAGCCAAAAACTATTTGGTGAAATATGAACTAAACGCCAAGACTCGAGAATATCTAATGACATCGACATACAAGTAACGCACTTGTGTGTGTCTTTATTCTCAAACACGCTGGGAAACCTCATCGTCGTCCAACAGCTCTTCAAACGCATTTTGTCTTCCTCTAGCGGCATAGGAACGAAAAAATCTATTTCCTTGTACAAGGTTAATTATTTAACTTGTTGCTCGGTACCATATCTACTCGAAGGCAACCGTGTGTCAAGACGCGTGTTCAAGGTATGCCGAGCAGCGGTTGTCCTCTGTCATGGATGATATTAGACAGCGCAATGGCTCCGTGAGTAATAATGACACAGATTTGTCTGCTGTCCCTTATACAGCGGACGACATCGGGGTGCTTTATCATGAAGTTGACGATGGGGACGTTGGGGATGAAATTGAGCTGCGAAGTCGATCAGAAGTGCCAGTGGACGCAGAAGACTCCCGGCTGGACAATGTCACGGGGTTTTACCGGGTTTGTTTTCCGGTTTGCTGTAAGAGAAACGACCCTGACCGCGATCAGGATGATGATGATGATGAGGAGGAGGAGGACACTGGAGCAAACACAGTTCAAAAAGGTAAAATGAGCTTATCTCTTACATGATCGGAAGATATCATTTATTAAAGAGCTATGGACTCTGAATGTAATCTCCGATCGATCTTTTTCTGTTGTTTCTATTACTACACCTGTGTGACCTCTGTGACACTTTCAGTGTTACAGCAATCGAGAGCGGTTAAATTCACCATTAAAACCATGGTACTGCACTTTAAAAACTACTGTTACTGTAACTATTGATAGCCTACTACTATAATAAATATACGATAACTTGGTATTATAGCAACCTTTCATGAATTAATAATGAAATAAATGTTTTAAAAAACTGTTTCTTAAACTGTTAAACAAGGAAATTCCATGTTAATTTACCATGACTTTAGAGTTTTAATAATAGCTGTAGTATCTATGACAAATCCCTTACATAATGTAACCATTGTTTTATATGATTCCATCAATACTAATGTTATTACCGGGTCCTGTAGTAAATATGGAATAAATAGTAGGGTTACCATGGTGATTTTTAATAAAAGCTAACAAGAACAGTTATATTTTATCAAGCATTTTACATACAGTTACCATGTTTTCCACTGTTATGTACAACAGTTACTATAATTATTGATACAGCTACAATAAAGCTATGGTAACTTGGTATCAGAAACCTACCAGAAATGATTTGACATGACTTTGCAGATCTCTAACACACATTCATCATGGTAACCCCATCTTTTTTAAGAGTACCATTGATACGACAGTAAATCTAAGGTAACTTTGTATTAGCCATATGCAATCACAAATTAAGCATAAGTAAATCAGATTTTACCAACAGAACATATTTCTGATTGTTTTGAATGTGATCGCTTATCAATTTATAGCGATTTTACAGTACCTTAATATTATGGGATGAATGACAGTTACCATGGTAACTTCTCTTCATAAAAGCTGACGGAACAGTTACATTGTATCAAGCCCCTTACACACACACACACACACACACACACACACACACACACACATTACAACAGTAACCATTGTTTCCGCTTTTAAAATATACTGTGGTTACTTATAGCCACCTTATAACCAAAATATAAAGTTTTTACAGTTATTATTTCTACCGCTCAATACTGATAAATTTATATGGGATTTATATTTGCATTTTTGATTACAGGGGTGGCTAATTTTCCACAATTGTGTGTACTGTAACACAATAAAGTAAAACAGGTCCAGTCTACTTTTCAATAGTCTTCTTGGTTTTGGAAATTTAAGAAGTGTAGAAAATCGTTTTTTCCAATGGAGAAATGAATGGGATTTTTATTTCCGGCTGGAACCCAACCGTAACACTCTGTTGTAGGAAACTCTGCTTACCATTGTAACTTTTGAAAGGGGAACACTTACACTGTATCAGGCTTGGCTGTTTTTCCTACTGTATTTGTAAATGAGGTTTTGTATGACCAGGCAAGTACAGTCTTAAGGAACACTATAGATGCTTGCTTTAGTGATGATATCCAATTGATTTACCATACTTTGATTTAGCGTACATTATGGTACTAAATGATCACCATATTCAAGTATCATGTACTTGGTGTTTCCATTTTATTTCATAAAGCATTTTTAGGTTGTCTTCTTGTCTCTTACAAGAAAAGGAAATATAATTACATATTTTCACAGGGAAAGATTAACCAGAATTTCTTATCATAAGAACAGACTGGCTTTGTCTGAATTACTGTATGTGAATCACACCAGGAAACAGAATATTTTTTCTTTCCGTAGTGTTCTCTCTAAACAATCTGGTGAAGTTGTTTATTTTAACTTAACCTGTATTGTTGGGAATGTGTTATGTTCCAGGGCCCATGATCTATGTTTGAGGCCAGGTCCTCAAGAGACATTTGATACAGTTTGGCGTTTGTCCAATGTTGGCAACCACACAACCTGATTAAGCATGAGCAAAGCTCACCAACAGGTAGTTAAGTTGTGTTTGGTTGGGTAATCCTTGCCGTCACGTTTGATTTCACAGTGTCAGAATCACCAACAGTGTGTTGAGATTCAAGCTGTTTTGCTGCCTCCATCTCATTCCACACCAAGATCAAAATTCAGATCACTCCCCACAAAGCCAAATCATGCTGTGTACTTCTCATGACTCATTTCCATCATTTGTGCAAACAGTTTGCCTAAAAAAACTGATGCTAAAGTGCTTTCATAGGGTGCTCCAGTGAATAAATATTACCTTAAGAAAATCAACCATGGTTTTATTATAGTAAAAGTGTAGTAACCATGTTTTTGGCATGTTGATTACCATTTGTATAACCACAGTTTTACTACAAATACCTAAACCATCATCCCAACAACCCTCCAGACCAAACTGACCCAGCTCTCTGTTCCTAGCTCTATCTGTCAGTGGATCACCAGCTTTCTGACAGATAGGCAACAGTTAGTGAGACTGGGGAAATTCATGTCAAACAGCTGCTCCACCAACACTGGTGCCCCTCAGGGATGTGTTCTCTCCCCTCTGCTCTTCTCCCTGTACACCAACGACTGCACCTCTAAAGACCCCTCTGTCAAGCTCCTGAAGTTTGCAGACGACACTACAGTCATCGGCCTCATCCAGGACGGTGACGAGTCTGCTTACAGACAGGAGGTTGAGCAGCTGGCTGTCTGGTGCAGTCTTAACAACCTGGAGCTGAACACGCTCAAAACAGTGGAGATGACTGTGGACTTTAGGAGAAACCCCCCTGCACTCCCCCCATTCACCATCATGAACAGCACTGTGGCTGCAGTGGAGTCATTCAGGTTCCTGGGCACCACTATCTCTCAGGACCTGAAGTGGGACAATCACATTGGCTCCATTGTGAAAAAAGCCCAACAAAGGTTGTACTTCCTTCGCCAGCTGAGGAAGTTTAACCTGCCACAGGAGCTGCTGAAACAGTTCTACTCAGCCGTCATTGAGTCAGTCCTGTGTACTTCAATTACTGTCTGGTTTGGTTCAGCTACAAAATCAGATATCAGAAGACTACAGAGAACTGTTCGGACTGCTGAAAGGATTATTGGTGCTCCCCTGCCCACCCTCCAAGAACTGTACACATCCAGAGTGAGGAAAAGGACTCAGAAAATCACTCTGGATCCCTCACATCCAAGTCAGCCCATCTTTGAACTTTTGCCATCTGGCCGGCGCCTCAGAGCCGCAAATACAAGAACAGCAAGGCACAAGAATAGTTTCTTCCCCCAGGCAATCTACCTCATGAACAGTTAAATGTTTCCCACTTAAACTTATGCTTATGCAAAAATGTGCAATATCCTTATATTTATTTGTTACCCCTCCATCCTAGAACATTCCTGCATCTCACTCAATCCTATTCCATTATCATTTATAGCACAATTGTTTATACACTTATTTATCTGCCAATTTGTAATTCTCCAGTAAATGTTTTTTTTTTTTTTTTTTTTTTTGTCTGTGTGTTGTTGTCTCTGTTTACTGGAAGCTTATGTCACTAAAACAAATTCCTTGTATGCGCAAGCATACTGGGCAATAAAGCTCTTTCTGATTCTGATTCTGATTCTATGGTTAGTGTAGCAAAACCATGGTTAATTTGTTTTTACAATGGTTTATAAATAGTAACCAAGGTTAATTTTGTTGTGGTAAATGTCAGTTTAACATGTCATTTGCAGTTTTATATAAAAAGCATTTTTAAAAAAATGTTTCTTGAACTTGATGTAAATTCATAACAATGAATTTTTTCCACCATTGGAGCAATTTTAGCTTGAAGTGCCTAAATGCTAAGTATATTGTTGTGAATTCTGCTGTCCGTAAAAAAAAAGAAGCTTTGAAAGAAATTCAAATTCCAGTTTTGAAATTCAGTAAATTTATTTCCCTGTCATTCTAATTTTCCCTTCTGTGGTTGGTGGCCAAATTTAAATTCACACTCAGGAATTGAAAGGGAACAAGTTCTTCAAATCTGAATTTTGCTCAACCTTGGTCACAAGGATAATTTATTTGAATTGTCGGCACTTAGTGTATTTTTTCAGCAAATATTTGTTTATGCAGTCAAAACTAATATTTATTCAGCATACCATCTTATTTATGTGTAACTGACTAACAGGTGTGATGTAAAGCAGTTTTTTTATATTCATCCACAGAAAAGAAACCAGCATGTCCGGGGCTGGGCCTCCTGTACACCTTGTTAGCATCCGTCTTCTTCTCCTCTGCCGCTCTTCTTGTGAAGAAAATTGAGGGGATACACGCCATAGAAATCAGTGCAATTCGGTGCTTCTTCCAGATGCTGTTTGTCATGCCAGCCATGATATATTACAAGTATGAATCTATCATATGAGTAAAAATCTATGAAAGAATCTATGAAACAAGTATGAATCTGTTATGATGAAAGTATGAATCTGATATATTACAAGAATCTATATTACAAGTATGAATCTATAATTCAAGTAAGAATCGGATATATTACAATTTAAGAATCTATAATAGGAGTTTGAATGTATAATACAAATATGAATCTGGTAAATAACAAGTAAGAATATGTAACACAAGTATGATAGTATAAAACAAATATAAATCTGATGTATTACAAGTAAGAATATATCATACAAGTATGAATTTAGAATACAAGTATGAATCTGATATATTACAAGTATGAATCTGATGTTACAAGTTTGAATCTGATATATAACAATTAAGAATCTATAGTACAAGTATGAATGTATAATACAATTATGAATCTGATATATTACAAGAAGATATAATACAAGTATGATAGTATAAAACAAATATAAATCGAATGTATTACAAGTAAAAAATATTATACACGTATGAATTTGTAATACAAGTATGAATCTGATATATTACAAGTCTGAATTTATGATAAAAAAGTACATATCTTATATATAACAAGTAGGAATCCATAGGACAAATATAAACGTATTACAAATACAATATGATATATTACAAGAATCTACAATACAAGTATGGATCTGATGTTACAAGCTTGAATCTGATATATTACAAAAATCTAGCTATCTTATATGATACAAGACTCTATAATACGAGTATGAATCTGATATCTTAAGACTCTATAATACAAGTATGGATCTGATATCTTAAGACTCTATAATACAAGTATGGATCTGATATCTTAAGACTCTATAATACAAGTATGGATCTGATATCTTACAAGTAAGGCTTTAAAATACAAGTATGAATCTGATACATTAAAAGAATCCATAAAACAAGTATAAATCTGATACATTTTCAAGTAAGTATCAATCTAAAATACTACTTATGAATGTGTAATGTATTACAAGTATAAATCTCTTCACCCTGTAGTTAGATTCGATAATAATTTGACTCCACAATGTGGAAATAACCTACAACCTTTATTTTTTTCAGTACTGGTTTTTTGGGACCTAGAGATATGCGAATCTACCTGTTCTTCAGAGGGTTCCTGGGCTCCAACGCCATGATCTTGTTGTATTATGCAGTTCTGCAGATGCCCCTAGCAGATGCCACAGTTATAGTGTTCAGTAATCCAGTCTTCACATCCTTGCTGGCTTGGATTTTCCTCAAGGAGAGGTGCACCGTATGGGACATTGTTTTTACAATTTTTACGCTCACCGGTGTCATACTGATAGCCAGACCTCCCTTCCTCTTTGGTGGAGAGCTGTTAGGGATCGAAGGAGACTACACCAATCACATCAAAGGCACGGTGGCTGCCTTTGCTGGGGCGATCGGAGCGGCTTGCACTATGGTAATTCTGAGAAAAATAGGGAAAAGTGTTCATTACTACCTCTCTGTGTGGTACTATGCAGTCCTGGGACTCATCGAGTGTGTCATTGTTTTGTTCATCTTGGACGAATGGACCATTCCGTTCTGCGGCTGGGACAGGTGGACGCTCATGGCCATCGGGGTGCTTGGTATAGCTGGCCAGACGTTCCTTACCAAAGCCCTACAGATTGAGAAAGCAGGACCTGTTGCACTGATGAGGACGATGGATGTGGTCCTGGCATTCCTTCTGCAGTTCCTTTTCCTCAACCGCAAACCGACATGGTGGAGTCTGGGAGGAGCGCTGTGTGTGATTAGCAGCACTAGTGGGGTGGCCATAAGGAAGTGGTATAACAGCACAAAAAATAAGAGCTGATTGCATATTATAGTGAGACGAAAAGAAAAAAAAACATTTTATATGTTTGCTACAAATAATTGCTGCATTAGATACCAAAGAAGCTGTATTACTGTAAAAACATGCATTGAAAGTCTGAGATTTTTTCTTTGGTCTTTGATTTTAGGACCTTACTGTATGCAGTATGTACAGTATAAGACAGTATTTTAAGCGGTTTTGTAGTTTCTTAAAGTCAATATTCTTAATGAAGACAACATATATTTTTAATCAAGATGCTACTGTTGAGACAGTAGTTCTGTTTTATAATGTAGAGAGTATAGTAGACAACATAATAATAGACTGCTGGTCAGGACCTGAGCTTGATGTATGGAAATCCCCAAAAATATCAATTCCATCCTTTTTACTCACCCTCATGCCATTGCAAAGCAGTATGATTTTTTCCCCCCCATAGAACATAAAAAGAGATTTTTTGATTCTCAAAGTCACTCATAGATTCTATAAGTATTCCATGATTTATAATCTTTTAGCCACATGTTAGATTTGTATGAGGTAATGCTGAAATTGAAGTAGTTATTTCCTGAAAATCTTCTTCTTTAACTCCGTTCGGCATCATCCACTTGACGTGAATGATGCTGAATGTCATTTGTTGTTGCATCCTATTCAATTTCATTGTATGGAAAGAACAGGGTGAACATTCTGCCAAATAATTACATTTTTCCTCCATGGAAGGACGTTTGGAACAACACAAGGATAAGTAAATGATGACAGGATAAAATTTGGGGGGGGGGGGGGGGGGGCAAACTATCCCTTTAAAACTCTTTGCACTTTGTTGTTGACATTGTACTGTAACTGGTATTACTTTTAAAAGGAAAACACAGGGTCAACAGTATGTCGCAATATTTTTGCATGCTCATTTTAAGGTTCTGAATTATATGTGTTTAAATATGCAATCAGTAATATCTTCTGAACCTAGATGAACCTCTTGAACTCTGTCCTTATGTACCTCAGACATACACACCGGTTTACTTTACAAATATTTGCCTGATATAGAATGAGTCATACTTGTTTATTTTTCTATCGGACATGTGTCTCGGTGCAAAGATGAGTTATTTTGAGTTGTTACAAGAGGCCGTGACTATAAGTAATGGCTGTTCAGTCACTCTGAAATGATTCTTTTCGTTTGTTTTCCCTTTACATTTATTTAATTTGATAATTTTATTTAAACCTGTTTGTGAAAACTGACCTAAAAGCACTTCACACACTTGTTGTGTCAGTTTATCTTTATTAAAAGCACTGTGAACGGTTTACTGATACTTCACCAGCAATTTATGGAAATGCTGCCTTAAGGTTTTTTTATTTATTTTTTAATCTGATGACATTTCTGTTAATAATCCATTAATGTGAGAGCATATTCCTCATTATTATTAAATTAGTAAATTTTGTTTATTTGAATAATGCCTGCTGTAGATTCCACATTACATATTTATATGACTTTGAGCTTTAGTAGTTAAAATAAACAAAAGATTCGCTGAGTACAGTGTCTTTTTTTTGGGTGCCGTCCAAACAGCTGATAAAAACATCACAATAATCCACACGACTCCAGTCAATCAATGTCTTGTGAAGTAAAAAGCTGTGGGCTTATAAGAAACAAATCTATCATTAAGGCTTTGTAACTTTAATCAACCGTAATTTTATCAGCTGTTTGGACTCATTCTGACGGCACCCATTCACTGAAGAGGATTCATCGGTGAGCAAGGGATTTAGGGATGGCCTGAGGAAGTAAATGTTGAGCAAATTTAAATTTTGGGGTGAACTATTCCTTTGAGATTTAATTTCAGCGATTTTCTGTCAATCATTCAGAGCTGTTTGCTTTCTAACAAGAACAAGCTGTTTTGCCCTCTATCCTCAAACAAATGGCCCCAGACTGTGTGGTAAGTAACACTACACATGAACAGCCTGTTCCAATGCAGTACATTTACATTGTCAACAAATAACAGCAGCAGGCTTTAATGATAGATCAACACAGATTCAATAAACACACAAGGAACAGCTTCTAATTAAGGCTTTGGCTATTTGAGTTTCTCCCTTTAATCTCCTAAAACAAACAATATATACCTATAGATTACCTTGCCTAAAATGTACTATTCATTCAGACTTTTATTGCATTTTTCTTCACTAAAAATGTACTTTGGATAACAATGCCATTGTAAATCTACTATGAAAAACTTGCTTTGGATAAAAGTGTCTGCTATAGATAAAAGTAAACATGCACAACAAACAGATATTTTATAGGGTTTGCCCAAAATATTCCACATATTTGCATTACATTTAGCTGACACTTTTATCCAAAGCAACTTACAATTGCTATATATGTCAGAGGTCGCACGCCTCTGGAGCAATTAGGGGTTATGTGCCTTGCTCAGGGACACATTGGTGTCACACAGTGGATTCGAACCCGGGTCTCTCACACCAAAGGCATGTGTCTTATCCACTGCACCAACACCACCCCTATTGCACTATTCTTAAACAATAGCAAACAGGACTAAAGACTGTTATTTGATTTACATTTCAATGAAGCAGGATTAAAATGCAAATCATTTCAATAACAATACCTTTTAGATTTAAAATAATCTGATTAGATTCTTGGTATGTTAAAAGCATATATTGCCCCACATGTTGTTCATTATAATACATATTGTACATGATCATTTTGTTAATTTTCATAATCATAGATCATCAGTACACTGAAAAATTACTCAGAAATTGCAAATAATTACAAACACTGCAATAAACGTGAATTTAAAAAATGAAAATAGTATTTACTTGTAAAATATACTCCAATAATGTTGTTTTATTTTGTTATGTAAAATTTAAAAAACAGTATGAAGGAATTTTGACATTTTCTAATGTTTATTATAAGTACATGTGTGTGGTTATAGCTCAGTATAGCACAATATCAATATTAGTTCAATAGTTTAATCTTAATCTGTAATTATTTGAGAACATGTATTAGAATGTATCAGAATATTGTTTAATTTTTGTCTAAATATTTGCTTTATTCTAATTAGCTATCGTTGGTTTGAATTTTGTCCAACCCTGATATTTGTTACATGTCGAGCATTCATTAAAAAAGCAGTCCAAACTATCAGTAAAGTAATATATATATATATATATATATATATATATATATATATATATATATATATATATATATATACATACACATATATATCACATTCTGCCACATGGAAACTCCAAATCAGAGATATTATATAATGCTGATAGCTGATACTTCATAACAGTTGGTCAAAAGAACATAACGGATGTTATAGATATAAACAAACAATAAGAAAGTGGATAAGCATACATGCTTTTTGTTTAAATCTGATTACATAACAGTGCTTAGTCACTCTGGGTGAGCATTTTCAAAACGGTTTTGTCAGCATCCATTTATTTCAAATCATCAGTTGACGTTGCTATCCAGTAGAGGGAGGCAGTGTAACACAGATCACGAGGTGACAATGACTACGTTTACATGCTGTTAAAATTCGGGTTATGGTCGGGTTAAGGTCACTATTTGGGTTTCTGAAACATTCGGGATAACCCGTTTACATGCGTGAGCAGAGAGAGTTACCAATCCCGATGTAAACGGCGACGCACGGTTAGCGTCTGGACGTACGGACAACAAGACGCAAAATATGCGTCATTTCCGATTCTTCTTCCTGTATCCAAAGACAACAACAGCAGCAGCAGGCGGATAATGAATAGTTTGGGGCAGATAGCGATAGTTATCGCAAGCCGTTTTAGCATTTAAAACCTTTTTTTGACTATCCATAAATATAATTTCGGATAGTCATAATTATAATTCGACTAGTCACAATGATAATTAGAGATATCTGCAATTATAATTGCACTTGTAAGAAATCGGATTAGAGATATCTCTAAATACTTTATGACTAGTCAAAACTATGGCAAGCCGTTTTAACATTTAAAACCTTTTTTTGACTATTCATAAATATAATTTCGGATAGTCACAATTGTAATTCCAGATATCTATATTGTAATTATGACTCGTCGTAATTGGAATTAAGATATCTACAATGTGATTATGACTAGTCATAATATGCATTGAAGATATCTACAATATCATTTTGACTAGTCATAATACACATTCCAGATATCTACAATGCTATTACGACTAGTCATAACCTTCCATTGACTTCCATTGAAAAATATTTTCAGATATCTTCAATTGAGTTTTGACTAGTCGTAATTCCAATTCAAGATATCTTTAAATATGATTTGCCTAGTCAAAATATCTTTAATTCCAAATTTTTAAAGATATCCAAAATACATTTGTAGATATCTGCAATTCATTTATGACTAGTCAAATTACAGTTGCAGATATCTTTAATTGGAATTTTGACTAGGCAAATCATATTTAAAGATATCTTGAATTGGAATTATGACTAGTCAAAACTCATTTAAAGATATCTGCAATTTAATTATGGATATCCCAATCAGATTTGTGACTAGGAAGAACTAGATTTAGAGATATCTGCATTTAGCTTTGTTACTAGGCGTAATTGCAATGTAGATATCTGGAATTAACAATTTGACTAGTCAAAATACGTTTATAGATATCTACAATGTGCATGCAAATACACCTTTGCTGAGCCCCACCTTAAACATTTTATTTAACCAATCCTAGCTTGGAAACTGTTGTCATCTGCAATTTGTCAAAGAGTTGTATAATAAAAGTCCTGCGTCTTTGGGTGATTTTAAACTGTTTTATACAGAAGTAATTAAAAAGTATGGAAATAAAAATGTAGCTGGAGCATGTGTAAAAGTTGTAGGCTATAGAAAGAGGACTTAAATAGGCTTTTGTCCTGTTTTATATCGTAATGTTGAGACGTGTGTGCTGTGGATTACATTTTGTTAGCCTTTATTTACAAATGAACACATGCATAAGCCTTATGTCAGCCGTTGCAACATTTGATATAATGTTAAAAGAATCAGTATCTATTTACATTAAGTGCAAGCCTGACTTGTTGTCAGAGACTACTTACACTGTCGTCCACCGACATATGATATCAGTTAAGACTGATAAACGATGTTGGATTGACATCAACTGTAGTGGTGTAATGGTTAAAAGCTGTGCTCTTTGGTACATTCGACCCGTGTTCGCGTCTGTTTTTTGCCAAACATTTTTCTACTTTTTCAAAATCTCATATCGTTTTGGAAAGGCATTTATTTTCAATAAAAATTAAGGAAATAATTAAAAAGTTGAAAATAAATATTGGTTAGGGTAGGTTTAGGGAGGGCTTTTTTGTCCCAGTAAGGTGGCATCCATTAAAAAAGTTTAATTAAAATGATCATTTACACTCACTACGCTATTATTGCGTACTGTTTTATAATGTACTACAATACTGAGATGCAGATAATTGCCACTATTTGAAATAAGTAGTATAAATAGCAGAAAATCTTGCTATTTTAACAATGTAAATATAATCTATAGTTCTTTGCACTTAGTGTAAATATCATCTATCGCTAAGAAAATATGCAATTTACACCTAGTGCAAATAGCTGCTACCTAAAAGAATACATTGGCGCTCATCACTGAAGACAGCAGAATATCGTCATCATGGATCTCTTGCTATAATACAATACAATACTCCCACCTTGTGGGCTATTTATGGAAGCTCGTTTCCACCACTAAATAAAGAAATTAATTAATTAATTAATAAAGAAAAAAGCAACTTTTTATTTCAGTTATAAAATGTATATCTCTTATCGTCTATATATCACAATCCTGATAAAAAAAGTCAGAATGAATGGTAAGAAAATCTGCAAATTAGGCCTACCTTTCTTTAAAAAAATTAATAAAAAGCATTGTTTTTCATTGTCTAAATATATAATAGATAAATTCAGACGAGCAGTTTGTGATTTTCTGCCTTTATTGAACATTACACTGCATTTGGTCTATTTTTCAACATGATTCAATTAAAACGATGGAGACCTTTTACCACACAAGGCTGCATCCAGATATATTCAATAATCCATGAAGCGCTTCATCCAGTAGCTTTTCTCTCCATGAAAACAAAAGCAGACTTTTATTATGTTGTAAGCAGTTAGTAGAGTAGGCAGGGAGGAGCTGAGTAAATTTATTCTGATGTCGCACAACAGCAATTCGACTAGGAGGAATTGCAATTCAGATATCTCAAACTATAATTGTTACTAGTCGAAATCTAATTAGAGATATCTCTAATTACATTTGTGGATGTATGACGCATCTATTGAAGATATCTATAAAGTATTTGAAGATATCTTAAATGGAGTTTTGACTAGTCATAAAGTATTTAGAGATATCTCTAATTCGATTTCTTACTAGTGCAATTATAATTGCAGATATCTCTAATTATCATTGTGACTAGTCGAATTATAATTATGACTATCCGAATTACAACTGTGACTATCCGAAATTATATTTATGGATAGTCAAAAAAAGGTATGCGATAATGGCAAGCCGTTTTAACATTTAAAAACCTTTTTTTGACTATCCAAAAATATAATTTCGGATAGTCACAATTGTAATTCCAGATATCTATATTGCAATTATGACTCGTCATAATTGGAATTAAGATATCTACAATGTGATTATGACTAGTCATAATATGCATTGAAGATATCTACAATGTCATTTTGACTAGTCATAATACACATTCCAGATATCTACAATGCTATTACGACTAGTCATAACCTTCCATTGACTTCCATTGAAAAATATTTTCAGATATCTTCAATTGAGTTTTGACTAGTCGTAATTCCAATTCAAGATATCTTTAAATATGATTTGCCTAGTCAAAATTCCAATTAAAGTTATCTGCAACTGTAATTTGACTAGTCATAAATGAATTGCAGATATCTACAAATGTATGGATATCTTTAAAAATTTGGAATTAAAGATATCTTAAATTGTATTTTGACTAGGCAAATCATATTTAAAGATATCTTGAATTGGAATTACGACTAGTCAAAACTCAATTGAAGATATCTGAAAATATTTTTCAATGGAAGTCAATGGAAGGTTATGACTAGTCGTAATAGCATTGTAGATATCTGGAATGTGTATTATGACTAGTCAAAATGACATTGTAGATATCTTCAATGCATATTATGACTAGTCATAATCACATTGTAGATATCTTAATTCCAATTAAGACGAGTCATAATTACAATATAGATATCTGGAATTACAATTGTGACTATCCGAAATTATATTTATGAATAGTCAAAAAAAGATTTTAAATGTTAAAACGGCTTGCCATAGATAGTCTTTGTTTGCGCTTTGGCGCTGGTACTGATCGACCAGCAGCACTTGACACTACTGTGCCTCTATACTGCACTCGGGGTTTTTTTATGCGCCGTCTCTACTCAAAAGACCAAGATTCCTTGCGAATAGAACATGCGCAGAACACACATTTTGATGGGGATATGCCGAGACGCGTTTACAAGACCAAATATTCGGGTTAGAAAAGGGGTACCCCAGGTATAATATCCCGGTTTTTAAAAACCGGGATATGAGCATATCCGGGTTTTTGCCGGTGTTTACATGGCCGTGCGCGACCGGGTTATTGCTAATATCCCGGTTTTGAACGGGTTATTGGCTGCATGTAAACGCAGTCAATGACGGGTTTAGATCAACACCATCTTTAGTTGTTGAGACTTCAGTTGATGGAAACCTTCACTTGCAGATGTTTAGATGGCAAGACAAAACAAAAGGCCCAAAGAGTGACAGATTATGAAGTTCCACCAGAACAGCAAACACTTTTGTACAAACACGTGACAGTCTTATTTGAATCTTTACAAGTGCATGAAGCCTTATTTAAAAGTTTCATCCTAAAAACCTGAGAAAAAAAAACACAATTACGTCTGCATAGTTGTGCAACAAGCGCAAATCGTGCAAACATGAATGATCAGAAATTATTGCATGAAAGCCAAAAACTGAATCATAAAAGCACATAAAAGACTGTCATAGTGAACTGCAATATACAAAGGCTTACTTGTGTGGTTTTGTAAATGAATTGCAACTGAAAAGCAACAGTTCCACATGCTGTAGGATTACATGTGACAGATTGACTGGGAGTGGAAGAATTGCACATTCTTTATGGATGGCATAAGAGTTCCCTCCTTGTGGACTAAGAATCGGAAAAACCATTGCTATTCTGCCAAGAATACAAACACATAGTTAAAGTAAATATGCATTGGCATATTTCTATATGATAATTTGCCTAATAGCCCATTTTATATTTCCTTTAAAGACTGAGTAATATATGGTGGGAGGAGCTGGACACAAACCCCTCTGTTAGGACTGTATTAGGTGTGGATTACCAATGCATGCATAAACAAAGCATAACAAACATGAAGAAAAAAGAATCAACTAGCACAATACAAAATCACAAACATGAGTTTACCACATGAAAACATCTGGCTTCATTCTGTGATCTTATTCTTCCAATAAAGCAATGGTATAATTAATCTAGTTTGGGACAAGGGGAAATCAAACAATGTTATCACTTCAGTAAAAGGAAGTAACCTTCAGATGTAGCCAAAACCAGATAATCTCCATGCAGCATTCCCACAAGTGCAATGGTACTTCACTAATTGTAGTTTACAGTGCTTTAACTAATGGCATACCATGGTACTATAAAAGTTATTAAATATAGAAATACAAATTGAAATATATATATATATATATATTTAAATTGTCAAAAAATGTGGTATTGATAATGTGTCACATATGGCTTAGTATTGAGTCATTTACAAATTAGACACAATGTTGCCAGTAGTTTTTGTCTGTTTTTACTCCACCAATGAAAATAATTCTATTTGGAATAGAGACACACAATAGAGGCTTATTTCATAACTCAGTGTTTTAAATTAATCGATTGACTGATTCAATGACTCACTGATAAATACAATCACTTGTCGCCACCTGCTGGTGTATTTTGTCCGTTTTTGCTCCACCAATGAAAATAGTCCCAGAAGTCAAAACAGGATCAACTGTTTTATTCATAAATACAATCACTTGTTGCCACCTACTGGAATAATATCAGAATATCAGAACTCTTGGAAACAGTTTGGCCAATCGAATTTGAGGAGGAAATAAAGTACTGTGTAAATATGAAAATTTTAAGTGATATCTAATACACATGACTACCATATCATGTAGTAATTTGAATGTTTTTGCTCCAACAGTGAAAATAGTCCCAAAAGCTGAAAGAGGATAAAGGGTTAATCAACATGTTGTCCTTCTTCAAATAAAATATAAATGTGACTGAATCAATCAGCGTTTTGAATGAATTGATTGAATGAAGGAATAATTCAGTGACTCACTTGTACATTCTCTTGGTAACTGCTCGCATAATGTTGTAAACTGCAGAAAGGATCACTCACAATCCCTATCACATATCAGAACTCTTGGAAGACTGCTTAGCTAATCAAATATTAATATGTGACCCTGGACCACAAAAGCAGTCTTAAGTCACTTGGGTATATTTGTAGCAATAGCCAAAAATACATTGTTTGGGTCAAAATTATTATAGTTTTTTCTTTTATGCCAAAAATCATTAGGATATTAAGTAAAGATCATGTTCCATTAAGTTATTTATTTATTTATTTATTATTATTTCCTACTATATTAAAACTTAATTTTTAATTAGTAATATGCATTGTTTTGAAGTTCTTTTGCACAAAGTTAAATCTGATTCCCTCAACATTTAGAATTTTTCGCACCCTCAGATTCCAGATTTTCAAATACCTGTATCTCATCCAAATATTGTCCCAACAAACCACACATCAATGGAAAGCTTATTCATTCAGCTTTCAGATGATTTATAAATCTCAATGTCAGAAAATTGACGCTTATGACTGGTTTTGTGGTCCAGGGTCACATATAGCTAATTGGATACACATGACAGTCATTTTATTAATTAGTATTTTACTCCACTAATAAATAGTCCCAAAAGTCGAAACAGGATCAACCACTGAAAGTCTATGAGCAAAACAGTAGCGGCATTACATTGATCAATTGATTAGATGATTCAATGACTCATCTATAAATACAGTCGCCACCTACTGGCTGAGAGTTATAACCTGCAATGACAGTCAGTCCCCACCAGTCAGAACTCTTGGAAAACAGCTCGGCCAATGGAATTCGAGGAGGAAACTGCTGTTAATTTGTTATTTTATTTTATTTTATATGATATATAAGAAGCATGAGTACCATATTAGGTACCGTGTAGTATTTAACTGATACTCTAATAATTAATTCAATTTATACCGTGGTTGTACCATCTAAAAACGGTAACTATTACCATGGTAGATCCCCCTGTAACTTCTTAAAGTGAAATATTTGGTATTTATGTCGACATGCAAGCATGAGTCTATGAAAGTAAAGAAGTGTGTCAGTCTCTTGAGCGCTACCGAGAGTTAAAGTCCTCCTCAGACATTCCTATGCAGTGACACCTCTGCAACAGTTATTGTGCTGGCTTCGCCTCACTTGTCTGCTGCTGACTGAATGACTGACTGACTGACTTTCCCGCCTCGACCAATTTAAACGCATCTTTGTGTTCTGCGGTTGCCGCGGGACTCTGCAAACTTAACAGTCAATTTCTGAAAGCAGGATGAAGTTTCACTCAGTTTCGCGTGTGAGGCGGTTTTCTGCTGTGACTTGCTGCGGCGGTGAGTTGTTTTTCCTGTCCTTGGCACGTGTTTATATTACGTTTGTAGTGTTAAATCTTGTGTTTATCTGAATTGACTACAATCGAGCGTCAAAACGACGTTTGATGTAGTGTGTGAGTTGATAAATTGCGTTGTCGGATAACAACAATCGGAAATGAATGAAAGAAACAACGTTACAGTTTGTCTTGCTAACGTTACTCGCGTGTGTTCATTCACCTCAGTTGTTTTCATTTCATGTATATGTAAGCTATACAGTGGTAGCCTATAATATTAACTTTATAGATGGTACTATCATGATAGTAATTACTACCATTGTTTTGCTATAGTTTGTAACTTTTTGCTAGTAAAATCTTCTCAGTGTTTAAGCAGGTGTTAAAGGTTTGACTGTGACAGGATGTTTCTATTAAAGACATCGTGTGTGATTGTATGTATATGAGGAAATATTTCATCAAATTGGCACGTTCTCCAAAAAGCACAATGAGACATTTTTTCTGTCTCCCCCTTTTCTGCCTCTACAGGCTCCCCCAAGTCTAGTTTTGTGAAATCAGCTTCTGATGGAAATCCTCTGTTGCTCTAGTAAAGTAAAGTACTCTGTAACCTGATCTTGCTCTAGTGATCCTGGGGTTTGGGCTCTTTAGGCTCAAACTCATACAATCCATTTTCATTTACCAGCCTGGAAAATGTGAATAGATGGAAAACTGTTTCACTTCACATGCCACATGGTTTTTATGAGAACTCCATGGAGGAAGACTTGAGTAGTACTCGGTTACTGTTCTGGGATCAGAAGGGAACTTTTTCTTGGCTGTAAACAAGCCTATAATCATAGACCTTTGATCAGTTAGGACAATACTCAGTATATGACACAATTATAAAAATTTGATATTTTTTGCATAAAATGTTATTGACGTGAGCAATCTGAACAGACTGTTTCATGTGTTGCGAAACTGAATCTGGATTGACACCTGAGCCAAACACTTTCCAAGTGTTCAGACACACCTGCAGTGATCTGTGGATTTCTTTGGTTTCCTTTTTTTTTTTTTTTTTTTTTTTTTTTAACTAATTGTCAGCTTGAATCTGTATCTGTGTTTGTATTAGCTTGTATCAGCGTGTGTCTGTTTTGCCACTGCTTGTTTAGGGCTTATATAATTTCTATTAGTGTGTCATCTTTTTATTGAGACCTCAAGAAAAGCACGCAGAGACTACTTATTTGCTTATTGATTATTTGCATACTATTATAGTATTTATTCAAAATTTGGATTATCTTACATTTTTAATGTTTATGTTTTCATTTAAAGTTTAGTAATTTATTATATTTGTAATATTTCTACTTGCCTTTCATTTATTTTAATAATTTTTATTTATTTTTTTTTAGTTTATTTTTTGTAATTTTGGTGCATTAACTTGGTGCATATTCTGATTTTAATTGTACAGTTTTTAAGTTCAATTACATCTAATAGGCTATTTTTTTCATTTGATGAAAACAGCTAAAGTTTTGGTTCTAGATAAAGGCTAGAATAGCCTACACTACATCCATCCTTAAAAATATTTTGGTTTGCAGTAAGAGTAAAACATTAAAAAAAAAAGTGTCGGTAGGTAGGTCTATATATTTTTTTTATTTTCAAGTTTCAATGTAAAAAAATTTTATTTACATTTTGGTGATGGTGATTATGTAGGTATGAATTTAAACAAATTAGCATATCGTGGCGTCACTGGCTGGGTCCTCAACCCGTGCCTTCGGGCGCATCATTGCAAACCTCATTTTGATGCAGGCTGTATAGACCACAAACAAATTGAAATCTTTGTCAAAAACATGTTCATTGCATGAATTTCAGGTGAGAAGAAAAAAAAATGAGGTAGTTATACTGTTTTACTTGCATCCACCGCTAGGTGTCATGCAACCTACAAATGAGAGAACGTTTACTTTGCTTTCTTGGGTTGTCACTTTTGTGAAAAAAATCCTGTTTGATTTGAGTGACAAGTGTTCATTGAATCGACTGTGAAATCGATTTTGCATGTCTAGATGCATTTTATACAGCAAATAACACCAAATATAGGTAAATCCACAGACAGCAGGCAGGACGAATGTAAAGATTCAATATATTGGTAAAGACCAATATTTCAGATGATTTATTTATTGGCGTGAAGTTACGTGCACAATGACAAACAGGAGTGCAACATTCTCGATAAACAATAAGCAGAGTGGACTGCCATAACGCAAAACATTTACTGCAGGATTCAACATGGCTGTGTTTACGATTAGAAATGTCAACAACAACAAAAAATCGCATACGTAGGTGATTCTAGCCCGAATCTGTATCTGTATGCATGGACTGTCTGAATACCGGCAGAATTCACATTTCTGTTGTAAAATGAGAATATGAGATGAAGTGAATGCACAGGCCATAGTGTGACATCCGTTAACCAATAGTGTAAACATAGATGACGTCAAGGGGTTTTTAAAGAAAGAATGTAGCCTTCGTTTGTATGTAGGCCTAGGAAATTTATATATTTACAACACTTACTAAAATATAATTAATATTATTTTATTGCTTTTGTATTGGTTGTTTGAAGAGTAAAAAAAAAATATTTGCTCTGTCTTAACGCAAATGTACAACCGGCAAGTCGGTCCAGCAAAAAAATAAATAAATATTTGAGTCGGTCCTAAATTGACAGGGTCGGTCGGGTTACGGAAAACAAGAATATTTTTAAGGATGGCCTGACTTCAGCCCAAATTATTGCCCCAATTTACAGTCTGGATGAGTCAGTGCTAGTTGACAAAATTCATGGCCAGCCTACAGAGTTTTGAAAGTCAGAGTTGACCGATTTCACATAAAATCATGTAGTGTATGATGGGCACAGACTTTCATTGACATTGATATCAACTGTGCTTGATATTTCGAGCCAGTTTTAGAACACATAGGCCTACATATAGGCCTATGATCAGTCTATAGTTTACGATGCCCAGTTTTTCTCTGTAACTATTCAGAGTTGCCAAATGTTTGATGCCTAATGTTTTAAAATATGAATAGTTTGAGTTTGACTGAATAGACTTTTGTTCAAGTTGCAGACTTTGTAAAAGTTGTGTAGGGTATTCCAGCTTTAACAGCAGTAGGGATGGGACGATAACCGGTTTTATTGATAACCATGATAAAATGTGCTGAAGGTTAGTAATATTGTTTAAAAATGAATTATCATTAAAACCGTGTTTGATTATCGCGGTTTTAATAACTCACTATTAAATCATGTCCAGCCAGCAACAGTCTGACGCAAGCGCAGCGCACAATGTTTTTTTTCGAGAAGGAATGGCGAAAGTCAGTGACTTTTCTATGCTTTTCTATGCTTCTACACTTTTCATTGTAAGGAAGGAAATGCCACAGAATTTAATCTTTCTTTAAATTAAGTGCATAGAGTTGCTTGTTTTATTAGTTGTTTGTTGATTATTAAATATAAAACTTGCTGAAATGTTTTCAGTGTGAGCATCAACTATTTTTGAACACTTTCATCTCGTTTCAACAAAACCGTGATAATATTGATAATCGTGATAATTTTAGTCACTATAATCGTGATATTAAATTTTCATACCGTCCCATCCCTAAACAGCAGTATCATTGGTCAGACATCAACAACAGTTGACCTAGTTCAATTTATGATGGCTGTTATCTTAGATTACCTTAATCTGAATTGACCCTGTGTGTATGTTGCCATTGATGCCATTGTTTAGCAGCACATAAACTTTGTTTTATTAAGATGAACTGTTCCAAGTCTGGATGAGGCTTTGCTCCAGTAGCTGCGTGTTGCACAGGAACTGAATCAAGCTAGCACAGATAATTAGTTTGTGCTGGCTTCAGAAAAGAAGGGAAGAAGGAGGGGGTGCAGAGGTGGATTTGGGGAGGTGGGAATTCCCGTAATTTCCAAGCGTTACAATGGCCTCATGCCTCAACAGACACTCATCCCCACCCTCCTTTCTGGAGGCACGATATGCAGCCTCTTTATTGCTACAGTTCATAGTTTAGATAAGTAAGAGGTGTCTTTGACAAGTTCAGGTTTTAAGGGCTCAAATGCATGCAACACCCACTGAAGGCATGCTGACATAATCAGATACGGCGGTCGTTGGCCCATGACCATGACATTAATAAGGGATAACAGGAAATTACCATGACAGATTGGATGCAATCCTTCATAATGTAACATAAACAAATGAAGGCTTGCAGTACTTTTAGGCTTTAACAATTTTTAGAAGAACTATAATTAGTTGTGTTTGCTATGAGACCCATCACTATCACCATTACTTATTAAACCCCTTCTTGACCAGTATGCAACCTGAACACCCATCAGCCGCTTCAGGCAAGAATGTGAGAAAAAAAAAAAAAAACGAATATTTTTTTTTTTTTTCCATCACTTCATAGTCAAGCTACCTCATGAAGTCATGTGAATATATTGCAGTTCGTCATAGAGTCAAGGGTGTGTCTGGTTTATCTGTTCTGTGATCTCATTTCACGGCAGGAATGCATATGTTATTTACTTTAGTAATGTTGGAGAATGTATTCTGGGTGCAGATAAAGACAAAACATGTTAAGTGGCTTATGATACAATAGCAGCACCCATCTTCTGTCCCAAACACAAGCATTGTTTAACTTATTCCAAATTAGGGCTGCACGATTATGACAAATCCTAATTTTTGATTATTCCCTTGAAACTGTAATTGCGATTATTAATTGCGACTATCACAATTTACATTTAATGATGTTTATACCATTGTTTGATGCATGCCATATTTTTATATGAAAATAAACCAGCTGAAAACACTAACTGAAAAACCTTTAGTGCTTTTCTATGGTATGAAGCCTCTAATGTCAACTATACATTGGATTGGTTTCTTCTTTAAATTATAAAAAAGTAAAAATATGAATGATATTACAATGCTATACTAAAACTAAAGTGAAAAGAATGGGAAAAACCCTTAAAATAACATGAAAAAGGAAAAATGCATCTTAAGCACAATAATAACATAAGTGGACTTTGAACGATTAATTGCCGCTTTGAACAATTACGTAATTGTGGCATCCATAATTGTAATCTCTATTAGAAATGTTATTAATTGTGCTGCCCTATTTCAAATCATATGAATGACTGTAAGAGAGAAATAATACTGTGTAGGCCTAGTTGAAAAGACTGTTTGTGAAGCTGTTTCTTAATTAAACATGGTAACTGTCTGCTCTCTTTGTCAGCGGCAGTGCTGATTCGATTTCAGCAGTGCTGATAGCTGAAAAGGTTTAATAGACACAGGTGAATCATAGACAATTAGAAATTAGATCACGTTTTGAATCGAGATTGTGATCTTTTAACGATTAATCATGCAGCTCTAATGAAAATGCATTTGCTTTCAGATTTAAAAATGGTTTGATGACGTCTGTCATTGGGATAAGGTACTTGCATGTCTCATGAGTAAATAATGACTGAATTTTCTATTTATTTGGACTGTTCCCTAATTTTTGCTGTATAAATCTATGGACATGATTGACACCACAAATAATGAATCTTCTTGCGGAGAGTGTGCTATTACTTTTCTAAGTGATTTAGCTTATGAGTTCCCCAGCAGATGATAAAACAGGAACAGATCTTGTGTCTAAGCAGGTACCAGAGCCAGAACACTCTAGCAACACCCAGAACATTTTATCTAATAACTGCTTAAAACACCATAGCAATAACCTTGGATCCACCAATCACATCCCTTATTTTAAGCAGTGACCAATGTGATGGTTTCTCAGTTTTGCACCACTTTTTTTCCACCACCAGTTTTGTTTTGAAAATATAAAAATGTATTGTTTGTAGAAAGTCAGCATTGATTGTTTTATTCAGCCTGAGAAATACATTGTCCTTACACAATATTAACAGTGTTGTAGTGTCCTTGACACTCTTCCCTTTCACCAAGCCCATGTCTGATTACAATCACTCAGGTGCTGAGTTATGAAAGAACTCCTCACTGTGTTAGCGCAGTGTTTTATTGCTGACTGTGTGTGGGTGTGGGAACTGAGCCATGTTTGAAGACCCTGAATCAATGCAGTGAATGCCCCCCTTTAATCTCATTCGTCCGACCCCCACCAAGCGAGACTTTACATTCCAGAGACCTGAGCGTTTGTATAGGACTGGGGGGCTGAAGCCTGTAGTGAGATTTTGGACAACTGTGTGATTTCCTGAGAGGGAGATATTATTGAGTGGACGTGAATTTTAATTTCGTGCTGTCAAAATCTACATCCTGTCCTTGAAATATTTCTTCAGTGTTTTAAACATTCGGTTGTGGGTGAAGTGCAGTTTTAACAACTTCCCCAGATAGCACCTAGTAAGACACAAAACAGCTTGGATCTGATAAGGATTGAGAAATGTTCTAGCCTTTCCCAGGCCAAGTAAAACCAGTGTGTTGAGTTACAGTTTGTTTATGTTCTTGCTCTTGCATTGTAATATTTCTTCTTTCGTTCAGAAAACATATTCAGGTCACTTAAAATACTGCGTGGCAAAAGTGTTGTTTATTGAAATTTTTTAAGATATTTTTTTTGTTGCTTCCTCTCTCTCATCTAGTGTTCTGAGGCCCTGAGGTCTTGGGAGAAGCGGTTAAATTTGGAAGGGGTGAAAAAAAACTGAGAAGACGCAGCCGTCACTTTCTACAGCAGTCATCCTAAAGCCTCCACTTCAGACAGACCCACTGGGATACATTCTCTGATCCCAAGGCCATCATCTTAGGAGTAGTTTGCCAGAAGCTTGTCCTCAGTGTAAGTTGAGCAAGGATTCTGTCAACAGGTGCCTAGTGATATGAGGGTTCGTTTGGAGAGACAGGCGCAAATTGGCCTCATGAGCTCCATGGCCTCTGACAGGGCATCTGCTGTGCTGGGAGTGAAAAGCCTTGGTAAGGAGACTTCGGCGAATAATGCAGATGCTCTCATATCCGTGAACTACGGCTTGCCTGGGAACAAATCCCCTCAGTTTTCATTAGAGACTTCAGAAGGGGACTCACAAGACACAGAGTGCAGAATATGGAAGTCTTTTGATACTAGGTCTAGAAGTTTGGATTGCTTAGACGAGACCTACAGGTCCAAAAGCTGCAGCTGTGGGGCTGCAAGGCACGGGGAGGAAGGGTTGTACGTGTGCCAGATGTGTGGGTTTTGCAATCCAGTGGAAAGCGAAGAAGGCTGCCCGGAGAATAGCTTTCCTCCTAGAAGCTGGGGAACGGTGCCCCAGCAGATGAAAGCAAAAGGGTTTTCTTCTGATATTACTTGCCTTGCTGGAGAACAGCCAACATTGAGTGGCTCAGATGGTGAACTGTGCCAGATGGAACTCATAATCGGCCAAAACACGGAGAGCCTGCTGTTCTGCGGGCTGGATTTGAGGCGAAACAGTGTGCCAGTATCCTCACCACAAGGGCCTCAGTGCACCAGTGGCTGTGGCACTGCCATGAATAACAAAATGCGTGACAGAATGGACTTTGTATGTGCCGTGTGCCATAAAAATGGCTTCTCTAGTTTGGAAAGGCTCAACAGGGAAAGCAATCCCATGTGCTCTCAGGTCAGATGCCTTAAGCGTTCCGTGCCGTTTAGGTTTTCTGTACCTGACTGTAGTGACAGCGAGGGCTCTGTGTCCGATAGCGAGTTTGTGCGTAACAAGAAAGAGCGCTCTACTGTCCTGGTCAGGAGGTACCTCAAGAACAACCAGAAGATCAAAAAGACAGTGTGCACCGGCACCAGAGCTATAGTGAGGTCTCTACCCACCGGCTGCATCTCTGACAGAGTCTGGGAGTCTGTTTGTGGGAAAACATGCCACCTTGGTGATAAGGCGAGAGGATACAGCAGAGCTCTTCAGGCCATCCAGCTGCAGGTTTCCAGGGCCCTTCTCAAATACCCAGGGGTCAGGTTTGCCGAGGTAAGGTCAATTTCTCTCCTCACTAAAGCTCTGCGTGCTATGAATGCTTCCTTTATGAACTGCTGGTTATTCAGGTGTTAGGTTAAAGCTCTATGAATGTGCCGCTCTCACAGTTGGTGCCACAGTTCCTGCACTGAATGTTTGTGTTGTATCTGATGTTTTGAAGTAAGAATTAACCCGGCATTCTTAGCTTGATTCTTGGGTGCGTAATTAGTGGTTCTTGCTATTGCAATTGCTCATACATAGTTCTGCAATCTTTCTGCAATCTTTCTGCATTTTCAAAACCCCTAACTATTAAACCATTTGTGCGACAGGCATGAATAATACCTCAAATCATGTGGCTTGTTGATGAGAGTTATGGTATTGCTGTTACCAAGTGATGAGGCTTGTGTTTTTTTCCTTGCTGACTTAAACAAATAAAAAAGTACCCTAGACTCAAGGGACACTTGTAAAGTGTTTGGGTTGTTTGTTAGCTATATATCTATGCAGCAATTTAGCAAACAAAATCAAAACTCCCAGAACATTCTAATTATGTGCTATTGAAGTGTTCTAGGTGATTTTAGGGCTTTGCTGCAATACCACATAAAGCCTTACAGCTGCCCTTCTAACAAGTCCTTAAAAATGCATTTCAAATCCTGACATTGTTTTATAAATGACCTAAATCTATAATTTCCTATGTGAGACAAGCATTTGCTAATGTACTGAAATATAAGAATGAAATTAAAGTCAGTATTAAGTCAAATCTACTTAACTAAGTTATGTAAAATTAAAGGGACAGTTCACCCAAAAATGAAAATTTGAAGTTTATTTGCTTACCCCCTGGGCATCCAAGATGTAGATGACTTTGTTTCTTCAGTAAAACACAAACAGAGATTTTTAACACAAACCGTTGCCGACTGTCAGTCTTATAATGTAAGTGGATGGGAATCACGGCTAAAACTAGGGATGGGCATTTTCTACAAATATCACATTCGAATATTTGAGCTCACAAAAAATTAATATTCGAATATTTGTTTATTTAAATTAAATTTAATGAGTCGGACGTTATTTTTCAGCAACATTTGTTTTCGTCATTTTGAACAAGCTTACACACAATAAGCTTGAACATTACACATCGTGTTTTGTAGCTGAAAACCTTTAACAATGCGTGCAAACAAACAAAAGTACAGATTAAAAGCAAAAAAAAAAAAAAAAAGTGAACAAAGAAAAAACGTAAAGCAGCCTGCAGCAATAGGCTATTGTACAGAATGTAGCTTACACTTAACTTTTAAACTGTCAGCAAATCTTTTTTTCTTTTTTTCTATCGTTTCAAATGTTCTTGTTAAGAAATACGGGCATGTAAACATGATTGGGGGAAAGTCGGCTCCTTAGTCTGTTAACAATAAGGCCAGCCGCGGAGAAAAAGCGCTCTGACGTCACAGACTCACAAATAACGGTGTGGTAAGCGAATAAGTTTTGTGAACTGCTTCGTGTTTTCGTTTCACCACTGAATGGGATCCTCATCTGGTGGAATACATGGCTCCTGCAAGAACTGTTCCCACTCGTCTCGGCTGGACTCTCTGTAATCATCGCTGAAGAACTGGCTCAGCCTTTTCCAACGAGTGGGCATTGCAGCTAGCAGAGCTACTGAAAGCGATTTTTTTTTTTTTTTGTGCTGCAAATCCATTTATCCTTTGCTGAAATTTCCGCGTCTTCATTGAGAGAGCGCGTCATTGTTGCTTAGCCTCAGGAGCGCTTCTGCCCGAGCGCTTTGGAAAGAAGGAGAAAGCGGTGTGCATAGCCTTTTCCACGCGTTATTAGGCGCGATATGTGAATGGCCCCTTATTCATTCATTATTTTTTGCTTGCATACACCTTCAAATATGCCGCGGAGAATTACAGAAAGTGACCAAATTAGGTTTTGTGAACTTTTTTTTTTTTTTTTTTTGCGAAATTCGAATATCATTTTTATTTATCGAATAATTAGAGCAGAACGAATATTCGAATGTTCGACTATCCGTGCACACCCCTAGCTAAAGCATACAATAAAACAAAACAAAAAATACACATGTAAAACCAAATTAAACCCTGTGGCTCATCAACCATCTATGCACACCTTGGCAATATAATCATCATTGGCTAGTATAATTTTTAGTTTACTCGCCAGACTGATATACTATTTTACAAGACACAAAATTATCTGTCTGTGCAAGAAACTGAACCGTATTTATATAGTTTTTTACCTTTGATTCAAGCAGCGTCTGAACTGTTAGTACTCTCTTGAGCGCGTCCTGTTGTGCTCGTTCTCAGCAGCAGGCGCTTGAGGCGCATGCATGCCAACCCTCCCTAATTTTCCGGGAGACTCCCGAATTTCAAAGCCCCTCCCGAAAATCTCCCGGACCGACCTTTCTCCCGATTTCCACCCGGACAACAATATTGCTACACCATCCGTCACTGGGCGCCGTTTTAGACCAAATGCTTGCGCTCCCATGGCGTCTGTCGTTGCTATGCAACCAAACTGCGCTCTCCATGGTGACGACGAAGAAGTATCAGCAAAGGATTAATTGATTTCTAGCCTCACCTCGGCTCGCATTAGATTTACTACTAGATATATTTCTGGAGATGAGAAGGAAAAACCCGCCTGGAAAAAGTAGCACACCACGTTGCTTCCATTATGAGCGTGCTCACCGCGGCCGCGCACCTATGGTTGAAATAGCGACCTTGAGCGCCAAAAAGATGCGATATGTGAACGGCCCCTAGAAGCAGACGTCTGAAATGAAAGGCAAGAACAGCTATTTATTTAGCTTTAGACTGTTACATAAAAATGTAAAAATGAAATGTCATAATTATAATGTTTTGAGTTTACTTATGTAATTGTTGCATTAGGCTATGAATTAATAAATGTTTATTGATAAGATCTAGCTATTTCATATCTCTTCATTTACAGTAGCTAACAAATTAGGGTCTAACCTCCTGAGGAGAGGCCTTAAGGAATTGAATTTGTCAAATAAATGAATTACATTTTTCTTTGCGTTTGTGTATGTGATATTATATATGACGACACATCGTTTGTGTATGTGATATATATGACGACACACCACCCCCCCCCCCCCACCCCGGTCCTTTTTAATATCTCCCTAATTCTGAGGTCTCAAGGTTGGCAAGTATGTTGAGGCGTCATCTTCTAATTGAGATTGTAGATAGTGTCAATGGTCCATTTGAGAGATAAGTGGCAGTAATACACTTAAGTCTGCGTGAAGAGGTAAAAGACGATATAAATACGTTTCAGTTTCTTGCATAGACAGACTGTTTTGTGTCTTTACACATCAATGTATCGTCACGAGCCACAGGGTTTAATTTGGTTTTGTTTGAGTATGTTTTTTTGACTCTCAAAACTGATTCCCATTCACCTCCGTTATAAGAGTGACGGACTGCAACTGTTTGTGTTAAAAATATTTGTTTGTAATCTACTGAAGAAACAAAGTCAACTACATCTTGGATGCCCTTGGGGTAAGCAGAAATTTTTTTTTTTTTTTTTAAATTAGGTGAACTATTCCTTTTACAAAAATGACTTGGCCAGTGATAGTTTGGGTCATTTCTGCTTAAAGGTGCAGTAGGAGATCTTGTAAAATGCTAACATTAGCCTGATAGCACTGAAAGCGAACATGTCCCCCTCCCTGCAATCGCTGTCCAAAGCCACGCCCCCTGAACGCATTTACAGACCAGAATATCACAGACAACATTACTACAATAGGCTACATCAGCGGTTCCCAATTCCAGCCCATGTTCTGAGGTGAAGTAAACCCCTGCTCAGGGAGTAGGGAGCAATGAACACGGTGTAGGGATCATTAACAGTTCATTCACGTAGATCTCTTCTAACGAGTTGGTTATCTGAATCGGGTGTGTAAACTAAGCGAGACATGCAAAATATGTGCATGAGCACTGGAATTGGGAACCGATGGGCTATATCATGTGTCGTTCAACAGCGAGAAAACTTTAAAAGTACTACAATACCAGGAAGGAAGGTTGTTGATGTTTGTCTGCCATTCTCGATCTGTCTGCACATTGTGAGTGAATGCGCTGATGACGTATTCTGTCTGCGCGAACAGGTTGTGCAGGGGTATGCAGTTACATACATTGACAGGCAGGTTGGAAAGCTATTTAAAACGCTCGGACTGAGTTTTGATTGGACGTACATTTCTTGGTCCTACACCTTCTGCAGAATATATAAACACAGATAAATATATTCAGTAGGGCTGTAGCGATACACTAATCTCACGATACGATACACAATATTCAGCTCACAATACGATATCATGATATTCAGCCAACGATACGATCTGATATAATTCAATACGATTCTATATAATTTGATACGCTTACATCATTTTCTGATAGATTTAAAGGGGACAGAGTGATTTTGGTGACATCTTGTGACTGTTTCATTTACTTGGATTGAATTAATTGAAAGACAGCTTGCTAAATAAATGCTGGACAAAATTAATCAAAAATGTGTTGAGAAAATTAGTTCCATTATTGAAACAGTGCAAACTGTAGCTTACCTTTGAAAAGTAAATAAAGGGCAACATTGCAATTTGCAATTAACAATGGAGAGTTAAAGTGCAAGTGGCCTGTTCTGAACAGTTTCTTTGAAAGCGTTTTAGCTTGACACTGAACATAGGGTAGCCAGTCTAGCCGCCAGGTAAGTAAACATAGTAGTACCATGGCTTCTCCATAACATCAAATAATTCAAGTCTCTAAGAACATTTAACTTAAAACGTACCTGAGTATTTTAAGGCCTGTAAGCCTACACCTATGAGAGGTAGCCAGTCTAGCCAGCAGAAAAAAATAAACCATGGCAGCCAGACCATGGCAGCCAGACAATAATTGGCTGGGAGGCTTTAACGTGTGTCCTTGTCTGAGCGTACAGCCCGGGAATGAAAACCTTGGTGAGGTGTTTGCAGGTTAGAATAGGATAGCGGGGCTCCACCATGCGCCTAAAGCCAGGGTTTTCCACTGAATACGTGCTCAAATCCTGACAAATAAAGTAGGCAATGGACTCGATGTCCATTGTAGTTTGTTTTGGGTCAAGCGGCCACTACTGCTTTGGGTCCTCCGTAAGCATAAACTTGTCCAGGTGGTGACGTTTTAGATGCGCTCGTAAATTTGTGGTATTGCCGGAATATTTAACATTAGTGCCACATAGCTTACAAACTGCGACGCTTTTATCCAAGTCGTTGCTTTTCTTTTTTTTAAAACCAAAGTGCTCCCACACATCTGCTTTTAAGCAGGCGGGTGCTGGATTTATATTCGCAGCCATTCTCTGAATATCCTCACTCTGACTTGGTAAACAGGAAGAGGTAGACGTCTGTGTCTGTGTAAAGTTAGTATGGGGAACTTGCTCTACAGCAACACTAGCGGCTGGCTGACCAAATCGCTCTTCCT
Source organism: Carassius carassius (assembly GCF_963082965.1). NCBI lineage: Eukaryota > Metazoa > Chordata > Actinopteri > Cypriniformes > Cyprinidae > Carassius > Carassius carassius. The sequence continues at coordinate 4,231,337 of NC_081794.1, forward strand.
GCAACGCGAACGGGGGTAAACATGGGGGATTTATAATGGGAAGTATGTATCGATGCTCGCGGCTAAAAAATCGATACTTTCTTTGGAAAAAAATATCGATATATATATCGCAGAATCGATAAAATCGCCCAGCCCTACTATTCAGACCATGTAACTTAATGATTGCTGTCAGGATGTGAAGAGACTTTCAGCCAGCATAACAAAAAAAAATCTGAAGACAATCACCTATTGCACCTTTAATCATTTGAAGTTTACTCTGCAATACTCAAGTTAATATTACAAAATCTTTTTTGTAAAAGTGTAGCATAGGGCTGCACGATATTGGAAAAAAAAGACATTGCTAAATTTTACTTTTCTGCGATATATATTGCGATATGAAATCTAATCAAATTTTTTCTTACAAACAAAAATGATGTGAGCACACTTACATTCTCATTTTAAATGATTTAAACATCAGAGTATTATTTAAATTAGATTAAATTATTTGTTTGTAACTTTAGGATACGGTTTGAATTGTTAACATATTAACTAACATGAACTTACCACGAGCAATACTTTTGTTACTATATTAATCTTTGTTTATCTTAGTTTATAAAAACACAGCTGTTCATTGTTTGGTAAAGTTACTTCACAGTGCATTAATTATGTTAACAAATACTGTACAACTTTTGATTTCAACAATGAAGGCTATAGCCTAAATGTTGAAATTAACAATGTTGTAGAAGTGCAGTTTAGTAATAGTAAATGTTAAATAATGTAGTTAAATAGTTTAATAGATAGAACATTATTTTAAAGTGTTACAGATTTTTTTTATACACCAATTCAGACATCTCGTGAGTTTAGTGTTGGACAGGTCAGTTGTATAAACCATCCATTAAATTGAATTGGTTCAAAGGAATCATTAATTCGCGAATCAGACGTGTACGGCACGCATTGTGTAATTATCTCTGCAGTTTGCGCCCTGTTAAACTGACAGGCCTTAAAAACACATGCAAATGATAAACCTTCACTCTGTGATGGTTAAGCTGTGCAATTAATCCGTGAATCACATTCGTCAAGGGCCGGGGAGCAGCTGGCCCGTACAGTTAATGAATAATGGATCAACTACAACAGCCTACATCGCACATCCTGCGATGTGACAATCGCGGATTCGTAGATCGCGATATCGATGCTTAAACGACACATAGTGCAGCCATAGTGTAGCACTGAAAAAGCCATGCTATTAGCATATGGTTCACTTAGAAACATCTAAGTGAACAATGTAGGAAACAGCTAGTTACACTTTCTAAGATATGTCTACAGAATATAATCAGATCTTGCAAAACAGCAAGTCACTAAACCTTAAAACTTGAATTTCTACAAGCTTGAACTGAGTAATGTTTTAGAATTTATGCTAATAGAAAACAGGAAATTACTGTTGATTTTTGACATGATGTGGAACATCCCAGACGTCTTTTATTATCCGTCAGCCTTTTATTCATATTCTTTGGTTTCTATATTATATAACTTGTTTGCTGTTGTACATTTCAGACTTCTTTTATATTTTCTTTTTCAATGAATTCAACTAGACCCTGAATCATTTAATACAATGTGTCATTTCTTTTTTACTCATTTACCAGATGCTTTTATCCACAGTAAATTACAACTGTGAAATAGCACAACCAATTTATTGTACAGGGTAATGATATTAGCAGTGCTGCAATACCATATGGCAAGAGTAAACTGCAGTGCTGCATTTTCTTCATGCCAATTTTGTCATTTTTCGCGGTAATTGAAATGGCTCCAGTTTATTTAACAAATGGACACCAGCTAGCACTTAATTTTGCCTGTAATTTGATGAATTACAAGCAAAATAGGAGGAGATCTTTCTTTCAAAGGAAATTCCTGGCGCTCACAAAACTCAAGTTAGTGCAAGATACAGACACAAAACATTTCAGCTTGAGGTTTTTCAAACAGATGATTTAGTGGGTGACAGCTGTCTGTTTCAGCAAAACTTCTAATCTATTATGCAGCATATTATGTCTATGCTTAGGCAGACGTTTTACTAGTAGACTTGTATTAAAGCACTGCTTGTTGTGTTAAGGGCCGTTCCAGTGCTGTCTGGTTTCTCCCGCTGGCTGGGACAGGGAACCCTCTGTTTCAGAGCGTGCACTGGTTCTCGCTACACTAGCTTAAGACATTTAGACTTTATTGGCCCTTGGAGGCACTAAACCCCTGCCTCCTTCATGTTTTTATTCATTCCTTATAGGTGAAAAATAAGTTCACTGAGTCTAAGCATGTAGAAATATGTGTGCTGCATGTAGTCATTGCATCTCCATAGACCAAACAATTTTGTGTTCCACTGATCTGTTATTGGTGTTTTGTTTTGGACCCACAATATTGGTCACAACGGCAGTGTGGTTTTAGACTGAACCACAGTGGAGAGCGGCCAAGCTTTGTCTGATATTAGAAAAAAGGAATGGTTAAAAAGAGGAAAAGTGGATAGAGAGACAGCCTGATTCTCTTTTGGTGGTTCAATAATATTGCTTCAGGATTCTCTAGAGAACTGAAGTCTATTATAGAAAGTGCATACATATCCCTGAGGACTTAAACTGGTGGTGACATGTGGCACGTCCTGTGGTTTCATTACGCCATAATTTATGGATTGCTTTATTAGGCCACTCACATTGTCTTTAGTGTTCGTGAGGTTATTTTATTGTCCAGATTTGAATATGAATTGGCATTTGAAGAACTTTGGAACTTTGTGTTTTGTATTCTGGTGCAAGTAATTTTTTTCATGTCAGCTAGGCTATGTAGATATATACACACTATCATTTTTTGAGGGATGAAATGACGGCTTGTTTGTGCAGTTGCATATTTCTTTCAGTTTTATTTATTTATTTATTGATGTTAGGTTTGTAATTGCTTTATCTGTGGATTTTCCCATTCTCTGGCTGCCACAGAGAATGACGGGAAATATACTTTTGTTGCACAAGCGTGTCGCCTCATAAACGGGTTAAGGGAGCAGTATTTCACTGGAAAGCTTTATAGCGCTTCTTTATCAACATTCAACAGTACACAGAATACATACAAATTGTACCACCACAATGAACATGTAATTATGACCACTTACAAAACCAGGACTCAAAGTTAAAAAAAAAAAACCTGCAACTCTTCATCTTCAGATGTGAGACTGCTGGGGTCAACCAGTGAGCATGTATTTCAGAAAGTTTCCCATGGGATATTTGCCTGTCCTTCTGGACTTTAAATGAAATGACAGACTGCTCCTTATAATTAAGCTGAGCTTGTTCTTTTAATGTGTTCTTGAGCCTTTACTGGTGTTTGCGCATGGCCTCAAATGTTGACACTTAGGAGTGTTTTTAAGGCAGGCCTTTACACGGAATGCAAGAGGCATCTGCTAATCGTCTCCATTTCTGATTATAGCCCGCAGTAGGGAGGAAGTGCAGAGTTGAAACTCTGACCTCCCCTGGTCTCTCGATGGACACCACAGAGGAGTCAGACGAGCTTATGAGATCACAAGTAGGGGACAGTAACCACAGTGTTGTTTGTGGTTTATACAACAGCAATGAGATTATACATGGCTTGTGCCTTTTTTTTCATATGAATGTTTAAATGGTTTCTACAAAAGAAGTAAGTTGTACGGGTTTTGAATGACTAGTAAATAATGACAGATTTTCACTTTACATGAACTAATTATTAAAATATTGTTTGGGTTGGTGTGAAAAGAGAGAATATGTTGAAAATGGAATTTACTACAGCCCTCTGTGGTATTAAAGGAAATGAGGCACATAGAGGTCGCCAGTCCCGCCACAGGAAGATAAACACTTCCTTGTGATTGGCTGATTAACACCTGATGGAATGAACAGCAGGGCCAGAGATCTCCAAACAGGTAATGACTAATGACTAAAAGTTCTGTCAATGGCCTAAAAATAAATAAGATGAAACATGCAAGAAGGTAATAGTGTGGACTAGAGTTTCCTTAGATATTTAGCTTTGATTTTAAAGAGCATGAACAGAAAAAAGAACAGTGAGGCAGCTCTTCTGAAGCTGTAGTTTCACATATTATTGGTAAGCTTTTGAATACAATCTTTAACAGCAGCACTGGTGTCATCTCCATCTCCAAGTCATAGCTAAGGTTTATCCAAAAAAGTTGCAGGAGCTGATGGCAGCGGGCGGTGGATATTGCGGATGAGTTCTTCTGTGTCATCACGTTATACTAGTTCTCCAGCTTCAGTTTCGGATCTTTCATGCTGTCCTCGCCACAGTGCAGCAGTGAAAAGAGACCGCTCTCAGACACGCTCTGAACATTATTTAAACGACACCGGTATTGCGGTATTTTAAAAATTCATATCATAAGAAAAATAAACACCATTATTCGGTATGAACTGGTATACCGCCCAGCACTATTTCTAATTTTAATTATCATCTGTTGATCATCTTTAACCAGTTTGTTTGTCTAAAAGTTGTATGTTACATAAGGCTGTGAAATTACAATTTATGAGAGCACATTTACTTATTGCCTCACTCAGCTTGCTTAGCTGTAAAGCTGCATTTGCATTACAGTGACGTAAAAAAAAAAAAAAAAAAAAGAAGCTTATTACTGGTAAAAGGACTCAGTCAAAACAATGGAGCTATCATCATGTAGTAAGTGCTGCTACCATTTCCCCCCATATATAAAAACCCCACGATGATATAGTTAAACAAGTGACAAAATGATACACCTCTACACATTCCTCTCATTCTTGGCAAAGCAAACCAGCCCCATAGTTATTTCTCTCATGGACAGAGACCACCTAGAAAGTCTCACAATCAGCAGCCCAAACCACATCATATCCTGAATACTGGCAGGTATTGATAAGACCTGTCTAAGTCTCACTAGCACACTAGTGTCAGTAAACCATCGACACGCCAATCAAAACCCAGGACGAGGCAATGGGGAGGGACACAGTGGCCATGATATCGCACTCAAAGTGCCTTGTGTTTCTGAGGACTCAGGACACACAATGAGCCATTTAGAGGAGTTTCTTCTACACTTCATACTCATAAACTCAAGGGCTTCAAAGCGGGTGTTCGTAAACATTCTTCTGAAACCTAAATTGACAAATTAGACACTATACGATCTCATGGACGTCCCACACAGCGACCATACCAAAGCTGCAATTCCGTATCAACTGCACTATTTAATACAGGTTAATATTTACTTAAAATTCTTAGGAACCTCAATCGCTCAGTTGTAGGACCGTTATTAGCCAATGCAGATAATCAGCCTTATTATGGATAATCTGTCAGGCAGATGTATTGATGTATCACTAATTTTAACTTGAACTGTCTGAGAAGCAACCAGAAGTTCAAAGTGGTTTTGTGTTTGTATATGTATATACACACACACACACACACACACACACACACACACAAACACACACAAATGCAAGGGAAAGCAAATAAGCTTGATGTATATACCTAACTCTTAGGTCAAATACAAGGCTACATATTCAGTGACGTCCCAAAGGAGATGGCAGATAATTTAAAGTGACATCCATTTTTGCTAATCCATCATTCATGTTCTAATTATTAAATCGAGTAACTAGGATTTCATTGAAATAACTGAAGGCGAATGAGTTGCACAGCTAATTCACTCTAAACTGCAAGTAAACAAGTTTCCCAATTGATGGTGTTCAGACTGTTCATACTGAAATGCTCTAATCTTGATTGATGGTGGTTATCCTGAGTGTTCTGTCTTAACCTGTTGTTTGTAATGTCCTCAGAGGTTTGCCGGCAGTTGAGGGTGTTACTCAGGGAAGTTGTGGTTTACCGTTGTCTCTGTGATTCAGAGCTGCCAGGAATGTGCAGGGCAGGCTGCTTTCAGTCCCAGCTGGACCAACAGCTCAGATTTTAGGCTGCTGATACAGACTGTTGCTCCACTGAAAGACAATAGTATGTCTTTTTTTTTCTAGCCTTTGTCGTGCTATGTGCTGTCTGATCAAGTTTTTTTCTTTTTTCTTTTTTCTCAAAGGTCAGATAAATGTGTCAAACACTGTCAAATGATGCATAATAGATCATAGCAGAATCAATATATTGTAGGGCTGGGCGATATGGAGCAAAAAATATATCTCGATATATTTTGCTATATCTCGATATACAATATATATCTCGATATCTTTACAGGAAGAATAACCCCCACAAAAACTACTACTACAAAAAAATAAAAAAAATAATGCCAAATATTATGTTTAGGGCCCTATGAAATGTTTTATTTTTTCTTCACCATGTTTTATTGTTACCTAATTCTGTATTTTAGCATGTGTAATTATTTAAATGCATAAAAACTTAATTTGTAAAAAATAAAAAACATTCTTAAAATAGCCTTGAATCAAAATGAAATATGTATTTACAATTTTTCTGGTAATCTAATGAAGGCATAAAACATTCATTTAATTTATCTTTTAATTATTGAAAATTAAGTAAACTTTATTTGTTGGTAAACAAAAGGGATTTACTATTAAAAATAAAACATGGAAGAAATGTTGTGTGATTATTCCTTAAATTATGTTCGTTTCATTTTAAAAGTAGTAGTAGGCTATGTACATTCTGCTGAACAATATTAATAGATTATTCGATACTACAGTCTATGATGTGATATATGACTCTAGTTTTACTCAAATTAAACGGTCAGATGCTCATAAAGTTACTCTCGGTGCAGTTCTGGAGATGTTCCTCATGTGTTCGTGAGAGGAAAGACACTGAAATCACCGCGAGCGTCACGCGCAACATGCAGGATTCATATTTAAATAGACTTTTCCGGCTTAATATTTACAGATATTAGTGCATATGGCGATTTGATGTGAGTGCAGTGCCCTTCTTTTGATTAATTCATTCAAAATTTGACAAATTCTGTGACATTCCGCGTTTAACTGTAAATTAAATTTTTTTGACTGGATTTCACGATTCCGCCCGCGTTTTCTGCCCACCCCTAATATATTGTGTGTAATAGTTGAACGTAGATGGAAATCAAGTTGAACATGTTTGTTATGTTCTTTGGAGGGTAAGCAATCCTAGCTATGAACTCTGTGTGTGTGTGTGTGTGTGTGTGTGTGTGTGTGTGTGTGTGTGTGTCATGAAAAACATACACCCAGAAAGGCCAAAGTCACATGTTTCCACTTCAGGGAGAGTACGTTCTCTTACACCAAACCTCATCACATTCTGTCTTCTGTAAAATCACTTGGTATATATTGTATGTATTATATCGCCACAGCAGTAAAATATTGTATAAAACAATTGTATATTGTATATTTTAATTAATTGTAAATGATATATTAAAAATATATAAAATTTTATATGAAATGTAAGTTGTCATTGTAATGTATCCTGTGCAGTGTAGTAAAATTATTTTTGACAGTTTTGAGAATCTAAATGCCAACATAAAATAATGAGTGTTAATTTTGGTGAAAATTTGTTTAATTTTCATGAAAAAAATCCTATGTACAAAATATTATTTTTTGGTATTTTTCATTGATATTTTTTCCTTTTTTTTGGCTTAAATCGGATTACTTATTTAGAGCCCAGGAATTTTTATTGTTCTATAAATACTGTATTTTTCTGTGTTCATAACTTACATTACTGTCAACCTGTTAACTGATCTTAGCATTTATCTGACTGAACCTTTATGATGTGGTTGCTTATTTCTGCCCCCTAGTGTGGACCTAAAACTCAATTATGTGTGGTATTTGAAAATAATTTTTTTTGTTCTCTGATGTATCCGGTATAATGTCACACCAGAGTTGTTTCTCAGCATTCCTGTCATGTACAGTTGACACAGAACAGTCACACACCTCATCCAATGTCAACACGCCATTGTGATGCACATTTCCGCTAATGATAGTTTGTACATTGCATGTCCTCATTCTTTATTATCTCTACATTTTACAGTAATAGAGTGCTTTAGTGATGATGTATTTTTGTAGGCCAACCCGGAGGGTTGCATCACCCTGGTTCCCACATTTAAAAACCCCCCAAAAAGAAGATTATTACAAGTTTTGTTCACCATAATGACCTTCACAAATCAACACAACATTTATGAACATTGAAGCCTAACTGCTTCAGAAGTAAAAGGCTAAACATAGGCTTTAAAGTTTAAACTAACTATGGTTGTGCAATTGATCACATTTGAATATGATGCGCATCTCGTTAGTATAGCCGGTCTTATGATTATTAGTAAATCACCATCACCTGTCTCGGATTTAGTGGCTATCACTACACAGATTCATAGTTCACTGACAAGCTAGGCAACATTGTGTTCGAAATCGAATGTGATTATGAGGGTGATTTTGCCCAATTGTCAGTAAACTACGTCCTTGTCTAGTGAAAGCTGCTCAATCTGAGACAGGTGATGGTGATTTACTACTAATCACGAGGACGAGATGTGCATGATAATCAAATGTGATTAATTCCACAGCCCTAAAACTAACCAAACTGCAGTTGCATGACTTCAGTGTTCTCACCATTAAATTTCTGACAATTCTCTTTTGGTCCTATAAACACTTTCCCTGAAAGTTTGAGTTTACAAGAGTATAATCATGAACAATGAAGCTGTGAAAGCATCTAGTGCAGGCATCTCCAACCCTGCTCCTGGAGAGCTACCATCCTGCAGACTTCAGTTCCAACCCTGCTCCAACACACCTGTCTGTAATTATCAAGTAGCCCTGAACACATTGATTAACTGGTTCAGGTGTGTTTGATTGGGGTTGGAGCTGAAATCTGCAGGACAGTAGCTCTCCAGGAGCAGGGTTGGAGACCCCTGATCTAGTGAGTATAGATGTGTTTTAAAAATAATTTAAATAATGCTTAATTATTTTTAAATACCTACAATACAGACCTTGTTAACCAAAAACCGTTCAAACACCCCACTGACTTCAGGAAGATGGAAGTGAGAGTGCTAATATGATAAATTGATTTCAGGTGAATTCTGGGATGTTTTCTGTACAGTACTAAAGAAGTTCATGTTTGTTGAACACTTGTTGCTTCTCCTTCAATAGCTGCTCTGACTTGGCCATTAAACAATTTTATTTGTTGTTATTTTGGAAACAATGAATGACTAGAATCATCACATTAATTCAGTCTACTGTGTCTGGATATGCTGGATCTAAACTATAGGTAACAGATCATTGATCCCCATGCGTTTCGGCTCCCAGTGAGCTGTGCCACTTGGAGGCAGTGTTATACAACTCCAGTAACTGGCAGTGCTCTGAACCTAGAGAGAATATATTCCAGGTCTTTCTGCTTTGTTCATGTATTGTGACACAGTTACCGCTTGTGAAATGAACTCTTGTCACTTACTCACCAAACGCTCAGGAAATCATGGTTGCTAGTTTGCCATTCATTCTTGTCCCCCTGAAGGAGTTAAGCCATGTTACCTAATCAGACGTTCATTAAGAACATAATTTTATCATGTAGGCTGATCCTTTTTTTAAAATTCAACAGGAGCATCTGCATTAATGGCATGGATTCAGCTCATTCTGTAAGGTTACAGAATGTCATTTCTGTCTCCTTTATTTTTTGCTCACATTGTGTTTGTAACCCGCTGTCTTGCAGGGAGATTCACTTGAGGTCTCTGCTTATAAGGTTGATATGGCAACAGCAGGCAGTGTTGGTTAATGACAGGGATCTCGCCGCAATCCCTTGATGAAACGCACCGGTTCTGCCGTGGCACAGCCTAATTAGATAATTACACAAACAAGAGTTGTCATCTGTCAAATGAAGGGTTGAGCGGCAGAAAATTTGCAGGTGCATATAAGATAAGATAATGTTGTCATGTGACGAGCACCCATTGTTTGTTTGAAAAAGTAAATATTGTTTTAAAGTTTAATATTAATATTGCAAGATTTAATTTATAATATAATGAAATAATTGTTAAAAAGTTAATGATTAATAAGAAATAATTTCTATATAGTGTAATAAAATGGAAAAAAATTTTTACATTATTTTTGTCCGTTTCTGTCATTGCTCAATCTCTGAATGGTTTAGAGCATATGTGACAAAGCAAATAATAGAGAATGACTTGTTTACAGCATTTGCATTAGCTTGACCAATTAAAAAGCTATCCGAACACATTGCATGTAATGTATTATATATATATTCTATAACTGTAATTTTCATACACATCTATTTAATTTCAACCAAAATTTTTGTCAGAGCTGGCTTAAACACTTGGAGTCATTACAGCTTTGAAACGCTGCTTTCATTCCTTTTTAGATTCTTTTTCGGTCGAGTCTTACATCCTTGGTTGTAAGAGCACTAGTGAATTTATGTGGGCAGCTGCTAATTTGCATGGCTTTTGAATATATGTGATAATTTAGTGTTGGCCCGTGACACTTGGCTGCTTTTGATTGCTCTTACTCGAAGTGTAAGTGCATTATGTTTCACGTGTTCTCGTTTGGCATCTGCATTCATGCGTTTACAGGCACGATCTGATTATGTGCTACAAATGCCTTAAGAATGAAAGCAGGATTAGAAATCACTTCAGCAAGAGTTGCCTGCCAAGCAAAGAACCAGGAATGTAAATATGAAGTCAGTGCAGTTGTCGTTTGTCATTGGGATAGTCTGATTTGAAGATGTTTCTCCTGTGTAAGATTGTATCTGCTTCATTACCTCCATTACCACGGCCCATTTGCCTCATATCCAAATAAGGGGAATCGAACACGAACCAAGACATGGTCTTACTCGGTCTTACTTAAGCTTGCTCTCTGTCCCTCTCTCTCTATCTCTCTTTCTCGCTCTTCTTTTGGCATCTGTATTCTATCAGGAAGAATGAAAATACACTACTCATTATTAAGGAACGTGGTTGACGATGCAGCACCTGGTCCGAATGGGAATGTTTGGAAACAGTAAGTTGTTCAAGGTTTTTTTTTCCTTAGATATACTGTACTTTTCAAAAGTTTGGAAACAATGGTTTTGAAATGTTTTTGATTAAGTCTCTTCTGCTTGCCAACGCTGCATTTATTTGATCAAATATGCAGTACATTACAATTTAAAATAACTGTTTTCTATTTGAATATATTATCAAATGTAATTTATGTTATGCAAAGCATAATTACTCCAGTTTTCAGTGTCACATGATCCTTCAGAAATCATTCTAATATTTGTTGCTCCATTATTGATGCTTAATATTGTTATTAAAAATGGTTCTTATTATCAGTGTTATTAATTTCATGTGCTGCTATTGTACTATTGTGGTCATAAGTTTTTACTGTCACTATTTTGATCAATTTAATGCATATATGCTGTATAATCCCTGTAATTTCTATTAAAAACATTCACACGCATACCCCAAACATTTGCATATCATGGTTTTTGCGTAAATATTAGGTAGCTGTCTTCAACATAAGAAGAAATGTTTCATAAGCAGCAAATCAGCTTATTAGTATGATTTCTGAAGGATCATGTGACACTGAAGACTAATGATGATTATAAATTCAACTTTGTAGCACATGAATAAATTACATTTTAAAATGTAGGCTATTGCAAATAAAAAAGCAACTGTAATACTATTTCGCAATATTAGTGTTTTTGCTGAGCACATAAAAGCAGCACTGGTGAACGTTAGAGACTTTATTAAAAACATTTAAAAACAGAATTTCCAAATTTTTTTTATGTATATAATATGTGCCTTGAATAGATGGATTTTGGATGATAACACGAGTATTTAGGCATTGCACTTCTACTTGGGCTTTGTTATAATTCCAGTGAGTAACATGATCTTTCTGTCGTGAGGCTGCAGAACAGGGTTTGGGGTGAAAGTTTCAGTGTGACATCATGAGAAACAGGATGAGATAACAGCATCTAACAGAGAACCTCATTTCTTCCTAATAAGTTCCAGATTCACTCTGTCACTGTGCGCTTGTAGCTTTATAGTGCTGGAAGAAATTCAGATGTTCTCTGCTCTTAACCCTTCTGTTTTTACCCAGAGGCCCCTTTAATAGCTCAAAAAGCATACTTAACGTTTGAAGCATCAGGATGATGCGGCATGACTTTGCCAAATCATACGAGAATGGCTTCTAGCAAAATGTCAAGTTGATAACATCAATCACTCATTTGCGATAACATTAATCACACATCTACTTGGTGTTGCTGCAATCCCAGCTAGAAAACAAAACGTTTTTGGAGACTGTAGCTATCCACTCCTAAAAAAAGAGTTTTGCGTTGCATATGAGTCCATGTGCATGTGTGTGACTAATTTGTGGTAGACCAAAGGCATAAAACTGTAATGATATCTGTCTTAAAGGTTTTAAATAGGTCAGAGGATCATTCTAATAGAACTTTAAGAGAGAATTAGAGGTTAATTTCAAAATTACTTTCATTATTAATCTCAATTGGATAGTTTGCCCAAAAATGAAAGTTCTGTCATCATTTACTCACCATTGTCAAGTGATTGAGCTCCAATTTTGTTGGGTTAGGTCAAGACTTTTTTTTTGGTTATATACAACATTATATGCAGGATACAACTTGCATATAAATGTTTACCTGGTCAGCTGCTTAGATTGTGGATTAAATATATAATAGCTGGTAAAAATGGTAAAACTAATAAAAAATAATCAATGACGAAACAAGGCATTTCAGTTGCCAAATGTACAGAAATGTGCAAGGATAGGGAGTACAAAATGCAGCATGTTACAAGGCAAACACATCTAGAAAGTCATCAGCATAGGGTTTGTAAATGCAGGGCTCTAGACTAACTTTTTGCACTTTTTGCACTTGTTGGACTTGTGTGCCTAAGCACACACCAGCACAAAAGTTAGGTGCACCCAAATTTTCAACCGCATCACATTTAACACTTCAGGTTTACAAGTTCACTTTTTTTTTTACATCGCTGTCCATATAGGCAATATTGACTTGTAGCCTAAATGATTAACTAACAATCTGGTCAGCATAACATTCTTTATTGAAGCACAATTCTACAGGAAAGGTAACTTACTGGAAAAAGTGTTGGTGCTTGAAGTGTTTCACTGAGCTGAAATTTAAACTTCTCAAGATAGATAGATGAAATAAAAAGAAAATCCAAATGACATGTTTTAAGCTCTTTAAACTGAACATCTCATGGCTCAATGTCTTATGGACTATCCTCCATTGCAGTCACATGCAACTTGGATGGCCAACTTTTGTATTTTGGCCTTCTTGATCTTTGGTCTTGGCTAAACCAGCTGGCCACACACACTCTTTCTAGCATCAAAATCTTATCACATCTTCCACTGTGTCTAAATGAAGGGATGCTCTAGTGTCTGATTTGAACAGCTAAACAGTCCCTAAACCGCTTATACTACTGTTTCAGCTATTAAAATAGTTCAGTTTTTTATGTAATAGCAAAGTGACTTTATTTCGTTTTTTATTTTTAATCAAGTTAATATAAAAAAACGTTTGGAACATTTTTGTTTGTTAAATATAAGTTTTAGTTTAAAAACAAGCAGCGGCAGACAGTGAGCCTATGTTTGATCAATTAAGCCTTCTCAATCCATCACGACTTGCCTAAAATAAAATCTATAGTAATAAAACAGTTCAAGGTTATAACAATGTTTAAACGTTAGATCCAGATAAATGTGTGCTATATTCAGGGCTGGGGAGTAACGAAATACATGTAACGGCATTACGTAATTAAAATACAAAATATGTGTAACTATATTTCCTTATAATTACATTTGAAATAAGGGGTAATCAGATTACAGTTACATCCGAAAAGTATTTTAGATTACCAGTAAATACTTTTATTTTGATGTCATTTATTAATTTAATATTTAAGTAAACTGTTTGGGGATTTCAACCAATACCGCGACTGATTCTTGAAACAAAAATACTGCGTGCAGCAGCCTGTTCATTTAGCAACTCCTAGTGAGCATGCATATATGCTCATCACGACACAAACATTCTTCTAGAACTCACACTTTGCATTCAGTTAACAGATCCAAATGAATCATGCATGAAAAGTTTATAAAGTTTATCTTTATTCATTCGTAATGTTCAATAAAATATCATCTTTGGCTCTGTGATGAAGTTCATGGTACGATTTGTGAACCGATAACTCTTTTGAGTCAATCTTTTAAAAGAATCATTTGTTTTGTTTAACGAAACCAGTGTGGAAACAAATGGTGCAGGGCTCGTAAAATCGCTAGCCCGACATCCTGGGGTGATTGTGTTATTTAGTCAGGCTCCAAAATTTATCACCCCCCTGCCCGACGGGCTATTTTGAATATTGATGTAAAATTCCTAACTTGATTCGCATTGCTCACTCCCTTGTAGGCGTGAAACAGATCGTAGTTGATTGTTTGCACTTGTTTCTAAATGTTTTAAACCATTTGTGCGCATTTGGAGCTTGTGCGCACTCATTCTAAGCATGCGCTGACAGCAGCCTTTCAGAAAATGCGCTTAAACAGAACTGATTTGTCTTTCATGTATCCTTGCTTCTGAATGAACACATAGACAAAAATATTTCAAAAAAATTGTCTCTGCGAGTATTCTTGTAAACACAGTCAGTTATGTCTTAAGTGAATGTATACAGTGGAGAAATAAAATATTATGTGCATTATTATATTGGATCCGTGCACGCAGCCTTTAAATGCTAGGTGTTCCAGTAGTGGCACCTGCTGTTAGAGAGTGACATTTGCATCTCATTCACAAAGGTAAAACCTGACCGGAACTTCTGTTTTTACTTAATTTTTTAAAAATTATTAATTGGCATCTTTTTTTGGATAGTAGTTCAAATGGTTTCCTCTGGTTTAAAATAGAGCACAGACAAAAAAAAATAAATTGAGATATTTCTTTTAAATTGTATTATTTTCACATCATTTAGAAAGAAAAATTCTAGGCTACAAGCTCCAGTTCTCAAAAATCCCGGGAACCATTGTTCTTTCTGTGTTTTTTTGCCTTATTCAAGTGTTTTAACATTTTTAGTTTTTCACTAACCACGCATAACATTTTTTTTCTCAAAAACACAATCATGTACGTACAATAATTTCACATATTATTACAGCCCAGTTTGTGCTGATTACAGTGAGATTAGGCTTTACCCATTTAGATATTTATAAGAAACTGAAAAAAGCACAAATGTCAGGGCATGACAAAACTTCTCCAGGCCCCAAAAATACCCTTAGACTCCAGAGGGTTAAGCAGATGTAATTTTTTGTTCAAAACAAAATGTTATGACATTGTATGTTACAATTGTAAACTTAAGCTGTAAACCTGTTAAGTAGGATGTACAGTATGTATGTATATCTCCTTCAAGCACTTTTTTTAATTTACATTTTATTACTAAGGTTTGTTTATAGTGGTGTGTTCTTACAACATACAGAACTACCAAATTTTGCTATAAGTTTGATTGCACCATATAATAATTCCTGTTAATAGTGTTCAACATCTGTTTGATTACATCTTTAATTGATTTTTCCATACATTTCTGCCATATGTACATAAACTGACAGTCATAACTGATAAGCGACTACTAAATATTGTAGAAACGTAATTTTCTGTTGTCTAACCCTAACCGCTATACAAATAAACTTGAATTGTGTTCTTAATGACAGCTTTCCTAAAAAATATATCCTATTCCTAAAATAAGAAATATCCCAATATATCGCCTTGCTGATAGTATCGCAACATCGTACCGGAACCCCTGTATCGTGATACGTATAGTATCACCAGATTCTTGGCAATACACAGCCCTAGCGTCTAATGAGATGGCGAGCCAGGATCAACCACTTCATCCTTGCGACACAGACTCAGCAAACTCCGAAAAAATTTATTAGTAAATAATTCAAATATCTCCTTACTATTTCCCCCTGTCACATTTATGGTATTTACTTTTGCCAGTGCTTTGCAGCAAGCTTAAGCCTATCACATGTATTTGAATGCAGAACTGTTCAGCTGCGCTGCTGCTGGCAGGACACTAAACACCATCAAGCCACTCTTGATGCAGGGCTGTAGTGTCTGTTGTTGAACCACAGGAAGACTTTCAGAGTCGTGGAGACTTTTTTTTTTCCTCCCCTCGAATGGCTGGTCGCACCAGTGGGACCTCTGATTTTTTTTTTTTTTTGGCGCACCATTGATAAATTAGGTCGCACGTGCAGCCAAATTGGTCACACTCTAGAGCCCTGAAATGAAAGCAGAATTGTCATATTAGGGTTAACTATCCCTTGAAAGTCAGTCTCCACAGAACCCGAGGGCTAAAACAGACTTTTACTCTGCCTTTTCAGCTGGAGTATAAACATACAGTACAAATAGTGTCTGATCTCTGGCTCTCTCTTCTAGTTTTTGCCTCATGCACAGTCTTTGTATACACATGCTGCAAGCACACAGCCAAACACAGAAGTGCACAAGCCAGTGAACTAAGATAAGTGATCGGAGAGGGCATCCTGGGGTTTGTTGAGACGTCCCTATGTGAAATTCAACAGGAGATTATAAAGCGCTCGGCTCCACCTCTCTCTGCCTTGTGCCAGAACAGCATCAAGTCCTACTAAGACATCAGGGTCATTGAATGCTCCTTAACGGCCTGAACCTGCCTCCAGGCTTACAGCAGCCCAGTGGCTGCATCCACACTAAATCTCACATGTGACTCTTACACAAGAAAATCTGCAGTGGACTTAGTTTTTAGGGGCCCAGGGATCATTCGAAGGTTCTGAGGTGGATTTACAAGGAATTCAGTAAGTAACCTAAAGGTTTTTTAAGTAATTTCTCCTTGATTAAGTGTTAAACTTTGAAGAATATGACTTGTAATGTCTGCTGCTTTCTGTCAGTTGAGAGTTTATTATTAACCGTAGGCTGAATAGGAAAGCGACATGGATTGTTGAAGGTTCACTATTGAAATGTAAGAATCAGTTAACAAATCTGCAAGATTTTCACTTTAGACGTCGTGTCCATTTAGTTGAGTCTTGAGATTTGAATAGGTTCACGCTGAGCTCTGAGTGAAGGAGCCTATCAGCAATCATTGTTAAGTGTGCAGTTTGCTGAACAGATTTACGGTCCCCCTGTGGTTCAGTTGAATTGTGGGAACTGGCCTCTCTATTGTCACTCAGTGGTGCTGCTAAGAGCCATTTACTGTCTGACAACAACAAAGCATTTTTGGGGTCTTATGGGTGTTGGACGTAAGCAGCTGTAACATGATGGGCATTGTTTCTCAGTATGGCAACATTGGTGAAGTGATGGACGGTCCATTCCAAGCATTCCTTATCAGAGGTTAAGAACTGAAGATCCCATTTTTCACTGCTTACATCAGATGGGTGTAACAAATCTTATTCTCATTCCCAAGACTTTTTAAAACTGTAAATCTAATGTTTTTCATTATGAGACACATTATAAATGTTTGATTAAACCATTGTCCAGCATAAAATTACACTTGCATGAAAAGTAGTTAGTTTTAAATAACATGTCTGTATTTTGACCTTCTTGTCTGTAACAAAATCATAACAACAATCAGAAAGATGTGGCATAATAGATACATTTACAATTATTGGTTTGGCAGATGCTCTCAAATGAATTGTAGTTATTACAAAACAAAATATTTGTTGCACATTTTTCAGAGTCTATTACCACATTACTTGAAATTGTAAAGTGAAATAATTTGGAAACTTTCTTTAAAAAACAAGCAAACAATCACATTTCATTTTCTTCAATATTTGTTGACTACATTTAACATAAAAAGTGTTCCACACAGCTCTGGATGTTGATAAAGGCCTTTTGAAGCCAATCGATGGGTTTGTGTAAGAAAAAATATCTATCATTCGACAGTTAGTGAAAGCTAGAGATTAGTTCATAAAGTTTTAAGTATGGATATTTTTTCTTACAAAAATGCATTGGTTTGGAGGCCTTTATTAAACCCCTGGAGTCGTGTGGAGCACTTTTTATGATGCATGGATGCAGCTGTTTGGACTTCAAAATCTTAAACCCCATTCACTGTCATTTATAAAGCTTGGAAGACCCAGTATATTTTTAATGTAACTCTGTATTCATCTGAAAGAAGAAAGTCCTATACACCTAGAATGGCTTGAGGATGAGTAAATCATGGGGTAATTTTCATTTTTTGGTGAACTATACCTTTAAGTTACAGTAAAATAAAGGCTATACAAATATGATAAATAAGTTTTTCCCAAACTAGCCTCACAAACATACTTGTGTCTAAATGTAATATTTATGTATTTGAATTGCATATAAAATTTCCATCCAATTAAATTAGGCAGATTTAACATTAACTTAATGTGATGCATATGCCAGTCATACACAAATAGACCAGGTTTATGGCTAAACAATTGTAATTTTGTTTTCATATTAGTATTATAATTTTTTTATTTTTTAAATATTATTAATAAAGGCTTAGTTGTAAATAACTGCTTTAAAATAACTGCTTAACTGTTTAGATAGGTTTAAAAAAAATATATAAAAAATATAAAATGGCTCATATCTTATTTAGTTTGATCTACTGAAGTCGAAGACCAACATGTTCTGAAGGGTAAGCACCTCTATTGATTATTTGTTGTAAAAGACTTTAAAATGTCATTTTAACCTTTTTATGTAAAGTGCTCGGGGTCAAGAGACTAAAATAAATCAACTAAATAACAAAACCAAAAGCCAATATTTGCTACCAAACATAACAAACACCTGCTGTTCTGACAAAATAGGATAACATAGGTTCCTCCCTTGTTGCACGTAGTTGCTCCTGCCAGGTGCGTAACCCCATGGACAGAATTGTTACATTTGACAGCTGGAATCTAGTGAATGAGACTGAACCATAGAGAACGCTAAAACTGGAACCCTGCCACAAGCTGTCGAACTCGTATCGCTCCAGTCATGTTTCCATAAGGGGTTTTTCTAATAAAAAAAAACATTCCATGCATATACTTCTCCTCATGCTTTCTGAAGCTGGGTTGTTTGTAGGATACTGGATAACAGGAATAATTTTTCCACTGTAGAGTGCCTGATAAATGGCATGGTCCTTATGCAGTAACTGCTTTACCTAACATTGGTTCTCTCACGATAAGAAAATCTGTATCAGCAAAGATATTTGTTTCAGGCTATCTAAACAGAATAAATTGATGTGTGATTGGCCGAAGCCAGCATTGTCTGGACAAGAGGCCAATACTGGCATGGATGCAAAATATTTAGTCAGTTCTGAAGAAGGCCAGACATCCATCCAGTGAGAGGGAGGCGGGGGGTCATATAAGACTTCAGATCAGGACGAGATTTGGGGTGGCTCTCTGCCCAGATGAAAGGCCTGTCATGATGAAGAAAGTAAAAGCGGTTTGTTTTCCGGTCAGTCCTGCTTTTAAAAACTCTTTCAGTCTTCCAAACAATAAAAAAGGATTAACATAATCTGTTTTTATGCAAGGTAAGAACAGTTTAACAGACCTGAGTGAATTCTAAGTTCTGAGAGTTCTTATGTTCTCATTTTAATTATTTTGGAAAGTAATGATTAGAAGTCCTGTGAAGTTCTTCATATTGTGGCTTGTTCTTGTGGAAACCTTATCAAAGAGTTGCTGGCACGACTCTAACCTCAACACATGATTGTTCTTGGCAGAATGTGTGTCAAGTTTGATTAATGCATTGAGGAAGTTATTTGTTTGTCCCTCAGGAATATGACTGCTGTATAGTCTGCTTTTAACACAGAAAAAGTGGGGTGACTGTGAGGTTTCAGCTTAAACACATTAACTGGGATTTATTGGGAAGTTCACCTTTCAAACTATGTCACATTAGTTTAGTAAGCTTTCACTGCAGAGGCAAAGTAAAGGCCCTGATATACGTGTTCTTTGCTCAGGGGTATAAAGAGGTTCAAAAAACTGTTAGCAAACATCCCAACACCATCCACACTGCCCAGAGCTGCATTTAGATGAATATGTGAATACGTCCAGTGTGTTTTTCTCAGTGACAAAATAAACACAACAAACATTTCAGTGGAGAGGAAAGAGCAGTTAAAGGGTTAGTTCACCCATATATTAAAATTATGTCATTAATGACTCACCCTCATGTCGTTCCAAACCTGTAAGACCTCCGTTCATCTTCGGAACACAGTTTAAGATATTTTAGATTAAGTCCGAGAGCTCTCAGTCCCTCAATTGAAACTGTGTGTACGGTATACTGTCCATGTCCAGAAAGGTCATAAAAACATCTTTAAAGTAGTCCATGTGACATAGGGCTGTTAAAATTGCTCATAATTGACGTTCGAATATTCCCTCTAAAAAATACACGAATATTCGAACATCTGGTTGCGCATGTTGTCAATGACGCGCATTACGTCAATAACAGGCAATAGATAGTCTATTTAAGTTTAAACATATATGACAACGTATTACCTACACAAAAACAAGGAAATCAACTAATGGCCAAGACTGCAGACCTCACGCTCTCTCACCCTCACGTTCTCTGCGCATAATGGTTTAAATGAACAAACACATTTTTGTGCAAGCAATTTAAGGTCGCGACTGTTGTCCCAAATATAGCAGGCTTCATTCAGTGATTGAAACAAATATTATTAATATTAATTGAAGTTTTACAGCATATAGAACTGACATTGAATGCTCCGAGCAAGCTGTGCTGTGGTAAACATGGAACTTTTCCTTGACATGAAACAATAAATAATCAAACCTCGGATCCATTGCTTGACAGAACTCCCCGAAGCGTGCCCCATCCGCGATACTGATCGGTCTCATGTCCTTACAAATGAACGAAATTATTTTATCCGTTATGGCCTCTTGTCGTGTTGCAGACAAAGTGCTTGCGGCGAGCGATGCAAAGTAACGTTAAGTGTCAAGACGTGGCTGTTTAGCTGGAGTTCCACACATTATGCCATGCTCATTTGTGTGTGCATTTTTGAGATGTGTCCTCATGTTGCTAGTGGTCGAATGGTATGCTAACTGTATCTTAAATAGGTTGCATACAACTTTATCTCGCGGGTCAACAATTTTACCTCATTTTCTCTGCTGCGGTCGAGTTGGGCTCTGCACTTGCTGGCATCTTCCATGAAGACGCGTCAACTTTCAGCAGTAGGGCTGGGATAAACGATTATTTTTTAAACGATTAACGATTATTTTTCCGATGCATCGATTAATCTAACAAGTAATTTTTTCAGACCGATTCGATTTCGATTATCTCCCCATTAATTGACTACTAACAATTTATACATGTTGATTTACATATCTGAATGAAAAAAACATGAATTCCTTAACATTGCAATATATGTTTATTGCTCTTAAAATTACAAAATAAAAGACTGACTAAGAATGCATTACTTTGCACTTGTATAGAGATAGCATTCAATAAAACCTTGAAGCCTTGAAAACACATAGCTTACTGAAACAAGCTTACTGAACACATAGGGCCTAGCTTACTGAAAAAAAGTTCTTCTTTCAGATGAAAATAACAACAACTTGATGTCTAGCATTCAATAAAAAAGTTCACCCAAAATACTTGTTTAGAGCAATTGAAAGAATACAGTAACCAATGTAAACTTTAGGGAAGAGAGAGAGAGAGAGAGAGAGAGCGAGAGCGCAAGACAGCGCTCGTGTAGTTTGAAGACTGTGAGTGCGCGAGCGCGCGTGAAACTTGGGTGTTTCGCCCTTTTTCTATCGTGTTTAATGATTTTGATTAATATGCACGAGGGAGAGAGAGAGCAAGAAGCGCTCGTGTTGTTTGAAGACTGCGCGCGCACAGCCGGGGCTCTCTCTCGTACGCGCCCTGTCAGACGCAGCACAGTCATTCTATTCTACATCACTCACCGATCAAATAAGGCTTTGACAGCCGCCAAATAAAAAGATCAATGCAGAAAAACCCCTGGATTGGTTATATAACGTAGGACAGAATGTTGATCCGGCCATCGCGTATATTCAGCGCACATAAGGTAAACGTTTTGCAAACGTTTTTTAGAGAAATAAAAACAGGTTGACGAATCAATGCGCATATTTTGCATCTACGTATTTTTTGCGTCGACGTCATCGATGACCTCGACGCGTTGTCCCAGCCCTATTCAGCAGTGATGCTGTGCCAGACAGTGCGACTCCTGTGAGGCTGTGACCCGTCCCTGAACCCTCAGGCGCGCTAGCGCACCCACTCGCAAAGCAGTCGACCACGCCTCTACTACGGGCCTTTTTTTCCACATTTTTTTTTTTCCGGATATTAATTTTCACCTTCGAAATTCGTTTTTTTTTTTACTATTCGAATACATATTCGAATTTAGAATATTCGTTGACAGCCCTAATGTGACATCAGAGGGTCAGTTAGAATTTGTTGAAGCATCGAAAATACATTTTGGTCCAAAAACTACAACTTTATACAGCATTGTCTTCTCTTCCGGGTCTGTTGTGAGCGCGTTCACTGCAGTGTAGTGATATCCGGTTCGCGAACGAATCACTTGATGTAACTGGATCTTCTTGAACCAGTTCAGCAAATCGAACTGAATCATTTGAAACAGTTCGCTTCTCCAATATGCTTTAATCCACAAATGACTTAAGCTGTTAACTTTTTTAATGTGGCGGACACTCCCTCTGAGTTAAAAACTTTCATTTGTAAGTCGCTTTGGATAAAAGCGTCTGCTAAATGATTAAATGTAAATGTAAAACAAACCAATATCCCGGAGTAATTCATTTACTCAAACAGTACACTGACTGAACTGCTGTGAAGAGAGAACTGAAGATGAACACCGAGCCGAGCCAGATAACGAATGAAAGATTGACTCATTCTCGAGTCAAGATCCGTTTCTGTCATATGCGTCCGATTCAAAAACCGAGGAGCTGATGATACTGCGCATGTGTGATTCCGTGTGAAGCAGACTGACACACAGAGCGTCTGAACCGAACTGGTTCTTTTGGTGATTGATTCTGAACTGATTCTGTGCTAATGTTATGAGCGTGGGTAAACCGAAGGCTTGCATCAAGGGCAATCATCGCCAATGACGTTATTACGTCGAGCGCAAAAGAACCGGTGAACTGTTTTCTTCAACCGGTTTATTGAATCGAACTGTCCGAAAGAACTACAGGTGACTCGAAAACTGATGCAACCGGATCTTGACTCGAGAACGAGTCAGTCTTTCGTTTGTTATCTGGCTCGGCTCGGTGTTCATCTTCAGTTTTCTCTTCACAGCAGTTTAGTCAGTGTACTGTTTGAGTAAATGAATTACTCCGGGATATTGGTTTGTTGTAACTCAGAGGGAGTATCAGCCACATTAAAAAAAGTTAACAGCTTAAGTCATTTGTGGATTAATGCTTATTGGAGATGCGAACCATTTCAACGATTCATTTCGATTTGGTGAACTGGTTCAAGAAGATCCGGTTACATTGAGTGATTCGCTCTCGAACTGGATATCACTACACTGTTGTTAACGCACTCACAACAGACCTGGAAGAGAAGACAATGCTGAATAAAGTCGTAGTTTTTGTCATTTTTGGACCAAAATGTATTTTCGATGCTTCAACAAATTCTAACTGACCCTCTGATGTCACATGGACTACTTTGATGATGTTTTTCTTACCTTTCTGGACATGAACAGTAGGGCTGTAACTTTTGTGAAAAAATCATTTTCGATTTTTAAGACATAAGTGTTCATTGAATCGATTGTGTAATCGATTTTTCATCTCTAAAAAAAATGGACTTTTCCATTTTCAACGCCAAATAACGGACAAACGTAAAGAGAGCGCTGGAAACACACAAGTCAGCAATATTTAAGCATTATTATTTATTGGCATGAAGTTTCGTGCAGAATAACAAACCGCAACAGGAGTGCAACATTCTCGAAAAAAAATATATGCAGAATGGACTGCTGCCATAACATAAATGAAAAACATAAAATAAAAACATTAATGCAGGCTTCAACCCGGCTGCGTTTATGATTTAGGCAATTATTTTAAATAATGATTCAATCCATTTTAAACAACTATTCAAATCCGAAACTTTAAATGGACTTACTTTAAGTTGAGAACAGGCCATGTGTTTTTTTATTGAACGTAACCGACACATGATGAAATGCACAAAAATGCTAGGCCCATTACAAATTATTGGACAAGAAAACAAGTCGATCGACATTTTCGGGGTCCAGAGCAGAGCGTTTTTTTGTTGACTATATGTCCAGCTGTTGAGAAGACGCGCTCCGACCGCACTGATGTTCCAGGGACACTCGGGTACTTCATTGCCAGCTGCGTAAGGTGGGGGTATTTCGTACTGCCAATCTTCCACCACAAAAGCGGGTCGCTGTCAGCTGGCAATGGTGGCTCCTTTTCATAACGCATCATCTCCTGTAAGAGGTCGCTTTCGACGTCATTAGGTCTTTCGTACCCCCTTTAGTAGATGTCTCCAAACAGATTCCCCATTGCTGTTAAGGCAGTCTTTCCCGTGCTTGAACTCTAGCTGCATGGCTTCGCCTCCACGGGTTCGTCATTGTCAGACTGCAGTGACCATTCCTCTCTAAGGTTTGCGTGCAACTGTTGCTTCTGTTCCTCATTTATATGGATTAAACGATGAAACTGAGGATCCAGGTAAGATGCTTTATTCAAAAGCATAAATGTCGCTTCCTTTTTGGGGTCATAGCGTTTGCTCAAATCTGCCTCAATTTTAGATGCCATTTCCCTCAAGCAAGACCTCTCATCTGACTCTGACCTAATTTTTTGAACTTGAGACAAAAGAATATGTTGCAAAGGCATTACAGCTGAGGATGTGGGGTATTTGCATGTGGACAACGCTTGGGTGGCGACTTTGAAAGGTTTAAGTGTCTCTCGCACCTGTTCAGCCAGGTGCCACTCAGTTGTGGTCAGTTCTAGATTAGACATTTTTTTGTCAAATATCATGGCTGCTTGTTGCTCAGATGCCCTACAAATCATATCGTAGGTAGTAGTGTTGTCACGGTACCAAAATTTCAGTATTCGGTACCGATACCAGTGAAAATCCACGATTCTCGGCACCAATTTCGTTACCAAAGCAAAATACAAAAATATGCTAATTAAAAAAAAACTTTTTAGCACTAAAAATAAAACCAATGCCATTCTTTATACTTATTTACAATTGTGTTTAAAGTTTTTCTACAAGTTATATAATTATGAAAAACAGTAAACAAGTTTCACCCAAATGAAATTGTTTTAATTTGTCTTTTAATTTATGAAATTTAAACACATTTTATTTTTGGTAAATAAAGGGGATTTGCTATTAAAATTAAAACATGGAAGAAATATTGTGATTTATTTCTTTAAAAAATAAAGTTTTATAAATTTTTTCAACAGTAGTAGCAGTATCACATACATTTTACTAAATAATAGTAATATTTCTAGCACAATGCCTTAAAAATTAACTTTTAGGCCTAATGAATGCATATTTGTCATTTTAACTGAACTTAAGACTGGTGGTGATGCTTAAGATATTTTTGGTCATTGAGGGTTTCTGTAAAAAAAAATAGTAATAGATCATATTAATTATTATTAAAAGATAATACTACTACTAATTCTACTATCATACTAATGTATATACCATGCACTATGAATTGATGAGCTGCTGGGTTCATGAATATTAATCACGTTGTCTGCGTTCGGTCAAACTGATTTGCTGAAATCAAAACAGGGACGGTACTAGATTAGTGCCAGCCAATGAAATTGCCATTTGCGCATTAGCTCCGCCCACTACCGGAGAAACCGGTATGTCTTCTGCTTGTTCGAAAATTAATATGAATAATTCTAAATGAACTCTATTATTTTGACAGGAGAAGACAACAAAGAATGGTTTACATATAGCGTGTCGATTCAGCATGGTAAGACACTCTCTCTCTCTCTCTCTCTCTCTCTTTGCATGTGTGAGAAACAGCGCTATCAGTAAAGCGATGGTGAGTCATGCGCCTTCACAAAGAGTTTACAGAGTATCAAAAACAGGTGTGCTGTGCGTCCATTGAGATGAACTGAAAAGTTCAGATCGCTTGATGGAGAGAGAACTCTGAAGCTCAGATGATGAAATTAATGCAAGCGTCATGTGCTTCAGTCTATGTAGTAAACAAACCCGCACGTCTCTGCCATTCATTAATTCACACAGAGACGCGCAGAACAAGGATTCATTTCAAACAACTTTTGCGGCTTAACATGTACAGATACTGGTCCATATGGAGATTTGATTTGATTAATTTATGCTAACTTTGACAATAACTTTGACTGTCCATATTAAAATGTAAGTTTCATTTTCATGACTGGATTTTGAGATTCAGTCCTCGCTTTCTGCTTCGCTGAAATCATAGCGCTGAACCGGGTTTGAACGGGGCCTCGGTACTACCGGTACTTAAAGAAACCTGGTTCCGTCACATTTAAATTTTTTTAGTACCAACTTGGTACCGAAGTACCTGGTCTTTTGACAACACTAGTAGGTAGAGTTCCAGCTTGTCAAACAATCATTGATTAGTTTATCTGGCTTTAGACCTAGCATAAGTTGCTTATCCTCCAAGAGGCTGCTGTCTGTAGTGGATCTGTGAAAATGAGAGGCAGTTTTTCTTAGCCTTGCCAGAGTTGTGTTTATGGCTCTGACGTCTAACCCTTTGCGTACAGCCAAGTTGATTGTGTGGGCCAGACATGGTATATTAACATCACCTAGGTGCTGCTCCACTGCATTAACATAATTAGGTGCTATTATCAGTAGTGAATGCAACAACTGAATCACGGTGTATCGCGAAATCCCTCAATATGCCCGTGATGCACTCGGCAACATTCTCAGCTGTATGGCTACCTCTCAGTTGCTTCGTTTGCAGTACAAAACCGTGGAATTCCCAAGTTTCTGAAATGACGTGTGCTGTCACTGTGATATATGCCTCTGTAGCGAGGGAACTCCATCCGTCGGTAGTCAGAGCAACGTTTTTGCCATTCAAAATCTGACGCATTTTTTCATGACTAGTGTCATATTTTCGCAATGTTCTTAGTTACGGTGGTTCGGCTAGGTATAATGTATCTCGGCTCGAGTTCACTGTGACGAGTGGGGCGGGGCCGAGAGACGTGGGAACAGAGCGAGGCCGGTGGAGTGATTGGAGATGAGCGACACCTGCTCGACCCACCGGTCTCGAGTCCCACGGAGGAGATGGAAGGATATAAAACTGGAGCGACGACAGTGAAGGAGGAGAGAGGACCAGGCCTGGACTTTATTTTGTATTTGGTTTTTATTTGTGCGCGTCAGTCTTTCGTGAGGGGCTGACGCGCTGTTTAGTCTTTATTTTGTAATTAAAGTTTGATTTGATTGTCTGCCGGTTCCGGCCTCCTTCTTCCCGAAGATTATGGAGTTTTTATTCATTACATTCACGAACAAAATCAATGAAACCTTCACCCTCCACAATGCTAATTGGCCTCATGTCTCTACAAATGAACTTTGCGAGCTTCGAGTTTATAGCCTCTTTCCATGCAGCATTTAGAGGTGCAGACGGGGGGGAAGAAGTTAGTCAATTTTGGCTGTTAAGCAGGGGGCTCTTCCCGCTCTAGGTCTTTATATTCATCTGGATGATGAAGCTGCATATGCCCCCTCATAGGTGTAGTGCTGCTGTGATATGGGAACTCACGATCGCACAGTTTGCACACCACTTTGTCCTTCATATTTTGATTTTCAGTCCAAAACCCGAAGTGCTTCCATATCAAACTCCTCAAGTTATTTGGGGTTATCACTCGTGTTGAAGAGGTTTATTGCCGTTCTCCTCCATTTTCTTTGCA
Source organism: Carassius carassius (assembly GCF_963082965.1). Lineage (NCBI taxonomy): Eukaryota > Metazoa > Chordata > Actinopteri > Cypriniformes > Cyprinidae > Carassius > Carassius carassius. Next base: position 4,259,005 of record NC_081794.1, read on the forward strand.
AATTGCAGATGCAGCGATTGAAACCGGCGCGTAAAATTGCTGGGTATGTTCTGTCTAGCTTTCGCAACGCCTACTTTACTTGTGGAATTCTTTTTCTTTTTCTGCTTGTTTGTGAGTTTTGTTACATCTATATTTTTTAATTGTTTAATTATTTTAAAATTAATAGTGTACATATTTTGTTAAAATCGATTGCCTATTTTTGTTTTTCAAAACTTTTTTTGGTTGGTCCGGTCGATTGTGTAATCGATTTTTGAACGAAAAGTGACAGCCTTAATGGACAGTATAACGTGCACACAGTTTCAATGGAGGGACTGAGAGCTCTCTGACTTCATCTAAAATATCTTAAACTGTGTTCAAAAGATGAACGGAGGTCTTACGGGTTTGGAACGACATGAGGGTGAGCTATTAATGACATAATTTTCCTTTTTGGGTGAACTAACCCTTTAAGAAAGCATCTAATTATAGCGATGTGGATATGTTTGCACCAACTCTGCAATTTGGCACTCCAGTCGAGTCAAACAATGTTTATTTATAGTGCTTTATGCAATAGATTGCTTTAGTTTATCTAATGTTATGTAAATTTAATGTTGGTTTAGTTTTGAATTAGAATTACTTAAAATGAGCATTGTTTTGGCCCGATTGTGATGAAATGACGTCCTACCAGTTTGTTTTTTAATTTAGCTTGAAGTATTTTGAAGCCTTAATGCTCTTGTAACATACCGATGTTTGATCTTTGTGTTCTAATTATTTATTTATTGCTTCTGGTTTGTTTATTTATTTGTTTATACTAGGGTTGTGCCGATAGACGATAGTATTGTGTATCGACGATAGTCAGAGATATCAACGTAAGCAGATTTCTGTGTCGATAGTCAAGACGATATTAGGCTCTTTCTCCTATTAATGTATTAAATTATAATAATAACTATTTTTATTTTCATTAGGTGGCCTATTATAATTCGGCTATCAAACAGTCCAGCTATTTCACTTCAGCACCGCATTCTCTCTCTCTCTCTCTCTCTCTCTCTCTCTCTCTCTCTCTCTCTCTCTCTCTCTCACTCACTCACTCACTCACTCACTCACTCACACACACACACAGACACACAGCTCGCGTGCAATAGAGGATTAGAGCCTGTAATGTTAGTTGCTAAAGTTGTAACGCTTAGACTCGGATAACTCGTTAAATCCATGAAATAAAGAGAGAAAACGAGGAGTTTTTGTCCAACACATTTAATGGCTGATACATGGCAATGCGCTCTTCTCATACATGAGAGATTAACTCTTTCATGGTGTTACAAATAAAGTAAAGTCAAAATAACATCTCACGTAGTCCTTCTCTTAAAGACTGATCACTTGACTTATAACACTCACTATGTGGTGATGATGTAGAAGGACTATGTGAGAACCACTATGGATAAGTTCGCTCTGCCACCTGTTATTATTTTCATGCACGCCGAACTATAATGTGATGCATGCAAAATACTTAGTTTTGTCCGTTACAAAGTCTCCATCCACAAACAGACGTACATCTTATTTAATTTCACTTTAACAAGTAATCTGAATGGCCTACTGTATATATGTGCAATATTTTAAACGAGCCCTCACTAACTGAGTTTAATGCCACAGTTATGTTCGAATGCATTTCATTCTTGTTTCTGTGGCGGTGCGTCGAGCTCGTCATGAGGCACGCGGTCCGGAGATCTGTATGACTGATGCATCAGTTCAATTCATCTTTACTTCATATATATACTTTATATTTAACGTGTTCGTTTATGTCCAATATTAGTGTTAAACTGTTGGACTTTAAATGAAATCTACTATTGATTTTCACCTTTGTCTGATTTTGCAGAACATTTAGACTGATAACTTCTGTGTGCAGATGCGGCAGATTTGTCACAGCACGCGCGAGTTTCGTCCGACTATATATGAACTAGCTGTTTTAAATACAGTATTTTTATATTTAACGTTAGTTTATCAGTATGTTTGAAAGTATTTTTTCCGATTATTGGTGATTCCATAGGCTCTCTCTCTCACACACCTGCGTGGTTTAAAACACCAAATCGTTCTGCTATGACAAGAACAAGAGTCTCTCTCTTGCTCCACCCACTCACGATAATATCGTCTATCGTGGATCTCACGGGCTGACGATTTGAAAAATCACCATATCGCCCAACACTAGTTTATACAGAATTTATTTTATTTATAAAGGAAAAAAAGCCCTATACAAATTATTTCTAATATTTTTTTATTTATATAATTGGCCATTATTTTGAGGATACAGTTATGTTTTTAATTAATGTTAATTGTAATTGGAAAATCCTACAAAGGTCAACCAGATTAAGAGGAAAAAAAATGGTCTTATCTGGAATCATGTCAGACCAGTTCTTCGATTTTGCTTAAAGTATAATTTGCTTAAAGTAAATATATATATATATATATATAATATAATATATATATATATGTATATGTATATATATATGTATTAGGGCTGGGCAAGCTAACACATTATATTATCATGTTAAAGCATTAATTGATTAACTCTAAAAATTATTTTATTGCGTGTTAACTCAATTTTTTATTATTACGAAAGTCCGTTGCACAATGGCTCTGAATACACATACAGACAAACCATGGGTCACGGGTTGGTGTGATGTTGATCAGTACTGGCTTGGGAGCCAGTGACAGCTAAACGAACCGCACCCGAGTGCAGCAGGGAGCCATCACACTAGTCAAACAAACCGGGCTTTGGGGGTCAAACTTGCTCGGGCACAGTTTGCCTAGTGTGAGTACACCCTTATTCTCCCACTTATTCCACACATCTAGTGTTGTCCCGTGCCACACTCTGCTGCGTTGGGTCCCACGATAGATCAGGTCTGTACTCGGAAGGTGCCTGTGTCATAATGTTATGATTGAGGCTCTGGACTAACTACATTTTCTATAAAAATGTTAATGCCCTGGCAATGTCAAATAGCTTTGGTTTTACATTTAATTTGATTACATTAATGTTATAAGTTGAGATTTACAAGAAATATTTTAACTGCTACTATGTAATTGGAATACTGCTGTAAAAAAGCACCTTATTTGCTTAAAAATGTTTTCAATCCAAATGTTATTGCTGTTTTGTTTTTATATCAGTAGTTTTAAATAATAAAAAGTGCACAATACACAATTTTTTAATTCATTATTGAATTTTGTGCACAAACATGCTGCATAATAATGTGATTAAAATTGTAATCATTGCCAAGCACTAATATTATTTTTCTGTAACATAAAATAAGTTTGAAAAACAGTTGTGTTTTAATTAAAATATTAATTGTAAATGGAAAATCCTGCATAGGCCATCCCAATTGAGAGATAGAAAAAATTGTCTTTAATAAAATTATTAACATCTGCAATTACAAAATCCATAGATGCAAGTCATATCTCCCAACAGATACATACATGTCTCACATACACACTGGTCCCGATTTGGCTCCTCTTCCCTGTAACCCTAGGCCACGCTGCTTGTGCCATTCACTCCAGCTGAACCTCTTCACCTAGCTTGTCTGTAACAGCTGCAGCGATTGGGTCACATGAGACCTTGCACTCAGTGTGCTAGAAGGATCCTCAGGTCACCCCGTATCGACTCTGAGGATCCATGCTGAGTCATTATGCCCAAGGGCAGCTCTGGGTGAATAAATCAAGCCCACTTCCAGTCAATAGCGACGCTGACAGTTTGTGCTTCGTTAATGGTAGACTAATGCACAGCATTGCAGTTAAGGCGAGACACGGGATATGACGGGCGGCGGAATAAATACACTGATTAGATGAGTGCCAGGTGGGCTGTGTCACTGTTGTCAGGGGCTTTTTACAGAGTGGGAACAGAACAAATGAAAAGAGGGCTTGATCAATGTGCAAATTCTGCTTTATCATGCAAATGAAATGTTCAGTCAGCTGAATTAGATTTTAGATGGGGTGAAAGGAGACATCATCTTGTGCTTTAATGTTTCAATACGTTGCTTAAAGGGATAGTTCATCCGAAAATTAAAGTTCTGCCCACTGATCTGGATTGGTCATGACGTCATGAAAGTGAAGCCACCACATCGCCATATTGGTAATCCCTAGTAGGGCTGTGCAATATTGAAGAAAAATGCAATATGCGATACCTTGTTAATAAATGCGATATTCGATATGTGATATGATATTGCTTAAAGTGTGTAAAATCTATTTCAATTATATTTTAAAATATTTAAAAATGAATATTATATTATCAATATCTGAAATGCGTCTCTGTGTGTGTGTGCGCACGTGCTTTGCACGTTTGCGGCAAAACTGAAGACACGCTGTGCAAGATGCAGCTTTCGTGCATGCTTCAGATGCGAGTCAGACAGCAAGACAAGACAACAGAGTTGTTTTCTGCAATTTATTGCACTTAACTTTTAACGTCAAGCAATTCTCAGCTGTATGCGGCAAACTAAAACTTTGACCTTTGCAATGTTTTGATTTAAGTAGCCTATTATTAAACTGATTCAGATATTGCAAACCCTTGTGATATGCACATTGCGATTATTTAAATTTAGATTTCCATTGAATTAATAGGAAATCATTTTTATTCTCTGTTCTTGTGGTATTTTGTTGTCATTTTGTGTTTTTTGTTATTGTTTTGTCTTTTTTGTTGTTTTTGTTTTTTGTTTTTACCTTCTATTTATTTCACAAAAAGGGACAGTGTACATTAATAAACATTCATGAATGTAAATGTACCCAAATTAGCCCGAAGGTTAGTTTTCATTGGTAGTCCCTTTCCCAGATTTTATTAGGCCTAAAAACTAGAGAAAGAAAAGAAACCAAATAGAAGAACAATACCAACGAAATACTACCAAAAAATATAAACAATTCTCTAAAATACAGTTAAACAACAGATTATACAAAATGACAATAAAATAAATAGTTTTTTAAATAAAGTTTTAAGTGCTTTTTTGTATAATAACTCCAAAGATTTTAGAACTATATAATGTGTATTTTCAGACAGTAAGTAATATGAGAAACTTTAAACTTTTTACATACCTTCTTGATATGTGGTTTAAAACCAAGACAGGTGTCCAAATGAATAGGTATTTATATTTCAAAACAACTTACTTTGTTTTGAATTTGTGCTTTGGTTTGTGTTATGTCTTGTTTTTTTTTTTAGAAATTGTAATATATAAATGGAGCTTTTTCATAAAAGAACAGTTTATAGTTAGGCTACTTCTATGTTTTATCATATTATTAGGCTATTGTTGTATAATGGTACTTTTTATTGATTCTTTCTTTACAATGTCTGGCATGACTACGAAAATCTGTTAGCAAATAACAAATAAAGTTTAAAATAAGAAATAAAGTATACATAATGAGAGTCACAATTATGGGATATTCAATATAGAAGAAAAGGAGAGATAATGTCATATTACGAGATACACAATAGAATTGAGATATATATAGTCATAATAACTGTATTATTTCTTTTTAAACAGGCTTCCATACTAAATTGATTTAAAATTAGAATATTATGCAATTATATTTTGCGTAGTTGTTGTGCACCCTTCAGTTTGTTATGCGTTTGAAGCCAGCAGGGACTGGACGTGCTGAGTACTGTACTCAGCTGCTGCGTGTCAGTCATTCTCAAGGTATTCCAGCCATTCCTGCATGTCTGCGGCCTCAGAACCGGACTGAGACACACATTGACCCTCCCGGCTAGAGTTTCAAGACCTTCAAGCAGTGACTCTCTCTAGCCCAGAACAAGACGAGGTCAACGATGAAGCTTTGACGGTCTGAGAACCAAGAGGCCCAAACTGAGCCAACGGGATTCTCATGGCCTGTGTAATGTTTTGTTCCCAGTGAAATCCGATTTAGATAATCATGACATAATGACATCAGACACTGAAGTGATTTCATTTAGGTCCTGGTTAACATGATAATAATACAACTGAATTTGACACCGTGATGGTTTGTTTGAAACCAGTGTTATATTACATGTTATGAAAATGTTACAAAAAAACGAAAGCAAAGTTCTGCCCAGAGACTGTCAGCACCTCCATCTTCACAGGGCAGTTAGAGGTGACTCACACACCTGCTAGCGCTGTGGTCAGATGGGGACATGCCAGTGAGAGATAGTCAATGCTTGAGCATTAATGTCAGTGAAAGGACTGAGAAACATGGCATCCTTTAAAAGTATTTCTAGAGCCACACGTTCTGCAGCACTGAAGCATGCCAGGTTGTTACTTTCCTAAGCTGACAGTTTTAACATGAATCAGCTAGCAACCATCTAGAAATGCTCTAGTAACCACTCAGACCCCCCCCCCCCAACCCCCAAAAAAGCTAAATATTAAAAAAGATCTAGGCCTATAGCAAAAACCTGCTCACTTTAAAACGATCTGTTCTTTATTTGTATCTGTGGGTCCATGAAGAATATATTTATTAGAAAAAAGTTTCTTTAGATTTTTTAAAATGTACTTCACTCTAAGTACAGGGTTTATTGGGTCTTATAAAGGTCTTAAGTTCATAAAGTCATGGTATAATTGTTGTTAGCACTTTGAAAAAAAATATCTTCCTCAGTATTTTTGTCTTGTTTTCCAATTCAAATATTTAAACAACAGGAGGATACAATTAGGCCATCCTTAAAAATATTCTTGTTTGCCGTAAGCCGACCGACCCTGTCAATTTAGGACCGACTCAATTATTTTTATTTTTTTGCTTTTAGTCCGACCGACTTGCCGATTGTAAATTTGCGTTAAGACCGACCAATTTTTTTTACTCTTTAAACAACTAATACAAAAGCAATAAAATAACATTTATTATACTTAAGTATTATAAATATATAAATTTCCTAGGCCTACATACAAACGAAGGCTAGCTTCCTTAATTAAAAAAAACCCTGTGACGTCATCTGTTTACACTATTGGTTAACAGATGTCACACTATGGCCTGTGCATTCACTTCGTCTCATATTCTCATTCATTGTCAGAGTCAATGGTTCACGCTTGGTAATGATGGCTGCGGCTGCAGTAAACAAAATGTTCGCGGTCACTGTTCAAAGTCATACGGGTTCGGGCACCATAATACATCTAAAAAATGCATTAAAACAGCTCGACAACGCTTTAACTTGGCACGAAGTTCTGGAAAAACTGTGCCCAGATCTTTTCCCATCCTGTCTCCCGTCTAGTCTAAAACCATGACGACTGTTACCTTATGTTCGAAAATCTATTGCACGAATCAACCAAGATCTTCTCTCGGAGCGCGTACAGTTTTTTTTTTGGAACACACAGCAATTGCAGCTTCGGACAAAAGCATAACAGCAAATAATACTTCTGCACAATGTTTCTCTTTTTACAACAGAAATGTGAATTCTGCTGGTATTCAGTCTCATGCATACAGATACAGATTCGGCTAGAATCGCCTAGGGTTGTCAATATAGCTGAAAAACAAAATTCGAATTTTTTACTTAAATATGATCAAAATTCAAATTGTATTCGATTTTAAAATGTATAATTTCAGTTAGGGTGAAGAAAAGCTTTTTGCTTCTCTTCTGAGGCCTCAAGATAACGCATCGAGCAAAATATTACTGCACGTTTATTCAAAGCATTAGAATACATGACTGTGAAAAAACAACATATTTAAAATAAATTTTATGAACCAATTATTATTAAGCTGCTTAAAGAACTATAGACAACCAGTCACACAGAAAAATGACGCGAGACGCGAGTCCAACAGTGTCCCTCTAGAAATTCGCAAAATATGCGTTCTGTGTGAATGGCTTGGTTTCAGTTTTGATGTAAACAAGATCTTCTCCACATTGATGTTCTCTTTTTTTTATTTTTTTATTTTATTTTTTATTTTTTTTGTAATGACTTCAACTGGATAGGCTAACATAGGCTTATAATGCAATTTCACATACGTCGTCATCGCATCTCGTGCTCCACTGATAAAAATCAAGTATACTTCGGCCGTCCGCACACTGTCTGCATTATGTCCTTTTCGTCATCCGTGTGAGGGCATTTTTTTGAGACCGCGCGGACGGTGAGCGTACACGAGGTGTAAGATGAGACAGCAGCTACTGCGTGTCAAGCTCGTCAACCTTTGAAATTTGTGTAGACACGGCTGTGCGCGCGGCGAGATTGAATGGAACACGGACTGTGAAGTACCAAGGCTCATAAGGCAGCTTCCATAGATTACCTATATTTGGTGTTATTTGCCGAATAAAACTTTAGACATGCAAAATCGATTTTACAATCGATTCAATGAACACTTGTCACTCAAATCAAACAGGGTTTTTTTTACACAAAAGTGACAACCTATGAAATTGTTGCTTCTCAAATATATATATATATCTTGATTTAAGAATCTTTTAGACATTTCCACTGGAAGCAAGTCAGTGTTACTTGGGAAGAACTTAACATTTTTGCAGTGAGAATAGAAGGTACAGTAAAAGTTATTTTCATAATTTAGTGTTTAGGGTCAGAGCTATTCAACCCCTAAGGTTTTTTTTTTTTTTTTTTTTTTTTTTTTTTTGTGAAATGAATAAAAAAGTAATAGAAATTTGTTATGAACTGTAGTGGCACTAATACAGCTTAAAGTGCGCTCCCTACACATTTACACTTGGAGAATATATGCATGTCCCTCAATTTGTTCATTACATTTTCTTGGTCTTAAAAAGTCTTAAATGTACCTTCATAAAACCTGCAGTAACCCTGTAAAGATGGTTATTTTATGAACTGTTCACTTAAAGCTTCTTCAAGGAACCAAAAACTGCAGAAACTTTCTTTCGAAACCTTTATTTTTAAGTGTGGCAGCAGCTTTTGCAATGCGAATGAGTGTCAGACTTCAGGCGGCTGGTGAACGTGCAGATTTTAGTCCCCTAAGGTCCAGTTTAAGATCTGACAAAAGCAGACTTCACTTTTATCATTAGCAGAGCAGGAAACCCATCCCATTAAAGAGTAATTATAAAGGACCACAGCTCTACGGCTCAGGGAGGGCCTTCTGAGGACTGCCAATTCTGCAAAATCATTTCGCAGTTAAGGAGATGCTTTGCTTAGTGCTGTAGTTTAATGTTCGGAAACAATGAGGCCCATTTTACAGTACAGTATTGAAGTCTAGTGTGTTTGCACAGTTTCTATTTCTATCAGTAGTGGATAACAGCTGTATATACTGTAATATTTTATGCCCATTATAGGTGTATTATCCAGCTTGTAATGCATTTAATATGAAGTATGAAAAATCAGTACAAACCTTGAGTCTATAGAGATGCACCATAAGTAAGATTGTAAAAGTAATGTAGTGATGTGCAGTTGATGCATTCAATAAAGCACTTCATAGACATACAGTTAAAGAATCGAAAGTCTCTCAACCAGTGAAAAAAAATAAAACAATACTGGTATAATTGATCACGATGTGCTATGACTATGCTAGTCCATTGGTTATCTGGGCTGGGCTCTAAATAATGTTGACTCATGTATTGATTGACTAATCAAAGTGACTGAAATATTTAGAGATCAAGTGTTTTAATTGGTCGGCAGAAACTCAAAAATGTTGGCCTTTTAAGCATACTGTGATGACATGTTCTTTTCTTAAGTAAACTAAAGCAGGCTTTCTTTTCTTGATTAAAACCTCATAAGCACGGGTCCTGACAGTTTCAAAGTAGAGTTGCCTCATTACATAAGTCCTCATCTTGATTGAGTTTTTTTGTTGTGTTCTCTTTGTTTGAAGTGAGAAAAATGAGAAACAGAGCAATTGACTTGCTGAGCACTATCAAGAATCTTTCATCCTGGTTGCTGTGGCAATAAGCTCCTTTATCCTCTGTGGCGAGCACAACACTCTCTGTGTCCAATTAGAGACGTTACTCATCTCAACCTTGAAATATTGCATCTGCTGCTTGTTTTTCTAGGGCGCCGAAAATTTTATTGGCATTAAATAAAAAAATCATTTTTCTTGCTGATGTATTTAGAAGATTTGTATGTATGTGAGGAAGAAAAATATATTTTTATTTAGGTATTTATCATTGCCATTTTTGTGCAAACTGTACACTACATTTTTGTATGTAAAAAGTGACAGTAAAGACATTTATAATGTTGCAAATATTTATATTGTAGTAAATGCTGTTCTTTAAACTTTGTTCATCAAAGAATCCTGAAACAAAATTGCTGTAATCCGTTTTCCACAAAAATAATAAACAGCATAACGGTTTAATAATGCGCAATGTTTTTTGAGCAGCAAATTAGTATATTAGAATGATTTCTGTCTGAATGTGAATCTGAAAACTGGAGTAACAATGGTAAAAATTGTACTTGATTGTATCACTATAGAATATAATATATAAATATTCAAATAGAAAAGTTTTGTTTAAATAGTAATAATGCATGCTATATTGCAGTTTACTGCATTTTAGTTTAAATAAATGCCGTCTTGGAGAGGAAAAGAGATTTCATAGTTTGCAAATATAAAATTTTTTGCTAAACCCAAACCTGATACTGTGGAATACACAAGTCCAAATTTTGTCAGGGCAAGTAAAAAATCTAAATGTACTGTAAACAACACCTTACTGTTATTTACACATCCTTCTTTCTGGTTTTGTTCTCGCATTATAAACAACCTAAGTGAAAGGTCTTTAAGGTCCTGTGCTTCGCCTCGCTTTGCTTTAGCTCTGAGCACCTGCTATTCGCCTATGTCACGTTGCAACGCCACTGAATCTATTTATCCAATGAGAGTGGTTTAATTCTCATCAGAGCCAGTGCCGTTTGGGCAGAGAGGTGCCAAAGAAGCTGGGTCAATGGTTTCAGAGGAAGGGCACAGACAACAGCTGTAATGACTTTCCTGGAATCAGCTGGCAGAAATGCAGTCTGGGATCAGTAATGGAGAAATAATGGCTGCTCTCTGCACTACGTCAAAATCACCAAACCGGTGCTCTTTCTCAAAAAGGATAAGTTTAATCACAAGACCTGGGATTGTTCTCTATTTCTGCTCTTACTGGGCTGATCATTAAGCAGTTACTTGTTCAAAAGAGAAGTCTTTTTTTTTTACTCTTATGGCTTCCTGTTGTTATCATTATTAGGGAGCCGACTGTTGGTTCATTGGGTTGCTCACACTGAAAGTGAATAAATCACTGTAGGGCACCAAGTCTCAAGATTATTAGAGAAGTGAAGATAGGAACCTACATGTCTGTTAGGTGTTGCATCAACTAGTCAGCCAGTTGATTAGTTCCGCCACTAGTTGGGCTAATTTAATTAGACCAGTGTTTCTCAATCAGATGGCCTCTGAAAACTTCCAGGGACTCTAATATTTCCCCATTTATTTAAACCTAGTTATATCAACACAGACTTCATTAAAATTCTTAAAAAATAAATATTTAAGCAAAACACTAAAAATTGAGATGTAAAAGTCTATTAAGATATAAAGATCAAAAATGCTTATATAATATTTGGCAATAAAAGTTGAAGTTTAATATAAGTGAGTTTGTAATTGTACGGTGTTATTGAACAATAAAACAAATTCACCAATTTCAAGCATTCAAAGACAAGGAGCCGTGTTAAGATCTAATTCATATGTTAGCTTTTGAAAAAGTTGAGATACCCCAGGGTTCGATAACCTCAGACAGCATGTTCTCTGTTTTAAAAAGACATAAACCTCAACAGATGTGAATTACCATTGTCTCTCTTTTTTACAGATTGATCATGTTGATCCTACCTTGAGTCCTGAGGTCTATCTCCTGCACCCATCCAGAAAATTGCTTGCCCAGGCTGTGTCATGGCCACCGGTCTCCCCTTTGTGGATTAGATTTAGGGCCTGTCCTCATAGAACCAGCATTGCAGCTCATCTGAGTGGGGCCTTGCTGGAGGCCACAGCTGCTCTCGGGGCCCGAAGTTCTCTGCCTGGCTTTACTTTTGGCTCCACAGGTCGAGCGATGCTGAAAGGTAAAAAAAAAACCCCCACCAATTTCAGCTTTGTTGATGCTTAAGGCTGATGTTTTATATGAAAAAAATATTTTTAGTCTGGGTATAATTATATCAGTAAAATGAAAAAAAATATATATTTTGACTCTTCTATACAGTCATACACACTGTAGCAAGAGTAATGAAACTTCATTGAGAATTAATTAAATGATTGGAGGTTTTTAATGGATGCTAATTTACAACTTACAAAGCCATAATAATATATTCACATACAACAAAGTGGCATCACATTGAGAAAATGGCACATTAGTGAAAAATTAAAGACAACCACATAAATCAGCATGAAATGTGTCTAGAAGACAGAATTTGTCCTTCCTAATGTGTACAGATTACTTGACGGGCAATACTGTAGCTACAAATAATATCCTTGAGCAAGTGTACTATAAATGTACTAACCATATTCCATTTGCATACAAAAAACATAAAATCTTTTGAGTACTTTCCAACATTTTTTAAGGCATAAACCTGACAATTTCAGCAGCCAGCTTTTCTTCAGAAGTGCATTGTGGCATCTGTCTGAGGCTGACACTTAATGCAGCGTGCTACACAACCACAGCTAATACGGCACAATTAGGGCTGGATGATTATGGCCTAAAATCAAAACCTCGATTAACATTTTACCTCGATTACGATTAATGAATGATTATTCGTTTAGTTTTTTTTGCCCTCATAGTTCACTGACAAGGTAACTGTACTTGTACTGTAAATATGATTGACTATCAGCAGTTATTTTATCTATGTTCTTAACATTTCTTACTAGGGTTGGGTATCGTTTAAATTTTATTGTTTCCGATTCTTATAGATTCCTAGTTTCGATTCCAATAAGATAAAAAATCAAATTAAAAAAAAATTTGTGAAAAAATGTGAAACATTTTTACAAAGCATTCTGTTGCAGCTGAATAACATAAGGCAAAAATAAGCAGCCTACAAAACACTGCAAGAGGAATTTTGCCTCCGATTTAAAAAAAAAAAATACCATAGCAAAAACAACTAGATTAATATCAATTTCAAATATTAAAGTGTTAAAGACAAGTAATAAGATAGGTCAGTAATAAGAAAGAAAGAAACAAATCAATAAGCAATATCATAAATACAACTAAACTAAATTTCAGATTCAGAAATTAATTAAAAGTTTAAAAACACTGCATAGTTTTCTTTTTATAAATAAAATAAAGATTAATCAAGTAAAGTTATTAAATATATTCAGTCAAGATCAGTGAATGATTTTCTTTTGTTCTTTGATTAACATTAATGACAGGCAGCGCGTTTATTAGGCTGTTGTCTCTTCAAGCAAAAACACTGCACGTGTGTGTTTTCTCTCTCATCTTTTTTTTATGTTCACATCAGACAAAAACGGCTGCGTTTATGATGATATACTGATGTAGTTTTCTGTATCGTAGTTTCGACTCGGAACAACCTTTTCTACAGTTAAAATACACAGAACAGTCCGAGAACGGACACAAATCGGGAAACCGCAGCGCGACCGCCGACCGCTGCTCTCTATGCACGCGCTTGTGCTTCATGTGCGCTGCACACAAACATGCTATAATAAGTTTTGAGATTCTAAGCTACTTTAGTGATAAATCACAGGACAGCGCTGACAACTAGTTTCTGTGTTCCTCTGTGCGTGCGATCTTCATAGCTACTGTTTATATGAGTGTTTGTGCCACAATGCAGCTGCGCGAACATGGAAGTTCGATATAAGAATACACATCCGTTCATCTAATCGCTTGAATGTCCAAACCATAAAACAAATACAACTGACAAAGTTTAGTGAAGACGCAAGGCTCACCGCTCACACCGCTTTGCTTTTATGCCACTGACTTGACGGGGCAGAGTCATGTGGCTACACACGCGCTAGTATGCTTTTAAGGGGGAAGTGTTAACAGGATTAAAAAAACGAAATAACCGACATCTGGAAATTACGTTGGTTAGAGCTTATGAATATGACAGAATTACTCACGATTTGGTTGACTGTAATGTCCAGATCAATCCCTAGAAATCACTAACTTTGTTATTCTCGCTAGTGTTGACTTGGGACACTGGAAGAAGTTGAAATTCTTTATCAGCACACTTTTTTGCGTAATTCAGATGCTCAAGGGTCTTTTTAAAGAAGGTTCAAGTAATGGATTATTCGCTGCATGCATTTTCTTATCATTCAGATGCTACTTCATCTTTTCGAAGAGTTGTTCTGCGTTCAAAGTAATGCATTTTGGCATTCATACTTTTAAATGATCCAGAATGATTTTCCACGAGCTAGTCTTTGTTGCAAATTTTGTCACAAGCACTACAATTACAGAGTAATAGATAATACAAGAATAGCGAGATAATATTTTCTGCAGGAGAATAATTGGTTTCTTTTGTTAACATAATCTTCTTTTGTGCATACTAATGACTTAGCTTTTTGCTTGTGTGGTTTTTTCTTTCATTCTGAAGAGAACATAGCATTTCTGCTGGCTGAAAGATGATTTATGAGGAGGCCTCTTACAGGCGCCGCAGAAGCAGGTTATGAACTAATGAAAATCATCTCTTCTCCTCCATCGAGGGCCGTGTAACGTGACCGAAGCGGGGGAGAAGGGCGTCAGTCTCTGACTTCCTCAACCCTCGGCTCTTTCGCTCTGGCTGGCCAACCGATTCAAACAGCGCACTTCAAATGCCTGCTTTGATTTGCAAAAAGTCAGACAGTTGTTCTCCCTTTAATTTGATTTTGGCCGCATTAGCTTATCACCTGGCGCTCATCCATTTGGAGTGTAACCTTCAAGCTCTTCGTGAGACATGTCGGTGTAAAACGATCCTCAGTGATTCAAACACACGGCACTCTGGCCTAATTCCAGGTGACATGACGTCTGTGTGGGACCATGACTCAGTGACCCTGGTATTCGCGGCCTCATAATTAAATACACAAGCATTATTTTTCTCTCGCGAGCTGTGGGAAGTTCAGGCATCTGGGCCAAAATGCAATCTGGCCCCTCTCAATGGACATTCTCACCATTTTTGGGCTTTTAAAACATAGTGAGAGGTAAAGATGTTCTGCAAATTAAGTGACACCAAAAGTCTCATTGTGTGCTGATGTTTATTAGCTGTTTTGGGCAGCAAAGTTGGTTATAATCCATAGTTAAGACTGTTTTGTTGGGTCGGTCAGTGAAATGAACCTACAAGGCCATGGTGTAGGTGGTTAATTTTTTTTCACCCCTTACAGATGTCTCATGTTTATTTTAGCAGATGGCAGCGTTGCACACCTGAAATCAGTTTAACATGTTGTGCTGGTTTTTTGTTTTTTTTTGCCATTCAAATGCAAACACCTTGTAAGGATTGAAGTCAATTATGAAATAGATATTGAAATCCTGCTTAGCATTAAAAGTCATGAGGAGCTTTTGCACTTAAATGGCAACTAACCCCTTCAAAAACAGCTTACATTTCAACCTAGCTGACTGTAGAATTTCTATATTCAACATGGTTTTTGATTTTAGGTATGAATGAAACAAATTAGCATCACATTGAGCATCATTAGTTGAACAATTAGGATGGCCTGTCAAACTGGGGTATTTCAGGCCAGCCAGAACTGGGGTGGTAATTTTACATTTATTGATCTTGGACACAATTACACAATTGGGACTTTCTGTGTCAAATCAACCAAATCTCAGGAATTTCCCCCTCTCAAATATTTTGTCAATATTTAAACATGTATGGTGATACCAAAAATACTAAATGTCACCGGTGTATATTTATTGAGTAATCCACCATTTTGTAGAGGGGGGTCAAAATGACAATTTTCACTTGAGATTTGGAGCCAGATTACAGGAGGGAAAAAGTGACTTCAGAAAGATAGCATCATCGTTATTTTTACAAATAACTGTCGAATTAGCAGAATGGACTTTTACATTATTTACACTGTAGCTGTATAATTTACAGGCTTGCTTGTATATTTTCTTCTGCTCACCAGGCCTGCATTTATTTAATCCAAAATACAGTAAAACCAGTAATATTGTGAAATATTATTACAATTTAAAAGAATGTATTTTTCAGCATCATTACTCCAGACATCAGTGTCACATAAGCTGCGTCCGAAATCGCATACTGCATACTGGGTACTACATTTGAATTTGAACGTACTACTCGACCGTTAGAAAAGTACGTTCTATATAGTATGAATGTGGGTAGTATGAATGGAATTCGGACGTACTGCATCCGCCATGTTGACATTGTCACGTGACATACGTTGTCACAACAGCGTGTAAATTTAAAGAGCCCAATCTACTGAGCGAACATGATATAAAATCGGTGATGTTTTTCGTTATTCTTACCACTTTCATCCGCGTTTTACGTCGTTTGAATTAACAATTCAAAGCAGGCGTCGGTCAGCTGTTCGCAGATCACGCCTTCGTTGACAGCTTGTAAATCCTTTACTAAATATAAATTTATCTTTTAATTTTCTACCTCAGAATAACAGCAGCTTCACCTGTGAACAGAATGACAGCCTGATTTTATGTAAGGATATAAAGTAATTTATTGTAATAAATAAATAAAAATAAAATTACACAAAAGAAACAAAAGGAACATAAATTAATTAATAAACTTGAATGAATGCTTAGACAAATACACACACACATATATACTGTGAACAGCATCACACAGGCTTCTGTCACTGGCCTTTGACATCCAAGAGCTGCATAAGATTGTGCACAGAATGAGCAGGTCTGTCATGGGGATTTTGAGGAGGCTGATTGTCTTCTCCACCACAGATGACAGGCAGTGGAAGCAGCTTTTTTTTCTGGTAGCTGGCACAATAGATGGCTTTCACATACAAATTGAACCACCAGCAAGTGAAGCCCAATGTTATTTCAACAGAAAGCGGTTTCATTGTGTTCAGCTGCAGGTCACCAGCAGGAGAAGTAACTTGATATGTTTGTTGAGTATCCCAGGTCTGTGTATGATGCCAGGGTGCTGAAGAACAGCTCTATTTACACTGAAGGCCTGTATCCACCTGCAGGAAAACACATCCTGGGAGATGGTGTGTGTGTCCTTGTTTGAGTGCACACATCTGCCTCATCACAGCAGACCGAGAGCCAGAACAGAATCCTGCACAGGTTTGATTCAACACCAATGATGCTCATGCACAGAACATTGTTGAGAGAGCCTTCAGGATGATGAAGACAAGCTGTACTCCATCTTCTTCTTCAAGCTCCTGAAAGTGAGTCCTGTCTTTGTGTCAGATGTTGTTGCATTCTGTGCAGTGCTCCACAACCTCCGTCTTCTGAATGAGGACATTGCGGATCCACAAAATGTAGAGGATCATGACGATGATACACTGGAAACCCAAAACACAGAAGTCAGCACCGTAGAGCATGTGTGGGACAATCTGAGCACAGCTGTGTCACACCAGACGACCGTGTGCAGCTCGTCAAGAGCAGGATTACCTGTAGGACAGTTGAACAGGTTAAGACTCTGCAAATCAGTTCATGTTCTCATATTGCTATTGTTTAAGCTTCTAATATATATATACTATAAAATCACGTAAATATGTATAAATACACATGTAAATATTTAAATTTAAACGTGTGTGTATTTATATATACACATAAATATATTACACTCATAACTGGGAATTCATATTACAGTTATTTGAAAATCTAGCAACATATCACATAACATATCATACCAACATATTTACAACAAGTTTAATTTTACAATATGTATTACTTTATCCCTGGGGTAAGTTTTAGATTTCCACTGTTTTTCACTCATTTTTGATACCCAAATGTAAAGTCCTCATCTTGTACACATACAGTTACTGAACTGAAGCTGCTGAAGTTTATTTTCCTGACATTATTATAGAAACGTCTTAAGAAATTCCCTTTTGGTGTTGCTTTAAGCTCTATTATACTACTTTATGAAAATGTTAATGTGGTTTTGTCTGAAGCTTTGTGCTCTTATCCATGTAGAAATGAAAAATAAATTAATAAATAAAGAGAATAATTTTAAATGTGACCTGGTGTATGGGTATTTCTCTAAAGTGTGGCACCCATTCTCAAGACAACATTCTTCAGATGTTAAGATGTTGCTTGTTTAAAAAACAACTGGCAACTGCTACAAAATCAGTGTGTGCATGCATACAAGTGCTTCAAAAGTTATTTGCTATTAAGCACTTTGCAACTGACAAAATAGCAACTGGAAATACCTGGAAATTCATATTATAATAAAAAAACAGCATAAATCAGTGATGATCCTAACATAAATACATGGAAAGAGTGTGTGTAGTTAAGATTAATTTTAATTTATATACTTACGGAATTATGCTTTCCAGTGAGTAGGGTTTCATCAGTCTCTGTAACATCAGAACAGGATTCACACATTACTGAGGATTTATGATCAAACTGAGGCACCTATTAACAATAGTTTGCCATGTAAGTTATCCAACAATTTTTATCAAAATATCAACACTAGTAAAATGTAAATTAACTCGTTAAAATTTTGTAACTTTATCTCATTAAATTACTTAACGAGCCGTCTGATCGATAATGATTATTAAACATATTTTTTAAACTCAATTTACAAAACAGTCTCATCCGTTTACAATGTGTAAAACTTTAACAAGTCAGTCGTTTACTTGGATTATGTTAAACAAGTAACGTTACACTTTAACCACAATGAACAGCGTTTATCCATAAGGTACTTGCACTTCAAAACAGCGGCGTCACGATTTTCCGTTATTTTCGAATATGAGTATGACGAGTCCTCTCCCGTGGCCTCATGGGATAGAGTAGTGTCCATCCTATGCATGCTACCGAATTCGGGCGGAAGTAGTAGGCCATCCGGGTACATTTCGCCTACTGTTTTTCGAATACTAAGAATTCGGACATACTACTTGCTTCACATACTGTTTTTCGCCTACTATATAGTATGGAAGTATGCGATTTCGGACGCGACCATAATCTTTTAGAAATCATAATAATATGCTTATTTGCTGCTCAAGAAACATTCCTTATCGCAATTAGTGTTAAAAAGCAAATAACAGCACTTAAAAAAAATTATTCTGAAATGTACATTTTTTAAATGTATTTACTACCACTTTTGATGAATTTAATGTTTGCTTGCTGAATAAAGGCATTACTTTCTTTAAAATCTTATTGACCCCCAATTTTAGAACAGTAGTGTTCATGAAAATACATTTTCCTAGCACAAATAAGAATGCATTTCTACAAATAACATCACAATTGGGAAAGGGAAGGTACAATTTTAAGATTCATTCATGCTGATCGACAACTACTCTGAATATATCTGTGGTTGTTATGGCTCTGCATGCATCTCATTTCCAATGAAATGGTGCTCCAGCAGTGTCACGTGGTCACTGAGTTTGTTCTGTTTGAAGTCTAGGGCTCTAGAGTCATTGCAAAAGATCCATTTCTAAGATTCGTCCCTCATTTTTACAGCAGCAAAGGTTTTTATTAAGTCTATCCACAGGGGTCAGGTTCACTCAGGAAAGCTTTTTGTATTATGGGAACTAAATCATCACGTTTTGGTTATAGTGGAACACTCATTTTAGGAGAATCGTAAAATAACAATTAAAATTGGGTTACTCAAAAAAACAAAAATACAGCAGCATGCAAAGGGAGTTTCAGTGGCGATGAATGGAGGTGGACAGGAATAGTGCACTGGGTCAGGTCATGAGAACACACTCGCTCACATGTGCTGAATGAGAGGCAGCTCTGTGCTCGCAGGAAAAATGCAAACTCGGAGACCTTTACCACTCGAGGTGAGGCATTGCGCACAGCCCAGGTTGTGTTAGACAGTCACGGTGTGTTTATTTAGCAGTGAGATTTCCGACTGCACTCATGACGTGATTTGTGTTGAGTTCATGTGAAGAAAATGGCAAACATTTCCCCTGTCAAATAAACTTTATCATCTTTTGTATATCTAGATGATAAAAATATTATATATTTATATAATATATATTATATAATATTAATGTATGAGAATCTTTGGCTTAGTGTTAGTTGCTTGTAATAAGGTGTAATTTACTGGTAGTGCTATAGTAAGTACATGTAACATGTAACAAGGACACTGTAAAATAAAGTGCTATACCAAAAGTTGTCCTCATCATTTATTTTAAATTTCACGTCAGGTTCTTTCGCAATTATTTTTTTAATGTGACACACCGCGTTTACGTCACCCACAAAGCGGAAGGAGACACAAGCGCTGCGTCCTAAGTCGCATACTGCAAGGAGTCAGCAGTGTTTTGATTTGTGGGCGCGGGCAAACGTAAAGAGAACGTCATGGCATGTGTCCATTGCAAGATAGAGCTGGCATACCACAACTATTATTCATTAATTATTTTTTGCTTGCATACATCTTCAAATATGCCATGGAGAATCACAGAAAGTGACCAAATTAGGTTTTATTGTGAACTTTTTTTTTGTTTTGTTTTTTTGCGACGTTCGAATATCATATCATTTTTATTTATCGAATAATTGGAGCAGAACGAATTTTCGAATGTTCGACTATCCGTGCACACCCCTAGATCAGAGCATGTTTGGGTACTCGGTTTCCTTGCCCTGCACTTAACACTATGTGTTGCTTTCATCTGTGAGTAACATGACCTGCAAGGAAGGAGCAGCCAATGGAGAGAGTATATGTGTGTGTGAAAGAGAGCAAGAGAGAGAGGGAGGGGAGTACGAGTGGCCAAACTGTGTGTGTGTGTGTGTGTGTGTGAAGGAGTGAGATATGCAGCGAGTCAGATTTGTGGCAGTAGAGAGCTGGCAGCTGCAGTCAGGCTGAGTTTTAATGTGGCTAAGCGCCTCTCGCCGCTGCAGCGTGAAGCAGGGAGTCAGCGAGCCGACTGTCACTACGGCCACAACCATGAAACACTCCCACTCACAGAGGATAGACTACAGGCTGCTCAGTAAGTCACGCTTCAACTTTACCATACACACAACAGGCAGTTCTGTCACTTGTGCAGTTATTTTCCATATGTGGCTAGAGCTTGGTGTCAAGGACTGAAGTGTTGTGCTTTGTTTTTTTGCTGTATAGAGAGTTAATCATGTACTGTACTTTGACAGCCCAAGGTTTTGGGTGTATGAGACTAGAAAAACACCAGAAACAACCCTAGAAACACTGTGAAGTTAATTTTTTGTAATATTTTATGTCAGGAATGTAATAATCAACAGGGAAATACGCCTTAATGTTTGATTCAGGTTGCATAATTTGTTTGTTGAGAGCTGGCAGTTGTAGTCAAAAAGTCATACAGTACAGGTTTGGAATGACATGAAGAATTAGTGATTGTCCCATTAAAGGATGGTGTTTATATAGACAGTATGTATGAAGAAGAAAAGGTCTGTGTAAATACTGTAGAAGATGGAAGAATAGGTGAATGATTTATTTTATTTGATGCTTTCTTCACAATTCAGCACTTTCTTTATAGATATATTATTAGGTTAGGTAGTTCGGGTCCTTTTAAACTGCCTTGAACCTAAATTGAAATATTAAATCAAGCTTAATACGAAACTGAGCATTGAATGAATTAAAGTGTGTGTGTGTAGTTTAATGGTACATCAACACATTGTATTAAAAAAGTGTTATCTATCTTGCTCGGTTGTGACGTTCTGTAGGCTTTCACTCTTTTGTTAAACAAAATGAATCATGCTGCTCAAGGTTATTCTGAAAGGTTTTTTTTCTTGCATCTTCATTTCAAATATTTTTCTGGAAGTTGTAGAAGAGTCTGATGGCATTTACCTCAATAACTCGCTGCAAAATACTGCAAATCTATCGGCTAATGTCTGGTACAGGAAACATTTACAGTATACTGTATGTTCATGTATTATTAATAATGTATAATTCCTAAATCACCAGATTCCACATTTTACCGAGCATTTATGTGAGTGTCATTATCACTTTTTTGTGATTTTAAATCAATTTTGTGTTAAGTTTCCCTCAGTCTTCCCTACGTTCAAGACAGTTAACATAATGTTTTTATGGTTTAAATAGGACTTCTGTCATCTTACAGGTTAGTTATTTTGCAGAAGCACTTTCTATTAAATATTTTTTCTCCATAGGAGATGGGATACTAGGCATGTTACTATAAGTCTAACTCACTGGTCATGAATCAAACATGCATAAGCCGGACTGTTTCTGTCCAAGACGAAGGCTCTTTTCTCCTGAAGCTTCTGACTGATTTTTAGACTGGCTAATGTGTTGTATCAGCATCATGTCTAAATAAATAAATACATCCTTAGATATCTTTTTTTTCCTGTTAATTGCATATTACACAGTGTGTTTGCATAGGCTATGCCTACATAAATAAATGTTTACTAAGGATGGTTATGAGAAAAATGGGATTTCACCTACAAGCAATGCTTTAATCAACACTTTTCACTATTTGTTTATTGCAACAATTCTTTTTTCAATTTGTTGTGCTCCTAGCACCTCAGCTTCTCTGTCCCAATAGTAGGATCTCGGCTGTCGTTCACAAAACGAGCGCTGCTTCCTGTCTCCTTCAAACCTGCACCATGAGTGGCCCATGCATAAAGATCAGGACAGCTCATTCGCAGCCTAATGCAGTGCATTAATTTCCTCCATTTTGCTTCAAAAGATGCCATGTGCAAAGAGAAAAGGAAACAAGGCAGATAGATGCATGTGATGGCTAATGAAATGCGAATAGATATGAGGCCGTATATTGCAAAGATGATGTGCCTAAAACTCACCAACTCTCAGTATTACTGGCTACTGGTTCAGTTTAAAGCGATACAAAGACCGCACAGCTCAGGTTTATTCAAATTTAAAGTATTTTGATTCCTTTGTAATTGCATTTCCAAGCTGAACTGCAAATAATTTGTTCATATGGTGAGATGCTTACCTAGACTGCATAGTCTTATAAATACTAACAGTATATTGGCTTTTGATAAAATTGTAGTTTATGTGTTAATTTATTATTTGTGTGCTAAGCATTTTCCTTTTATTGGGGTATTGTGCCATTAGCTTAGCGACATGCTAACACCAAAACATAGAGTTTCAAAACCGAGGTTTTGATATGATCCTTAGTGTCTTAGAGTGTACTAGAAGCACACTCTCATGTTCTATCAGAAGACTAGACTGAATACACAAATCAAACCCCTCCTGTTCCGGCGGTCACCATGGCGGCGCGTTGAGCCGAAGGAGCCTGCAAACACTGCTTTTGACAGCTGATGCTATCCAGACAAGCATGATTCACAGTATTTATATTATTTTTGCTTGACCTGCCCTTAAGCGCCATACCAGCATTTTCTGATTTTAATCTCAGAGGAGAATGGAGTAAACAGTGGAGATATGTAAATATAACGAGGCTGGTGATGTTAAAGAAATGATCCATCAGTGTCACAGTATATGGGTTATTGGGAATATTTACAACTCTGGCCTGTATGGCGCCTTCCACTTTTATTAGACTGCACTGATGAGACTGAAGTGTCACACAGTGTACATCATCAAAGTTATTTGTTTTGTCTTTTGCATTACTCTCTGCTTCTTTTTAATTACCATGTAAATACTGTACATTATTGTAGTATGAGTAGTTTATCTATGTATGTTTTTATCTTCTTCCTTTGCACTGCATTGTACTGAACACAGTTATCACCAGCCCTGTCTTGCAGCAATAAAGAATATTGATTCATATGTTGATGCGAAAAATGGTTGATTGAATTTATAAATTCCATTTTGGGGGCATGTAATAAATGTCCTATATATTGGCTCTGTTCTTAAACCTAGTGAATTGATTCACTGCCTACTAGCTATATAGGCAACTGCCTTCTAAGGCAGCATCATAAAATGCAGCGGACCCTCATACGTAACCAGTGTCTAGAATTTGTGCATCATTCAAATTTCGGTAGCACGTTATATTACAATTCTGTTCCATTGGTATGCAATATCTGGGTAATATCCCTGAACTTATCCCTAACCCTAACCCATGTAGTTACCTTATATTAACCATTACTTTCTCAGGTAAGTATATTTTGAGTACACCCAAGTGCAACCCAAATTTCTCTAGTTTTGGTTCAAAGTTCTGTTTTAGTTCCATTTATAACAAAACTTTCCAGTATATAATAAATTTATTTATCAAGTTGTCCACCACCATTTGTTTTTCTGAGCTTTTTTCTGATCTCCATGAAGGATGCATGTAAACCTACCTTAGATTAAAGCCAAGAAGAGGAATCTTGGTAATAAGATGCCTCTTTGGTGGCATTTTGCTCCCATTTCAGAACAAGCTTTGTGCCGGGTACTGTAGCTCCTGAGATGCCATAAAATGTGGAGGAGCATATAGAGGTTTTGGATTGGAGTTGGGTGTCTTCTTAGCATGCCAAACCATGCAGAACCCACTGGGCAAAGGCCATTTTATTAAAGTTTCTGTGTTTCCCCTCTGTCTCTCTAACTGCCATGCTGACAAGTGCCATAATCCAGTTGTCTGTCCTGTCTATGCTGTACTCAGTATGGTTCTGTTCAGAAACTGTAACCAAAGTCACTGCATTAGGTTTGCGGAACTTAAACCACATTTTGAGAGTACGTCTGGTTTATATATGCTCTGTTGGCTGTTACATCATTGATGCAAATCTGGTTATTTTTTTTGCTATCAACCACTAATGTTAGGACTTGAAATCTCTCTCATGTTAAGATAAGAAAAATGGCAGAAAATAGGGTATATGGTGTTCGGAGAGGGCCATTAGGTTACCGTTCCATACAGATGTTATCCAGTAAACTCCACTGTCTTTGTCTCTTCCAGAACGGCAGCTGTGTAGCTCCATGGCCAACTCCAGCATCCTCCCGTCCACCGTGACGGGCATCAGTAAGGAACTAGCCGACCTGCGGCACCTCATCCAGTTCCCAGAGGAGATCGCCACCATCCTGACAGAACAGGAGCAGCAGCTGTATCGCCGCGTCTTCCCCCTCGACTACCTCACCTTTCTCACCCGAGACCTGGGAAGCCCAGAGTGCAACAAACGCCACCCGCACCTGAAAGCCTCCTTGTCTGCCCCCATCATGCCCACTCAGAATGACCACCATAACACAGTAGAAGACCTCGTCATAAGATTCAACGAGGTGAGCATTTATTAATTATGCAGGTTCATAACAAAGTGAATGTAAGGGCAGTAGCTCTGGAAGAAAAATCCTGTTGGACACGGAAGGACATTTGTCATCATTGCAGCAAAAGCTAATCACAGGTATCTGTTCTATTGCCTTTTCTCATTCAAAGCAAGTACTTTCTTACCCAAACATTTCTGAGTTTATTGCAGTTGTATTAAATATTTGATATGAAGAGTGCCAGGGGAAAATTGTGTTTCTCCTTTTGAATGGGCCTTAAAGAAAGTGGAATGATGTCATCTTTAAGGTGCACGCTTGCCTTTAGATCAGCTGGTTTTGATTTTAAGAAACTAAATGGAGATAAAATGCATATTTGCCATTGTTGGCTGAACTCTTTAAGACTTAAAACGTAAAAACTGGTTATATTTCATGTAAAAGCAAGAATCTAGACAGTTTATGACTTGGAATAGCATGAAATAAAGATTTGCAGATGCTTACAGCCCAGACAGTCAGTGCTAGTTATGTAAGACTCACAACTCAGAAAGTTGTAGAAATCAGTCTTGTATCTTGTCAAGTAGCGTAATGCTCCAAGGAATCATCTTTCATCGTTGAATGCAGTTCCTTGAAAGTTCAATTAGAAGAAACATTGAAGGTTTCCTGGTTGAAAGGAGCTTTCTAGATCATAGGCTTCGATGTGATGTAACGCTATCATAGCATAAAGGGAATGGATCACATAACAACCCTCCCAGCATTAATCCTAGTGTCCTTTGCAAACAAGTCACGGATTTCTCCTTTAGATGAATTTGGTTTGCTTTTTTACCCTAATGATTCCTGTGGACTTATTCATACCCCAGCAATGTGTTGTGTTATTTTGGTTATGTTATAACCCACATAATATATCCCTGAAGTGTTGCCACTGGGTGTCCATGCATAGCCTAGGGTTTGTGGTCTTTTGTCCTTGTTGTGGTCAGTTGTTTGAGGTCTTATTCAGACAGTTGACCGGCAGTCGCCTTTGAAGCCCCTTCCAGGGTGCAGTGTCTCTGGTAACTCTTACGTAAGTTTTTAATGTGTAAAATCTGCTGTCCGTTCACTGCTGGCTGGCCGGGCTGTGCAGTAACTCAAGAGCAGCAGTCTAACCGGTGGAATCCTGGCATAATGACATGAGCTCCAGTGTACCGGTCTCCTCGTATTAAATGTCCCTGACCATCCGGGCCTTGGCAGAACTGTTTATGTAACTGACTGACTTACTGTGAGGTGTTTTTAGCTGCAACACACCATCACATAAATATTTGTGCTCAAACTGATTTGCTGTTATGAGCACTCAGGACTAGAGATGGTCGGATTCTGTGACATGGTGTTTAAAGTAGATGTGAGTGGGGATTGACCGTACAAAGGCTCGACACCACAATACTGGGGTGTTCTGGGTGTTGCAATTGCAGTTGATACACTGATTAAATAAAAAAACTGAAAATGTTCTGGTCATTTTCTGTCAGGATATTATCCATATTTTTATGGACATATCCATTTCTGTTAATGCAATGCAGTGCAAAAAAAAAAAAAAACACCTGTAAAAATAAAACTATACAGAAAATTCCTTTCTGTTAATAAAATATTTCTTTTCTTTTCTTTTTTTTACAGTGTTTTGAGAGGTATTCGATTGATAGGATGTCCTGGGTGGGTGCTAGTGTATTTCTATGCATTTACTGTTTTTAGCATGCTGCTGTGCAATTGCTAAATGATCTTCAGCATGCTACTATGCGGTAACTGGGATGTCCTGCGTGGTTGACACTGCATTGCTGTGCAGTTCCTAGGGTATTATGAGTGGTTTTTAGCGGAGTGGTTTCTAGCATGTTGCAATGCAAAGAGCAATGCTTTGATAGCATCACACTGTATTACACTTTCCAAAGGGAAACAACCGACACATGACTTCTTTCTCTGCATATTAAACTGACATGAGAAAGTAACATAAGAGTTTTTTTTCTAGCATTTTCATCATTTCATCATGGTCATCATTTTCCTGGCCTCATGTTGTTCTGAACCTTTAGAAAAGGTTATACCTAGGTTATAAACAAATGTTTATCACAAATTTTGTGATACAAACAAAGTTTCCTGTGTTAAATTTCAAATGTGTCTCACACAAACCCATTGTATGATTTCAGAAAACTTGGAATATACAGCAGTTGTATGGATCACTGTCTTGTTATCTGTGTTAGTCTTATGGGGCCCAGCGGGCTCAAATCTACATTTGTGCACTCAAATCTTCTTTTTTCTTTGAAATGTAAATGAAATCATGTTTGAACTCCTGAGTTTAAAACTAGAAATTTATGTTATACAATAAACAGTGTTTCTTCCAGATATGTGTGATTATACACCAATAAAGTGAGGAAGGTTTGGAGATCAGTATATTCTCTGGTTTGGGCCTCAAACTAAAGTGTGTGTGTTGTGTATTTAGGTGAGCTCGTGGGTGACCTGGCTTATCCTGACTGCTGGGTCCATGGAGGAGAAGAGAGAAGTCTTCTCATACCTTGTCCATGTGGCAAAGTGCTCCTGGAACATGGGCAACTATAATGCGGTCATGGAATTCTTGGCTGGTCTCAGGTATGGCATGATGCCTTGAATGGCTTGGTTAGAAAAGAAATAATCCTTTGAGAATAAATGGCCCTCTCTGTTTGTATTGTGTGTTACTTAACAAAGTGAGGGACATTCTTGAGTCATTAAATTGTTTTTGACAACACATTTGTTACATGAGATAGGATGAGTCTCAATACTAATCTGCAACCCAAGTTACTTTCTCTATGGACTAATTATCTAAAACTTTAGTGGGGTCATATGATGCTTTTTTAAAGATCATTATTTTGTGTTTTTGGTGTAACAGAATATGCTGACATGCTTTAATGTTCAAAAAGCACATTATTTATCAAATACTGTACATTATTGTAGGTCCTCTATGCCCCGCCTCTCTCAAACACGTAGTTTTCTACAAAGTCCCTCGTTCTGACAAGCGCAGTCTGGTCTGATTGGACAGCTGACCCAGTGCATTGTGACTGGCTGAACACCACAAGCACTCATCGGAAATGTAACACCCCTTTCCATAATCGTAAGCTTCATCTTTCAAAATAAATGTAAAGACAGTTAATAATGTCCTTAGTTTTACCATCAGTTCAAGCCTGAAAGAGGAACCGAGTGGAGTGACAGACACAGTGATGAAGCTTGTATGTGTTTGCAGAACACAAGCCACAGACGGTTAAGACGGCTGACTCCACTGTGTAACCCTGTCTCTCTCTCTCTCTCTCTCTCTCTCTCTCTCTCTCTCTCTCTCTCTCTCTCTCTCGCGCGCGCGTGATGCACAAAACTCCGCATTTGAACATTTAATTGCAAATACTTAAACTAATAACAAAACATACTGTACTTAAAGTAGCTGATTCAGAAGCATCATATTGTCGTAGCAAAGTCAGAATGACATCTTCTCCTAGGTTCATGGAACAGTCGTCCATAAAATGCGTTGCTGTTCTGTTGTAAGTAATCTTAAAGATTCCTAAATGCATCTACTTTCATAAGGCCAAATAAAGTGCTTTTGCTTTCGCCTAAATACACACAGCATCACCCTGACATGACTGCTTCAACATTAACTGTGGTTACTGAAACCACGCCTTCTTTCTTTGCATGAACATTTGGGCGGCATTACGTAAATATTTCCACATAGTGACACAGACGTGGGGGTGTGTTTAAACGAGGTGTTTGGGGGGGGGGGGGTGGCAGTGTCTTAACTTTGATAAATAATATCTCTTTGGATTTGAGACTTTAGTCTTTGCAACTTTACAGATCTTCTTCATGCACCAAGAGCTTGTAACACTCCAAAGAGAAAGGAAAAATTTAAATCACATCATATGACCCCTTTAAGACAAAATCTAAATCTGGTTGCACATAATTAGACTTACCGTATTTCCGGACTATAAATCGCACTTTTTTTCATAGTTTGGCTGGTCCTGTGACTTATAGTCAGGTGCGACTTATTTTTAAAAATTTATTTGACATGAACCAAGAGAAATGAACCAAGAGAAAACATTACCGTCTATAGCCGCGAGAGGGCGCTCTATGCTGCTCAGTTCTCCTGTAGTCTACACTGAAGACATAGAGCGCCCTCTCGCGGCTGTAGACGGTAATGTTTTCTCTTGGTTCTAAATAAATGCATGATGTATTTTTGGACTGATGCGACTTATACTCAGGTGCGACTTATAGTCCAAAAAATACGGTAATCATAGCGATTCATCAGACTTCATCCCTAAATTATGTTTTAAATTACAGTTAAAAACAAAAATGATAAAAAGCCTTGAGCAATATACATATAGTCTTATTCTTCCCCAGGTCTCGCAAAGTTCTGAAAATGTGGCAGTTCATGGACCAGGCGGATATTGAGACCATGCGTGGTCTGAAGGACGCCATGGCCCAGCATGAAACATCCTCTGAGTACAAGAAAGTGGTCAACCGTGCCCTTAACATCCCTGGATGCAAAGTGGTGCCCTTCTGTGGTGTGTTCCTTAAGGAACTTAGTGAGGCTTTGGACGGTGCAGCCAGCATTATTGGACTGCGTCCATCATTTGATTCTCAAGAAGATCCTGTTGAGGTGAGGATTAGGTGCTTCTAAAGAGTCATGATGACTAACACAGGAAATTGTATTACTACGGTCTAATTTAATTGCCTTTTAGAGTTACAATAATAATCTTGAGACCATTTTGGCTAGCTGGAGCAATTACCTTTTCATCAAACTTTTAATATGCCTGCTGAATTGCTTCCTGGCTTTACAAAAAACACATTAGAGTGATTCAACCAGGAAAAAGTCATTTTGTCACCCATGAAAGCTTTTACAGCTCACAAATCTACTCGTATCGTCTATAATTGTGGTTATTTTCTTTTGTGTGGAATCCCTGTAGTGAAGTGCTCTTTACCTTACAGTTTGTCACCGACTACAACGGCCAGCAGCACTTCCTGCAGAGGCTTGGGAGCGATGGGCTCCACAACTCAGACAAGGAGGCAACTGTCAGTAATATTCTGCAGACGATTCGCAGCTGCAACCGAAGCCTGGAGGCAGAGGAGCCTGAGGAGAAGGCACAAGAGATCTCAGTTTTCCACAAAAATTCCTTCAAAGACAAGAGCAGAAACCAGTGAGTTAACTTTGGACACTGTTTGCGAATATATGATGTGTTTAGTCTAATTCAAATATGTTGAGGCATTCTCAGTTTTCTTTAATACCACTAATAGACTCTCTGCATAGAGCTTTGGGTTATTTCTTTACACTTACCTGTGCTAACTAAGGAGATCTATGATACCTAGCATTCCCATGAATCTCAATGGAAATTGCTCGACTGGTGGAGGATCCACTAGATGTATGTGATTTGACATGTGCCATTGTTGCTCATGGACAAATTTAAAGGTTTATTTGAGTCAATTGCCTGAACTGTAAAATTAGACCTTAAGAAAATTACATCGTAGCAACTCTGGCTGTTATTTTGGTCACCACAAGAACACACAAAATTCTAAGCCCAAAAGCATCGGACAGAAAAATAACTACTTTTCAAGGTTTTTAAAATCCCCAGTTCAGCTTAACTAAATCTTATATGACAAAAAAGTTTTCCTTTTTGTGGTACTTACGATTCTTGATACAGTATGTTTGTTTTTGTTTTTTTATGAAGGTTATGGCCAGGTTGCTGTGAAATTTTATTGATCATACACAACTCACTCAAAGGGAGTAAAAGAATGAATAACTCGGTCCTGGAGGGCTGGTGTCCTACAAAGTTTAGCTACAACTTGCCTCAACACACCTGCCGGGAAGTTTCTAGAATGCCAAGTAAAAGCTTGATTAGCTGGATCAGGTGTGTCTGATAGGGGTTGGATCTAAACTCTGCAGGACACCGGCCCTCCAGGACCGAGTTCGGGCACCCCTGCTGTAGCATGTGAGTGCTCAGAGTTTATTTTGATGCTTTAAACATGTTAAGTTATAAAAAGATTTCTAAAAGCCTTCCATTGGACTGAAATGTTTCTCAGTGGAACATGTTGTAATCATGAGATTGTTTATACATGTTGACCTAGGTACAGAGCAGCACTACAAACCACATGTTTCCTTAGACAGACAGCAGAGTTTTTAGTTCTGTTTGTCCTCAACGCTGAGGCAGTTTCGTTGTCTGCAGGAAGGTGCTCATATGGATTGTTATTACTGTGTCTCTGGAGAATCTCATTGCCTTTGTTGACTCCATCCCAACCATTTTCATCTTTCAAGAGACTGAATCTTGAGCAGCTTGGCTTTGATGTACTTCTTTTTTTATCTAAACTTCTCTCCCAGTAACTCTTCCAGTTGCAGGGCTGACTTTACACCACAAATGTATCAAATTTGGGTACAGATCCACCCCACTTTAATTTCTCAAACCACTACCTTCTGTCTTTCTATTATCTACCATTGAATTCAACCCTCCACCATTATTGTCCACTCTCAAGGAAAGGACCAGGGTCAGAGCGTGTCATGTAAGTTGCCAGATTGTGCTTTAATGGTTACACTAACTGCATTGGTTTCTAAGTGAAATGCAGTGTTTCATTTGTATAGATTTCAGGTGTTTGCATTTAGAAATGCATGGATTTCCTTTCACTCAATCCACAGTGCAGAGTTGAAGCCAAGACCAGACTCTTCAAAGCCCAATTCTTTATGACACTGACCAGTATCAAAACCCTGATACCAAATCAAGACAATACCCCTCAATAATCAGCAAAATATCCAAACCCAAACCAATACAAGATTCCCTAAAACCCAGACCAGTACCAGAATTCTGAGGACCAGACCAATAGCACACCCCTATTACGCAGATCAATGCTCAGATCATGACCTTATCCTAGTACCCATGCAAAATCTGTTGCTCCATGCACCAGACTGTCCATTTTAAGTAAATGGAGAATTTTGCTGAATTTATTCCACCGTTTATTTCTGACACTAAGGCTAAGTAGTCATTAAGAGTCATGGGATCCTCTATAATGGTGCAAACCTGTGGCTGAGGTAATTATCACCCTCATTACTCTCAGGAAACAGGCTGCAGTCTTGTCTTAGACCGCAAACCTAGACCCATATCCTGACCAAGACACAGAGTAAATGAGATGCACAACCACATTTAAGCTTAAGGTGCCAACTCTGCCACAGTGCACGATTTAAAGTAATTTAATGCATGGCATTGTATTATTTTCCATAATGGCACCTAAATTTGTGTCTTTTAGGTAGACAGTGCTCTTTAATACTCTAAGCTCATGTCAACTTATTTTGCAAGACTAATATGGCATTACCTTTTCTAACACATTGAGAAGTTTTGCAGGCAGAGTTATGTTTATTTAGTCATTTGATCCTTGATTTTTGCTTCAACCGCTTCTTGTCTTTTTTTGTAGGTTTTTAGTAGGAGACCTCTCGGACTCTGAGGTAGACCCGTTTGAGCTGGCTAAGGATGTAGACCTCCAGACCACAGAAGAGGTGCGTGGACCATTTAGCCATGGAACAGAGCTCATTCCCTGGTACGTGCTCTCTCTTCAACCAGATATCCACCAGTTCCTGCTGCAGGGAGCAACAGTTATCCACTACGACCCTGAGACCCACCTCACCGCCCGCTGCCTCCTCCGTCTACAGCCCGATAACTGCTTCCTTACCTGGTCCAAGCCCCACAACAGCTGTGTCCCAGGTAGAGGAGCCAGAGGCTTCATGGGACATCCACCATCCCCAGACCACTTACCCCTGGCCCAACCTGTGCACTGCGGACTGACCGAAGGACTCCTAGACCTTAACGTGGTAAAGGCAGTGTATATGGGTCACCCTGGAGTGGATGTTAACTATGTATGCCTGCAGCACAAACTGTGTGACATGAACCCTGGCGAAAATGGTGTCACGCTGCTATATGGACTTCACACCACAGACAACAGGCTTCTGCACTTTGTGGCCCCCAAGCACACGGCAAAAATGCTGCACGAGGGCCTCCAGGAGCTGGTCAGTGCCATCAGGAAGATCAGGAAGTTTCCTGACCAGAGATTACAATGGCTACGAAAGCAGTATGTTAGTTTGTACCAGGTACATTTACATTTCCTCAAGTGCATTTATTCAATATATTTGAGAACACAGTACGAGTAGGCTGTTTAGGTGTGGAAGATGTTTTGTTTCTATTGTGATTATTTTGCTAATGTTTTTAAAATAGCGAATTGCATATTTCGTATTAAGCTCATTTATCCTGAATACATGGTAAAGATTGCAACAATTGCTATTACAACCACCATGCTATAAAACAAGTCTTGCAGGTCTTGCCACTGGTCACGCTGGTCTGGTTTGATAGTTTTAGAAGGATTTTGTGCACTTTTTAGCTGGCAGGTCAACTAGCTGAACAGCTTAAACCAACTGACCACTAGTTGGCCAGGCTGGTAGATCTGGCAAACCAGCTTAGTCTGCATTTAAATAAAAAATTTGGCACGCATGTTGTGTTCTCAATGTTGAATTATAGAAGTTCACATTGAAGGACTTTCTCATGTAACTAAACACATTCCAGTTTTGACTTTTGTTTTCCTTTAGCATAACTCTGTTAACTTATGTTTATTGTCCATTTTTTTTATTATCATTGGGTTTTATATTGCTGTAAAACTCCCTGTTCTAGGAGGATGGTAGATTTGAGGGGCCCACACTGGCCCATGCTATCGAGTTGTTCGGTGGGAGACGCTGGAATATGGGTGCTAGCGGCCCTGGATCGGCCAGCAAGAGTGCAGAGAAGGGCTCAGCCCAGAAAAACAGCCCACTGGGCATTAACTCCAATGTCAAGAAGAAGAAGAAAACCTTAGTCAGGGTAAGGAGTGAAAAACCGCCAACACAGGCTGTCCTGGCTTGGCTATATGATTTGACTAATGCACTTTTATGTTCACAGTGGGACAGTTGTGATGGAACAGATGATGAGATGTTGTCGCGCAAGACCAGGAGCTGTAAAGAGACTTTGGGGAGGAGAGAATCAGACCCTTTGGAAAGTGTTGAGCAGGAAAACGCTGGTGAGAGTTACTGAGCAATTTTTTTGACAGCTAATCTGTCCTGGGTTATAATTGTTAAAGAAATTTGAGGGTGGTATCCATTTCAGATGCTTTACTAATACTTTTTTCTCATATTTACACTGAATATACTAGTTCTGTGATGCAAATGTCTTGAAGTGCCCCTGTTATGCCATTTTTAAGTTGGCTAATATTGTTTTATGAGTCTTTATGTTAGTTTTTTCAGAAAATACATTTAACTTTACTTCATTTCTAAATGATTCATAAACGACTCCTGTGAAGCAGTTCAAAGAATCAGTCTCTCTACACCCCTCCTTTCCGTGAGCCCCCACTGCTTTGATTGGTCAGATGGCGCAGTCATTTTTGATTGGTCTGTAGAATTTGTCTACCGCATATAGCGCATGTCGGAAACGAAACGTCCATTGCCATGACAGAACGACAGCCCTGGAGACTTATCAATACATAGAAAAGATGGTATGGATTGTAGCTTACAAATTAGAGCCGGAGTCTGATGATGAAACGGTTGAAGTGGTTGATTGAAAAGACAACTTTGCAGATAGTTTATGTTCACATACAGATACATGACAGAGTGCATGAAAGGTAATAGTCGAAAAGGCATAATGGGGCACTTTAAGAGATCAGGGTCATAGTTACATGTTTGAATGTTTCCATAGAAGACTGCAGTACCTTGGGCCACCCTGGATCCCTTTCCTTATCCTACATCAGAGGCCAGTCTCCTGGATCCTCCTTATCCTCCTCCTCATCTTCCTCTGGCTCCTTTAGCACAAACAACTCCACCCCTACCCGCCCCCATTCCTCCCCCGTTCTCCCCGGTAACTCCAAAAGCCAACCAGGGTAAGGCTACTCGCTCTTTAGAAATACAAATTTAGTGCATTCCCAGAAAGCACACAGGCTTCTATTCAATTTGTTTGATGGGTTTAGCATGTTTTGATCTGTTTTTTTTTTAAAGATATTTTCAGATTTTTGTCTTCAAGAAGGATGCAACATAAAATATGCATATAAATTAACATTAAACCTGGTTTACAATGTAATTTACTTACATAATCTGACTAATTTTTAAGTAAAATAGGATAACAAGTAAGAAATCTTATTTTATTCCATGAAAGCTGGTTCCAGGTGCTTGAAGGATTTAAAGAGATAGTTCGCTCTTATATGAAATTTGTTAAATGAACAAACCCATAAAGCTTCTTGTTTATTTTTTGTCATGAATTAAGACATTTTTAATATTCTTTCATAATTTTCCATCCACTGAAAGTCTGTGCAATCAAAATTTTCATGCACATAAAAGGTATTATAGAAGTAATCCATGTGAATCATGCTGTTTAATCCAAGTCTTCTGAAAAGATACAATCACAGTACTTGATGAACAGACTTTAATTCAGGTGTTTATTCAGTGCACATCAAATATGTGATCCTGGACCACAAAACCAGTCTTAAGTGTAGATTAATCTTTTAAAAGATTGAAATTAATACATCATCTGAACTCTAGCTTTCCATTGATGTATGGTTTGTTATGATAGGACAATATTTGGCCGAAATGAAACTATTTGAAAATCTGGAATCTGAGGGTGCAAAAAAAATCTAAATACTGAGAAAATCGCCTTTGAAGTTGTCCAAATGAATTCTTAGCAGTGCATATTACTAATCAAAAATTAAGTTTTGATATATTTACAGTTGGAAATTTACAAAATATCTTCATGGAACATGATCTTTACTTAATATCCTAATGATTTTTAGCATAAAAGAAAAATCTGTAATTTGGACCCATACAGTACATTGTTTTTTTGGCTATTGCTACAAATACACCCCAGTGACTTAAGACTGCTTTTGTGGTCCAGGGTCACATATGGTTAATGTTTAAGCTCAAACATGTGAGGTGCAAGAACAAATCTCAATAGTTTCTTGCATGGTGAAAAATTAATTGTATTACTTGTCCTCAAAAAGGCCATTTTGCTTTAGAGATGCCTATGTTTGGTGTTTTTAGGGCCTGGAGCAGTCGGAGCTGGCATGGTCGAGGAAAAGGCTGCTTCAGGGGCTTTCAGGACCTCATGATCTCCGACAGCATCATGAGCTTTGTTGAATTTGTGGAACTCTTCAAGTCTTTTAGGTACAATACACCTTTCCTTCCAAAAACACTTGTGTTTTGAATTTGGATGATACTTGAAAATTTCCCGTTGTGTGCCCAGCATTCGCAGTCGTAAGGATCTGAAGGAACTGTTCGACACTTACGCCGTGCCTTGTAGTCGCTCGGGTCCTGACTCTGTCCCACTCTACACCACACTGAGGATTGATGACAAACTCACAGGATTGCAGCCGGATCTTGGTGGGCATGTGTGAATAATAAGTGTCTTTTTTTTTTCTTTTTTCTTTTTCCGATTGGTTTTACAAAGCTGATCTCTTCACAGATCTCCTAACTCGCAACGGTTCTGACCTGGGTCTTTTTATCCGCACACGTCAGCAAATGTCTGACAACCAGAAGCAGATTTCAGACGCCATCGCAGCTGCTAGCATCGTGAGCAATGGCACTGGAGTGGAGAATTCATCGCTCGGTGTGCTGGGTCTGGCCATTTCTCAGCTCAATGACTTCCTGGTCAACTGTCAGGGAGAACATCTGAGCTATGATGAGATTCTCACCGTCATACAGGTGTGTGGAAGAATTCTCTGAAAACTGATCTCAGCCAGAAAAAGTTTGATCAGACCTGTAAATGTTACTTTGAATATGACAAAGGTCATTCTTACTGTATTATAAAGCAAATTATTATGCTTGTGTTTTAATTTACAGACTCATCTTTGGATAATGAAACTATTGTTTTCTGTAAAGCTGCTTTATAGCTGAATCAAACTTGTTTCATAAATGAAGAATTTTTATGACATTGACACTTATCTAATTGAACCGAATGAACACAGAACTGACTTGAGCAGAATAATAAAGAATAATACTATTATTTTTGTAGAGCTGCTTCAGAGCAGATTTTGAATGCCTGGAAAAGACATTTTCAAGCCAACATTCAAACTTTGGTCTATTCCTCTTCATGTTATTTATGTGAATTTGTCTTGTCGGAAAAGAAAATTGCTTCAAATATCTATCAAAGTGTTTGGCATGGTTTTAAAGCTCCCAACAGTGGGTCATCATTTAACCGTTACAACATGCACAATCGATTCTTCCTTTAGTAAGAATAAGAGTCGTTGACTGACAGTTCGATATTAACGTCTTACAAGCTCATGACTCACTTTGAGACATCTAATGATATGCATGCCAGTGTAATAATATTTAATTAGTTTTTTTGTTTCTTTAGAAATTTGAGCCTTCTTCAAACATGCGTCAGATGGGGTGGATGTCCTTTGAAGGATTTGCCAGGTTTGGTTTTATTAAACATTTTTGACAAAATAATGTGGACCAGCAGTTTCAGAAACGCAATACTTTGGCAGATTTGGATAATCTGCTGTATTCATATAATCTCGTGACCGAAAGTTTAATCTACATCTCTAAGGTTCCTTATGGACAAGGACAACTTTGCCTCTAAAAACGAGGAGTCTCAAGTGAATCTGGATGAGCTCCAGTATCCGCTCTCGTACTATTACATCGAGTCCTCTCATAACACATACCTAACGGGCCATCAGCTGAAGGGAGAGTCTTCAGTGGAGCTCTACAGCCAGGTACATCTTCAGCACAGCTTCTCTGTTTATCCTGAACCTGATCCAGGGCAAAAATCATTTCACAATTCACTCCATAAATATGCTTGACGATTGCTGCTTCACATGCCGTCCTGTAGAAGTCACCTGCAAGTGAATGTTGCTGAAACCACAGCACGTGAATGATGCCTGGAGTTCACGATTGATTTATTGGTTCTGCCGCAGGTGTTGCTGCAGGGCTGTCGTAGTGTTGAGCTGGACTGCTGGGACGGGGATGACGGCATGCCTGTTATATACCATGGACACACTCTTACTACTAAGATTCCCTTCAAGGTGGTTTTAGAAATCCATACATGAAGAGACTTCTGTTAATTTTATGTGTTTTCCATTGACTGAAATGCTCTTGTGGTCTGTAGGATGTTGTCGAAGCCATTAATCGCTCAGCGTTTGTGAACTCCGAGATGCCCGTGATTCTGTCCATCGAAAACCACTGCTCTTTACCACAGCAACGCAAGATGGCTGAGATTTTTAAGGTACCTGCCTGACTTTTTTTTGTTGCTAAATCACAATTCATAAGATGTTCTCAACCTGTTTGTTTGGAAGTTTCTTGTGGAAAGTGAACATTGTTTATGTATTTTGCTATTCAGACAGTGTTTGGTGAGAAGCTGGTGACCAAGTTCCTGTTTGAGAGTGATTTTGCGGATGAGCCTTTGCTTCCATCTCCCCTGCAGCTCCGAGGGAAGATCCTACTGAAAAATAAGAAGCTGAAAGCTCACCAGGCTCCAGTGGACATTCTCAAACAAAAGGTAGATGAAGAACCAAATACCTAGATCTATTGAAACAATGCAGAATTGATTTCAAGACTATTGATTGGTTTATATACACAGTTTATCGAATTGTAGCAGCCAAACAATCAGGCAAAATTGGCCAACTAAAAAGTATTAATATAATTTTTTTTTTTTGCCTAAATGTCTTGGCTAGGCCCTGTTGTAATCTGGGGGACTTTTTTTCTTTGTACACCTAAAAAAACACCAGTGCCTGAGACACTGATATATCTGCTACACAAAACAAATACAATATAAGCTAGTTTTAAAATTTGGTGATCATTATATCACTAAATCAACCAGACCTAAAGTTGTTGAAACAAACAAAAAATGAATGCATTATAGACAACAGTATGAGCTTTTGTAAAATCAATAAAAACTACATTTGACTTGACTGGTCTGCACAGGTTTTCGAGGAAAATTTTTAAATGTCCTTGACTGAGCTGGAAATGCTACACTCTTATTGGAAAGCACAATCAAATTAACCAGAATATTTAAGAAACAAACAAACAAGGGTTAGAGAATGTGTGGAATTTAAACTGTCAATCCTGTGGAAATCTGCACTGCTTCAGAGTGGTCTTGACTAACTATTAAACATTTAGTGTCAACACATTTTATTGAGTCCATGAAAATTCCATTTAACAAATCAAGAATGAATAGTTAAGTTATTTTTTTTTTTTACTTTTAAAAGGCACATCAGCTGGCTCACATGCAGGCCCAGGCCAACAACGGCACAGTCAGTGGAACATCGCTGGGAAACAATGATGAAGAAGAAGAAGAGGAAGACGAGTATGACTATGATTATGAGTCACTGTCTGATGGTAAACATACTTTGCATTACTCAAGCCAACGTGTCCTTTATTTCAACTTGAATCGGCAGCGATTATTGGAACATTGAGTGGTATTTTCTGTTCTGTTCACTAACCCTCTCACGATCTTTTACTGTTCTCACGATGGCACCTTGTAGCATGTTGACCTTTTCCCACTCCCCCTCCTTTCTTTCATTTTCTTCCCTCTTTTTTTTCTCCTTTTTCTCAGCTGATGTCCTCAATGCTTCCACAGCCTCTTATGGCCAGGAAGGTAAACGTATTGTGTGTGTGTATGTGGGTAGTTGACACATGCAGATGGTTTAATGTTTTTTTTTTTTTTTTTTTTTAAGCTTTGCTTTTCCATTAGGCTTTTTTTTCCTCAAATTTATAAGTTAATTAAATACATGACCAGTCATTAGTGAAAATTGGGAATTAGATAAGGCATGTTTACTGATGCACTGGTCACCACTGTGCAGTTTCTACAATTTAATTTCTATTATTTGGTGAACAATTAAAATTTTAGTGGATAATTGTACGATTGTGGCCAAAATGTGTATTATTTGCTGTCCAGACAAATTATCAAAATGTATGTTAAAATAATTGGTCTAGTAGACGTAGATGTCTTGTCAACTGCCCATGTAAATGTGTGTCGTGATGTCATGTCTCGCTCTTACTGCTATATGCTGCTGGTTTGTGATGTGACTGCTTGGACTCAAAGTAGAGGAAATCAAAGCAGAATAATTGTGCTTATGTCTGAGAGCCATCAGGTGTGTGCGGTCTGCTTCTGGCATATATAAATCAGTGTTTTTTTGAGAGTTGGGTATTACGGTCAGCGTATAAACAGAACCACCCAAACTTGCTTCAACGTTTGCTTCCACGTCTTTGGCGTTTTGAAAATGGCTCGACCTTGCTTGTGGCACTGGCTCATCGGTGGGGGAAAAACAAAGCCATCTGGTTTCTCAGGCCCTGCACTGCTCCCTGTTAAAAGAGACTTTGTTCTTTCCCATACGGCTTTCCCCAGAGACTCCGCTATGTGAAATGCCGGGCATTCTCAACCTGCTTTCCTAAGCTGTGCATGCATTTGCCATGATTTTACCTTCTGAGACAAATTTCTGATTTGTTTCTGTAAAATGGAAATCTTTGATTGATTCATGAGACATCAGCGGATGACCAATGAATAGCCTTTTTGCTAAATCTCCAGTGATGTCCTGACAGTGTCTGTGGGTTGCACACCTACAGAATGACTGCTCCTGTAATCCCAATCTAATAAACGCTCAGTAGATGTGGTTACTTTTTGAGGATGTCAGAACATTGTTCATGGTTGACAAAACCAAGCCCAGTCACTTTTTACATCAAAGTCTTAGTTACCTTGAAATTCATGACCATTTTAATTGGCATATTTGCAGTATTTATAATTAATCTATGCACACATAATTTGTTTAATTAATGTGCCCAATGCAGTGTTTAATCAAAAACATCAACATCCTCTACCCTTCAAAATGACATCTCTTCTTGTCCACACTCTCAGAAAAAAAGGTACAAAAGCGGTCACTGGGGCTGTACCTTTTCAAAAGGCACACCTTCTGAGTGCAACATGAAGATGAAACAATAATTCCTAACATGTCACTCATGAAATCAACTGGGCCAATAAATCCCTGATGGATAAATCTCAAGTATAGCCCTATATCACCTGGATATAGATCACAATAGAGAAGAAAAACTGATTCTGAAGGGATAGTTCACCTCTAAATGCAAGCTCTGTCATCATTTACATTTACTGGTCTCCAATACTGTTGGGTTAAAAACATTCATCAAAATATTTTTTTCTTGTGCTCTAAAAAGGAAAGGTAATATGGTAATATAGGTTTGACATAAGTGTAAGTAAATGATGACCGATGTTTGCGTGAGAAGTAAATGCATACAGTAGTGTCAGACTACACTATTGATAAGTCTTTCTTTACTTCTCTCAAATATGACTGCTTCACCTTTATGTGCTTTTGGAAAAATTTTTTATTTTTTTTGTATTTAGATGGAATTGTTCTCATTTATTATTTCTTTATTTGTTTTTGTAAATCACATGATGTGTTTTGGCTGAAGAAATTTATCTTTGGGTCATTGTAGAGAAGTTTCTTTGTGTTTTACATTTCTGCAGACAATATTCTGGACGACAAACCTGAAGGCAAGTCATCCACTGAGAAACTTCAGTATGAGTCTAATGATGAGATGCCCAAGCGGTTTAAGAAAGCGGGAAGCAAAGGAAAGGTCTGTACAGAACTGTAATGATAAACATTTGAGATCTTTTCTACCTCAATACATACTTGATCTGTGATGTTTGTACAGATGTTTGATATGGAGCTAGGAGAGGAGTTCTACCTGCCCCAGAATGAGAAGGAGAGCAGACAGATCGCTCAAGAGCTCTCCGATCTGGTCATCTACTGTCAGGCTATCAAATTCCCAGGTTTACATCTTATTTCTTTATTATACAAGCACAATGACAAAAGTTTGTAGTTCACTCTGCCTCTGGGAATATGCTGTTTTCAGTTGATTCATGACTTTATAAAACTTCACTAAACAGTATTTATAGCATTCTTCCCATCAAGCAATCACAATAACCTACTCTACATGAACATCAGAAGGTACAGCATGTTGAAAGAAACAACTCATTAATAACTGTGAAGGTGTTAAATAAAAGAGCTTGTAAATATACATATTGCATTTATCTGGAAAGCCATTCAATGCCCATAGCAAGCTTTTATTACAGACATCCTTTCAATGTTTATATTTCAGCAATAAATTGCAGTAGAATCATAATTATATTGTGATAATTATTGAATATAATTTAATAATTAATGAATTGTTAAAAAATAAATTTTTCTCCAAAAATGAAAATATATTTCAGTGCATCACTACATGCAATTTTTGTGTGGCTTACTTATAAAGTGATTTGTACATGCAATTCACAACTGACAAAGACCCAATGTGTTGACTAGCAAAAGTACAGTAGATGCAACCTCTTAATGGGCGACTGCACTGTGCTGAGAAAGCTACTTTACAAATGTAGCCTCACAGGCCACAAGTAGCAACGCACTTCAACTACAGTTTAAATTTATAATAAGCAACACTTCATCTATTGCTTATTTTTGCTACAAGGCTAATGTAAGCTGCTGTAGAATTTGCTGAATTAGATAAAAAAAAAAAAAAAGAATGGGCAAATTAGATTCAGGTGTTTGCCTCTACTGGAAACTGTAATAGTCCCAGAGGCGAGCCTTGAACAAACAAACATAATCAAACTCTTGAGTTCTGGAAAAGCATATACCCTGCAGCCGTGACCTTACATATGTGTTTTTATTGTGTGCGTGGGAACTAGGCCTCTCCACCCCTTCTCCATCAGGCTCTGGAAGGGGAAAAGACAGAAAAAGCCGGAAATCCATCTTTGGCAGTGCTCCTGCACGCGGGTGCCCCGGGGAGCCTGTGACGTTAGTCCGAGCTCCAGGGAAAGGTACAGCCGCCTCGGTTTTGCACAGAACTGTGCACAGGGCACGCAGGAAATAGAACACCCACTTAGAGCACCCATGGGAAAAGGGCTCTCAAGTTTTCCATTATACTGAAGTCCCTCGAAAGCACATAAAAATGCCTTTCTGCAGATTATTTCCATTGGCTGACTGTATGAGAAAACAAGCATATGCTTTTTGAAGAGAAGCACTTTTGAAGGGCAAGTGCTTCTTTGAATTAAATCTGAAATTGATAACTTCCTACCTTCTTAACAGTTCACCTTAAATAAAAAATCCTGTCAGAATTTACTCATCCTTATAATGTTCCAAATCTTTATGACTGACTTTTTCTGTACAACACGAAAGAAGAAAATTTGAAACATGCGCTAGTTCGTCTTTTCCATGCATTTGCAATCATTGGAATATTATAAGCTTGAATCCTATAGGTCATGTTTTACTTTTGCACAAAATCTTTGATAAATCCTTGCCTGACAGTAAAGAATACCTTATTATTTCATCAATCATCTATGATGTGTTTTCCAGTAGCTGTTTAGAATCAGAACTAGCGATGCCAGATTAACGAATAAATCACTGTTTTGATCAAATCATTAGAAAGAAGTTTATAAAACTAATCTATATATTTTAAAGTTTTTATTTTTAAAATGAACAACCACATGCAAAACTCCGAAGCATGCTGTAGTGGTGATAAGGACATGACTTACCCCCTTCTACAAACATGCTCTGTTTCTG
Organism: Carassius carassius; assembly: GCF_963082965.1. Taxonomy (NCBI): domain Eukaryota; kingdom Metazoa; phylum Chordata; class Actinopteri; order Cypriniformes; family Cyprinidae; genus Carassius; species Carassius carassius. The sequence goes on from NC_081794.1 coordinate 4,302,570, forward strand.
CTTTTGCCTGTTTGCCAAATTGCATGTGACTCAGCCTCATACTGTAACTATCTCATGCTGCTTAGTTTCACTTTTAAACAGTTTCTCTGAAAGACATTTTTAGGTCATTTCCACTTGTTGCAATATCAACTTAATATAAAATCAGTGTTCTTGTTTCTTCTGCAGCCTGTCTGGAGGGCGTTCGAATGAACTGGGAGGAACAAACATCACTAACTCTGAGCCCGAGCACCTCTCTCAGCTCCATCATCCGCACACCCAAATGCTACCACATCTCCTCTTTCAATGAGAACGCTGCAAAGCGTCTGTGTCGCCGCTACTCCCAGAAACTCATCCAGCACACCAGCTGCCAGCTGCTCCGCACGTACCCTGCAGCTACACGCATCGACTCCGCAAACCCCAATCCTCTCATCTTCTGGCTTCACGGAATCCAGCTGGTCGCCCTCAACTATCAGACCGACGGTAAAGAGCGTGATCTCCTGCTCAGGACAGGAATTAAGCCAGTGTAAATGCTAGTGACCGACTGATATATTGACCATGCTGATCAGTCAGGCCATTTTTATAGTGTTTCCCTGAACAGAAAACATCCAAAATACACTTTTAAGGGTTTATTTTATTGGACTTTATCTACATTAGTCAACATTTGAAGTCAATCAGAAAAGTTAAAGACAAGAACGGATATTTTTTTGGTTTTAGGACAACTTTGATGAGAGTTTTTTTTGATCTACTTCAAATGTTGACTACTGTATTTGTGTCATTTCTGATACATTTTTCAAACCGATTGCACTGGGCCAGAAATCTCCACTTCAGCAGCACTTACGTACTTATCTATTTTTGTGAAGATTTTCACAGAGGGGTTTGTTCATATAATTTGACTGACTTATATCATATTTATTATTAAAAAGCATAGTGATTTTTCCCCCCTGGGGCTGTTGGCCATATTTTTAATTCATGGTATAATAAACAGATCCCCGAAATCCCCTTTGTAAAAACCTTTGACTTATATATCACCAAAATGAAACAATAATTTTGCACCCAACTTCAGATTTGTGCATATTTAATTAGATAATAATTTACCTCATTCACCTGGAATGTCTTGCCTAAAGAGATCATTCATTAAATTAAGTTAAACCAATAAATAATACATCAATTATTAAATATAACCATTTGTTTTGTAGTATTCCAGGAAAACAGCAGTTTTTATTTGAAATATTTTTATTTCTTTTATACACCAATAAAATAAAAAAATATTGTGTTTTGCTTTTAAACTATACACATGAACACCTTTCCATGTAGCAGGAAAAAAACAGAAAGAGAAAGACAGAAGAAAAAAAACCCAGCCTCTCAGTATTTTACATTGATATTCTATTCCTCCTCTTTTCTTTTCTTGTCTTTTATTCGCACCTTTCCACGTCCTTTTATACACCATTTCACCTAGATAATACACTTGTATTTTTGTGTGGAGTTTAATTTTTTATTTACTGCCTTTAAATTGAAATCTGTAATCCCATGTAAATCAACTATCTATACATATATTCAAATGTGATGATGAGCGTTTTTCTAACAGAATTATTTCAAGAATTCAGTCAATTTTGTGAGAAAATGATTGGATGTGGCTGGATTTCTCTCCTCTAGACCTGCCCATGCAGCTGAACGCGGCTCTGTTCGAGGCTAATGGTCAGTGTGGTTATGTGCTGAAGCCTCCGGTCCTGTGGGATCGAAGCTGCCCTCTCTATCAGCAGTTTTACCCTCTGGATCGAGACCTGGAGAACTTGACCCCCACACTATACACTCTCACTGTAAGTATCCCGCATTTGTTTAGTGTTATACCTACTCTTATCTGATCTAACAGACATGAATTCATTACTGTGTGCACAGATTGTGTCGGGACAGAACGTGTGTCCGGGAAACTCAAACGGCAGTCCCTGTGTGGAAGTGGAGGTGTTGGGTATGCCGGCAGACAGCTGCCATTTCCGCACCAAGCCCATTCACCGCAACACACTCAATCCCATGTGGAACGAGCACTTCCAGTTCCACGTGCACTTCGAGGATATGGCGTTTCTGCGCATCGCTGTCGTGGAGAACAACAGTTCACAGGTCACCGCTCAACGGATACTGCCCCTCAAAACCCTCAAACCAGGTCAAGAGCATTGTGTGATTACTTCTGGACTGATTCTTGATGTTTGATCACTGCACCATGCTTTATAGATGATCTTCAGAATCTACATTTTTTTGTTTTGTACTGTAATACTATTTCACAGTATTAGCGTTTTTACTGGCTTCATTAAAAATATTTACGTATATATATATATATTATATTATAAAATATTAAACCTTTTTTTTACTGTCTATTGTCTGTCAACAATTGTTGGATGATAATTTATGCCTTCAGATTACTCCATTTGATCATTTACTGTATTGATTGTTGATTATATACTGTAAAACATTGTCTGATATTTTGTTTGGTTTCTGTGAATTATTCCAGGCTACAGACACCTGCAGCTGAAGAACCTGCACAACGAGTCTCTGGAGATCTCTAGTCTGTTCATGTTCAGCCGCAGGACGGAGGAGAGCCCCACCGGAGGACCGCTGCCTGCGTCTGTGGTGAGAGCGCATTCATAAAGCACACAGCCGCCAGGATCTCACGCACATGTTTGTGTTACATGTAGTACTAGTGGAACTAGACAGTGTTTACATTGATGATTCCTCTGTATGTGCCTCACAGTCTCACAGGGGAGTGGCCAGCATGTTTGAGAAGAAAAAAAACATTGTGTGGATATTTCTGATGTTTTTAAAACTCTGGAATGTGCTGCATTCCTCTCCCTCGGTCCCTGTCATCCCAGTGCAGCCTAGTTTCAATAAAAACAGGAAATAATAAAGACAGCTACTGTATACAGAAGTGCCATGCTCATTCAAACTGGAAAAATACTGAAAAAAATTAAGTGAAAACAGTTCCAGGAGAAAAGAAATGTTTGTATCCATCTGGCTTTGAGACTATTTTCTCTCGGAAATTGCTGGTAAATGTCATAATGAAAAGAAACAGCCAGTAACAATTAAACGTGTTTGAAAAAGTATATACTGGAGTAAATTTTAATTTTAGTGTATTTGCATGTTAAAAATTATTAAAAACAACAGTGTTTTTGTCTGAATTGCTGTGGCTGTAGTAGTTTAACTGTTATACCCGTGTAAAGTGTATTTTCTCTTGCTGGTGTTGTTGCAAAAATACAACAGGTGCATGACACTCCTGACTGTGAACAATTTAGATTAAATCATTTGATTAATTTAACTGTCAGGAGTTGTTTAATAGCTCTGAAACAGTATTAATAACCTGCTCTTTTGTTTATTAGTCATGTAGAAAAAAGCGAACTCTGTTGTCATTTTGTTGTTCTCTCAGCTGTTCAGCACGGAGGAAAGACAAGCCGCCCAGCAGCACAAAGTGACAGTGCATGGAGCTCCAGGCCCAGAACCCTTCACCGTAATCTGTGTTAATGAATACACCACGGCCAAGCAGCTCCTGGACTCTGTAAGTGTCAGCGCAACAGAACCGAGCCAGTTTAGACGGGCTAGCACACACCACAACACTGTTCAGTGCAATGAACCAAAGGTCAGGGAGCAACTACTGCAGATGCTGCAGTGGAAGCACTCTGTGTGTGGTCAGAGTTCTCTTGGAGTTCTTGAGAAGTTGTTTTTATGAGTTCTGAAATTCTGTTTCGGGTTAACCCTGGAAGTTCATGATTGTCATCCGTTCTCTCGTTAGGAACAAGCTTCACATGCATCACATCATCCCTCAGCACATAAACACGTGTTTAAATAGTCTCTTTCTTGCCAGTTGTTTCCCACTACCTCCTTCAACTACTTCCTGATGGAGGAGAAAATGCCTCTGAGCAAGGAGAAGAGCGAGTCGAAGAGAGCGCCCCAGCAGCGTCCCCTAGCGAACGACGAGCGGCTCCTGAGAGTCACTCACAGCTGGCAGCCGCAGGAGGGATGTGTGGGCAGAATATACCTGAAAACCAAGGAAGAGGTTTGTGCTTGCTCTCATTTCATCACATTTCTAAGGGCCAGTCCTGTTATGCAGTACCTATTTGAGTTTATAACTTTTGAAAGAGGAATAAACAACCACTGAAAAGTTTTGGGTTGGTACGATTTTTTAGCTCTTATGCTCACCAAGGCTGCATTCATTTGATAATAGAAAAGCAATAAAAACAATTATTTTGTGAATTGTTTTTACAATTTAAAATCAATCATTGCTCCAGTCTTTAGTGTCTCATGATCCTTCAGAAATAATTCTAATATGCAGATTTGCTGCTTATGACACTTTTATTAGTTTGTTGAAAACAGTTTTTGGTTAACTGGTTTTCAGTGTTCCCAAGAATATATTTTTGTTGACAATTTGAAGAATCTGTCAGTTTATTATGAGACATTCCAAATTTTACGTCAGAAGCATCCAGCGATGTGAGACAAACGACAACATTCAGCTTATTCAAAATACACCCCAAGTTTAGGATATTAGGATAAGAATGGACCCAAAAATAACCCAAAATGATTTCCAATATCACTGGAAAACATAAATGTAACCCATAACGACAGTGACTCATACAGACTTCATAGAAGATCCACACCCATTCGTTTTGTTTAGTCCTCCAACATTTGATTCTTGATGTGTTGCTCCCCCTGCTGGCTGATAGCAGAACATCAGTGAGACGAATGCAGTGATGGAGGGGGTGGAGGAGGTGAGCAGCGGAGAGGACGACACGTTCCTGGTGCAGGTTCATGATGTTTCTCCTGAGCAGCCTCACACTGTCATCAAAGCCCCGCGTTACAGCACCGCCCAGGACATCATCCAGCAGGTCTGCTTCACTCAAAGATCTCATCCCTGTCATGTTAATATCAGAAAATCTAAGCCGCTGTGGTCTGTTGTAGACTCTGAGCAAAGCCAAGTACTCTCTGAGCATCCTGAGCAACCCTAACCCATGTGACTACGTCCTGATGGAGGAGCTCACTAAAGACGCGGCTGGAAAGAGATCCTCCTCGGGTAAACCGTGCCAGCGTGTGCTGCAGGACCACGAGTGTGTGTTCCAGGCTCAGAGCCGCTGGAAGGGAGCTGGGAGGTTCATCCTCAAACTCAAGGAGCAGGTAAAAACTTATTCATGTGAAGCACAAGCACAAAACATGCTTATCCCCAAACTGAAGGAACACTAGCATTCAAACTTTTGGGATCAGTGTGATTATTTTTTTTCTAAATCTGTTATTTGATCGAATATACATGAACACAGTAATATTGAAAAAGTGAAACTATTTTCTATGCAAAAAAAATTACTCCTGTCTTCAGATTCACATGATCCTTCAGAAATCTTTCTAATATGCTGATTTGCTGCTCAAGAAACATTTCTGATTATTATCAAAGTTGAAAACAGATAAATATGTGTGTGGAATTTCTTTTTAGACATGTTTTTTAATTTATTTAATGAACAGGGACATTTATTTTAAAAGTAGTTTTTTTTGTAACAAATGTATTTGTTCAGTTTATGGCATCCTTATTTATTTATTTATTGTCTAAAACATCTCATCGACTCCCTATTTTTGAATCGTATTTTACGGTCTTTTTTTCTTTCTTTAATTTCCATACATTTTTCTATCATTGTTGATTATTGAATCATTTGTTGTGTGTATGTGTGTAGATTGCATTAAAAGACACATTTATACATCTTTATAAAATAAAATTTTTAAATTGTGTAGATTTTAGCATATTTTAGGATTAAAAATATTATATTAAAAAAAAGAATGTTTCCTATAGACATGTTTTTTAGAAAACCTTTTATAAGGCCTAAAACTTTATTTGTGTTAAGTAAATTTGTATATATACTGTGATTGATAGAATGATTGATTTCATTATTCAAACCCGAACTGTCTCTCAGATCGCCCGTGAGGACAAGCGGAGGGGCGTGTCTTTTGCCAGTGAGTTACGGAAGCTGACGGGTCGGAGTCGGAGCTTGACTGTGAACACGAACGGCTCAGCGGCTCACGAGTCGACACACAGTAAGGAAGAGAAGGGTGCATGTCCCAGCATGGTGCCTCTGCCAGAGGCCTCGCAGTGAAGGAACGCTCTGCAGTGTGTGTGTGCAGTGCATGGAGCTCTCACGAGGTACTAGACACTAACACACAACATATTACACAGTCAGTCTGAAATCAGACAGATTGCTTACTTGGACACATTCAACTGGTGTCCAGAAATGAAAATTTGATGAACATAGATGAACATTTGGAGAAATGTAGCATTGCATCACTTGCTCATCAATGGATCCTCTGCAGAGAATGGGTGCCGTCAGAAAGAGAGTCCAAACAGCTGATAAAAACATCACAGTAATCCACAAGCAATCCAGTCCATCAATTAAAATCTTGTAAAGAGAAATCTGTGTGTTTGTAAGAAACTAATTCAAAAACATTAAGAAAAGCCCAAACAGTTCAAAACATTTATAAAGTATGTTGGTGGACAGCAGGGGATGAACATTTACACTGGACATTATCAACTTGTGTTTTGGCCAGAAGTTACAGTTTAAAGTTAAAAGTGATGGATTTGTTTCTTACAGACATGCAGCTTTTCACTTCACAAGACATTTGTTGATGTTCTAGAGTTGTGTGGATTATTGTGATGTTTTTATCAACTGTTTGGACTCTCATTCTGACGGCACCCATTCACTGCAGAGCATCCACTGGTGACCAAGTGATGGAATTCTATTTTTTATACATTCTGTATTTAATTGTATATATTCTAAATCTGTTCCCATTAAGAAACATTGAAATGTTCATTTTGTGTATGATTTAGTCTAGGTTTGATTTTTGTATGGTATCCCAGATGCAGAGGTGACTGCTGGTTGATGTCTGCTGTTGTTTATCTGTCATTAACTAATGTTATTAATTAACAGTGCACCATGTCTTTACCACCAGTGGAAAAATGATTAATAGCATGTAATATTTAATAGACTTCAATCAAGAGTTGACACCGTACACAGTTTGCTGCAAATGAATATGAGCCTGTTAAACTTTAGACAAAAATTAGACGGAACCTTAGGAGCTCAAGTACATCTGAAAACACTGCATGTCTGTTCCTCACAGCCTCACTTTGATTCATGTCAACCGATACTGAAGACGGGAGTAAAGATGCTGAAAATTCAGATTTCCAACAGAAAAAACTTAGCGTATTTTAAATTGTAATAATATTTCACAATATTAACATATTTTTGATCAAATAAATGGCGTCTTGCTGCACGTAAGAGACTTGTTAAACAATTTTTGGAATGACATGAGGGTGAGTCATTAATGATAATTTTCATTTTTGGATGAAATCAGATTCTCTGTCGATGGAGATGAAGGCCTGGATGGCTGAGGGACACTCAGGTTCTCGGAGCGATCCCACCCCTGCCCCGTCCCCCTGGACCCTACCACTGCTGAGGAACTGGAAGCTGCACAAATGAGTCCAGACCCGAGCAGCACCTCCAGTGTTCACTGAGACACAGTCCAGCCTGACGGCCCCCTGAGCTCGTCCCGTGCAGAACACGATGACCTGCTGATGGGTCGAGGACGGCGATGAAGGCAGTTTCTCCTCACTTCTGTACTTTTTTCCTTTTTTAACAGTACTGTAAGTGAATGCATCTGTATGCATTTCATTTTTTATTTGTGGTTTTGCACATTACCTTGAAGTCCAGCTATTTTGAAAGCTTTTTAAATACTTTATTGACGTCTTTTTTGGATTGGCTGAAATGAAATCATGCAGCATACTGCTCCCAGCACATTAGCTTAACACTATCCTTCTTTCTTTTTTTTTTAGAAGCTAAATTATTGATTTCCAAACTTTAGGATTACTTTTCTGAATTTAAATATGGTTTGATTTGTTTGGAGTTCACAGCAAATGTGCACAAGATGTTTAGAAAGATGCAAGGCAGATTTGTTCTGCATATTTTAGCAGCTAATTTAATTCGATGGCTTTTATTGCACACGTCCTGCACTGCATTTTAATGACCAACAGCAAAAAAAAAAAGACAAATGCAAGGTGTTGAATGGTACCTTTCTGTAAACTGCCTCAAATCTATTACCAGTATTACAAAAACAAGCATTTGAAGAAACGTCACTTTTAAATAGTTTTTTTTAATGTATGTTATTGATTTATTTCTTTATTTTATTATAGCTTGTAATTTTTTATATAGTTCGTTCTTGTTGCACTTTTGCTTTTGTTTTTATTTCCCCATTTGCAGCTGCAGTGCAAATAATTATTTCTAAAACATTTTTATTCTTGCATTTATGCAGAGCTCAAGATCTTACTGGCACTTGTATTGCCTGTTTGGGAATATTTTAATTTAAAATCAATACATTAAGATATATAATTATTGTAATTATTGAAAGCCAGTTCCTTTTTTGTGTTAAATTTACATTTTGCTATAATATATTCATGTGTTTTTAAAATCACTGCATAGCAGTTGAATCACCTAAAGCTTTGCTTTCTTCTTCAACTTTAAGGGGTCCATTTTCTTTCTTGAAATGAAATCTTTCATAATTTATTGAACGTTATAGCCCAGGTCGGCTGTAGTTTTCCAGACGTGTACATATGAACGAGAGTACATAATTATGAAATCTGCATTTATTTATTTGTAAGGGCATGAATGTTCCTTCAGCCTGTTCGTACTGTAGTCATGTGTAATGTTTGTATTTTTTTAATTTAGATTTTTAGCACTCTTTAAAGATATTAAATATTTTGACATTTAAGGAACTAAAATTTAAGTGACTGTAGGAACTATTGAAGTGTTATTTTATTTGTGGTCCACTACAGCATTGTCTTTTCAATGTATATTTCCCATCGCTTTGTTTCGAACAGGCAAGTGTATAGTGTGACTCAATACTGTTATTTTACTTAATCTAAGAACTCTAAAACATGTTGACCTTTCTACTAGTGATGGTTTTCAGCACACATAAAGCTCTATAGGAATGTATCATCAATATTGTGATGTCAATATTGGGTTATTTGTTTACTTGAAACCACTGAATCAACCGCATTCATCAATAAATAGTGTTGAAAAATGATCCATGTTTGGTGAAACGCTTCTTTTACATCAGTGCCTGTGATAAACTCAAAGACTGCTGGGATCGTGGAGCATTTATTTTACACAAACTGATTGAAAAAAAGAGAAACCAGTTTTTAGTTCACAGTCATTGATGTCTCCGGCTGTGTGTTTTGTAACGTGAAGTCTAGACTCGTCTGCTCGCTCTGGTTTTGAAGAGCAGCATCGATCAGCGTCTTCAGCTTAGAATCTAAAAACGCATCACCGATTGTGAAATGTTCCTGCAACACAAGTGGAATAAATATTTAGAAGATAAAACTACACGACAGACTTATTCAAAGCATTGTTAGTTTGACTAAAGAAAATACCTTTTTCTTTGAGGGAGGTCGTGAAACAGGAGGGTTAAAGGTCATGTCTTTAACACTGTAGTCTTCAAACAGCTGCACTGGAGTCCTGACAAATACAATGAAAAATCGTCATATCCATCTTAATCCAAATGAAGCAGAGAAAAGAGGCGTAGCCTCAGTACCTTCTGCTGAGCTCCATGCTGAGCGCACCTGACCCTTCACTAGGAGCGCCTTTCATCAGATGAGCTGCAAACTTCCTCACCATGGGGTGATAGTGTCTCTGAAACAACAGCCTTCTGCTTCAAATAGATTCATTTAGTCCTGCCACTATCATTTATGTTTGTTTTATACATGTATTATCATTTTTGCATACCTGTTCTGAACACCATTATATTTGAAGAATGAAAGTAAATGTTTATAATGTCTATGAATGTTATAATAAAATGTGTTTTTTCTCTCTCAACAACTTACAGTAAGGTGCAACTTAATTTAGTTGATGTTTTTAATGTTTGAATCTGATTGTCAGTGAGTGAGTGACAGACACCTTCAGTAAGTGAAGCTCCCACAGTGCCGTGTTCTGAGGGTTGCAGTACTCGGGCACATCCAGCTCTGGCAGATACACACCACTGCCCTGCATTTCATTATCCAGCAGGATGTCACACTTAGGGAAGGTCTACACAAAAACCACACACAATTAACTCAGCACAATTAATTCACAGTTCAGAGAGCAGGGAGATGGAGGAGGAGCAGCGATGCTGGCTCACATGCATCAGCGTCCTGTTGGCCGCCAGGATGCCCACGCTGGAGTCCGGCAGCAGGTGCAGACTGAGCGTGCTCAGTCTCTTCAGGAAGCCCTGCGCCCTCTGCAGAGTCACCTGCTTCCTGCGTTTGGTCAGCATGACGTCCAGACACTGCAGCACGATCGCCGTGTCCTCGTTCCTTCCTCCTGCAGCCCATCCAAGACAACAGTCAGCTCCATCCACAACAAAGACTATTGCATAAAACATTTATACATACCGTCTGATGTGTTCAAGAGAAACTGACAGAGCATCAGGCATAATATTTCCTACATAATATTTACTTGCACAGATGAAATGGCAACAAATGCAATCATGCAAAACAAGCCTGGGACGTAATCGTAACAAATCATTTTAATGATATCTTTATAGAAACCGGTTTCTGCCACAGAATAAAAAGACTGACAAGACTGACTTTTCCTCTCACAATTCTACTTCAGTTTTGCACATTTATATTACAATTCTAACTTTTTGTTCTCAGAATTCTTTTGCAAGTTTGAATCTCATTCCTTCTTTCTTTCTTTCTTTCTTCTATCTTTCATTTTTATTTTTCATTTCCAGCACAGAATAAAGACATTAAAAGGTAATTGTCAGAAGAATTGAGAGATAACAAATGCGGTTATAAAATGCCATTTTTTATCCTGTGGTGGAAACAAGCTGCTTTAGACTTTAACTCAAACAATAAGTATATTATAAATGATCAAATATTTTAGACAGTAAACAGATTAGTCAACTGCACTATAAAACTAGCCTGGGAAAACCCAGACTACTTCCGGCGAATTTCAATTCTCTCTACAGAATAGTCTGGCAAAGAGGACTATCTAGCTCGTTTCTGTGCCGCCGAAATCGCGGCACCAATCAGAAACGTTGAGGCGGGGTTTACACGATGACGACAGCGCAGCGACGGTAAAGCAGATTTTGTACATTACAAAGATGGATGCTGCAGAGGAACATTCGTTCGAAACTGCTATCGCGTCTGTTTTAAGTGATTTAAACTTTAACTTTGCGTTAAAACCCGAGCAAAGAACAACACTTGAAGCCTTCATATCTAAAAAAGATGTTATCGCTGTCTTACCGACTGGATACGTCATCTCCTTCATCGCTCTGATTGGTTTTAGGTCTATCCAATTGCGCCCAGAGGCATTTGAACGAGGTCCGTCGGTGACGCCCCTTTAGAAACGAGACGTCTAATAGGCTTTGCCAGACCCTAACTCAGTTTCAACTGAAAAGGGTCTGGTTTTAACCAGGCTACTATAAAACATTACTTTTATAAGTCAGTCAGTCTTTTCTAATTCAACATTTCACATTTAATGTGTTACTGGCCATTTCTTTGTAATTATTTAAGAAATTTAGATGCAATTTTCTAAAAATTGAAACAGATGTTTTTTTGGGCAGCAGATCATGCATACATTTCCCCAAAGAATTCAAAAATCTGCCTCATTTGAGCATTTACTTTCTTTTTTGTGTGCATATTAATATTTTCTTCACATCATGGTGTTTCAATCCAATGTTCTTATGCAATATCCCAAAACTAGCTTAAAAATACATGGAGGGAAACAGCTAATGACATTTATGAATTTTATGTTCAATAATAGTCCAGTAATTCTGCAGTTTTTATGAAGGTAAATTCATAACCTTCATTATTAATAATTTTGTCTTATTTCCAGTGCAAAGACCCTTAAATCAAGTTACAGAATGACATAAGAAGTCTTGTTTTGAGTATAAACTTCATGTTCAGTTTCTCAGGAAACAAGATATACCCCTGGTTTCACAGACGAGGCTTAAACCTAGTCCCAGACTAAAATGTTTCAACTGAAAGAAACATGTACCGACTGATCTTAAAATATATCAGTGCCTTTGTTTTGCCTCAAGATGCACACCAGTAATGTTTTTTTCGAAGGCATGTCAAGAAGAACTACTTGCATGGCCTAAATGAACTATGGTCTAATCCTGGCTTAGTCTAAGCCTTGTCTGTGAAACCAGGCCTTCATTTGTACTTTTTACATCTCAAGCGAATGTTTCTTAAGGGACACCTGATATGCTCCTGGTAATACAAGTCTATGGTGTCCCCAGAATGTCTGTCAAGTTTCAGCTCCAAACATCCCACAGATCATTTATTATATTATTTTGAAAATGCCTATATTGAGTGGAAGCAGAAACACACAGTTTTTGTGCCCGTTTCTTTAAATGCAAATGAGCTGCTGCACCCCGCCCCCTTTTCCAGAATAGAGCTGCACCATTACAGCTCGTACCTGCTAAAAACATCTGATTATCATGTTTATTGTGGTGAAAATCATGCATTTTAAACCATTTTAGTTTAAACTCCTGATATATGGTTTTCAGAAGGTCTCGCATCTAATTCTTAAAAATAAATGTAAGCGACTGATGTTCCCGCTCATATTTCAAATATTAGCCAGTGTCAGTGCATGTGCCGAACAAAGAGTCTCTGGAGATCTCACCTGCGTGCAGCGTCAGCAGCGTTTTGTATAAGTGGTTGTAGAACTTCAGCGGGTCGATGTGGAGGACGTCACCTGTAGCAAACACACACACACGTGTTTCAGCTCAGTGAGGACGAGATGTTTGTGATAGCAGAGCTGTGGCGGAGCACTGACCTTGTCCTGAGAGGATGTGGAAGGATGTGAGGATGCAGTGAAGGCTCTCACGATACGTCAGATCCTGCGAGAAGGAAAACGCTGAGATGTTAATGTGTGAAGCGTGAGGTGAAGCAGGCGCTCCTGCTAGAAACACTTACACCTGATGCGATGAGACCGTACAGCACCGCCAACAAATCATCGAAGAACTCCAGGTTTATCAAGTGAGCAAACCTGCAGGAAACAGTGTGACCCAGGTTAATCAAGAACGCTTTATTACAGTGTAATAACACTATAATAAAGCAGTTACACATATCACGTGGCTCTTACTTCGCGAGGCCTTCTAAAACAGAGGGCAGTAAGATGGACTTCTGAGCTTTCTTCAGGATTCTGAAGTAGATGAGGAACACGATGTTCAGCGTCTCCGTGTGCTGGAATAAAATGATGGGCCAAAGTGAATACACATTACACGAGGTCCAGCACATTCCTACACGACTGTAGCAACACTCACCAACTTTATTTTCTTGTCCTTGTTCTCTGAAGCCTCAGCTTCTAGAAGCTCTTTCTGTAGCTTCTCCTCTGCTTTCTTCCACTGTTGAAGATTTGATTAAGGCCACGAAACACAAAGAACAGGTATATCAGTGGTGACCGAAGAAATGATGCTAACAATGAAGCTTTGCATCACAGAAATGAATTATTTAAATTATATGCCAATAGAAACCGGTTATTTTAAATGTAATTGTTCTGACTGTATTTTTCAACAAATAAATGCATCGTTGGTGAGCAGAAGAGATTACTTATTGACCACTGACTCATATTCCTGCACAACTTCCAATCATTACATTTATGTGAAATATCATTCAGCCCAGTTCAGACCTTCCTCTGCATCCTGGACAAATTTGTCCGCTTCTCCTTGAAGGACATGAACTTCTTTTTCGGCGCAGTATCTTCTGTATCTTTCTTCATTTCCACTTCTTTTATTCTCAGACAGAGAAGACAGTTCAGCACCTGTGCGTTCACAACACACAAGTAAAATATCAGCCATTCAGAACTCAAAATCATAACTTAACACATGGCTAAAGTCACAGTTTAGTAATGATACCATGACCCTTGCGGATTTAGTTTGACCTGAGCCAATAAAATCAGAGAATTTATCAGAAGTACAACTTCTCTGTACTATAGTGAACTATACTTTCCTGTGTTTTATATATATATATATATATATATATATATATATATATAATTTGTGTTGCAAATTCAAAACTCTAGACCAGCGTTAATAAAGCTAACAAAAACAAACCATAAAAAATACATCATTAATTGAAATAATTAAAAAATCAAATTAAAATTAAAATAAAGTATATCAGCCTTAATATAAAAAAGTAAACAAAAAAAATATTTTAGCTGCTTTTCAAGCCAAAATCTCGTTTTCATTTGGTTTAACTGAAATTAAATATTAAAACAAAAAAATACTATAATTTTAACTCAAATTATGATGCAAATGGTAAAAATAACAGTAATTAAAAACATTATTAATAAATGCAGGGATACAAGAACTCTATAAAATATAATTTTAATGCGTATTAATATATATTTTTATTATATTTAGCTATATAATAAAAACCAATAAAACTACTACTACTACTAATAATAATAAAGTCAAAATCTGACCATGTTCTTTAATTAAAAGAAAAGACCAAACTGTTTACAAGTTCTAAATCATTTCAATCAAAATCTCAATTTGAATCAGTTTATGTGGTGTTCATTCGGTCTGTTCGTTCTGCACAGCACTGACAGATGAGACAGAACTGGTCTGAACTGTTAAGAGCTCTTGTACCTCAGGTTTGACGTTGTAGTTCCTGCTCTTGACCATGCCTGAGATGACCTTGACCACCGCTAACGAGGCCTGACCCAGTTTATCCTGCTTCAGCAGTCTGCTGACGGCTGCACAACACATCTCAGACACCTGAGCACAAAACAACCACATCCAGACGCTGAGCAAACCTCCAAACGTTGAGTCCTTCCAGCAAACACAGCTAGCAGACTGACCTTCCTGTCAGGGTCGCGCATCAGAGGCACCACCATCACTACGATGTTGTTGTGGAAATTGAAGTGTGGCAGAGCTACCAGAAGATCACAGATGCACCTGATGGCCACTTCAGCCAGACCTTTATAACTCTGAAGAGACACGGCCTGACTTCTCTTCTGCTTCTTTTGCTTCCAGTCTGAAACAGCATCAGATCAGATGAGGTGATGAGAACCAGTGGGCTGATGGGAAGCACAGAGCACTTGATGTACCTTTGACTGTCTGTTCCAGATCTTCCAGGTAAAACTTATACTGGCTGACGAGACCCTCCTCGAACTCCCTCAGCTGCAGTGTATCTTTTTTCACCTGGCGAAGAACAAAGAATGCTTGAATGGGGCATTTATTTCTTGCATTTTAATATTGTTGTCTTCTTTTGAGTTGACTTCTGATGAGCATTCTTCACTCTCACTGTTAAAAACAAACAGGTCCGTTTTAACTTCTGTGCTTTTATGCATGTACACGCGGACCTCTCAGACTGAAATAATCATAACCTTTCAAAAAATAAACAGCGTATCTGCAGTTTTTAAAATCATATTGAAGACTTTTAAAGATGTGCACAAATAAATGTAATACTGTATAACAAATCCAATCATACTCAAACAAACATAACTTGTCAGATTCTTGCAAAACGGTAACTGCAAATGCAAAATTCTTAGTAATTTCATATACATATATACATATATATATATATACGCATTGATGTTAGTATATTTATTGTAATATATCAATACACACATACTAGAGATTGACTGATAATGGATTTTGCCGATACAATAATAATTTGTTTAAAGAAAGACAACAAGCTATTATAATTTCTATATAATAGTGTTCAATAATAGCAGCCCAGGAAGAAGCTTCAAGGATTTACGTTGAACTAAATGTTAAATACAGGTTAGTATGCACCCAAAAATATCAACAATGACCAGAAAAAGCATTTGAGGGACAATGAAGGACATTTAATTATAATACAGCAGGACTCTTATTTTGAATAGGGATGTAACGATTCACTCAACTCATGATTCAATTCACAATTGTTTTTTAGTTTAACAATGATATTTAAGACAAATTATAAATTAAATGTGTCCTTTTATTATTGCTTGGACAAAATGCTGCACCTTTCTTTGTGAAATTGAAATATAACACAATAATAATAATATATAGCACTTGGATATTAATGCTCTTTTGTTGGTTTTGATTGCTTCTATTGTCACTTTGGATAAAAGCGTCTGCTAAATGACAAAATTTAAATATAATGCAAATATAAATAAAACTAAATTGATATTTTAAAACAAGCCCTAAATCAAATAACACAAATAAAATAAATCTCTTCATATAAACAAAATAAGGCTTTGTCTGTGCTCTTTCCATTTAAAATTAAAGGCAACCACTGCATTTTAATCATGATCCAAACAAAGATGTAGCATACATGCAAGATGAGCAATTTTTTTTTTATCTAAATTAGATTGTATAATTTTGAAATTTGAAGCAAAAACAGAATGATTAGACTTCAGTTTTGTGAAACTATACATAAAATCTGCATGAAACAGCAGAGCTGAAGGAGATGCATATTCACGCTCTGCCAGCAGGTGGCGCTTAAAGTGTTTCCTTGGTTTCCGCTGTAAACAAATCAGCACTGTACTTATGAACTTTAATATGCATTATACAGAGGAAAAATTAAAATAAAAAAATACCATCTAGACTAGTGCTGGGCGGTAAACCGGTTCATACCGAAAATCGGTGTATATTTTCGTTACGATGTTAATTTTGAATATACCGCCATACATTTAATAACTCAGCGTTCGGAACGAACGTTATGCTGCGCTGCGGCCGCGTGACACTGTTTCAGACGGACCCTTTACAATGTCGCACTTCTAAGCAGCGACTGCGAGACGTGGTGAGGGTAAACACAGCAGTGCTCTGGTGTTACGTTATAACGCCCGTTTCACACAGTCCTTCTGCTGTGCGTATTAACGGATTCCAGCTGCACGAGGTTGCGGTCAGGGTGTTCAAGGAGCGGTGCTCTGCAGCAGTGCAGCGATTGTTAACGTGCTGAGTCTATTTTTGCTGTGCTGCAGGCACTGAATTAAAGTGAAAGCACATTGTTCGCGGGAAAAATTAACATGGATTGACATGGAAACGCAGTCACATGGGTTTTTGGCTAGGTTTAAAACAAGAAAAAGAGCACTTTTAGATAAACAAGGAAAACAATATGTTAACTTTTATGGAAGCAGAAAAACAAAGTTCATTATATGACCCGTGGGATTGCTTGTGATAAAGATTTAAATGCAAAATGCACGAGAAATGTTTCTGTCTGTGGTGTTTTAATTTTAAATATTTTAACAAGTAGGCTAATTATTGTTTAAATGTTTTGCCGCTTGCTTGAGCAGCTTATTATACAAACCTAAAAGTAAAATGCATGAATAATGCGTTGTTTATATTTATTGAGTTTAAACTAATTTGTATATGAAAGATTGTTCTGTGATAAAAGACTTACGATGCTGAAAAATATATATATATATATATATTTTTTTTACATGATATGAAATTAAAACAATGAACAAATGTTGTGTTTGTGGACTAAACTGATGCGGATCAGTAGTGGACTGCAAACATGTCCTGTGTGAAAGCACAATGAGTCTGTGCTGCGGACTGCATATGCACCGCAGGCAGATTATGCATATATAATATCCATTTTATGCAAGTGCTGTCGGGCAATTTGCACCTTAGCCGCAAGCACGTCTTGGAATATCAACCAGCAGAAAATGCATTGTACACCTGATTATGCATAAAAAAAAAAAAAACGTCATAAACCGGAAAACCGGTATAATTCTTTAAAAAACCGGTATATACATTTTTGGTCAAACCGCCCAGCACTAATCTAGACTTTTATAAAGACAGCAAGTTCCCTTCAGACATGCATTCATATAAAGTCCTAGCCCTAAATGAATTGTGATTGTTTAGCATCTCAACCGATTTGAATCGTCACATATTTGAATTGATTTTCATCCAGCTCGCGGTGAATCGTTACGTCCCTAATTTTGAAATGTCTGTGCTTTAAAATCGAGATGCTCACTCAGAAAGAGATTTAAAATATGCATTCTTACAACTAAGTTAAATATATTACAATATAAACACCATAAAGTAAAGAATGCAATTCATCAGCAGTAGTTTGCCATAAATTTGTGATATTCATTGAATGCGAATCGTTTTTAAATGTGCAATAGTGCTGCAGTGTGACTTTGAATGTGCATTAAATTATCGCTATTAAGTTTTAGTTTTTTTTTGCAATCCTCCAAATTTAAGACCTCCTAAAACCATAATTTGAGATATTTTTAGTAAGCACATGTGGGAGCCCAAAATGTGACACTGCATTCATCTGTCTGCCATCAGAAATCCAAGCATTTCCTGATTGTTCTTGCAGCTCGTTTTCAAGAAATGCCGTTTTGGACTGGTTGCTCTATTAGCTTCAACATATTTTCATAGTGCACTCAACTCTTTTATGCACAAAGAAATCTAATGTAACACCTTCGCAGCTTTCTCCTCTTCCGTCAGAGGTCGGATTCGATATGACGGCACGATGTCCTTAAACACCTCCAGGAGGGACACCATGACTAGTTTTCTGACCGTGACGGCGACGCACGGGTCCGTCTCCATCAGCATCGCCCTCAACTCCTTCAGCTTCTTGATCTGCAACACATGAGGAACATCATCACACATGTGACGACGATCCAGATCAAACCCAGAAGATGCCTGTGAAGGGCTGTCTTACATTGACATGTGGATCAGCAAGCACTGCAGACGACAGACTTGCCATGCGCAGTTTTTTCTCCATCAGTGTCTGAGCGCGGAGCTCTAGCTGCTCCTGAGGAGTTAACAATGGAACGCTCTCGGGTTCCTCCTCTGATATTTTTAAAACAAAATCACAAATATATAGATATGCAATAATACGCGTAATCAAACCTGCATGTCAGAGAACCATGAACATGCAATTGTGTAGCTAAATTATCAAAATATAAACTTCGAGTTTGGAAATTGAGGTTAAAGCCATTTCAAGGTTACAAGAAAATCCACACCAACCTTTACTGAACTCATCCTGGTCGATTGGATCCTCCTCTTCCTCGGCCTCCGGCACAACTAGAGGAAATGATCAGACAAATTTAATCCCAAATCCTCCTTTGTAGCACCGCAGCATTCAGTGAAAGTCATGTGATCACACCAACACACCAGGTTTCTCCATGCTCTGAGGGATCAGGCCGCTCTTGTCTTTGATGGGCAGCAGATGAATGAGCTCTTTCTCTTCCTCCCGCTGCATCTTCCTGGGCATCTTCTCATACTTCTCCAGAGGCTGCTCGGATTTACGCTTTTTGGCATGTGCTGGAGCGCTGCAAAAGAAAAGAGGAAACATGATCACAACAAGACAATCAGCAGATTACTATGAGTCTACAAATGTTTTCAAGTGTGCTGCTGCTGGTTACCAGGATGAGATGTCTCGAGTCAGAAAGGAAGCTTTCTTTGCCATGGCTCTGATCTGTTCGAGGTCATCCTCATCCATCATGTCCACAGGCAGAGACTCCAGGAACTCCTCCTCATCCTCCTCTTCTTCCCCTACTGTTATGATACATCAGTATTATAAAACCTTGCGAACACACAGCATGAGAGTTCATATAAAACGGTGTCTCTCACCTAGTTTCTTCTTGTAGCGCTCCAGGGGTTTGAGGGTCTTATGAGAGACATCTGTGATGGCCTGCCGAAGTTTCCTCTGCTCTTTGCGCTGTTTCTTAGCTGAGCTCTGTTGCTTAAACTGACGATTCTTCTGCTTGTTTTCTAGCTTCAGATTGCTGGTTTTCAGCAATTTTCTGAAGCTAGGCTTCTTTTTCTTGTTCTTTTTGGAAGCCTTGTGTGAAAGATAAATAAAAGCACAGCTAATAATGCATGCTAGTGTATGCTACAGTTATACATAAGACATGATGACGTCGGTCTTTACATGACAGATGAAGCAAAACAGAATATCATATGCCAAAATGTGATTTTCATTACCGCTTTCCACCAGAGAGTCTACATTAAAATCAAATGATTTGATTTTAAATAATTTTGCTCTATTTTTAATGTTCCACTTTATGAGCATGGACGTAAAATAACATTTCCAACTTAAACTGTTATACATTTTGAATGCTTTGGTCCACACACTTAAGGTTGGTCTCTTTTTAAAGCAGACACTTGACAGATAAATACTGATTATATAACAGAAAAGATATGGAATTTTATGAAAATATAAAATATAATAATTTAAATATTTATATTTTATATAAACATATATTTTACAAATCATGTTTTACTCTAAAACTGCTAGAAAATCAAAACCGAAATTCTGAACAAGTTATGTTCCAAATTTGAGGTTGATATCTCAAATAATTAGCTTTCAGTGAGATTTTGTGACCATCACATGACCATCAAACCCCATTAGTAGCCTTTTAAGGGCGCCTTCATTTCCATAAATGGTTTGAGTGACCTGAAACATGTTTTTCCACACTTTTCTCAATATTTATGAAGTAGACATCACAATCAGAAGTATTAAGGGTCAGTATGGCAGTATTTGATTTCAATTTAACCTAAAAAAAACACATAAAAGACATGCTACAAGAACCCTGGACTTATAGTTCACAATGCATCAAAAAAGGATAAGCTATTGATTTTTCTATATATTCAAAACACTTTTAGACCTTTTTTTTCTCAAAAAATACAACGGATGTTATCTTTTGAACACTCTCCATGAAAATGAGTAAAGATTTTTCATGATTTCATCTATGCATCACTATTTCAAAGTAAAGGTCAGAACGCACTTTCTGACTCTGATGAGTACTCTTCTTGCAAATTAATAAATTACAGTTGCTCTGTAAAATATTTCATAAATCAGTCACCAAAAATCAAGACTACAGTCTTTAGGCTTTCCAATGATATATAGTTTGACAAGATTACTTTAGGTTCAGACTAAGATATTACTGTTTAAAACATGTAATGGCAATTGGGCCCGCCAGTGGGCCAGTGGCAGTTAACGGGTTAAAAACAGCAATAATTGAAAATCTGTATAAAATGAGTTACTTTACATAGAAATAAACGGTGTTCAGATTAAAGGTGAATATAGGTTAGTACAAATGAATCCTCTCAAGATATAAAATATTAATACTATACACTATATACTATAATATTAGGGACAAATGTAGTATAGTAATGTTATAATGAAACAATAAGGCAGGGCTGAAAAGTGTAACGTTAGTTTATTACAATAGACTAGTACATTATGATAAACAGTAAAGGTTAGACTAGTACTGACGATCCGAAGTTTTAATTAATACTTTAAAAACAAGGGTTTTTTAATCTTAAACACGTATTTAAATGAAAGTGAAGCAGAGAAACATGAAGCTAACAGAAGCTGGAGATATTAACGTTAACGTTCCTCACTCGCGCTTTATATTTACATATTAACTTACCGGGCCCATGTTGATCTATGATTCGACTCAACTATCGAAGACGTCACAAAGTGTCACGTTAAATCAGTTTAATTAAAAAATAAAAAGTGTAAGTATCCACTCTTCACACATGTACCACATGGACAGGAAGTAAACTACGGGGGACGCCACATGAAACGAGAGACAAACGTTACGTTATCTTTGTGCGCCACCTCGTGATCCGGAGGAACGAAATTATTTGATTTATTTATTTTTATAAAGCTTTCTGAATAACAAATTGCTGATGGATTGATTACTTCAAATTGTTAAAAAATGACAACTATTATTATTATTTTTCTCTATAGGTCTACTGTACATATACTGTATAAAGAACAAAAGCAAGTCACCATGAATTTAAAAAAGAAACAACAACTATAATAGAAGTTTCAGATTTATTTACACATTTGAACACTTCAACTGAAGTATGAAAACTGTACAATAAAACCATGAGTGTGTAGAAAACAAACCAAGAATTAATGACACAATTTACATTATTCATCAATATACAACTTTAACAAATAAAAGAAAGAAAAAAAAAGTTCTGAGACCCAATATTTAAACATACTGGGTTTAGATCCATGACAAACAATGCATTTGGTCGAATAAGTGAACAGAAATCAAACATTACGCATTATTTATTCTTATTATTTTCTATTATTATAATTTTAGTCAAGTACACAACTCTCTGAATGCATTCTTCACATACTGTCTTACTAACAAGATAAAAAATTAGGCTAGAAGGGCTGCAAAATGATTCATCGCATTCAAGTTTGTTTACACACTATATATGTCTGTACTGTGTAGTATATTTATTGTGTATTTATAAATAAACACACATACATGTATATATTAAGGAAAATATGTTAGAATATTATCAAAAATATTTATATTTATATATAATATAAATTATATAAGCTTATAAATATATATACATATATATATATATATATATATATATATATATATATATATGTGTGTGTGTGTGTGTGTGTGTGTGTGTGTGTGTGTGTGTGTATTTATACATACATAATAAATATACACAGTACACACATATATAGTGTGTAAACATAAACTTTTATGTTCAATGCAAATAATCACAATGAATGGTTTTGCAGCCCTCGGCTACATATTAGTGTTTTAAAAGAAAAAATATTTAAGTAGCACAATAAGACTACGAAAAATGCAATTATTCTTCAGCAAGAAGCAGCAAAATGCTTTCAAATATCTCAACACACTATATGCATTATTCCTGAATTATTAACTGCATCTGACATATTTTATTGCACTTTATTAAGGTCTTGTTCTACAAAACAAAACCGCTTAAAAAAAAAAAAAAATCTCAGAACCTTCTTTTTTTTTTTTAAATCTCAAGTGCATTAAACAGGCTCTGAATGAATAAGCTTGAGGAAATGAGTTAATGGTACGTATGTCAGCACACTTCAAACGCACCAGTTCTCTCCATGAGGAGGAATATTAGGAAAAAGCCTGATGCTGGTCTCCGGTACAGTACATGACTAAGCTGGTGGAATATTTGCTCATAAAAGGCTTATATTTTTAACTCGGACAAATGTGTAACTTCAATAATACTGGCACGGTTACAAGGAAATCAAGTTTAGCTTTTTCTTCTTTTTCTTCATTTAATTTCTTTGAGCCTGTTTTATATAATCCTCTCTTCTAACCCAGAGTTAAAGTCAACTGGAAATATAAAAATGGTTTTTCACCGTAGGACTGCTGCTTTTTTCCATTTCTTTATCCTTTAGGAGGGCATTAAACACCTGATGAAGAGAAAGAGACGAGAAATAATTAACAGAAATGTTAAAGGAATAGTTCCTCAGTGGATACTCTGCAGTGAATGGGTGCCGTCAGAATGAGAATCCAAACAGCTGATGAAATCATCACAATAATCCACACAAAAAAGGGAGTGTATTTGCATTTAATTTCCTGCCTGCATTTCCCTCACAAACAAACTCCAGCGGTTGCTGACCTGTGTCCACTTCCTGTTGCCGCTGATCATCTGAGTGTTGGCGATGCAGCTGAAGAGGCGTTCGGGCGGCGTGTCTTCCGGGAGTCTGGTCAGGAACTGAGCGATGTGGATGAAGTCCATCTGCAGGAGCACGTCCTCATAGAGCCGCAGGATCCCAAGCCCTGTGCGGAACAGGAACTCCTCCCCGTCTCTGCAGAACACGTCCCACACCCGACACGCCACATCCAGCGGCAGCGACTTAGTGTAGAGGGTGAAGATCCTGTGAACACATTTGGGAATGATAATACAGTAATGCATTCGGGTGTTTTGTTGAGTCTTCTGGCTTTGAAAGGAACGCAGCTTCAGGATCTACACCTAAATGTCAGACTTCTGCTCATTTGATCATCTTTAAGATCTGTAAGAAGAGTTTTTCTTCCTCAGAAGGTTCTTCATGTACTCACCAGTCTATGAGATACAGGTCAGGCGTGAGGCTGGAACTCTTGAAGTGATTAAAAAGTCTCGGGAGGTTTTCCTCGAAAAACACCTCGAACGCTGCAAAGTACTTCAGCATCTGACAAGAGAGACACGAAGCTGAAACATCTTACTGATTCATGCAGAAGAATGTGTCAAAATCCACTCAATCGATCCACCCAGAAATAAAAGACAATTAATATGAAGTGAAATAATTACTGTCTTTCCAGTGATTTGATGATGACTTCAAAAATACCAATATTTAAAATATCCATCATGAATTTTACGTGTGTAAATGTGTCTTCAATGCACTTAGCAAAATAGCAAAAGCAGTGAAATGTCAAAATGACACAAATATTCGAAAAGTGTCAATTAACTTTCAGTCTGCAAAGAAGTGAAAAGATTGGAAATGAGAAAAGAATGTCTTCAGAAAATCATCTGAGAATTGAACAAACAGTTGTAACTCGGCTCAGAGGAAGATGGGAACTGTGTCTTTGTGGCCGTTTTCTGTGAAATTATTTCAAATGTATCATATGTGACCCCGGACCACAAAACCAGTCATAAGGGTCGATTTCTCAAAACTGAGATTTATAAAACACCTGAAATCTAAATAATCGAAATGGTTTATTAGGAGGACAATATTTGGCTGAGATACAACTATTGTCCTCCTAATAAACCATTTAGATTATCATTTAGCCATTTAGGAAATCTAGAAAATCACCTCTGAAGTTGTCCAAATTAATTCTTAGCAGTGCATATTACTAATCAATAATTCATTTTTGATATATTTAAGTCAGGAAATGTAAAAGAAAATCTTCTTGGAACATGAATATCTTAATGATTTTTGGCATAAAAGAAAAATCGATCATTTTGACCCATGCAATGTTCTTTTGGCTATCGCTACAAATCCACCCCAGCGACTTAAGACTCCAGGGTCCAGGGTCACATATTTTGCGTGAGAGTTTGACATGCTAGAGCAAAACAGGGAATTGTTTTGGAATCAGATAAAAATGGTTATGAAAGCAGTAAGCAGCATTTTAGTAAGAAACAGATATTGGGTTTCATTCAAACAAATATGATGCAGGGGCCAGGGCAGTGTTATGTCTTGCCCCTCAGTTTAATATCTTTAAAGCAAAAAAGATGCCGTTGACAGAGCTCAACTTGTTTTAAACCTGAAACATTTCTTTAAAATGATGTAAATAATCGGAGGGTCTATAAAACGTTGCGTGTGGAGGGACAGTACCAGCTCATGGTCCACTCTGAAGAAAGCCATCTGACAGGGTTTGTTGAGGAGATTGGCGAAGGCGATGAAAGCATCAGCCTCCTCCAGGTTGAGAATCAACACAGCAGCTATGAAGGACATTCCCTGAACCTGCCGCCAAAATAAAGACATTTCAGAGCTGCTCTCATCATCGTCCACTGCCTGTAATGAGGACAGGCCCTTCGAATAAGATACAGGATTAAACTAGAAGAATTCTACACACCATTTTATTACGTCACAAATTTAGAAACACCAATGCTTTATTTAACTCACATTTGCAGTTCTGCTTTTTTACACGTCATATCAAAGGTTCAGTAAGAATGAAATGCTTTTATTTAACAAGGATGCATTAAATTGATAAAAAGTGACAGTAAAGATATTTATAATCCTACAACGGATTTCTGTATATAGAGGAATAAACACAGAGATCTTTGTAAATACTGGCTCGTTGTTATATGGTTCATTGACCCTTGTAAGTGATCACTCACATATCCCACGTCAGGTCTGTAGCAGGTGTAAGCGCCCAGAACGCTGTGCAGGAGGTCATGGTACGGCCCACCCTAACACAAGAGAGAACAACGGTAGTCATTAATAATATTTACAGTTATCCTGATACCGTAACAGTGACAGGAAGAGTGCAAACAGTACCTTCTGGAAGATGAAGAGCGGTGGAAATGTGCGTGAGATGTCCAGTCTGATCAGATCCAGACTGGACTCACGGTCGGCACTGTCTGCTGTAACAACCACAGCATTACTCGAAAATATCTCTATTGCTCCTATATCTACATCACAATCGTCCTGTGATCCTCTACAGTGGATAAACAGGCGCATCTGGTGTTTTTAGTCTCAGAGGATCTGCTCAAGTGTACTGCTGGAGGCTAACATCGGCCAAAACAGTCTGAGTGCCAGATGTGAAAGGGAGGATGTGTTTGTGTTCAAACTTTATGAAAAAACAGCTTTATTAACAGATTCATTGAGACAGTTCAAAGAACCTAGCGCTGAGGCTAATAAAACAGCATTTTATAGAGTACACAGCTGGAAGGCATAGTAGAAAACAAAAACAAGAATTAGCATGTGATTAGTAAGACTGGGCTTGAAGCACAGGAAGGAAATAACCACCATTTCAATAAAACGAGGAGTAAAGGCAACCGGAGAGAACACACACACACACACACACACACACACACACACACACACACCATTACTACATTTCCCTACCGATGAACTTCTATGAGACCAAGACCAAAACTGAATGCAATTCAGCGAGTTTACAATTACAGACATAGTGGATTGTCAAAAACAAGTCAATTTCAGACTGATTCACTAAGGAAACATTAAATTGTGAATTAGCTCATCTGATTCATTGAACCTGACCAATAAACTTCAGTAGGGCTGAGTGTTAAAACCCATTCAAATTTACACTGATTCGATAATAAACCTTTTTACCCGAATTGTGAATCAGCTCAACAGATTCAATCAACCAGGCAAGCGAACCAAGTGTGAAAGCACCCTTGAGAATTGGTTAAACTAATTCATTAAACCAATTTCTGTCAGTTTTCAATTACTGGTGTATAAGCAGTGTATCCAGGCGGATTCGCTAGTGAATCATTCAGACAGAACTATGAATCAGCTCAACTGATTCACTGAACCAATTCATACTCGGACTGAACTTTTCTACTTATTCACTGAACCATTGCAGATTTTGTCAGTTTGTTATTACTGGACAAAAATAGCAGATTGTTCAAAACAATTCAAATTAAGGCTGATTCACTAATGAATTATTCAGACCGAATTGCGAATTGGCTTGACTGATTCATTAAACCAATCAATATTTTGTCAGTTTACAATAACGCGATAAGCATAACAGGTACTAGAATGGCTAAAGGATCATTCTGACTGAATTGAGAATCGAACTGATTCATTAAACCAATTTCCGTCAGTTTCCAATTACATGAAAACCATTCAAATTCTCAGATTTTATCATTGCGATAACTAGATAAGCATAGTGGATTGTTAAAACCCATTCAAACTCAGACTGATTCGCTTCTGAAACATACAGACTGAATTTGAATTGAATCACTCAGATCGAGTTGTGAATTAGTTCGAGTGATTTGGTGTGTCTAAATGCTCCAGCAGACGTACCATCTGACTCCATCTCACTGCCTGTCTCTCTGAAGCTCTTCCAGCGCTCCTTGGCCCGCGAGAGAAAGATCTCGTACAAATCTGAGAAGAACATGAAGGAAAAAGGGGTTACAATTCTCAGACAGCATATCTCAGCTTTAATCATAAAAACTTAAAAAGGCAGATGAAATATCTGGTCTGTATGTTCGATTTAGCTTAGACTTTCACTTCTGAAGATCCTAAATGCAAAAATCGTTTTCTTTTGGGAGCGTCAGAAATAAACTCATCCAAATTTCATTACAAAGAAAGTTTCAAAATCGTTTCAGGCAGACCTGCACAGCGCAGTCTTGCATTCATTCATGTGAATACTGCATAATGACACACTTCAGACAGAATGTTAGCCCAAAAGGTTTAGTTAATCCTAGGCTTAACCGCATCTTCAAAGGTGAAACATGAAAGAGAGAGTAAAACAGTAAAAAACCTGAGGTTATGTTCATCTCATTCCCAATGGCCAGACTCCAGACTTTGCCCCTCACGTTGGGGGGAAGACCTTGCCACCACAGATCCCTCACGCGCCGCGTGCCACGCCTGAAGAAACAAACACCGCAGAGAACAGTGAACAGTGAACAGAGTCTAATAAAATGAGGGTTTTACATTGAATTTATCTATATGCATAGGTATTAATATTTCTAGGAACTTCCTATTGGGAACAAGCACTATGCTGCCCTACATAAGCAGCTCTAGATTTAGCAATGTGTTTATCATAATTATCACTGTAGGTTGTGATAATGAAGTGCGGCTGTCTCACATGCTCTCCCAGTTGGGAAGGATTTCGTTGTTCCAAACCACCATGGCATTAGCGATGCTTTCCTCCTGTTTAAATCTTTCCTTCATCTGCTTTTTCTTCTTCTGCGCCTCCTTCAGCTCTGTGAACAACAGTCATATTACCTCACATTAAAGTTTAGCAAGGCAGAGTGTGCTTAAAGTATTCCTGACTAAATTAAATCACACGTTTCCACTTTAAAATCCACCTTGGTCTTGGCAAGGGAAAGATACACTAGTGTGGTAAGTGTGTTTTGTATGGGAGAACAGGTCTGGGTCACATTCATGCAAATCAAAGCTATTTTTAACAAAAAAATAAAGACTATTTTGCAGTATTTTTGACAATAATGCATATTTCCCCAAAATTATTGGTACAATAATGGTTCCAGTTGGTTCGTTTATTTATTTATGTTTTTTTTTTTTGAGGTTTTAATTCCTATTATTTTAAGTTATAATTTCCAACTGTATTAACTGTGTTTAGGTGATATTTTTTCTTTCATTTGAATCCTAGAACCACCATGATCGTAATGAATAGAACATATAATTATGCTATTATTATTAACATGTTTAATGATATTTAGCAATATTTAATCCAAAGTAACACATAAAAACTCGGTACACTGAAAATATATAAATAAATATACAGTATAAATGGGCACATCATTTATTTTGTGTTCCTGTGGCTCAGTGGTAGAGCATTGTGTTAGCAGCGCAAAAGGTCATGGGTTCAATTCCCAGGGAACACACATACTGGTAAAAAAAAAGAAATTATATATATGTATATTTATATATATATATATATATCCTGAATGCACTGTAAGTCGCTTTGGATAAAAGGGTCTGCTAAATGCATAAATGTAAATGAAATTTTTCACTCAGAAATTTTACAAATATTTACAAAGAAATGGCAAGTAACATTAAATTATAAAGCAGTTCAACAGTGCTCTCTCTCATGTCATATAATATCTCGTTTTGGTGCATAAATCGATTTAATTAAAAATTTCAGCTATTCAAACTTGTAATTCAGAATTTTTGTGATATTATATTTTGCACACAGAGGAAAAACCCATACATTTGGCTTCATCAGTGTATCAAATTAAATGAAGTATGACATTCTGAAGTGGAAAGACTGAGATAGTATCTGTGTTTAATAAATGTACCTCTTTTCTTGGCCTCTGCCACCATTTCATCATACTCCTGACGGTGACGATGCGCTTCCTCCTCTGACTTAGCAGGGAGGTTCCTGAGGAAGGAAGCCAATGATTTCAGTTCTTACAACAACCGTCAATTAAATGTCTCAGAAATACAGCCTAGAAACCTGTTAGCACTGACACGTTTGACGAAATTCACTGAGAAGTTTCTGGAAGTTTATCTCATGGTTTGGCTGACACGCTCACATTTCACTGCTCATTTATTCTTCATAAGGACTTGGGGACTGAAGAGACTTGCGTGGCGAAATACAACCCAGTCTGTGCTAAGTCTTATTTATAGGCCTTTGTTTAGGAAAGACGAGCCTCTCGAGGTTTGCTAGGATATTTGTATCGCAGGTCAACTTGCGCCACAAGTTCGGAGGGTGACAGTACATATACCTGTACTCTCCTGGAAGAACCGAATCTTACAGATGAATCAATCTAGAAAACATCGTACATTGTAAAGTACTGACATTATATTCCAACTAGATTGTTTTTTCCCCAAAGTTTTGGCTTTCTTTTATTGTCAACAGATATTTCCAAACTGCGGCTATAATCCACTTGGAACAAACAGCTTTTATTTTGTGTCAGTCAACAGTTTTATGGGCTACTCACGCGGGACGGTCCTCTAATATGAGCGCTGTGGTGGACAATGGCTCGAATTCCAGGTTCTTCCGTTGGGCCGATTTAGACACCTTGGCCTCGTACTCCTGTGAGAAGAGCAACAGGTCAGGTTCAGATGCATCTGGACAGAATCACAGGCTCGTGAGAGTTGAACATGAGAATATGGAGGCAGGTGGCAGACGTGTGAAGATGAAGCGCAGGGGTCAGTGCGTGTGATGTTTACAGTCACAGAGAGAAAGACTGGTCATGTGTAAGTTGGGTGCTTGTTCAAATGAGGAAGTGTGAGGACACCTTAACATTTCAAACCCTCGTGCTGCTTTAAGGAATTGTGTAAAAACCAACTCTAACCGCAGAGGTGTTTTCCTGAGAACGGTTGGCCTGGCTGGTGCGCTTCCTCTTCTTCTACCATCAGACCAGTTATCATTACTGACTGAACAGCAGAACAAAGACTCTTCCTCATCTGTCTGAGAAGCTTCTACAGATGTCAATGGACAATATGTGAATGGGGAACTTTTTCAAAGAAATGTGGGTGAAGACAGGAAGCAGTCAGAGAGGAGAGAAGAGAGGATCAACTGGTGTTTATCATGCACAGTTTAGCTGCTTGATATCAGAAGAAGAACATTTGGGGTTCACACTAAAGAGCTGCATATTTACATATCCAAAAACATTTCGGCTGGTCCACTTGATTTGTTGATTTGTCCCCATTAAAAAAAAGAAAAAAGAAATCAATATTTAAGTTTATTTTTTAGCAACATATATGATTAAATTAACATTTAATATCTAGTTTAATATTATATTTTTATATAAATATTAAATTATATAATAATTATTTATTCATATTATATATAATAATAATTCATAACTTATTATATTTTACATGATACTATAATATTAAATATTTTACCTACCCAAAATAATTATATTTTCAATAAATGTTACATTTGCCTTACTATTTCTTCTTTAGAAAAGAAAAAGGTACATTTTTCCTTTAAAAAAAGAAGGTACCTAATTTATCTAGCAAATTCTGATGATATCACAATGAACTAACAATAAACAACTTTTTTAGAACATTTATTCATGTATTTACATTTATAAACAATATATTCATTTAATGTCATAACTTTATATTCCATATAATGTTCATGCTGTCCACAATACATTATTTAACAGAGCTTAAAATATTTAAAAATATATTGGTAAATGTAGAAATTAATCATTTGTATTAATTAATGCTGTAAATATATTGTTCTTTGTTAGTTCATGTTAGCTGTTGCAATAACTTTCAGCCAAAATGTTAAAACTCCATTTAACTTTCTTCTATAAAAGCAAAAAAAGATTTTTAAGGAATATTCACACAGCTATTTTCCATACAATAACCCATTTTTAAAAGTACTGCAATATTTTTCAATATGTGCTATTCTCACATGGGAAAAAAATCTATTTATTTGTTTTAAATGTGTTTAATTTCACAAAAAAGGAAACCATTTTCGTCTAAAAAAGTTGAGGTTCCAAATTTAACAGCTACATGAAATATTTTCAGTAAATAACTACTTAAATTTCAGTCTGTTGCTTGCGCAAAACTATCAGACAACTTTACAAGAATAGAGCACACAAGTCATACGACTATGATGAGGTTGAGGGTCCTGGTCATATATGATGTAACTATGGAAAAGAGCAGCGTGAACATTCTTCAAAATATCTTATTTTGCATTCCACGGGAAGACAAGTCATACAGGTTTAATATGACATAAGCATGAGTCAAAGACTTTATTCTTGGGTGAACTATCTACAGCACAAGTCAAGAAAGCATGTCACGTGACGCGAAAGTGGCTGAAATGACTGATGGGAAGTGAAGGCGTAAGGCTCCGTGCACAGAACAGACATGAAGGAGAGCTCATTTAGAAACCAAACGTCATACCCCTGAACTTAAGAGATTGGGTGTAGATACAGATGTGAGACTGCCTGGGTTACCTTCCTGAAGAGAGAGCAAAATGAGAGAAATACAGTACACAGCAGAAATAATGGCCTGGCCTTCAAAACTGTGCTGACTGAGGAGGAGTTTATGCCGACATGATTTAGTGGAGCGTTAAGTCGTGACAGCGAGATCTGCTGTTTACCGAATGGCCTTTATTCTGCCTGGATCCGGTTTTTCTTCTTATTTGTGTGTAGTTTAAATCAATAAACAGAAGGAACTGAGCAGTTTGGCTGTTAGTAATCTAAGAGAGCCGTGTGTGTGTGTGCGGAGCAGAGATAGCGTGAGGCCGTGCATTAAATAAAAACATGAAACATGTGCACGTTCACCTAAAAACACATGCTGACCTCTAAATGACCTTCTTGGTCTTTCTTCTAAAAACACAGATGCACTAATATCCTGAATGGAAATGAAGCCGGCTGTACTCCACACACTGCAGCCGAGCTTGATTCAGCACACTGTCTCTTAGAGATACTGAAGTGTACAGTAGTTTGCCTAAACGACAGAAGTGAAACTTAAAAAAAGATGTCTGGTGAGATAAACTCAATTGTTTCTGGTTAGACAGCACCAAAAGCAGAACTGTTTAAACCGTTTCTTTAAAACCGACCTATCTGTTCTCACAGTTTTTATCAACTCACCTCTGTCTAGTGTTTTCGGTTTATTATTTAGTTCACCACTGTTTATGCTTATAATAGGAGCATAATAGCTTCTTAATTACAATAACACTTCTGTTTCATAAGATACTGTAGGTCTTCATTTATTGATTTGATTGGATCTTTAAAACTTAATGGTGTGAAAGCATTTACATTTTGATGTTTTTCTTTCTGTAGAATAATGTGCACTGATAAATTGTGCACAATACGACTAGAGGAAATTATTAGGAGGCTGAGTTTTGATTTCCTGTTCACTTAGTAAACAAAAAAGCAAACGCAAAAATAAAAAAGCTATTTAAAATATTGATAAAGCAGTTGTATGAAGACTCTTGATCTGAATCAGGTGTGAACTGACCTGCTGAATGGTTCTGGAGTCTTTGGGAGGACCCTCTCTCAGCGGGACCTTTCCAAACAGTTTCCATCCTGGTGCACTCTGGGCCTCCCTCTGCTTTCTGGAGAACAGACTTCTGCCAAAGACATCATCACAGAGCATCTGTCAAACTGCACTGACACTGCACTAAAATAACTGCAAGTGCAACGAGCCAGTTCTGTGCGCTGATTTTGTCTTAACAGTGTGAAAATAACCCTGATTGTGTACGTCACTGACTTGAGAAGAACGCCACTACAGCCGGTGAATGGAGATAAAGCACAGGCTAATTATGAAAACCGTGAAGCATGAAATGTGAAGGAATGTTCCTCTTTTGCAGAAACAGCTGTTGAGATCTGATCTGATCTGCAACTGAGCTGAGCTGTAACGTGCGTCGTAAAATATGAGGAAATTCATAGCTCAAGCTTCCAGTCAGCTCAGTAGCCGGAAGGAGACAGAATCTTGGTCAAAACCTGTTCACATTTCAATTGTTATGTGCTGAAAACAACTAATAATTTTAGTCTTTTGAGAAGTGTATTCTTTTTACCATAATACATTGATATTTTAAAGAGACAGACCAGCTAAAAATTTAAAAAAATATAATTAGTGTATAAAAATATACATTTTTCATGCAGTGAAATTGGATGTTGATTTATAAGATTTATGAGATTAAAAAAAGGCTAGTAATTCTATGGTACTTTAATATCCCTTTTAAGCTGAAATATAAATAACCATCCACTTTTGAAGAAGGACGGCTTATTAAATTCTCCTTATGCATTTCATGGAAAAATAAAAAATAAAATTGAGGGGGGGGGGGGGGGGGTAAAATGTGCCTTTAAATGAACAATACAAACCATTTAAGAAATAAATGAATACAAAAAAACTATTCTACATATGGTTTAAAACTAATATATGAGACATGAGATAATGAATATGAAAAGTTGAGGTTAGTTTTGGTTGTAAAACAAAACAAATATTTTTAAAAAACACTATTTACCGCACACACACTTCTATATAACAAAACATAAATACACGAGTGTGCATCTTTTAAACTCTCTTTATCATGAACACTCGTGTTTGTCTTTAAGTCCAGTTTGATCATCTAATTAACTTTCTCAATATAATACGTACAGTACCTGGGAATTCTGGTTCTCGTATTTAGCTAAAACAGTATTTTTCATATGAAGCGAAACTGTGTAGCATAACAATACCTGCTGAAGATCTCAGAGATGCCCTGTTTCCTCTGGCTGAGAGTCAGATCTGTGACAGCGACACTCAACGCTCCAGGGATGTTGTCCGGGGCGCTCTGACGTCGACTGATCTCATAAGTGTTCCTGGGTTTCAGACTCACGTCCGTGAAGCTCGATGAGGAGAAGGTCTCGTCCGGACTGAGAGGAGCAGAGTCAGTGTTGAGGAAAGTGCCGGAGGAAAACGTCCTCAGAGAGAGACCTCCAGAACAACTTCTGGTCTCGTTAAAAGCTGAATTTTGGGCATTTGAACAGTCTTCCGAGCTAGTAGCTCTGTCTTCAGCTGCACCTTGAGGTGGAGGCGCAGAAGCAACGGCATCCAAAGCACCACCTCTGGAGTCTGCCAACAGTTCTCCGTTTGCAATCACACAGTCATCTTCTGAATTCAAGCAGCTTCCTGCAGGATGAGATGACTTAGGATGGTCCCGCTCAGTCACTGTATGTCCATTTGGGAGCTTAGCGCCACATGGCTGGTTACTGATCTGATCCTGTACTTTATCACATGACTCTGGAGCCTCGTGGTCCTGGCTGCTGTGCAATTGGCCTTTCTCTCCCAGAGTCATTCCAGTATGGGAGAACATGCCGTGCATTATGTTCTCCTGGCGGTCTATAACATCTGCGATGCGTGGAGGTGGTCTGCCTTGCTCAGCACCCCTGCCTCCAGAGGAAGACGACTCCACCATCAGCTTCACAGGTGAAGCTACAGAATGCCCACGGTGCTCGGAGATGTCTCTACTCTTTTGGACCCCGCTGGGTGGATAACCTAAAATAAACCGATTTGAAAATATACGCAGTGAAATATTTTGCATATTTCAAATCCTGCTAAGCAGTCTACCAAGAAGACTGCACTTTAGAGCATGACAGACATGTTTGAAACATTTGATTCATTGTTTTGGGTCATCGTTTGTCATTTTGGATTCAGTATTTTAGGCATTAAAGATCATTTCTTTCAGCTTTGTTGAACATCATAATCACATTTAGAAGGTTTGTGTATTGGGGCATGACAGAAGACTCCATCCAAGCACTGATTCAGTATTTTTAAGCATCGTTGGAATCGTTCAGTTCAGAGTTTCTGAACATCAGAATGTTTGAAATACATTTTATTATATTTGCGTTTGTAACACTCAAATTGAACATTTGATTCAGCATCTTAGATGAGCATCAGAATAATGTTTGATTCAGTAATTTGTTGAATTATTAATTCCATTTGGAATGTTAAATTGGAACATCCAATTTATTATGATTTGAACATTATAACAGATTTTGAAATGTCAACATCATAATCACATTTACAATTTTCAGTATTTTGGAGAACATTTGGGATTCGGGACATAATCGCATCTGAATCGTTTGATTCGAATATTCGATTCAGCTTATCAGACACTCAGAATTAAGTTTTGAATGTTCAGTTCAGTACATTCTTGAATCATAATTCCATCTGGAAATTTCTGATTCACCTGTTTTGAATACATGCTTCAGAAAGTTCGATTTCTGTATTTTAAAGTATGACGGCGCATTCAGTAGCAACATGCGATTCAGTACTTTTTTTCCATTGTTGTACTCAGTCAGAGTTAGAATTTTATGATCGTTTGGAATATTCTGTTTAATATTTTAAGCATCATAATCATAATCTCGTTCGTGACATTTGATTCAAACTTTGGATTCAGCAGCTAAGCAGCGCATCAGAATCAATATAATTCAACATTTGGTTGCATATATTCCATTTGTAATATTAAATCGGTAAATCAAATTTTTCATTGAAGACCATAACAGCATTTTTTTCTTAATTCGAACATTTAATTCACCTTTGTTGAACATGATTTATAATCACGTTTAGAATGCTGTATTTAGTAATTTAGTGCATGATAGAACATTACATCCACACATTAGATTCAGTCATTTAGGTCATCGTTGAACTCGAATATTCATCAAGGCTTTATTTATTTATTTATTTTCATAACTTTTGGAATATTTTATTTAGTATTTTTGGCTTCATACCCACGTTTAGAACATTTGGTTCAAACATCTGATTCCTAATCAGGTTTGTAGCATTCATTCTTGTAGAGAATATTCTTATTATTCCATAAATAATATCTGTTCAGAGAACCCTGAGAACATCCACTTATGGAAATTAGACAGTTTGTTATATTTGACACATTATAATTAAAGAGTAAAAGAAAATTCAGTTTTTTTTGACAGAAATATAATATTCCTCTATCTGCTGATGAATATGCGATTGTTTTCAATGCAATTCCCTCTGGTGTGTCTCATTTTCATGGCCGTGTATGTATACACTGACTTTAACTGACACAATAATCGGAAGTGCATGATTTTCTGCAGACCAATACAAATCAGAGAGAAATCTACTTTACTGGAATAATATTGTGGAGAATGTCCCATGGAAGAAAGTATGGTCCTTGTCTCATAGGCATCTGTTTACATTTGATTCAGCTTAGAGAAGATGAGCATCATCATCATCATCATCAAGTTTAGAACGCTTGATTCAGCATTTTGTGGCATGACAGGCGAGTTCTGATACATTTTGAATTCAGAACGTTCTGAAAGCATGTAAGAAGCCCATAAACGATGTCTAATAATATAAGAGCAAGTGACTGGACAGTACATACCCATCGGCCGCAGCCCGATTCCTGATAGCAGAACAAATGACCTCTACTGTAGTCCTCTTTTAAACCATTCAGCGAGGAGTGTGTATATCACAAGTTTGCTCTCATTTAAAGGCAATATATCTGTACAGGTTCATCCTCAGGTTCATCTTCTCCATCTCTTTCAGAATCCGAAGCGCTGCTGTAACATCATCAGTTCAGTGTTGTACTCCGCCTTTCTTTCCCCATGACGCCTATTCACACCGTCCTCAACCATATTAACACATGTCCGCTAAAACATCAAAGCTTTCCCGTCTCAGACCGGTAGATGACCGAATCCTGACCGTGATCCGAAGCCATCTTGAAATACCAGTGACGTCATTCGACGCGTTCCTGACAGGCGAGTGCACGCGCCGTCTGCTGGATGTATTCAACAGCACACAATCAGAAGACGCAGGCTACACAGAGAAATATTGAACTGTACATGCACAGCAGACACGCACGGATGAAATGATTGCTCAGCTACATAATAGGCTAATTGTGCTTCAAAACTTACTTTTACACAACAGGCTGAAATTACTCATTTTCCAGTCACCAAAAATAATAAATAAAATACATACAGTTTTTCTCAGTCGTTTTGGTGCATTTCTCAAATCATTTTTAATATTGGCAAAAATGTATGTGCATTTCTCAAAACAATTTGTACAAACAGCACCAGACAATGCATCTCCTGCAAAAGCCTGTAACTTAGGCTAATCAAAATCTTTTGTTCATCTCTCAAAAGCAAGTATATATGTAAATGAACATATCAGTGCCATCAGAATGAAAAGTTCTTGTGTCACTGTTTACAAAAAAAATGCTTAGTCATTTTGTCAATATAACATTGCACTTTGTTAGTATTACCTGATGAAATCTTTGGCAACATGTTGGATGACAGAGAACAGTATGTCATATGCTTATGTATGCCATAGATCCATTTCAAAAGTACAAATTTACACATTACTGTATGTGGGATATTGATTGAAAGAGGCTGGATAGAATTCCCAGTTACACTTTTACTAGTGGTCTGACCAAGACCAAAAAAAAACGTATAATGTCATTGTGATATAGAAAAGGAAAAATAAATATGGGCAGAAAAATAAAAATAAAAAATAAGTCCATTGTCAGAATTCGTAACTCTTGTGTTAGCCTACTTCTTGTGCTGAAGATTCATGAGATATTTCAGAGAAATGGTTTATAATTGGTTGATCTACATTCTCCTCATTAGTAAAGATTCACTTAGACAATTCATGACAAATTTACAAAAAGTCTAATAATAATGTGTAAAAAAATGTGCTTGACAGTTTATGACAACTAGATTAACCATTTCGCATTTAATGACTTATACGATGAACTAAAGACTAGATGTTTTGAGGGATAAGACTATTGCACAGAAAACTATACAATTTTTAGATAGATAGATAGATAGATAGATAGATGTTTTCTAATTTTTTGTTTTCTGTAACTCAGTATAACAAGTCGAACTCTAGTGAACTGATCTCTTCTCTCTCTCTCTCTCTCTCTCTCTCTCTCTGTGTGTTTCTAGCGGAGAGAGTGCTGCCCCATTCCCTCTATTCAGCCGGAGCGCGATGACACTTTGTAAGAAGAGACCTTTCGGAAAAGAGCTTCCCTGGAAAACAGTGGAACTGGTGACGTGAGGAGCCAATTTAATATGACCTGTCTGGTGTGGGTCCAGAGGAAGCCCCATGGAGAGCGATGGTGCTGAAGGGGACAGCTCCGGTGTGGGTGTCCGCGCGCTGACGGGCTGCGCTCTCTGCGCGCTCATCCTCTCCACGCTGCTGGGGAACACGCTCGTGTGCGCCGCCGTCATCAAATTCAGACACCTCAGATCCAAAGTCACCCATTTCTTCGTCATATCCCTCGCGGTTTCCGATCTCTTCGTGGCTGTTCTGGTCATGCCGTGGAAAGCAGTCTCTGAGGTGGCCGGCTGCTGGCTCTTCGGGAGCTTTTGTGACACTTGGATAGCTTTTGATATCATGTGCTCAACGGCGTCTATCCTCAACCTGTGCATCATCAGTTTGGACAGATACTGGGCCATCTCAAGCCCCTTTCGTTACGAGCGCAAAATGACGCAGAGGATGGCGTTTATAATGATCGGGATGGCGTGGACACTTTCCATCCTGATCTCTTTCATTCCGGTCAGACTGAACTGGCACAGGGCTGAGGATCACAGCGCGCCCTTGAACCTCACCGTGAGCTCGGAGGACTGCACTGCGGCTTTAAACAGGACTTATGCTATTGCATCTTCACTAATAAGCTTTTACATCCCTGTTATAATCATGATAGGAACATATACGCGGCTGGGCGG
The DNA here is from genome assembly GCF_963082965.1 of Carassius carassius. Taxonomy (NCBI): domain Eukaryota; kingdom Metazoa; phylum Chordata; class Actinopteri; order Cypriniformes; family Cyprinidae; genus Carassius; species Carassius carassius. The sequence continues at coordinate 4,341,606 of NC_081794.1, forward strand.
CTGGGCACATGCACGAAACATGCGCGAGCGAGCAGTCGCTGAAAACCACGTTTAAGAAAGAAACCAAGGTGTTAAAAACGCTTTCCATCATCATGGGGGTGTTTGTGTTCTGCTGGCTGCCCTTTTTCGTCCTCAACTGCATCGTGCCGTTCTGTGACCTGGACACTCTTGGAGACTCTCTGTGCGTGAGCAGCACCACTTTTAACATCTTCGTCTGGTTCGGATGGGCCAATTCATCGCTCAACCCGGTCATCTACGCGTTCAACGCGGATTTCCGCAAAGCCTTCACCACTATTCTGGGTTGCAACCGGCTCTGCGCGTCTTCTGCGGTGGAGACGGTGAACTTTACCAACGAGCTGGTGTCCTACCATCATGACACCACTCTGCTCCACAAGGACGCGCAGGGCGTTTCCAACCCGCAGTGCCTGGTTCTGGTCCCCGGTCATCATGAGGAACACGTGGACTTACCCTTCGACAAGGTCTCGGTCGTGTCCGATTCGTCTCGTATCCAGCGGAGCGCGCTGCTGCCGGCCCTAGAGCAGCAGGAGAGAGAGATGGAGATTTCCCTGGACATGATGCCCTTCACCCCCGCAACACTGAGCGACTGCTGTGGGATTCCAGGTCAAATTGAGGAGTGTTGACCTCATTTCATTCAATACGAACCTATTAATACCATCAGAATTAATAGGCATGCATGACCTCATTTTATTTTCGTATACCATTCCAAAAATACCTAGGGCCAAAAGTAAAATGGATGTATTTGAATGGCATATAAAATTTTCATTACGTTACATTTAAATAAGCATAAATCTGTTCATTTAAAACAGCTTGATTTAGTTTAAAAGACATTTAAAAAGTATAAACAAAGCAAAATTTGTTAATTAGTCAAATGAGACTGAAAGAAATTAATTATTTTATAGGCTATATATATATACTGTAAAAAAAAAACTGTTAAATTTATGGTAAAAAAATAGGTAGCTGTGGTTGCCAGAATCTTACCATAAATAATAGTGGAAGCAACATTTTAGGTTATACATTTTAAACTTAAATTTACATTTAAATTCCCTGATTTCTTTAACTGATATAATGTTAATTTACCAACCTATTAAAGTACTGAAATCTTTTTTGTACCTGATACACTGATAACCACCAAAAGCAGGTGGTGATGGGGAAGTCATGTGATGAACCACAAGCAGTGAATGGGTGCCGCAAGAATGAGATTTCAAACAGCTGATGAAAACATCACATTAATCCACAAGAAATCCAGAAATCCACAAACTCCAGTCCATCAGTTAACATCTTGGAAACACAAAATCTGTGTGTTTGTAATAAACAAATTCAATATGAAGATGTTTTTAACTTCTGGCCAAGACCTCCAACAATAATATTGCTTTCTCCAGTGAAAAAGTCATCTAGTCTGAATCGGGAGAGAAATATGCACAGGTCAAGCAGTAAACAGCCTAAACAGTTCTAAAGTAATATGATGGTGGATTTTGATGTGAGAGGACAACAGGAGGTGGACTTTTTCACTGGAAGAAGTGTTATTATGGATCAGACTTCTCTTTTGTCTAGAAACATTGGTTTAGTTAGAACACCATAATGATGAATTTGTTTTGTATAATCATACAGCTTTTTGATTCAGAAGACATAACTTGATGGACTGGAGTGGTGTGGATTACTTGTGAATTTTTGAGATGTTTTTTATCAGCTGTTCGGACTCTGACGGCACCCATTCACTGCAGAGGATCTATTGTTGAAAGTGTTTCTATATTAATATCTCAGATTCTAAAATATTTACAATTATGTTAGATCAACTACTGTACCTGGAAATCAATGTTTATGCATTAGCCCCGTTGTACAATGACTACATTATTCACATTATAAAACCAATATCACTCATGTGTTAAAGAATAACTGGAAAATGCACAAACAGGCTCTTTTAAGTGATAAACTGCATTTAAATACAGGGTTAAGTACAAGCCTCTTTCAGACAGCACTATACTGTAGTGGATTTGGAAGTGCATCATGATCTCCAATATAGAGGGTAATTTGAAGGTGAAAAGCCTTTGTGAGAACCGATTTATCTGCTGTATTCAGGCACTCAATATTTACCCTCAAGGTTATTATTCTTATGAATGGTGTAAACACAACATATTAGAATATAAAAGGTTATTAAATTCTTATAACACTGAAGCTATTTGTTAAATGAAGAAGTGCTCAGGGCATCTCAGCAGTTTATATTACTCCATCCAGACTCAAACACCACATGACACGAATCACAGGAAGGAAAGGTTTATGCAGTTTGCAGACAATCCTGGTTCCATTGTTCAGAGTGAGCAGCTGAGTCGATTTGTTTTATCATCTTCAGCGGTGAATTAAGGAAATGCTGTTTCTCCCAGTATGAATGTGATATTCTCAGGACTACGTGGCAATGAAAATAGTTCAGTAATGAAAATGAATGAAGGTTTTTCTGGAGAATAGTGTCATCAACAATCAACAATCCATTGTGCTTTTATGTACTTTTATGCGGCTTGGTCTTTAAGTGACCCGAGACAATTTTAATTAATTGAATTAATTACATTTTAAATGTATATGCGAAGAGTTATCTATTTTTTCAGTATACAAAAAGTCGATTGAAAATCAAAACCAGCGTATTGTAATAAACATGATTAGAAAAAAACGTACAGATTTTTACAATTGGCATTTCTCAAAACTCCTCACAATAATCTCCTTACCAGCTCTCAGCTTGGCATCAGTAAATGTATCATCCAAAATGCACTTAAACTACAAAAATCATCTCATGCACATCTCAAATCAAGTCATTAACACTAAAGCTTGTAAAACAACAGAAGATTTTTTCACTCATAAAACAATGACCTAACAAACTAACAACAGGTAGCATTATACAACACATTTACTTAAAACAGGTTTGTTTCTGGTTCAGTTTGTTCAAGTTATATGTTAAAATGTGTGCAAAATAAAATTGTTAGCTGCTGGAATATGGAGACGCTCTCCAGTAAACATCACCATAATCCAATGAACAGATGCAAAATATGCAATGCAAAGCTTTGAAAAAAAAAAACACTTTTCTTTTCTGGTAATTATTTTCCTGTATGCAGTTTTAAAAACCTGTGCATGTATTTTTTTGTGAGCCGTGTGACTTATTTACTCAAAACATGACATCTCCCTGAATAAATGTCAGAGGCTATGCAAATGAAAGGTCAGGTCAGTGGATGGTGTGTGTTGTACAGTATATGGAAGATTTTAACACTGAAGAAAGGAACAAATGTTTACAGCAGTCAGTGGAAATGAATGCAGCAAATTGAGCATTGAGAGAATATGCTTCATTCATTCCCACGCTGTACAGAAGGCTTCTTGTTAAAAAAAAAAAACTGTCTCTTCTTCCTCTCAAAGGTCAAGAAGAACTGGAGCTGTGTGCACAGTGCAAAACACACAGCTGTCACACTAAAAAAAAAGTGAATCTGAAGAACATTTCCAAGACATATTAAAAAAAAGACGAATAAATAAATAAAGCTAAAACAAAAAAAGTGTTCTCATTACTGTAAAATGAAAACAACAACATTACATATAATGTACAAAATTTGTTTTATTGCTTTTTATTTAATATTTAGACTATGTATTCTTTTTTATGTAATGTTAAATATGACCTGGACATGTTTTAATGCTCTTCACCCACACAGTTCAATCTGATGCTGAACTCTTGAGCAATACTGGACTCTAGAACACATCTGAAGCACACTGCGATATATTTTAATTTTGATTTTGTTCAGGTCAAGATTATGTTCTACCCGGTCTGTCTCCCCCCCCCCCAAACACACTGCATTTATTCTCGTGCAAATGAACCTCAGGTGTTGCTACCTGAATTCTCATCATTATTTGGTTCTAGTCTATAATTGGGAGTTTATGTCAAAACTTTCTTTCAGACTTGGAGCAGCTGGGAATGTCACAGTATGACTTCATCACATCATCCTGTGATGAATTCCTGTGTAGAATATCTATTGTTTTCTTCAGACATTCCTCTTACAGCTGCGATGCATTGGTTTTGTGCATTTGAGCAAGTTGTTGAAGATAATACTAATGCATGAATTTGAATAGTGCTGAATCTTAAAGGAACAGTACACAAATTAAAATGTACTCACCCTATACGGCCATCTGAGATACTGATGAGGGACTGGAGAAATGTAGCATTTCATCACTTGCTCACCAATGGATCCTCTGCAGTGAATGGGTGCCGTCAGAATTAGAATCCGAACACCATATTAAAACATCACTATAATCTACATGTAATCCACACAATTACAGTCCATCAATTAATACCATGTGAAGAAAAGCTACGTGTTTGTAAGCATTTCAGCATTTTTCATTTCTGGGTGAACAGTTTCTTTAATAATAATAATAATAATAACAATAATAATTCATTACATTTACATATAGGGCTTTTCTGCTTTTTCTGAGCACTGTTGTGAGGAGGGGCTATCTCCTCGTCCCCCACCAGTTTGCAGCATCACTTCTCTCTTATTCATCACATGATAAAATTACTATGAGAAAAAGATTTTCAATGAAAAACAAAGATTCAGAAAGCAGGAAACATACTGTAGTCATATGGCATACTTTTATAGTTTTTTTTTTTTTATTGGAGCTTGACAGTCTATGAGTTGTCATTGAAAAGGGTTGCACGAAGATTGCACAAAATTTGAGAAAAAGAACATGAGGGCGAGTGAATAAAAGTCTATAATATTATAACATTTTCTATTCCTATACGTGTTTTGTAACCTCTAGCCTGATAGAAACTCGCACATATTAATCCATGGAACAAAAGGGACAGCGGCAAGACAGTAGCAGCGTTCCCTCGCCTCATCAGCAACAGTCAAAGAATTTCATAGCTCTGTTCTGCTCTTAAATTTGCATGTCAACGGGACTAACCAAGAAGCAGTTCACAGGAAGAGGACTCGGGATCCGTTGGGAAAGACTGATAACAGCAATGAAACAACACTCACAGATGCTTGCCGATCCCTTGTGGGCCACACGGCAACCCACAGCCCAATTAGATACACCCTCCTACCCAGCATCCTCTGAAATATTTCTGATTATATAAGAGCACAGAACAACAAAACCAAACAAGAGGTGAAGGGAGGAATTTCACAGCTGAAAATGCAGACAGGACCTGTGCTGGAGATTTGGGAAATGGGATGATGTCTCACAGCATGCACCGTGCACATGCACAAAAAATACTGTGTGCATGACAAATTTGTGCAAAACCTGAATTTTTTATATGTTATTCAGTGATGCCATGTCAGGATCTCATGCTCTTTGAGCAATTTTGTATTGGATTGTTCAATGTTTGCCTAATTATCAACAGGAAACAGTCTGTAAATGTATATATATATATATATATATATATACATATATATATATATATATATATATATATATATATATATTAAAAAAACCCTGAACAACACTTGCAACAACACTTGAAATTCAGCTCAGGTGCCTCCCATTTCACTTGATCACTGCTGAGATACACATATATACTTTTGTGATTGGACTGTTTTCTATGTCTACTACTAGCCCTAATATTTCTTAAGAACGTCGATGTGTTCAGATAACTCAAACAAAGCTCTTTCCTTTGTTTTTCCAAGTGTTTCCAAATCCAAAAACGCACACAAAATCCCAGATGGCAGTAAATACTGTGATACAGAAAAAAAAAAGTCAAACTGCAAGGAACAATTCACTTGAGATTGAAGCTTGCAGTCTTTTGATCACCAAACAAAAGAGAAAGTTGGACTGAGAGTAGAAGATAAATACAGAGACAGACGCGACTTCAATAGCCTTTTCTGTTTTCATATTGCTATCTGAAGAGGTGAGGACACTAGAGGATTTCATTTGTCTGTGTAACTTCCACTCTAAGAGCCATGCATCAAAGGCACGGGCTGTCTGTCTGACTATGCATGTGCAGTTATACGCTGATTATGCCTATAAAGAAATAAATCAAGCTTGCAATATTACATATTTATTTCAGTGAACCGAATGAAAGTTTCCATTAGTAGTAGGGACGAATCCGTTCATCAGCAGTCTGAATCTGGTGTGTTGTCAGGGGCATCAAAGACAGAGAGAGAGCGAGAGAGAGAGAGAAAGAGAGAAACACACCTGGAGGTCACGTATGAAATGGCAGCGTTCTGCTTCACGGTTTGCCATTCAGTCAAATCACTTTCAATGGTGCATGATGGGAAGGGACAGCAAAAGAATTGCATTGAAGGATCTTCAGTGTCATGTTCACCTTTTTCTTCAGAGCAAATCAATAGACTCTCGCGCTGTCTATAAAAGAAAAGTGCATTTTGGTTGCTTGAAGAGACATTCAATAGAACCATTCACTTATTAAAATTAGTAACTTTGGAAAACAGAGGTTTTATCTGACATTTGACAAAATTGTCATTCCATCAGCTGAATATAAAGATTTTGAAATATTTGTACAGTTTAAATGTTAATATATATATATATATATATATATATATATAATTTTTTTTTTAAAGGCAATTTACTCCTGTGATGCAAAGCTGCATTTTCAGCTGAAAATGAGGAGCATAAGAGACTTTAAAAAATTATAATAAAAAACAAATTGACTTCCAGTGTATAAATATGTCACTTTTCTAGGAGCAATAAAGAATGTGTTTTTTAGTGGCAGTCGAGCACCAGCGGCACATTTGGGGCTTACTGACCGTCCTGACAGTTAGACGGACAGCTTGGCAGCTCTGTTACACTGTTATGTCTCTGAGTAAATAGCATGAACAGAGTGAGAAACTGGGACATTGTCAGACAGCTTCTGAACACTTTTGGACAGAATAATTTCAACAGCCCGACTCATGCAATTGCACACACATCCAGTTATTCCGTCCATAATAATATGTGACAAACAGCTTTATAAAAAGTTCAATGCAGTAAATGGCACATTCCATAACTAAAGCACACCATTTGTGTCTATTAGATGATAATATCACATATAATAATAACTGCAATTTGACAAAATATTTACCTGCCCTTCTCTGTTACCACATGACTTTTCCCATTTTAAAAGAAATAATATTACCTACAAAGTTGTAGGCGTACAATCATGCAAATTCGGGTGGAGAAAAAAGAAAAAAAAAAGAAAATAGGAATAGTTCAAGCGAAAATGAAAATTTTCTGAGAATGTAGCTACTCACCCTCAGTCCATTCAAGGTGTAGATGAGTTCGTTTCTTCATGGGAATGGATTAGAAGAAATTTTGCATTAGGCCTACATCATCATCATTTACTCACCAAGGGATTCTCTGCAGTGAATGGGTGCCGTCAAAATGCTAGTCTAAAATCTGATAAAGACATCACAATAATCCACACGAATCCCGCGAAAATGTAAGTGTAGATTAACATCAGTGTACTTAAACTTAAAAATTGAAACAAGATATTTTCTGATGTTCATTCTTGTTTATTTACCGTGTGCTATGACTAGTAAAGGCTAAAGAAGAAGACAACAGCGGATGGACGTTTTCACTGAAGGAAGCGTTATTATGAATTGTGTACTGTTGGACAGAAGCAACGTTTTAAAGCTGAAACATCTTAATGATGGATTTGTTTCTGACTAACACGCAGGTTTTGTAATATTACAGCATTTTCAGTTTTTGCAGGGTTTAAAGTTTTGGCTTTTAGTACAATAGTGCCACCTGTTGGACATTTGTTAGTTTCACAAATGCTCTCATGAGATGCTGGAGCAGGCTAACTTTGTGTGAAAATGACAGAAACAATGCAGGAGAATGATAAAAAAAAGCATCTCTTTAATTGATCATAATGTTTTGACGACAATGTTAACACTTCTTAGACATGACATTACAAGAGGAAAACCTGACATGTTCATGCACAACATGGTACAAGTACTCCTGGACTACTGTGACAAAAAAACTGTGATTTTTTATATCAAAACCCAGAAATTATTCATTCAAGCACCAATACATTGCAGACTGAGAATAAAACTAAGTTTGACTTCTTGTTCAGCAGTGTAACACAAAAATGTCATACTTATTTGAAGGGCAACAACAGACAAGAGGACATTGTGAGATAATTTGATATTTGGATGAAGTCTCGTCCTGTTCTGCCAAATATTCTTTATCCTGAATCCTGGATGCTTTTCATCTGGTCTGATGCCACCAAATAACCTTTAAAAGACCCTGTATTCACACTGAAGACTGCAGTATAGTGGCAAACATTCCCAACTCAGGCATAAAACTCTTACGATACAAACATCAATAAATCAATTAGTACAAATATATATATATACACACAATTGTCTTTGTAAAATAAATAAGTTAAATTTTGTGACGTTAAAGAGAAGGAAACCGAAGTTTTGTAACCAGTGTAAATGACTGAACGTGCATCTGAAATTTGATTATTGCTTTAAATTAAGACAAAACAGACAGCTGAAGGAAGAGAAAAGAATTATACACTGTATAAATAAAGCATGCAATAAACGAGCAGTTTCTCTCCTCGGAGATGGCAAGAGCATCGTGTTTCTGCTCCTGTGTGTTAATCTGAAGAACCGTCAGGTTTGATGATCTGGTACGTGATCAAATATTCAGGATAAGCCTTGGGAGGAAAAAAGACCAAAGCAGTGTTAGTTTCCCTTGACAATATATGTTTTTTTTTTTTTTTTATGAAATTAATGCGTTTATTCAGCAATAATTCTCTACTTTCTACTCAATGAATTCTGAAAAACAATGTACCAAATTTTCTTAAAAAATGTGAAGCAGCATAACTGTTTTTAACATTGCTAATAATAAGAAATGTTTCTTGCAAAGCAAATCAGCATATTATGATATCACATGAATAAATTACATTTTAATATGTATTCAAAATAGCTCTTAAATATATAAATATATATATATATATATATATATATATATATATATATATATACACACACACACAGGTATATATATATATATATATATTTTTTTTTTAGAATATTAGACAGTATCATTTCTTTCACTTTTTTTAAACAAATAAATGTATCTCCCAAAAAAACATAACTCCTAACTTTTGAATGGAAGTATATACTGTGTTATCTCCAAATGACCAAAATATATTTTTGTATAAACATTTGCAACAAGTTTTTTCGGTATCACTGAGATGGTATTATAGTCGTCTTTAAAAGTTTAATTTTAACTTTAGTTAAAGCTTTAGTAGTTATGTGTTTATTTACATTTTATTAACTTTTTTTTTTAAATAAATAAATCTATATAGTTTTTAATTTGATTTCAATTTTAGTTAAATTACTACATCAATTTAAACAATTAAAATGATACATGTATACAACACACACACACAGTTGTCTTAATATGTCTAGTTTTCATTTAATATTTTTTTATGGTTTTAATTAGAGTTGACTATAACAATTCAGGAAAGAAACACTCACTTTCACAATTCAGAAAACTGCAAAATAATCTTGCCTACACATATATGTGACCCTGAACCACAAAACCACTCTTATGTGTACATTTTTCAAAATTGAGATTTATACATCATCTGAAAGCTGAGTAAATAATCTTTCCATTGATGTATGGTTTGTTAGGACAATATTTGTCCGTTATACAACTATTTGAAAATCTGGAATCTGAGGGTGCAAAAATAAAAAATTACTGAGAAAATCACTTTTGAAGTTGTCCAAATGAATTCTTAGCAATGCTTATTACTAATCAAATTAAGTTTTGATATATTTACGGTAGTAAATTTACAAAATATCTTCACGGAACATGATCTTTACTTAATATCCTAATGATTTCTGGCATAAAAGAAAAATCGATCATTTTGACCCATGCAATGTATTTTTGACTATTGCCACAAATGCACCCCAGTGACTTAAGACTGGTTTTGTGCTCCAGGGTCACATTTTATCTCAGAATTAAACTGGGTTTGCGAATGCAAGTTGGCTATGAACAGAAGAATCAGCAGCCTGTGTCTGCAGTACCTGCTCTCCTCTGTAGATGACGTACTCCGCCAGAGCGAGACCGTTGACACTGGGCCGGCCAGTGACTGAGTGATGTCCTGGAGGAGAGTGGGCCATCTTCATCGCGCTGAACTGCAGGAAAGACTTCCCCAAAGTCACACGACAGAACAGAAGATGCCTGGGAGGAGTCAAAAAAGCGAACATTAGAAAGGAAACAGGAAATCAATTTCTCTTCAAGGTTTTGGAAAATAACACCACAAAGTAACACTCTGCTGACCAAACACATTGTGCTGGGAAGCCACTTAAATGAGAGGCCTGCTCCGTGCGTTGTAACAGGATCTCATCTCACCTCTGACACATGTAGCAGGACCTGTCCTTGTGAAGAGGGCACCCCGTTCCTCCTCCTATTCCATTAACATACTGGTTGCTTTTGGAAGAGTTTTCCGCGAAGTAGATCCCAGCCCCGAACATTCCCCCAATGTACGCATGCCTCTCGTCGAAGCCCTTGTGAATGATGGCGTTTACGAACGGTGACCCTGAGGAAGCAGAATCAAAGCATTTTTTTTATTCCACATCCTGCCCAAACAATGTGTAGTTTGATGGCAATGAAAACAAATAGCGAATGTACAGTTGTGGCCAAAATCATTTGAACACTATTATTTTCAGCAGCTAAAAAATGGTTTCCATCTTATGCTGTAGTGTGTCATTCATTTAGCCATTACCAGATAAAAAAAATACCAGATTAACAATCAAAATAAAGAAAAATTATTATTTCTAACACGTATAATTAACTTACAATTAATGTCTAACAAGAGGATGTATATTCTGTTGCGCTTTGTCTATTGCAGTGAAGTCTAGCAGAGACTCGTTTGCTGTCAGGATCAGCTTTTATGCAAAATAAGTTGTTTACATATAAGGATACAACTGTAGAATGTAATTTACGCACCGAGGAAAATGCACCATTAAACAGAATCTGTCAATGCACAAAAACAAGGCATGCAGTGTTAAACCGTATGCTTGTGTGGATCGCTTAATATGACAAATTCTCATGTTTAGGATAATCTTGGGTTGTGCACTTTTCCCGGAGCAGCTCACTCTGCATCCTTTGCAGATGCATTTTGTCCACATGAATGAGTTATTTATTACTGTAGAGTGACATGACTGTGTGATGTTTTCTGTGCAAAGTGGGAATTCGTTGTCAAATAATATATAACTGATTTTATCTATTCGTTTTTGCAGTCCTAATCAGAATAGCAGTGAATGAATGAGTGGTTTGAAACCAGGCCTTGGTTCCCACACCGTGGAAGAGCATGCGTTCATTCGAATGGTTGTGGTTTTCCTCAGAAACTTCCTTCCTGCGATGGGTGTATCTCTCCCACAGCTTCTTGTTGCACACCTTCTGGATCTGACCAAAAAAGGAAATATATCACTTTTTAAATTATCATTAACTAATGCTAATTTAAAAAATTTGTATATGTAGTAAAATTTGCATGAATCTAGATTCAAGGCTGTAAAAGTAATGTTCATTATTAGTCATTGCTAGATATCCAATGCATTAATTAATAATAAAATAAATAATGAAAAGTTACTAAGATTTTCTTGTGCATGTTTTCAGATATGGTCTGAATACATGGATATATTTACTGTTATTCAATGCGTTTTCACAAGCAGAACCCAGTTTTTCACTGATTTACCGCATCGACCCAAAGAAAGCTGCTCTGTTTGAAAGTTATTTCTGTCTGAACAATGCATCATGCATCGCTACAATATTGACAACAGTCAATTCCTCTAAACTCTCTAAAGATGCGCATCTTCAAAGTACACTAGTTTTGGGTGTGGAAGTGGAACCAAGTCTGTTTGATGCTATCATTCGTTTCTTTTGGATATAAAGGCAGTGTTTCCTCTAGGATTTATTCCAGCTGTTATATCAGGTGGTTAAACCAAAGAATCACAAGCACTCAAACTCAATTGAATTTATTTTTGTCAGCATTTGACCTCCTGTAATTTGTCTCCGTGCCTCTAGAGGTCCCCCGTGTTCCTTAATTCTTCTTTGTCTACTCTTGTTACTATTACAGAATTACTACAGGAACTGAAATCAACTAAAAAAAATGTATTCACCTAAAAATGATACATTTATTTATATGCATTTAGCAGCTTTTATCCAAAATGAGTTGCATTGCATCGAACTGACACATTTTTCATTAGTTTTTGAGAACGGAACCCATGACCACGGCGTTGCTAGTGACATGCTGTACTTTGAGCTACAGGAAAAATCAATTCAACCAGTTGGAAACGCTGGAAGTAATGCAATGTGAAAAGAGACCTGCAGTGGCAGGGGAACAGTGTGGAAACACAGCTACTAAACTGTAAAAATAGCTTCATAGGAAAATAGAAAAAAATTAATACGAAGTGAGGCATTCAGATGTTTTACCTTCACAATGTTGTATCTGTTGAAAACCCCACCCGCATGACCGCCATCCCTGTGCTCTCTTATCGTACTCTGCATCTGTTCAGAGACACCAAACAGAAGACCCAAGAGAACCCTAGTAAACACAGTACGTCTGTGTGGCTTCATAAGCTACTTGAGCATGTTCATCCAGTACTAGATTCTCCTGGAACACTTCTAGACAACATTCTACTAACTTCTAAGACTGTGATTATTTTAAACAAAATCTCTAGGGGCTCAGACAGATGATGCACAAGGAGAAAATTGAGAAACATGAAAGCATGTCTACCTCGTCCTCAACCGACTGGAACTCCTTGTCGTCTGGAGCGAGGTCTATCAGTATTGTTCCACTGTTGGTTGTGTTCTGGGTCAAGTAAGGGTTTAAACCTGTGAAGGGGATGGAAATATGTAAGAGCAAACTAATCTGCAAAACAAAAGCTTCAGCTTGTTCATTAAAAGAGGTCATATTATGAGAAATCAAAAGAAAGAACAATTTTTTTTTAGTTTTCGTACAATTATATGTTATTAGAGAGCTGTCAATCAATTTTTCATTCACATATTATGCCCATTAATTAATTGAACTAACTGGAATTAAGTCACATACATTAATATTAGCTGAAAAATGAATGCAGAGTTAGAGATGTGCAGCATAAAAAAAACCCTATCACATTTTTTTTTTGTTGCATTATTTACATAAGTTACGGAAGTCCATTTCCACCAATGAATAAAAAAAAATAAAAATTCCCCTCACAATTCTGACATCTTTTCTCGCATTTGCAAGTTTACATCTTGTAACACCAGTTGTGACTTTTTTCTCAGAACTGTGAGATACAAACTCACAATTGCGAAGAACTGAGAAAGTCAAAATTGTGATTTGAACCAAAAATTCTGACTTTTTCCTCAGATTTCTCAGAAACTCGCGATTGCGTGTTTAAAAGTCAGAATTGCAAGATTGCAATTCTTACTTTATAACTCACATTTGTGAGTTTGTATCATGTAATTCTGAGAAAAAGTCGGAAACAGCTTGTACCGAGTAAAACATCCAACATTAAGCAGAGGTCTTAGAGGAAACCAGATCAAAGTGCACCTTAAACCCGGTCTCTAATTAAAGATGCTCTCAAATGGATGAAAGGAGAAGCAGCTCTTACTCTGAGGTCCACTAATAAGTCTTTCAGCTCCTTTGATGATCTTGTGTCTGTGACCGTAAGCAATGATGCCAATTTCCTTCAGCTCTTTGTGGCCCATTTCCACCAGGACGTCCAGAGTTATCTATTGACATAGACTCATATTAATATCACATCTCTAGGCTTGTGACTAATGTATTAATTGTACAACCCGAATTCCGGAAAAGTTGGGACGTTTTTTAAATTTTAATAAAATGAAAACTAAAGGAATTTCAAATCACATGATCCAATATTTTATTCATAATAGAACATAGATAACGTAGAAAATGTTTAAACTGAGAAATTGTACACTTTTATCCACTTAATTAGCTCATTTAAAATTTAATGCCTGCTACAGGTCTCAAAAAAGTTGGCACGGGGGCAACAAATGGCTAAAAAAGCAAGCAGTTTTGAAAAGATTCAGCTGGGAGAACATCTAGTGATTAATTAAGTTAATTGATATCAGGTCTGTAACATGATTAGCTATAAAAGCGGAAATTTCAAAGTGGAATAGTGTTTTATGGTCAGACGAGTCCAAATTTGACATTCTTGTTGGAAATCACGGACGCCGTGTCCTCTGGGCTAAAGAGGAGGGAGACCTTCCAGCATGTTATCAGCGTTCAGTTCAAAAGCCAGCATCTCTGATGGTATGGGGGTGCATAAGTGCATACGGTATGGGCAGCTTGCATGTTTTGGAACATTTGGCGCATCATTAAACGAAAAATACGTCAAAGACGACCACAAACTCTTCAGCAGCTGGAAATCTATATAAGGCAAGAATGGGACCAAATTCCAACAACAAAACTCCAGCAACTCATAGCCTCAATGCCCAGACGTCTTCAAACTGTTTTGAAAAGAAAAGGAGATGCTACACCATGGTAAACATGCCCCGTCCCAACTATTTTGAGACCTGTAGCAGAAATCAAAATAGAAATGAGCTGTTGTGCATAAAATTGTAAACTTTCTCAGTTTAAACATTTGCTATGTTATCTATGTTCTATTGTGAATAAAATATTGGCTCATGTGATTTGAAAGTCTTTTAGTTTTCATTTTATTAAAATTTAAAAAACGTCCCAACTTTTCCGGAATTCGGGTTGTACTAGGATTTTTTTTTTGTGGGACATGTTAAGAAAAATAAACTTTTACATTGTTTTTGAACATAATCATGAGTTGGAAGTGTGTTTACACAACCCCCCTTAAATTATTTTCTCCATAAAATCATAAACAGTTGCTGCATCCCAGTTCAGTATCCATCCTAGATAGTCCTTAAAATAAGAATAAGTTTCTCAGTACTGACAACTTACAATGTACCTGTTCAGGATTGACACGGTGATATTCTTTATCAGTTCAAAACCCTTTTTTTTGTTTTGTGCCAGCAAAAATATGGCTCTGATTAATAAATGATAACACTGGATGAATCATGCAGAGCCCCACACATGAGATGCAGAAAAGAAAATTGTAGGCTAAATTGTGCGCACGATCTAGCAAATCGAGAGAACACAATAGTAAATCAAGGGAACGCAATAGTAATCGTGCACACAATTTATTTATTTTTTCCTTGCGTGTCATGTGCGGGACTCCGTAGATTCATTTCTTCCATATAGTCGCTTTCAGCTTTGTGAGATAAAAATTTCAAAGCATCTAGTCTTAGGATAAAAACAAGTGTTGTAGTCTCGAGCTTTGGCCTAACAAAATTGAGCATTTTACCATTTCTTCTAAAAAGAAAATGTAAAATAGTCATAAAGGTCTTTACAGCATCCTGTCAAAATAAATACTTTACATTACTAATGTGATGATAGTACCACTACAACAAATAAAATTATTATTTAAACATTCTTTAAAAAGAATTTATTCACCAGAAAAATGTAAATACACAAAAAGAAATAAGTATAAATATAAATATAAAATCTATTAATAAGAGATACTTTTGTTTAATAAAATTCAATGAAACCAATAAAATGGAATCCAGAAAATTAATTGAAAACACAGAATTTGATAAAAAAAAAAAAAAAAAACTGAAATTACTAAGAAAAATATTTTATAGGGCCATAAATGTAAGTTTTGTTAAACTGATGTTAAACTGGGTATGTTAAGTAGACATGTTTTTTGACAAATTTGATTTGATAAAAAATTAAACCACAAAAATGGAATTTGGAAAAACATCAAACGGATTTAATAGGGCCATACATTCAGTCTTTATCTTGTGTCGTGAGCTCTGTCTCGGATTCACCATAACTCAGACTCAAAACAAGCTGATCTCAACTGTATTAAGCAGTGAAACAGAAGAAAAGTACCTGTTCTCTGTCAAAGATCTCCAGCAAATGCTCCAATCCCAGGTTGTGAAGGAACTGGCTGATACTCAACTCTACAGCTAGACCTGAAAAAAGCATCAGATTAAAGAAACTTTCAGCAGTCATGCTACAAGCAAAACTACACTAATCTTGAACAAACCTACCCTCCTCGTTCATCTCTATGCCTACGGCTCCTTCAACTCCAGGAGGTGATAGTAGAGTGTTTAGCTCAGGAAAGGTCCTGGACTGGCCGTCCATACTGGAGTCTGAAGAGAGCAGTGGTGGACTGGTTTTGAGAGTCGACGGGACCACCGCCACAGATGCAGAGACACTGATAACCTGGGCTTTATAGCACACCGGCAGCGCTGAGGGGGGCATGGCTGCTGTGAGGAGAGCTCGGACATCGTCCGCCTGAAGAGACAGGCAGAGCAACGTCAGAAAGTCTTGATGTATGTGAGTGTCAGTCACATCTCAAGCATATAAGAGCATGAGTTCAGGAACAACAACGCAAATCAGAAAACATTCGTACACCAAACCAGTGAGAACATATTTCAAACAAGCAAGCTATTGGCATGCATCCGTGGATGAAGGGATAGTTCACATTTAGATAGATAGTTCATATTTAATTTAATATAAATTATAAAAATTTCTAAAGCACTAAATCAATCCATTATCACAAGCCCTTGGAATATGCACAACACAATTAGCACATTTTTAGATATTTGTGATATTTTAATTTATCTTGTAACATGTCACACGTGAATTCTTTTTTTTTTTTAAATATCACAAAAATGATCCCATTTACTAATTAAATGATGTCTTAATGAAAATGACCTTATGTGCATGCAGATTTCTGTATACAACTCTGTATCTTGAATTTTAATAGTTTGGGCTCTGTTGTTAATTTTAGCCTTTAATATGATGGTAAAGTGCCAATTGAGCACAAAATGTAGTTAACAGTTTTAGTTGGGAGAAATATTTTTCCTTGACTTAATTTGATATATTTGAAGTAAGCAAGTAAATAAATGATGTTGGGCTGAATTTATGACTCATGGACATCTGTATTACTGATAAATGGCTTTTAATACTTGGCATTTTATTATTATTTTTTATGTTGGGAATTTTTTATTTGTCAAGTGAAAATCTTTTAATATAATGTTGAAAAAGCAAAGAATGTAAAATGTTCAGGCTTCTCGACTGCATTTATGTTCTACAGAAGAAAGGTTTGGATTGCCATAAGGTGCATAAATGATGACTTTCACTTTTGGTTTTGGATCAATCATTTTATCTTTCTCCAGGCATCAAACAGGTATATTTTTCCACTGCTTTTGCAAATGTGCAGTATTTTCAGGCAACAGTGCATGGAATGATCAGAAGGCCTCCTCAAGCACTGAACAAATGAAAAGAAGAGCAGCAACCAAATAAAACAAGACAGATTTATGACATGACACAGTAAGAGATAAATCTCTCTGGTATGATTGACAGAGGTTTGGATCTGCTTTAGAGTTGCAGAAAATAAAAAGAACGATAGATAAGCAGAAGGCAAGAAGGAGAACGCTCTTCTTCCGCCGAGGTGACCTGTCCAGTAAGCACACACACAGAGTGAATACCGTCACGAGGTCCAGCGGTGACTGGCCCTCCTGGTTGTGGAGCGTGGGGTCGGCCCCGTGAGCTAGAAGCAGCGCACACAACTGGGTCCTGCCTTTCTGCGCCGCCTCGTGCAAAGGAGTGAACGCCCACTTATCTGTGGCATTGACGCATGCGTTGAACTTGATGAGCAAAGCGGCCACATCCACATGCTGCAATGAAACACATGGAGCGGTCGTGTTCTTGGGTTGGTGTCTCTTTCACTTTCTGGAGAATGTCAGTGCATGAATCTGACTATGTGTGGCTGCCAGAGGATGAATCAGTGTTAAACTTGTAATAACAGTGTAATAACACATATTTTATGGATTTGATGGTGCTTTTTTGTCAGTTTTGGTGTTGGACAGCATTTGTTCAGGTTCATTGTATGGATTAAAACCCTGTGAACATTATTTTAAAATTCTTTAAACTGAAAAAAATGAATCGCCTGCGTTAACGCTTATTTTGACAGCAGTAAAACAATATAATATAAATCCGTCATAAATGCAAGGATTACACAACATTTTAGCACAGGGTTGTTAAATGCTTAATTAGGACTGTTTGACATTTCACAAGATGTAAAATTATTTCCAGGTCTGTTTTGTTTTCTCCAAAATACTTCTGTTAATTCAAAAGTCTTTACACCCTACAGTAGCAAAATAATCCAAACCCACAAAGAAACTGACCAAGCCAACAAATATATGACAAACACTGGGATAAAAATGGCAAACAATTTTCATGCTTGTACAATGTCTTGAGTTGAGGGAAGTACGGCAAAGGTGGAATAATTTAACAATAATGCACACCAGATGTGTAACTTGCTATGTGTAGTGGCCACATTACCATCATTTTGTCAATTTCTCTGTGTGTGATATACAATTTTAAATTACAGAACTAACTGTTGTATAAAATGCTGATTTTTTTAAGAAAAGTGACAATAAAAATTCAACTCAAACCAATATAAACCATTATTTGCATCAAATTTGACATGACTTGGCCACGACTTTAAACCAAAACAAACCAAACCAAACCAAAAGCAACCAAAAATAAACACTGTTTTACAAAACAACCCATTTAATCAAGGTTTTTTGAGTAAGAGATGTTTTTTTTTGTTGCAATATATATATATATATATATACGTAACGTTTATCAAGCATGTTAAAGGACATGTACAGGAGCTTCACTCACCCCATAAGATGCAGCATTATGGAGGGGAATGAGACCACCTTTATCCTGAGAGTTCACCTCTGCCCCGTGTTGCAGCAGATATTCAGCCACCTCCAGATTATTATATCCAGCTAATCATACACATAAAACAAACACCACCAACATGAAAATATTCTTTATTTTAAAAAATGAAATATTTCATATTTAACTATTTACTTGAATACTTGTGCCTTTAGAATAGGACTATAATGATCACAGGATGTTACAATTTCAGTCAGTTTTGCAAGTCTGACACATACAGTTCAGTTAAAAGTCAATATTTTATTTATTCAATATTTTAAACTTGATTAGAAGAAAAATATATGATTTCCTTTTAGGGCTTTGCACAGAAATGTTAAATATGCATAGAAAAAAATGGAGGTTGTTCCCTTGAAATTGTAATTGCGATTATTAATTACGATTATCACAATTTACATTTAATGATGTTTATACCATTGTTTGATGCATGCCATATTTTTATATGAAAATAAACCAGCTGAAAACACTAACTGAAAAACCTTTAGTGCTTTTCTATGGTATGAAGCCTCTAATGTCAACTATACATCGGATTGGTTTCTTCTCTAAATTATAAAAAAATAATGTAGAGTTTTATTGTGTGAACATCTGAAATCATCACTTCACAGACCAAGCCATTTTTTATGACTATTTTCTGTAAAAACAAACCAAAATACAAAAGTAGAATGTGTTGTGTGATGTATATTTGACATTTTAGGCTTAATACCACAGAAAAGCACTAAAGGTTTTTCAGTTAGTGTTTTCAGCTGGTTTATTTTCATATAAAAATACAGCACGCAGTTGCATCAAACAATGGTATAAACATCATTAAATGTAAATTGTGATAATCGTAATTAATAATCGCAATTACAATTTCAAGAAAACAATTGACAATTATGATTTCTGTCATAATCGTGCAACCCTAACTAAGCTGGAGTATTTAAAAAGGTCTTCAGATTCAGTTTTTTCACTGTGTATTGTATGCATCATACTCTGACCCACACCCACCTGCCAGGTGCAGAGGTGTGGAGTGCCGCCCCTGCGTGTCTCGACAGTTCACGTTGTCTGGAGTGCAGAGCTTTTTAACGCGAGATAAGCAGCCTTTCTTGGCGGCGTCCAGCAGTGCTGCGTCACCCCTGAGCAGATCCTGAACGTCTGTGTCGCCTTCCTTCACCAAGTCCAGAGGGGTGTTTCCATCACGGTTCTTCTTGGTCGGGTCAGCACCATGCTGCAAGAAAGAGGTACTTATAGTTATACGTTATAGTGAACATGCTGCTAAACAAAATTCACTGTCATCGATAATGTAAATGATTCAAATGATTTAATTTAAAAACTGAACAGTGGATTTCAATCAGAGTTCTCGGATACCTGAAGCAGCAGTTTGCAGATCTCATATTTGCCCTTGGCGGCCGCCTCATGCAGGGGGGTGAACTTCCACAGGTCGGCCACGTTAACCAGAGCACCGTGAAGGACGAGGAGCTCAGCCACCTCATAATGCCCATAAGAACAGGCATTGTGCAAGGGAACCAGACCACTGTCACACAAAACTGTCTTACTTAAAACCAATATGATACCGTGCAACTTTTTGGCATTTGTTGCACCATTGTTTCTTAAAGAATTCAAGGTAATGCTATTTTTTTTTTTTTTAAATTAATTTCACAGATTATATTAATACTTAATCTGACTGTGTATTTTTTTTATTAACTCTATATTAACGGTTTAATAATAAAAAAAAGTCTATATTCTTAAATTTTTTATATTCTTTAAATTTCACTGGATAAGAGGAACACTTACATGTCTATTTCAATAAATGTAATGTCTGTTTATGTATGTTGTACTTTTTTATTATTTAAAAGTAGCACCATTGTATGGAGGCCCAAACCTGCAGAAATTAGAAATGAACAAATTAATGAATAGATTTAATAACACGAAAATAAATAACGGATTAAATGACTTGATAAAAGAAAGAAAAAAGAAGGTTAAAAATAAATACAAAAAAGGAAGAAAGAAAACCATACTTAATTTAATTGAAAATGTATTGCATTTGTTTTATCAAGACATATATTCCATTATTTATGTTTCTATTATTACATTCTTTCATGTATTTGTCATTTTTGCAGGTTTGGGTCTCCATACAGGACTTTCTATTTATTGTTTTTGCAATGTTTTGGGGTAAACACTTATCTCATTCAGTCGGCTTTGCAGAGGTGCACAAATTCTCTTTCTTTTTGCCTCTACATTTGGATCTCTAGTCTTGTGACATCTCACCCTTTGTCCTTAGCGTGCACATCGGCTCTGTGCTGCAGCAGATACTCCACCACAGCCACACAGTTGTATCCGGCAGCGAAGTGCAGAGGTGTGGACTGCCTTCCCTCAGCGTCTCTACAGTTCACGTTCTGAAGAGTACAGAGCTTCTACATGGAAAGTTGAAGAACAATGTCAGCTGTTACACAGGAATAAACTACATGGGAGAAAAAAATGTTTTTAGTCCCTACCTTTACGACTTCCAGATCTCCTGATTTGGCGGCTTCTAACAGCTGCCTGTCTGTATCGGAGTTGCCTGTGCATGCTCCCTCTAGGAATCAAAAAATATTTTCTATAACTGCATGCATGACACTTTGGCACTTCACAGTGTTTCACTCACATTCTTGACTAGAAATAGATGGGCGAACTGTAAAATGCATTTAGGGGCATGTTGAAATCAGAGCTTCTTCAGATCTAAAAAAAAAAAAAATCAGTTGTATGGAATTCAAGATCATAAAAAGTCTTACATGTTTTAATGGTATTATATTATTTTAGTCTTAAATTTGGGGATTTTTAATTTATTTTTTTCATTTCAAAGAAGATATTCACACAGGTTTTGAAGGACTTGAGGGTGAGGAAATTGTGCATCTGAAGTGAACGTCACCTTGCAGTATCTCCTGAATGCTTTCATTGGCGAGCTGGGAGGGTGAGAAGCCCTGTAGGGAGGTGATGAGCGGGTCACATCCTGCACTCAGGAGCAATCGACAGGTCTGCAGATGTCCGAGGTGAGCCGCGCGGTGCAGCGCTGTCTGACCCAGGTGATCTACCGCATCCACCTGCACAAAACAACACCACGCTGACAGGAAAAATCTGCTAATATTCACAGTACAAATCAGCAGCTGTGGTTGCCAGAACTTTATAGTAAAAAATACGGCAGCAACATTTAAAGTTTGACATTTTGACATTTTCAGTAAAACAGTGCATATTTTATTAACCGATATGATGTTAATGTACCAACCAACTGAAGTACTAAAATCAGTTTTGTACCTTTATGCTGAGAACCACCATAAAAGCACAGGTAGTTATTTACAGTATTACTACCTGTGTAAAAATCACAGTAGTTTGATTGCATGATAATAATTGCTGTTAATAGTGTTCATCGTCCGTTTGATTACATCTTTAAAATTGATTTTACCGTACATTTTGCCATATGTACATAAACTGAGTCACCACTGATAAGCTACTACTAAATATTATAGAAACATTAATTTTCTGTAAAGTTGCTTTGCAACGAATTGTATCGTAAAAACGCACTACACAAATAAAATTTGAATTGAGAAAGCCACATGTAATAAACATTCATGAAAAACATTTATTTATCAATATAAGATGTAACATAAAACCCTAATGTACATAACTGATAAGAACTGAGAAACATAGCTATTTAACTGGAAAAAACATCAAATGTGTAATGTCACATTGCAAATTCTGGGAATGTCAGTTTACGATATTTTTTCACTTCCAAGAACTGTAGGCTACATTTAGCAGTATTTTACTGTAACATTACATGATTTATTACTTATAGAAGGAATGGACTGTTAATCAATTAACAGTTTTTTACTCTAGCATTTTTACAGTTCTTTACTGTTAAAATGACAAAAAAAAATTGCAACGTCAAAATACTTTGTGTTTCTGACAGGCACGGTTCTAGTGAATAACAAATATACTAAAATGCATTTGAAACACATTTATTTCGTGCACATAATACAAATTCATTTAAATTCGAAAAACATTTACATATTTATGTATTTAATAAAAATACCCTGCAATTACTTGAGGTCTGCTAAATTGGAACAACTTATTTTGTTGGAAGTAGTGCTGAAGTCCTACTAAAGTTATATTTGATTGTGCTAAAGTGCAACTATTGCAAGCATTCTGAAGTACACTTCAAATTTCATGCATTTAAAAAAGAATATTATTCAAAGATCATACATATACTCATCAATAGTGACATTAACGTGCCCCTATTATGGCTTATGAAAGGTTCATATTTTGGTTTTGGAAGTCCCCAACAACATGCATGAAAGGAAAAAAAAAACACTTTCATTGTCTTATAAAATGCATTTATTTTTACTTTACTTGCTCAACAACTCCCAAATGATTTTCTCAACGATTCATGTTTCCGAACCCCTCCATTGCATGACGCTACTCTGCTGTGATTGGTCCGATTGGTCTCATTTTTATGAAAAAGAGCGATAATAGGAGCACCTTAAAACATTTTAGGCTTCATATTAAGAAAGGAGTGCTGTGCACAAATAGTATTCCAAACAAAGTTTAATTATAAT
Organism: Carassius carassius; assembly: GCF_963082965.1. Taxonomy (NCBI): domain Eukaryota; kingdom Metazoa; phylum Chordata; class Actinopteri; order Cypriniformes; family Cyprinidae; genus Carassius; species Carassius carassius. Next base: position 4,364,934 of record NC_081794.1, read on the forward strand.
TTCTATATTAGTAAGTCTCAAGTGATATGCTAGTAAATATTTTATAGATTTGAACTATACTTAGTATGTCATAAATGTATTTTAAACATCACTTATTTTTACCAGGGTGGATATTCGACAAGACAAAACATAAAGGACGGGACTTTGCAAGTCACTGGATCATGTACTAATGGAACACGTATTACACAAATGATGGCTATGTATAATTCAGTATGTTTTACTGCAGCTGTGAGAAACTAATTTACCTTCGCTTCGTGTTTCACCAGCACCTCGATGATGTCATTGTGGGACTTCTCAGCAGCAAGATGCAGAGGTGTGAGGAAGCTGTGTGAAAGACAGAGATCCAGAAGTCATTACTGCACATGATCCCGCACTGATTCATGTGTTATATAGATCCTTTGCACATCGTTACTGACTGACTCACTCTTTATTCTTCTCATTGACGTTGGCGCCCTTCCTGAGCAGCAATTCACAGATCTGTTTCCTCTTGGGATAGGGCGACGTGGAGACACAATGCTATCAAAGACAATCACAAGAGTCTCTTTTATTCCCTTCCTATTCAAATCCTATAAAACCATTACCAGAAAATGTTCTTGGAATGCTCTGTGTTCAGTTGTAGTATTCACAGGTGTGCAGATATAAAAAAAATTACGCCTAGAAATGTGGCTCATCAAATAGGATTTTAGAGCTGGAAATATGCTTTTTACAGTTGATGATTTGAGCCGTTAAATCAGTGGTTCGCTAAAGGAGTCTGAAACTGTTACAGTATGACAATAAACCAAGATGAAAGTTCAGATGGTCAGTACTAGGTTTTAATATACGTCTGAATTATAATCAAAACCATATTTGATGTAAATTTAAAATTTAAATTTATGTATTTAGCCGACGCTTTTATCCAAAGCAACTTACATTGCATTCAGGCTAACAATTTTCTCCTAACATGTGTTCCCTGGGATTCAGTGTCAAATTAGTGTAAATACTGTCGATCATTAAGCAAGTGCAACAATCAGCGTAGGTTTTGTTTTGTGTGAAAATATGGTGGAAGGCAGCGAAAGGTTTTAAGAAAGCAAATTACATGAATTAAAATATGAATGAATTATATCAATTTTTCTCTGAAGGTAACCGACTGTCCTCCATGCAGCGCTTTGTTTTTTTACAGTGGTTAACAGCTCTATTTCTCCTCTTTCATAAGCGCCACCTGCTGTCAGACAGTGGATTTACAATTTCATTTAGCCTTTTGCCATTTTCGAAAAAGGTTTGGTAAAGCTACTGCTTTAAATATAATGATATAAATATGAAAATATTTTTGATGAATTTCCAGAAAAAATATTAGGCAGCACAACTGTTTTCAGCATTAATATTAATAACCAGAAATATTTCTTGAGCAGCAAATCAGCACATTAGAATGATTTCTGAAGGATCATGTGACACTGAAGACTGGAGGAATGATGCTGAAAATTTAGAAACAGAAAACGCTTACGGTATTTTAAATTGTAATAATATTTCACAATATTACGGTTTTACCACATTTTGATCAAATAAATGCAAACTTAGTGAGCATAAGAGACTTCTAATACTTATTCATCATATGTAGCGTATCTATTAAATAATTATATTTTTAATTAAAAAGCCCTTACTAGAGCGGTTTCTTGGGTTAGGGGGTGTTTGAAGTTGATGGTCTCAAGGGAGAGGTGTTTTTTAAAGCGGGCCATGTCCGCCTCACATGCCGCCTGCAGCAAAGAATGACCTCTGAACTCATCTGCAACAAAGAGCGGCACCCATTTAGTCAATGACGTACTGCACAAACAAACTGAGAGCTGGTCTTTGTGGCAGTCACACACTTACACGCCAGGCGCTCCTTCAGCAGGGCGCTCGGGGCCAGATCGATGGCGCTCTTGTTGTGGCAGTTGAGGAAGGTGGGGTCTGCGCCGCAGCTGAGCAGGAGCGAACAGACCTCCACTCTGTTTTTTGAGGCTGCTTCGTGTAAAGGTGTGAACTGCCACAGGTCCGTAGTGTTGACACAAGCACCATGCTGTGTAAAAATGAACAGATGGAGTGGAGTTATCACAAATTCAGAACAAGACACCAGACAAGAAAGAAAAGTGTAAATAACATAAACTGGACCTACCTTTACAAGCAACTCAGCTACCTCATAGTGACCGTATGAACAGGCGTTATGAAGAGGCACGAGATCACTGTTCACACAAGACCAAATTTAATACACAGCGAGTACAATAATCAAGAAAGATTTTGGACTTTTGTCTTCACTGCCTTTATATGAATGTTTGGGTTCAAAGGGATGTTACTAGTATAATCAAATTAAATACTAATCTCATCTGTACAAAGTTCATTTTTTTAATGCACTGATATTAAAGGAATAGTTCCCCAGGCGATTAAAGATGTAGGCGAGTTTGTTTCTTCGATGAAACATATTTGGAGAAATGTAGCATTCCATCACTTGCTCACCAGTGGATGCTCTGCAGTGAATGGGTGCCGTCAGAATGAGAGTACAAACAGCTGATAAAAACATCACAATAATCCACACAACTCCAGTCCATCAGTTAACATCTTGTAAAGTGAAAAGCTGTGTTTGTATAGAACAAAAAATGTTAGTGTCCGGATAAAATACTGTACACATGAAGTTTGAAATATTTTAATGTTGGATTTGTTTCTTACAACAAAAAAAACAAACAAAAAAAAAAACGTTTTTTCACTTCACAAGACGTTAATTGTTAGACTGGATTTGTGTAGATTGCTTGTGGATTATGGTGATGTATTTATCAGCTAATTCTGACGGCACCCATTCACTGCAGAGGATCTATTGATGAGCAAGTGATGGAATGCTACATTTCTCCAAATCTGTTCTGATGAGGAAACAAACTCATCTACCTCTTGGCTGGCCTGAGGGTGAGCACATTTTCAGCAAATTCCCATTTTCGGGTGAAAAACATAGCCAGTATTATTATTATTATTATTACGTTTAAATAAATTAATTATTAAACACTAGAAACTAAAAATGAATCCTATTAAAAGCTACAAGCAACAACATTATAATGTACTGCATGAAAAATTAAAATGGGCTGCAACTTCATGGGAACCACTGACAATGATTATTTTGAAAATCTTCTGTATATTTATTCCATTAATCATTTAATCAGATTCAAAATCTAAAGAATTATCATTTTAATTAGAAATTGATTTATTTTTAATCCAATATCCACCAATACTGCTCAAATAAAAAAAATAAAAAAATCTGATCAGCCGCAAAAAGCATTATGGTACTGATGCATCTGTAGACTTCCATTGTGAATGCTTTAGATTTTATTACAAACTGCATTTCTGTGCTAAGTGAAAGAATAGAGCTCAACTTGAACAGCACTTCGAGTCACACTGGAGGAGACACACATCGTACCCTTTGTCTTTAGCGTGCACGTCGGCTCCATGCTGCAACAACAGCTGCACTGTCTTCACACGATTATAACCAGCGGCCAGATGCAGAAGCGTTGACTGAAACCAACAAACAATCCATTCACAAACACATATGCAAACTATTCAGACCTGGAACGATTACACATGAAAAGCCTCGCTACATTATGTGTCTCTCGATGTGTGAGCGGCTCAGCAACGTTGAGAACATTTGAATATGGTTACACATTAACAGTCACACTGTCAGACAGATATGGAGATAACATCAGCATATAATATTTAATAACTCACCTTCCTTCCATCACTAGCGTGACAGTTCACATTTAATGGTGTGAGGAGGCTCATCAGTTTTTCTTCATTTCCACTTCTGGATAAAATCATTGAGTACCAAGTCAATGAGAGTCACGACAGTAATATCGCTCAGCAATATTCATCTCTCTTCAGGTCTCCTGAACAATTTTGAGCTTAAATTATCATTACCGTGCGCTCTCCAGGAGTTCATCCTTTCTATAGTCACCTACATTTAAGAAAGAATGGAGTCTATTAACATAAATGGAAATCGCCTATATGTAGCAAAGTCACCAGTAAATAGCCTTAGAAACAAATGGGAATTATGGGAATTAGAGTGTTTCAAAAAGATGCGTGTGCAGCTCATGTTGAAAATAAAGCACTTTTTTGTTCATTAACTGTCCTTGTATCATTTCATGATCTTCAACTGGACTTGATCCTGATTCCTAACCCTATCAGAGAAGCAAGTGTGTACTGAAGTCTGAGGTTTGGTAGCTCACTCACCGGTCAGCACAGCTTTGGTGGAGGGTTCAGCCAGGTCAAGCGCTGTCCTTCCATCAGTGTTTCGGATCGTTGGCTCAGCACCATGTTGCAGCAAAACTACAAATTTCAAACATGATTGAAACAGCCGCATTATGCATTCAACATGCAAATGAGATCCAAGTCTAAAGCACTTTTTTCATCCAAATAAACAATGTATTCTGTAAACTTTTATCACTAGGAGCCTTTACCGATGCAGACGTCGATCTTGCCCTTGATGGCACCCTCGTGCAGCGGGGTGTAATTCCAGTTGTCTCTGGAGTTGGCATCAGCCCCGTGTTGCAGGAGCAGGCTAACGACTTCAGCGTGACCAAACGAGCAGGCGTTGTGGAGCGAGATGAGGCCGCCATCATCACGAGCGTGCACGTTTGCTCCGTGCTGAAGGAGGTAGTCCACCACATCTCTACGGCCAAAACCTGCCACACAGCCGTGGGCTTAATAGATGGACTGCTTCCATTAGGCAAAACCTCAACATTACACTGTCATACTGGAACTTCTTCAATATTAATCAAAAGAATCTATTATTTTTCACCAATTATTTTCAAAAAACAGTGCCAATGAAAACAACATAGTTGTGTTTATAACATACCCAGTGGAGTTATTACTATTACAGTTATTATCATTATGGGATGTAAGACTTATATTCATGACAGGTGTCTCAACATTTTTTTCTTTATAATCAATAGTCCATTTTTCATATTTGAACCCTTTCCAGCAGTGACTGTATGATTTTGAGATCCATCTTTTCACACTGAGGACAATAGAGGCACTATTAAAACTATTACACTATTACAACTATTAAAAAAGGTTCAAACATTCACCGATGCTCCTGAAGGAAACAAGATGCATTAAGAGCTTTTGAAAACTTTTGGAATTTGAAGATCAAGGTCAATTGTACTTAATTTGTGTTCTTGGGAAACATACAAGTATCTTCTGTTGCTTACGAAGGGCAGAACTAAATGGAAAAAAAAATTATATTTCAACAAAAAAAGTTTTCACCCCCCACCCCCACCCCAAATCTTAATGCATTTTGTTTCCTTCTGGAGCATCAGTGAATGTTTGACCCTTTTTTAATAGTTGTGTTTGAGTGCCTCAATCGTCCTCAGTGTGAAAAGATGTATCTCAAAATCATACAGTCACTGCTGGAAAGGGTTCAAATATGCAAAGATGCTGGAAAACTGAAGAATCTGCACGACCTTAAAGATTTTTCTGAAGAACAGTTCTCAGTTTAACTGTTCAGAACAAACTAGGGACTCATGCACCACCATCACAAAATAGAAAGACAGTCGTGGATCATCCAGGTAACCACACACAGCATTTAGAACCAAGGGTTCCCAAACTTTTGAATGGGGATATTTTAATAAATTCAGCAATTTTTTTTGTGTTGTGGACTAAATGTAAACATCTTTTATGTACAAAATCTTGCTCAGGACAGTACTAAATAAAAAAATAACATGCATTTAGTATGATCTCTCTTATTTTGTTAAAATTATTCACATTTTCACAGATTCTGCAAGGGGTGCCCAAACTTTCGCATGCCACTGTATATTCATGACAGTTGTCTCAACATTTTTTTTTCTTTATAATATTAGTTTACATTAAAATGTTCATGTCCATCCTTTTTAATAATAGAGAATCCCAGTCCAATATATAAAAAAATTGTTTTAATCAATAATTGTATTCATTAATTTGATAAAATATTTTAAATACCGGTAATTATTTTCAAATGAATAATTGTATTTTTATTTTTTTTATTAAATTGCTAAATTAGTCATTTAAATATGAATTAATGTAAGCCTTTAAAGAGATTTCACTATACTTCAACAACAAAAAAAAAAGTTACATGTAAATTATATATAAACCATATTAGTATTTGTAGTTAGGTATAATAAAAACAAGGTGTTTATGCTGCATTTCACATATAAATATGTGATTTCAAGTGTATCGCATAGAAGCAGCCTACTTAATTATATATTTACAGTAATTACATTAGTAATTAATTCAATTTAAAAACCCTATATATGATCACAATTAATCTAAGCTTTTGTCTTTTGTAAATGATTAATTATTAATGATATGCAAATACAACTGTATTTGCAAATACAATGCTAGTGACACTAATGTTGATATAGATAAGGACAGAATAGAAAATAATAGAAAAATAGAATGTAAGAAAAGGTTTGAATAAATTAGAATCTTGGTTTAGAAAGTAAAACGAATAGAACGGAATAGGAAGGAGAGTGGGACTCACCCGCAGCGAAGTGCAGCGGGGTGGACTTCCTCCCTGCGGTGTCCCTGCTGTTCACATTCACCGGGCACACGAGCCTCTTCACCCGCTCCAGGTCTCCGCTCCTGCAGGCCTCGAACAGCTCCCTGGGCTCGGCGGACCCGGAGCTCTCCATGAGCCCCGAGGAGCGCCGGAGCGACATGGACAAGCTATGGGCGGACAGTGGGAAATGAGGAATACACCCTATCCCCAAGGCTTGACATGAAGGCCGGAATGAGGCGCAGATCTCCACAGTTAAAGCCTTGCAATAACAGCCACTGAAGAGAAGAAATAATTCGACTCGAGTGACTGTTCCTGTACAGAGTTGTCAGTCCAGCTGTGTCTCTCTCCAAACCGCAGAAATGAAAACAACGGATAGAGATAGAATATCGATTTCTCCTGAACTAGAATCTCGGAATGGGCGGGGCTTTCACAGCCCCATTTTTTTCAGAATTATTTTTAAACATAAGGATTTTAGAGTTTTAATTAAAGAATTTTAAGCTATAAAATAAACCAACCTACTACGACTTATAAACTTTTATTTGAAGCAAAAATACATCGGGAAAAAACGGCTGATGTCAATTATTCAATAATTTTTTTTTTTTTTTTTTTTGCAGAATCATTGGTAATGTAGTTTTCGCTCATAAACACGAGTATTTAAAAATAAGTACTGAATAATTGAAATAAAATCAATTACCATATGAATAAAACGAACGGAATTTTAACATTTGGAACCTGACTGTTGCACTATATTCAGCTAGTTTAACAAGGTATTTGTGTATATAAAGTTTGAACAATGCCAGTTAAACGCATTAATGCCAGTATACAAAATATAACAATGCCATATAAAATAAACGGCGTTGACACATGGTAAGTGTTACTTTTCTCAGCGATGGTCAAGACTGACCAATGACAGTCGATTGGGTTTACAGTCTGTGACTAAAGCGTTTAATTCAATATTTTTATTAAGATTATGTAAACGAATGTTAATTTATATCAAGTAATTAATGCATTTAAACATACATTTAATCAATTACGTATTTAGGCGCATAAACATTTAGTAACACAGACAACGTTCAGAGATTTTAATACAGCTAATTTGTGTTGTTGGCTGTCTGGGCTGCCATGCGCCTCCTAGAGGAATGAGTATCACTGACTCGGACTCGGAAGTGTGAGTATGATTCATTTATTTTATTTATCTACATATTCATTTATTTATTTTTAATTTCTGCAGGTTTAGTCCTCCATAAATGGTAGCTTTGAAACCAGTAACAATCCATAATATATATATATATATATATATATATATATATATTTTTTTTTTTTTTTAATTTTTTTTTTTTGTGGAATTTTTTAACCACACAATAAAGCATTTAAATATTTTGCTTCAATTTATGTGAGCAAATCATAAAAAGAATAAAACATTTCTGATATTATGTAATACGCTTTATACAAAACATTGTTATCTTTATTTAATGTTTCATACCATAAACATACATAAGCACATTTTCATATCATTTAATAAAAAACATTAAAACATCTTATCTTATCAAATGTCATATAGTTTTTCCATAAAAATAACATCGAAAATCAACATTCAGAAGGGTGGAGGTGGAGGAGGAGGTGGTGGAATAAATTTTCCTCCAGTGTTAGGAGGAGGAGGAGGTGGAGGTGGCACCATGGAGGCATTTTGTGGAGGTGGAGGTGGGGGTGGAGGTAGTGATGACCCACTGTAAGAGCCAGGAGGTGGAGGTGGAGGAGGAGCAGTCGTCTTGCCCTGAATGTGAGGTGGAGGAGGTGGGACAGGGACATTGCCTGGAGGAGGTGGAGGAGGAGGTGGAATAGCCATGTTACCTGGAGGAGGTGGGGGTGGAGGGTTTGCTGAAGTTAATGAGGTGTTTTGGCCAGGTGGAGGTGGTGGAGGGGGAACCAAAGAACCTCTACACACAGAACTAAATGGAGGAGGAGAGGGAGGAGGAGGAGGTGGGGGTGGAGCGTCTCCCATCTCATCATCTGGGAGAGGTGGAGGAGGCAGCATGGACAGGTCAGGATAGACTGGTAGAGACGGGGAACGGTCAGACATGAGTAAAGGAGGCGGTGTGGCTGGAGAGAGATCAGGTGGAGCAGAACCCACCGAGTCAGGCACTGATGGAGGAGCAACTGCGATACCCAAAAAAGACCTGAGTGAACAGTAACAACAAGTGGGTTAATCAAAAACATTTTTAACTAAATCTATCTGAATATAAACATTAAGAGGCCTTTTTATTACAAACCAGTTGAAGGTGCTGATCTCCTGTGTGCCAAGCTGTACAGACATGGAGTCCTCATTGTCTGTTTTTAGCTCCTCCTTCGGTGTCCCAACATAATAAATTCAAATAAATATATCAAATTAGTAGGGGTTTTAGGCTGAAAATATAATTAAAATAATTAAAATTAGAAATTTAAACTCTTATAAATATGAGTAATCTTATAACCACTGATGAAAAACTGTAAAAAGGACATTGGCAGATAGATTTGTTTTAACTTACTGTATTTTGCTTGTGATAAATGTATGATTCTATAAAATGTACACGCAAGTACATAATTCACGTGTTATATAAATACATTTCTTAGTGTGAGATATGTATAATACTTACAGTAAAATACTTTTTAAAATAGATGTATTCATAAATTCTTTTTGTATCAGTAAATACTATACTACAATACTACATGTATGTTTTCTGCAATATTTCCTAACAATTTAAAATAACTCTTTTACAAAACGTACTCATCCCAAATGTTTGAATACAATATTATAGAAAATACAGAATGCTACAGTATGTATTTTTTTGGTCTAATGCAAGCATTAGATCACACATTGTTTAATATTATTTATAAAACATTCTGTATCTAATTTACTTTAAATTTAACCAAAACAAGTGAAAAAACAACAGTGTAAATAAAAAGTGTTGTGTATTTGCAGATATATTTGCTCACAGTTTTGCTGCCTTCCCAGTGGCCGTGGCCCAGTTTGTCCAAGCGGGTGTAGGATATGGGAACCCGTCTGTATGCACGAAACGGCTCCAGGCCACTCGCTGGGGGAACCACCTTCTGTGTCCGGGGAACTTTTGACTGTTTGGTCAGCACGCCGATCTCTTTCCGTGCTATTTTCTCCTTGTACATGCCAACTGTCTAAATGTGAATACTGACTAATATTAGATAGTTTTCTTCTAGAAAGACAAAACCGTTTAGGTGGAGAAAAAAAACAAAACCTTTTTTTCTTTACCTTGTGAATACTGACATTAGGTTATTTTGCCTTTTACAACTGTGACAAAATTATAATATACAGAATGTCTATTAAAAAGAATAGTTTACCAAAAAATTTAAATTTGCTAAAAATTTTACAAATGTAGCATTACATCACTTGCTCACCAATAGATCCTCTGCAGTGAATGGGTGCCGTCAGAATGAGAGTCCAAACAGCTGATAAAAACATAACAATAATCCACAAATGCCCCAGTCCATCAATTAGGCCCATTTACACTATAGAGTTTTTGTTTTTAAATGCATAACTTTTGCTAAGGTTACAGCTGTTGTTTACACTACTCCGGTGTTTACGAGGTTGAAAACTTTTGAAAATGCTGCAGATCCCATTTTAGTTTGAAAACTCTGGGGTTGCGTTAATGGACCAAAACAGAGGCTTTTGAAAATGATGGCGTTATGACAAACACACAGCTTTTTGCTTCACGGGATGGACTGGTGTGGATTACTTGTGGATTATCGTGATGTTTTTATCAACTGTTTGGATTTTAATTCTGACGGCACCCATTCACAGAGGATCCATTGATGAGCAAGTGATGGAATCTCCAAATTTATTCTGATGAAGAAAAGAAAACAACTTCTTGCATGGCATGTTCAGCAAATGTCCATTTTTGGGTGATCTATTCTTTTATTCAAAATATTTCCAGCACTGTCCTGACTTGCCATACAGTGTAAGTCATGACTGGCACTGTATTTCAAGAGGTTTCCTTTAAGTGATGATAAGCGGAGCTCACCAGAGTCAGCAAGTTGACGGAGGACTCGATCTGTTTCAGCTGAACCGTCTGAGCATCTAAGATCTTCAGCACAGATGTGGCCAGATTGTTTATCTGGTATGTGACACTGGCCAGGGCCTGCGTGGTGAGAGCTTTGGACTCTTCAATGACACTTCTTGTGTCCTCCACCTAAAGTAAAGAAATAATCATTTTCAATATTCAGACTCTTCTATAAAGGTTTTTATGAATAACAACAAACTGAAAGAACTCTGGCCTGTGAATTGAGCACATCTAATCAAGCTCTTATCATTTAATCAAGTCAGCAGTTTGAATATTAAAGACAAGTGTGTTACGTGTGAAAAATGCTACCTTTGCAGACAGCATATGGAGATATAAAGTATCAAGGCATGTCTAAATAAATATATATATAAAATAAACATATCTCTTGAAAGAAGTCTCTTGTGCTCACCAAGGCTGCCTTTATTTGAAAAAATAAAAATAAGGTAAACAGCAATATTGTGAAATATTATTATAATTATACAATTTAAAGGGTTAGTTCACCCAAAAATGAAAATTCTGTCATTAATTACTCACCCTCATGTCGTTCCAAACCTGTAAGACCTCCGTTCATCTTCGGAACACAAATTATATGAACACAAATTTACTACAATCAATGTCCAGAAATGTTTTAATGACCATGTGACATCAAAAGTGACAAAAGAAAGTGACATGACATTCAGCCAAGTATGGTGACCCATACTCAGAATTCATGCTCTGCATTTAACCCATCCAAAGTGCACACACACAGAGAAGTGAACACACACACTGTGAACACACACCCAGAGCAGTGGGCAGCCATTTATGCTGCGGCGCCCGGGGAGCAGTTCGGGGTTCGATGCCTTGCTTAAGGGCACCTAAGTCATGGTATTGAGAGCACTGTACATGCACTCCCCCCACCTACAATTCCTGCCGGCCCAAGACTCGAACTCACAACCTTTCGATTGCAAGTCCGACTCTCTAACCATTAGGCCACGACTTCCCCTTATGTCGTTCAGGGATACAACTGAACACAAAGAACACAAAAATAATGTGTTAGGACCCTTGCTGTCTATGGAGGGTCAGAGAGCTCTCGGATTTCATCAAACATATCTTAATTTGTGTTTCGAAGATGGATGAAGGTATTGTGGGTTTGGAACGACATGAGGGTGAGTAATTAATGACAGAGTTTTTATTCTTGGGTGAACTATCCCTTTAAAATGACTCTTTAGATTTTAAATTGTAATTTATTCATCTGATCAAAGCTGAATTTTTAGTCTTCAGTGTCACATGATACTCATAGAAATCATTCTAATATGTTGATTTATGCTTAATAAACATTATTATTATTAAAAACAGCTGTGCTCTTCAATATTCTTGAATATTCTTCTGGGATTATGTGATAAATAGAAAGTTATACAACAGCATGTAAGTGTAATATAATTTTTTGTAACATTATAAATGTCTTTATTGTTACTTATTAAAGTGAGTTTCTGAGTACTACAGTCTTAAAAAAAAAGACTAACCCCAAACTTTTAGATGATAGTGTATAAATATAATGCTGAATATAGCCTACTACTGAATATTATTATTAATTAATGATAAAGACCTACAGATGATATTATATGGATATACAAACTAACATGCTGAATTCAGTATAACAGACCTCCAGGATACAGAGATGGAATTCTAGATAAACATGTTAAGAAAGGTTTTCATGGAGGAATACATACCACAGCCTTGTTTAGACATGTAAGCCGTCAGAACAGACAGCACAAAGCTGACTGAAAAAACTGGAAAAGAGTACAGCCTAAAGAAAGGTGTTTCAACAATCCATGTGAATAACTCGGAATATAAACGCAGCTGCGAAATGAATTTCACTTTTAGTGTGATGGATGTAGGACTTTTCAGTTATTAAATCTAGTACAAATGGTTAAAAGTTGCAAGTACAGTTATGTCATCACTAGACTACTTTTAGAAGTACATACTATATATGATTAGGACTAATGTAAACATAAAGAGCACATTACTGCAAATTAAATGTATAGAAAAACTAAAAATGGCTCACATTGAGGTATTTGTTCTGACAGTAATCGGCCACCTTGTGCAGATTGCTGTGGTTGTCTAGAAGAGCTTTCCTTGCGGTCGGAGCCTCTTGCAGGATTTTGTCTATGCATTCTTTACAGTTGTTGTCTCTCATTGTGCAGGTCTGCAGTATAAGCTGCTGTCTCCACTGACTCTGGTAAGACTGAACTAAGCAGGACTCGAGAGCGACTGCAGTGAAGATGACAGGCACAGGCATGCTGGAAGAGTGGGTGTGTTTCTAAAGCATATCTTCAGTGCAGACACAAGCTTCATGAATGAACAGAGTCATGTTTACAGCACATGATGCAGTCTGTCTCCATATCTCTCTCTACAGTACCTGCCTGTCTACCTGTCTATCTACTATCGGTCTCTCATCTATTCAATCTATCCATCTATCGACCTACCTACCTAAGGACCTGTCTGTCTGTCTAAAGGATTAGTTCTCTCTAAATTAATATTATGTGCAATGTTTTGTTAAATTTACATAGCATTTTGTGCTGTTTTTGGAGCTAAACATTCCCTGGTCACTGTTTGCTTTTAGGGAAAGAAAAGTGTCTGCATAGCAAAAATGGCCGAATTTATTTTTGGGGGAAGTCTTTAAATGGCTTTTCACCAAAAAAAAAAAAAAAAAAAAAAAAGATATATATAATTTTTTTTTTTTTAATGTCATGGTCAGGCCACAAGAGGCCAGAATACAGCTAAGAAAGTACGAGTGAAACATTCAACATGTCCCTTCTTCGATAGGTTGTCAAATACATTTGCACCTGATAATAGCTAATTAAACAATGTTCAATTGAGTAACATCAAAGATTCACGAAAACATTCTTGAGAAGAAATTTCTTCTCAGCTGCCATTTTCTTCTTATTTTTTGAACTTAAGAAAAAAAAAGTTAAGAATATTTTGCATTCCTAAAAAAAAAAAAACATCTTAAGAATATTCTTATCTTTTTTTCTTAACATTGTTCACTTGAGAAGAATTCAAATTCTTCAAAAGAATCTTTTTAAAAATCATCATAAATAACTTTTTTAAATTTAGGACAGCCCCAAACAGTAAGAATTAAATATTAAATTCCAAACAGTAAGAATTATTAAATGGATTTATTGGGTTATATCAAATCAATTGTTTTATTTAATCATTACAACAACACAAGCTACATATAACACATTATAGGACTATCAATAGAGATGTGCACGAGTTTGCTGTAGAAGCGCGGACACACACACCGGAAGCGTGGAGAGCAAAAACACAGCGTATGATCAGCTGCAGCTTGAGACTTTTTTAATTTTATTTTAAAGTAACTGTTCAAAAACACAGCGCATTTAAACGTGAAGCTTAGCGCCAGTCAAACTCGCGACGAAAATAATATGTGTGCTTATTATGATTATTAGTGTAATCTGCAGGAAGTGCCAAAAGACAGTGCCTCATGAATTCACTCAGAAAACAATATTTTCTTCTGAAGAAAAAAAGGTTAAGATGTTCTTAAGAATATAGTTGAGAATTTTTAAAGAATTGCACTTTAGAACATTCTTACGAACTTGGAATTTATCTTAAGAAATTTCGTAACTTATTTCTTAAGAAGATTTTATTGAATCAAATATTGAATATTTAACCATGCTATTAAACAGTAACTCGTTACATGACCATAAAACTAGTAATTCTTCAGTAAATGGACTTTATCCAGTGATACAACACAGAGAATTGTCGATCGGATACTTTTGAGGTTATTATATTGCTCTTAATGCTCCATCATGAGCTGTGAATTTTAATGATGTCTCTGATAGGAACAGCTCATGCCCATATGAACGGAGGCCTAATAGATTAGCCATCATATTTTGCCCGTGAGTGATATTAATGAGCAAAGTCTGGGTGCAACTGCGGTGAGATGATAACTGGTTATTATTATCGCTTATCTGCATGCCAGTTATGTTTGTACCACAGAGGCAAATACTCTCATTTTCTATGCATGCAAAGCACTTTTTATGCTGTGTAAAGAGCATTTCAGACTCCCATCTGCATATTCACTATAGTGAATGGGTTGTTTCAACCTTTGGGTTAAATATGGACAAACCCAACTGTTGGGTTAAATTTTTAAATTCAATTTTAACTCAAAAGTTGGGTTGTAACAACCCAGCATTTTTTTTTAGGGTATATAGAGAAATTATATATTTCTAATGCGTAACAATTATACTAAAACCACAAGGCTTTAACATTACATGCAGTTAACTGCTTCCATGCGGACAGAAAAAGATCTTCATGACTGATAGTTTAGTGCATGCTGTTTTTTCTGCTGTATCCAGGAAAGTGGAAATCTGTTCCACAGGAAGACTTAAGAATATAGAGCTATTAGGAGAGTTCAATGAAAAAAAGACATCCATCCTGAAACAATATTGCTTTTGTTTGGAAAAGGCCCTTCAAGGGTGCTGCAAAACGATACAGCTGACCTTTGAGCATAACTAAATTTGGGAGTACAATTTAGCAGTATAAAACAGTGCAGCAGAAACATAAATGTAACATAATATAAGCAAAGAAATTGAGTATAATCTTTTGAATTAGTCAGAGAATTGTTGTCAGATAATTTTGTTTTTGGGTGTAGGACTGACAAATAATGTATTTCTTACCAAAATATGATTACAATATTTTTAACTGATTTCACTGACTTCTCACTGAAAATTCACTGACAATTCCCTGAAGTATATGATTGTATGATTGTCCTGAAAACAATGTTTTATTGTATTATTGAATAAGATATTAGTTAATTATCAAAAGAAAGAAAAAATAATAGCAATAATATGGACCATTGTATAAGTGATTTCCTTCTAACATTGATTTCACCATTAACTGAAAACCTGTTGTATGTGGTACCATTGTAATCTTTGACCACCAAAACATAGTGGTAGATATCCCCTTTTCTTTGTCCTCATGTTTGGTTCAGGAGATATGACATAAAATAGATAATAGGGTTAAGTAAAATGGTTGCCATGGCCAGCACAAGGTGTTTAAGCAATGCTCCATTTCTGAAAATGTTCAGGGACACAAATTATACAAGTTTACCAAGTTTCATGCTTTTATGAAAAAGTAAATATTTCTTTCACATATCACTTGGAGTACGAGTCAAAACTGCTCCATACTAAATTCAACCTGCATAATCAACTTCTTATGACATCCACATTTCAGTTATTCAATTCTATTCCATAGGGAATCTGGTGAGTGGTATAAAAACATGTCTGGATAAACAATTAGCTGCTGAATATTGTGTTGAAAAATTATTTACTCATTCTCAAGCCATCCTAGGTGTATATGACTTTCCTTTTTCATACAAATACATTCAGAGTTATATTCAAAAATGTCCTGGCTGTTTCAAGCTTTATAATGGCAGTGTCAAGGATCTAGGAAGGAGGACCCAATTGCAGTGAGATAAGGTTTTATTGACAAGACAGACTGATACAAGAGGTAGTGAAGTGCACAAAAGATACCACAACAGGAACACAATAAACAGGAACAGCTAGGGAGGGCCACTGGAAAAGCTTCAGGGAACAACTGGCAGAATACTTTGGCAAACAGAGGGGACAGCAAGACCAGGTTGATAGAAAAGACCACTCAAGGCACCATAGAGCTCAGGAACTTGTTGACCACAGACTCTGAGACAGACCAAATGCCAGGCAGGTAGAACCAGGGCAGGACACATGGGGACAGGTCAGGAACTCAAATACAAGACTAGACAGGACAAAGCTCCACAAAAGACACAAATTAAACTCAAGACAAGGAAAAATATGAGCCAATGAACTAATAAAAGGTTAAGTAGCAAAATAAAAAAAAATGACCAATTTAACCAACTCAGAATAATCAAACAAAACCAAGAATCAAGACTAGAAAAAACTAAAATTACAAATAAAAGCACAAGGCAAGATCAAATAAATTACTAAAACAAGGAGCAAGACAAGAACATGAAATTACAAGGACTAGACAAAACGAGGGCAAAAGACCAGACAGGGAGACACGGGCACATATTCAGACAGAGACAGAGGGGGGTGAAAATGACCACAGACCAGCAAACACAAAAGGGAAAGGTGCACTATAAATAGGGAGGAAAATACATGAGGGACAGGTGAGCACAATTAGATCAACTAGGCTAACAAGAGGGTGTGGTAAAGAGGAAACAAGGAGGAGGGGCTAAGGAAGCACATGGGCAAGGAAAACAAGGCCATGTGCTGAAACAAGACATAGACACAAGAAAGAAAAACACAAAACAAACAGTGTCAGTGCAAAACCCTGACAGGCAGTGAATGAGGATGCAAATGAATGCAAATGTCATAAAGAGCTCCACTCGACTCCAGAAGGTTAATAAAGGCCTTCTGAAATGAAGCAATGCATTTGTGTAATAAAAATATCCATATTTTAAACTTTATAAAAAAACTGTGATCTCTAGCTTCCGCTAACTGTCTTACGTACATTCACGAGAGAGTGGCTTTCCAGCGGATGATGTAGGATGTTGGCGAACAAGGAAGTGCAGAGGAAAGAGCAAACACAACACTGGTCACAATTTAATTGATAAAAAAATAAAAAAAAGTACAAAATTAGTATTTGTAAGAAAAATGTTGGAGGATTTCATCAAGAGACTTGTTTTCACGATAATGACGTAATCCAAGATGGCCACTGCCATTGTGTAGCATTTACTTCAGCGTGTATTTCTGCTAACTGAGTGAATGTGGAACAGGTCTGAGCTGGTGCAGTTGAGAGGAGGCAGGGACTGATTTGCTTAGATCCATGTATACTAAACGAGGTACTGTACATTTAAGCCATTTTAAAACATGAAGAAATGGGAAACACTTTTAAATATGTATAATATAAATTAAATATGTATAATTTTTAAATATTTTAAAAGATGAGTTTTAAAGGAACACTCCACTTGAAAATAGGCTGATTTTCCAACTCCCCTAGAGTTAAACAGATGAGTTTTACCGTTTTTGAATCCATTCAGTTGATCTCTGGGTCTGGTGGTAGCACATTTAGTTTAGCTTAGCATAAATCATTGAATCTGATTAGACCGTTAGCAGGTGGTTCCATGGTGTAATGGTTAGCACTCTGGACTCTGAATCCAGCGATCTGACTTCAAATCTCAGTGGAACCTGTCCTTATTGGGGGGAAGCTGTGGCCTAATGGTTAGAGACTTTAACTAGTTATGTAAGGGTTGCTGGTTTGAGTCGCAATGCTGGCAGGAGTTTTAGGTATGGGGAGTGAATGAACAGTGCTCTCTTCCACCTTCAATACCCATGGCTGAATTGCCCTTGAGCAAGGCACTGAACCCCCAGTTATATGTATATACTGTATAGCTGCCCACTGCTCCAGGTGTGTGTTTACTTCTCACTGCTGTGTGTGTGCACTTGGATGGGTTAAATACAGAGCACCAATTCTGAGTATGGGTTACTATACTTGGCAAATGTCATGACTTTCAGTTTTTTTTCTTTAGTGATATTACTCAGCACCTGAAAATAGTACCCAGCTAGTTTGTGTAGTTGCAGCAATAGCAGAGTTGCTGGGAACTATTTTCCTGCTGCACTTATGGTACTGCAGCAAAGTTCCTTGATTATTACGCCAGAATGAGATTATAGTTCCTAGCCATATTGGCCTAGAAAATCTGAACTTTGATTTTTTTAATCTGTATTAGTACACAAATGTAACTAGAGAAGAGTCAAGTTTTAAATAGGAAAAATATCTAAACTCTTTGGTCATTTTTGAGCGAGATGCTAACGGTCTAATCAGATTTAGTGATCTATGCTAAGCTAAGCTAAAAGTATTTCTGCCAGACCAGGAGATCAGCAGAATGGATTTGAAAACTATTAAATTAATCTGTTTTACTCTAGGGGAGTTGGAAAATGAGCCTTTTTTTTTTTTTAAGTGGAGTGATCCTTTAAGAGTTACAATAATTGACTGCAGGGGATGAAATGGGCAGCTTCGGATAGGTAATGGTGTAGAAGACTGCGTGTTCTTGAAGCACTATTAGTCAATCTGAAAGGCCTGAGCTGCTGTATAGTTTTATAGTGTACTCTCACTACATGACAAACAATTGTCTCATTTGTGGATAGTTTTAATGTCCCCTAATAAATTTGAGGAAGTAGTTCAACAAGTCTCTCGAGTCACGAAAGGCTAAGAAATTAAATCATCTGGATTGTGCCAATAAGAATTATAGAGCATCAAGGGAGACCTTTGAAGAACAAATCCATACACAAACAGAATAAATCAACCAGGGATGTTCTCCATATTGGAGCAGGTTTTTGTGCATCAAGCCGATCAGATGAACCCGGTGTGGGTTTTCCCCGGCTCAGCGTTGTGCTAGTCAAAGCCAGCTCTCCCTTATCTCTGCAGATTGGATGTTGTGAGCAATCACAGCTCTGACTCACTTCACAGAGTTCCATTACAGCTCCAGAATTGAATTACCAGCTGAAGTGACAGTGAGCTGAGGATGTTTCTGTGACAGGGCTTCTGAGAAAATGTTATTTTTCATGCTCCAGTATCTCCAAGTCAGCCAGACGATCAACAGATTTATTGCAAGGAAATATGCTTCTCTTTATCCACAGTTGCACGTACACTTGGCAGGATTGGTTTGATTATAACAAACTCTGGTGTGATTGCTCTGTAAGTGTAGCTCATTTAAATAAGTGTGAACGCTGCTTCAAAACTGTAGTGTGCTCCAAAAAAAAACCCCATCTCAGTCCACTTTCTGAACAAAACTGTGATACGAAGAGTGTAGAAAGTACACACATCTGTAGCAATAGTGTGAAAGTGCATAGCACATAACATGCATTATCCTTGACAATTCACTCCAAAATGCTGATTTCCTTCTTAAAAAATGGCATGGAATTCTTTGATAATATAAAGCTCAGAAAACTGTTCTGTAACTTGAATAACAAAATTGTGCCTGGAACCGGGAAGCTGCGGAAGCCCCATCCTTCCCGAAGGAGGTTTCGGGGGCAAATACACATATAGAATCCGTTTAGGAGTATATGGAGAAATCTGATGTGATTAAAACCCTCTTGGGAAGGCAGAAGTCTGCTGGGGAAACACAGGCTCTAAGGCTATACCGTGGAGTATAAACATATGGGTACCGCTTAGGTTTCAATATGGAACCCAGCCTTCCAAGGTTCTCAACGATTCATCATGAAGGCCTGGCGCCGGATGTTCCGCCGCGTCCAGCTGCTTAGGGTGATGGAGAATCCCAACAGGGTCTACAGTACGGACACTCTGAAGCAGTTTAAGCAAGCTGACACTGAGAACACAAGAGGATACCGGCTCTAGACTAAGGCTATAGAACCTAGCGAACGTGTTAGGTGTCGCCCAGCCCGCAGCTCTACAAATATCTGTCAGCGAGGCGCCACGAGCCAGCGTCCAGGAGGATGCAACACTCCTAGTTGAGTGAGCTCGCAACTTGAATGGGCAGGGCACACCCTGTGCCTGATAAGCCAGGGTTATGGCATCCACAATCCAGTGGGCCATCCTCTGCTTAGAGACAGCATTTCCCTTCTGCCAGCCTCCGTAACAGACAATCAGCTGGTCTGAGGTCCTGTAGCTTTGTGTCCAGTCTACGTAGCACCTTAATGCTCGGACGGGACAAAGCAAAGCCAGGGCTGGGTCTGCCTCTTCCATAGGCAGTGCTTGCAGGTTCACCACTTGGTCTTTGAGGGGTGTAGTGGGAACCTTGGGCATGTAGCCAGGCCTGGGCCTCAGGATTACCTGGGAGTCAGCCGGCCCGAACTCTAGGCACAAATCGTCGACCGAAAATGCATGCAGGTCCCCTACCCTCTTGATGGAGGCCAATGCAAGCAGGAGCAGAGTTTTCATTGAAAGAAACTTTAGCTCAACTGAATGCAAGGGCTCGAATGGGCCCTGCTGTAGTGATTTAAGCACTAGAGTCAGGTCCCAAGAGGGTATAGAGGGGGGCCGGGAAGGATTTAACCTCCTGGTCCCTCTAAGGAACCTGACGATGAGGTCATGCTTACCCAAAGACTTCCCATTCATGGGTTCATGGTGCGCAGCAATAGCGGCAACCTGGACTTTGAGGGTGGAGGGAGACCGCAATCGGGCATCTTCGGGGGTCTTCTTGGCGAGAAGCACACCACTCGATGAACAGGTTCCACTTCAAGACGTAAGCGTGTCTCGTAGACGGTGCTCTTGCCGAAGTGATGGTGTTCACTACCTCCTGGGGTAGGTCACCTAGAACCTCTGCATCCTGTCCAGGGACCAGACATGGAGTTTCCAAAGGCGTCGAGAGTGACCGACTGAAAGGGAACCATTTATGTGAAATAAAAAGCCTTTGCAACATTATACAGTTATACATTATACATGTCACTCAAAAGCTTAGAGTCAGTATAATGTTTTTTTTTTTTTGGAAAATAAATTATAGAAATTAATACTTATTTAGCAAGCTTAAAAATCTCAAAACATTAGATTTTTAAATATATTCAAATAGAAAACTGTTATTTTAAATAGTCTAGTAAAAATATTTCACAATTTTACTGTTTTGCTGTACTTTGGATCAAATAAATGCAGGCTTGGTGAACAGAAGAGACTTGACTGATAGTGGATTCTCTAGGCAACTTAAATTTTTCTCTAATTTCTAGCTTTTAATTGGCTTAAAAAATATATAACTGCTGGACAATAACAAATAATAACGATTTGTTTATATACTACAAACACTTTTTT
Organism: Carassius carassius; assembly: GCF_963082965.1. Lineage (NCBI taxonomy): Eukaryota > Metazoa > Chordata > Actinopteri > Cypriniformes > Cyprinidae > Carassius > Carassius carassius. The sequence continues at coordinate 4,386,285 of NC_081794.1, forward strand.
ATCACATAAGGCAGAATAGTTTCTATACTGTAATAAATCTATGTCAATTAGTACTGCATTGTTCATATACTTTATTTATCACCTGCTGGAGATGACTTGAAAAACCATATGTTGTCACAATCTTATGTTTAATGTCTTCGTGTTTCCAAAAGTTTCAGTTTTTCTGTGTAAGCAACTGTTTTCATTCGCTTGTTAAGTCTGACGTCACGTAGCAGCGCTTCCGTGTCCAACGCTCTATCAGTTACCACGAGAAAACAACAAAAGGTGCTAATATAAACTCACAATGTGATAGAATACTAGCGAAAAAGTTATAATCTAAACCTTTAACTCCATACCGAAGTCCCAGATAGCCAGACAATGAAAATATAAATATAAAAAAAATATACAAAAATTATTTGTGTTTGGGACGCTGTTATTAGGAATTTCCTGGTATGAATTTCTATGCGAGAGCGCCCTCTGGCTTCGAGTATGAATGAAACGCACACTGCACGAGTGTTTAGCGCTCAGTGAAGTTCATCTCCTTATTCTGGGTCTGAATAAAATATCAGTTCATGCGCCGACTATCCTGTCTCTTTGAGTTTAAATCTATATATATATATATTCACACCAGCTCCTGAAAACCTCTATGCGAACACATTTGACTGAAAAAGTGTAATATACGCCCCTGCACCTAATGGTGTATGGTCTTGGTGTGAATGGGCCAATGCCCCTAACAATGCATGCAAAATAGAGCATTAAGGTAAAAACAATGGCAAATGACTCACACACTTATAGTGCACTCACATTGAGCGATAAAAAAAATGATTGTCTTCCAATGTACCAAAACATCGTTATGGTACATTTGAAGACAATCATTTTTTTTAAGAGCTTGGGAGGAAGTCCCCGTTTCCCTAATGAGGTTTAAATTATAGGGTTGTGGTGTTTTCTGCAAAAGTGTTGTTCATTTTTACTGCCGGTGTATTTTACTGCTGTGAAATAATAACAGTAGATTTCGCAAACCAGAAGCAGGTATTAACCTCTAAGGCACGTTTAACATGTGAAAGCAGAGTCTAAACTATGCATATCACATGGATAACAGTGAAACAGGACAGCAAACGTACAAATGTATCTCTTCAGAGAGAAACAAGACCAGACCATAGACAGATCAGCACAAAAATGTGTGTAGTTGTATGTTTATTTACAGAGCTGTCAGTCTATTAAAGGTTTTCAGTTTAGATGAATGCATGATATGTTGATTAACAGTCAAAACATATTTAAGCATGAAGTATGTATTTTATGTGTTTGCACACACAAATTTGGATTACTAATATAAATTAACACATTTCATGTTTGTAATACAGACTTGGATAAGAAAAAGGTAAGATTTCTGCATTCATGGTACAGTATATTATTAACTATTTGATCTTATTTAAACAATCATATTTTCACAGTAACTATTTCAACAATTTTCACAATATACCAGTTACTTCATCATAAATGTTCATTGTGAAATCAATGAAATTTATTCAGTTAAAAGTAAAACCATTTGAATGGTATGGATTTGCTTATGATAAATAACACATTAAAACACATTCAGTTAACTAGTAATATATAACAGTAAGTTTATAGGTTTATGTAGAAAATTGGGTAATCATCCCACTAAATAAACAAATGAAATTGACAGCCCTGTTATTATTTCATATCTCTGCATTTGCTTCCTTTTATATTTAACTTCTAGAATAATGTTTAACCTTCTGATTTATTGCTGTCAACACTCAACAGATATTTTATTAATCAGATGCTATTTTAGATGTCCTTTACAGCAGGTATATGAGGATGTCTGCTGTTATCATTATTTAACTATATCAGTCTCACCTTTGCATTTGATAGTTTATCACCGGTTAACAGTTAACAGCACTGTGTTTTCGGGGCAATAAAAGACACTCCTCTGGCAGCACAAAGCAACACGTATCAGAAAATCTCACTGTCAGCATGTTAAGAGCAATTTATGTCTTGTTTTGGCAGATAATATGGAAACCATTTTAGCACATTCATGAAAAGTTATTACCCTATTCTGTTGGGCAGTAATGCACGTTTAGATTTTCATTTTCACTATGTTTTATGCTATATAAACCAGGCGAATAATAAACAAACAAACCAACCCCTCTGGAAAAAACCTTACAGAATGAAGACAGGAATAAAACTGTAAAGTTTGGTTTTGCTCGGAATGCTTTGCCTTAAATGAGCGTAAAAGCTGACAGAAAGGAGTGAGTGTGTATTAAGAAGGCTTAGATTTGTCGTGTGTAAAGTTTAACTTGCCAAGTACCCTTGGCACAAGATAATTCAAGCGGACTCTCTAAAGGACCATACGGTTTTCTTCATTTTTCACACCCCCAAAAATGCCTAATAGGAGGTCATGCAGTGCAGATTGTTTGGGAGCAGGCTCAGTCAGCGAAGAACTCTGGACATGGTCATGACACCGTAAGCTGCCATAAGCCATCCTCTCAAAAAAGAACACATCACATAAATTCCAGGAGGATGACATCGTTTGCTCAAGGATTATGGACAGATTCTCCAATACGCTCAACTGGGGGTGTGATTACGCCTCTTTCCATTCCCAACACAAGACTTGTTCTCAAAGTCACATGCAGCAATAAACTGACAGAGACCCTCTGATTGAGCAATACAATCGTCCCATCTTTCCTTCGTTTCTCTCTAAAGTTTCCTGCACGTACTTCACTGCAATGCCAAGTTCAGAACAATATTGTTACAGGTAAACCAAAAATGCAACACTCTTATTTTCTATGCAATGGTATGCAATGCCACAACATCCATTCCAGTGATTAGAGACGGACACCTTGTAGATACAGTATGAAAAGAAAAAAACACAATGCTCTTTATAGCGGCTGAACAGAGGTCAAGCCTTTCAAGTAAAACAACCAGCTGTCTCATGCCATAGCTGCACGCGTGATATCTTTTTGCTGTGAAAGCTTCAATGATTTCCATGAAGTAAATTTAAGAATAACTTGTTAGTTCCAAACACAATTTTCACTCAGAAATTGAGATTAGATTTTTTACAAATAATTACAAAGGATTGCCAAGAGTCAAAATGAATTAAATGCATTTTTGAAGTAGAAAAGGTATAAATATTTTCTTGTAAATCATACTTCAGTAATCTTTTGTTTACAATTTGAAAAATAATTTTTGGCCACCAGGATGTCTGCTTTGCCTTATAGGGACTTTGCTGCAGTGGACCAAAGGAAAAGGTTTCAGTTTGTATAAATATTAAAATAGTTCTGAAATCGGTTCTTCAGGGCTCTTTTTAAAATGAAAATATTCAAAATATTTTATGTTCCAAAGAAGAAAGAATGGCATACAGGTTTGGAACAACATGACAGTAAGTAAATGACAGAAGTAGCATATTTTCTCTTTAATAAAAACAGAGATGAATGCTGTCATACAGTAAGAAGAGCTATAAAATGAATGATCTTTGAGTTCATTTCAAGACTTCTGATTGAATGTCTCAGAAACCTTAACAGTTGCTGTTTCAGAGAAACGACTGAGATATTAAGAAATTTTTTTTCTTTCTATAAAATCCAGGTATCCAGAAGTTGAGAGAGACTAAGAGGTAGAGGGAGATCCTGGTAGAGAGGAGGAAGGGGAAAGTAGGAGGGACAGAATGAGAGAGAGTGCCAGAGAGCAACTGTGTGTATCTTTCAAGAGAGAGGGTGGGTTGGGTTAAACTGGCACTTAAAAGAGCCGACTGTGGCTGCTCTGTGCCTGATTAACAGGGGAAAGAGAGGAAAAAGGATCGGAAACGACCACAGGACAGGGGCATCCAGCATTAAGCGTGGCAAGACGCCTCCTCAAGGAACTTTCATTCCTGCACTCTTTCCGTTCCTCACATCGCAGCTGTGGTCCATTATGTACCGGGCAGTGGTGCTGCTGACTCTCATCAGCTCGAGCGCAGCTCTGAAACCCGAGTGGATTCCGGGGAATTATCCTATGACAGAGGCCGGGGCTGAGGATTTCGTGAGAGACTACAACTCAACCGCCGAGGAGGTCTTTTACTTCAGCACAGAGGCCAGCTGGAACTACAACACCAACCTGACAGATCACAATTCGCAGCTGCAGGTACTGTGAACAAACAGTTTTACAGACACCTAGTAACACTGCTTGTAGTCCAAAAAACTACCACTGCACAAAACTTAATGCAACACGATCCACGATTGACTTGCATGTGGAACGGTTGAATTAAAATGACGTGGTTCTGCTATAAAGCCTTTTTTGCATAAAGGACTGATAAATCAGCCATTTCAACAGCTCTTTGAACTGCCTTTAATAATTTAACAGAGTATGACAAAACATCACAATTACATGTCTTCCACTTGGTTTTATTGTGGGTATTATGATTAACTGCAAACAGTTTGGGGACTGCTGTAAAGTTTCACTAAACTGAGTGAGCAAGAATTGTGAGATTATTGAGTAACACTTGTGGTAAAGGACGTGACTAATCATTATAAGACTATACTGCCGTGTGTCATCATGTCTTTCACAGCTTATGAGAAGTTGGGTAAAGTTAAGTAAAGGGTATATATATATATATATATATATATATATATAAATGAAAATAAAAGAAGGTAATCCAAAAGTTCCTAGTTATCCAAAAAGGTAACGGTAAATGCACACAGCTTTGTATTTACAATGAGCAAACAGCAAACAGAGTCCTATTTATACACAGAATAAGTAGGAACTAAACAGGACATAAGTTACACACTAATAATCAGAAACCACAAAAACAACCAAGTACAGACATACTGTAGAAACTAAGAAAACAAGAACTAAACCAAACCAGACCTGATGTAACACCAGTAAGGAAATAGTGGAGGGGAAAGATGATGATGATGATGATGATCCATGGAATCGTAAACCTGAAGCAGAGCTGCCAGTGGAGGCCAAGAAGGCCAGGACCAGGGTGACGTCACAGGCTCGGAGGACTGAGGTGAAGTGGGACAGAGGACAATGGTGGAGCCAAGGGAATGGAGGACCATGGTGACACCAAAGAGCAGCCTCACTAGCTGAACAGGCTTAGCTGAGGAGGAAGGTCTAGGGCCCCCTTCCTCAAATCCTGCCCTGGAGGTCCAATGCGCTGCAGAGTTTAGCTCTAACCCTGATCAAAGTCACATGCCTGTGATTTTCTAATGATCCCAAAGACATTGATTGGCATTGATTAGCATGCTCAAGTGTGCTTGATTAGGACTAGAGCTGAACTGTGCAGGAAAGTGGATCTCGAGGTCCAGATTTGAGGATCTCGGATCTAGGGTTTCGGACAGAATTGGGGAGTCTAACGAGCCAGACCGAACCGGTGGAAGAGGAAGGGCTTTAGAAGTGGGCATTTAGGTGGGACTTAAATTCATTATGAACAGGTCAATATCAATGCTGTCAAAGAGAAACCATTGAGATGTTGAAATCCCATTTGGGACTTTTTTTTTTCCTATGAGATGTCAAGTGTTGGGCATTTCATAGTGCAAAAGTCCCAATCAGAAGTTATGCAATCAGATTATATTTCCAATTTCCAATATTGATAAATACTGAAGAAGATTAGGGCCAAGCAAAAAATGAAAAAATCCATCTCGAGATTAAAGTCATTAAATTTTGAGAAAAAAAATCGTTAAATAAAAAAATACATTCAATTTTGAAAACAAATGAGAAATTATATGTTGTGAATTAGTTTGGTAAATTACGAGAAAAAAATTGTTACATTTTGAGAAAAAAGTTTAAAAAAAATGTTTAGAATAAATGAGTTGAATTACAAGAAAAAGTAATTAAATTTAAAGTAAAATCTCACTAAATTTCGAGAAAATAAATTGAATTAAAATGCATAGAATTAACACACTCGTGTCAGGTTAATATCATCTCACATAAAGTCAAATGGCATCTGCAGTGGCGTAGGTGGGAGAGTAATGTGTTTGGGAGTAGCATATGATGCGACTGACAAGGGTTCGGGTCTGTCTTTTGCTGAACTCGCTTTTCATCCTTTTCTCATCACATATCACATCAGAAAAGTGGAAATCAACTGCCTAACAAATGTTTCATAATAATGTATTAATTGGCTAGGTCTAGTGTTAATACAATACATGTATTGTAAATATTAATTTGTGGACTGGTTGAAAAGTATTCTAACTGGATTGTTGTTGCACAGTGTTTCTTGTGTTTTCTGCGTCAGTGGTGTTGAGAATGGCAGCGCTGTTTCCTCTGCCTAGCTTAAATCATTGCGGAGTCTGTGGTTTGATTAGGGGTAAGCAGGCTATAGGGAGAGCTTTGTTTTCCCAATGAGGCAGCATCTAGGCTATTTAATAATTTCAATTAATAAAACCATTTAGACTCTGTTATTATTGCATCCTGTTAATATACAACAATACTGAAGTGCAAATAGTATCCGTCACTATTTATAAGTAAAAATAGCATCTAATTAGCTACTATTTACACTTTGAAAAGATCTACTACTTTTACATAACGTACTGTAAATAGAATGGCTATTTTCACTTAGTTTAAATAGTACATATCACTATTTTCACTGTAAATAGCACCTATGGCAGGGGTGTCCAAATTCTGGCTGCGGACCAAATACGGCCCACCGCTTGTCTATTGTCTATTGTCATTTCTATAGCGCACGAGAATTCATGAATGCACCGAAAGCAGAAGAGCACTACTTATATGAAGTGTGCTGCATGGACCATTATTCGCTCTGCATAAAGACAGCACAAAGAAAGCTATTTAATGGACAAGTTTATGGGTGGTAACCAATAAATGGTTTATTTGTTAAGTTCAGCATTTACCAATTCTTAAAAACAATACATGATTAATATAAAAAATACCTTAATATTATTCAATGGACCTGAGAACAATGAACAGTTGTAACAATATTAACAAAAATTGAAAAATACCGTAGTAAATGTATTCATCATTGTTAGTTAATATGATAGTTCCCTCAAAAACCAAAATTTTGCAATCAAAAAGAACACCAAGATTTTTAGCACAGGGTGTAAAGCAGGAAGACAGATTACCAAAATGAAGGGCACAGTCTTCATATTACTTTAAACCAAACAAATTGATTTCGGTTTTGTTCTCGTTTAACACTACAAGATTCTGCTTTAACCATATTTGTAATTCGTTTAGACAATCCAACAGAGGTCCTAAGAATTCTTTACTTTTATACTGCAAGGGAAAATACAGCTATATCATCTGCTTATAGGTGGAAGGACACTCCATATTTCTCAAACATAGCACCCATTGTTAAGCATAAATATAGAAAATAAAACTGGGCCAAGAATTGAGCCCTGTGGCACCCCACAAGCAAGTGGTCTTGAGGATGAACTCTGTTGGCCAGTGGAAACACTAAATCTTCTGTTTGTTAAAAAGACTGAAACCTTGGCCTGTAACTCAACACAGCTCTCCAACCTGGAAATCAAGGTATTGTGGTCAACCATATCAAATGCAGAGCTTAAGTCCACAAGCACCAAAGCCACAGCATTCCCTTTATCTGTTTCTAGTAAAATATCATTTACAACTTTTAAAAGTGCTGCTGTGTCCCCGCTGTGTTGAGACTTAAAACCCTTCTGTATTTTTTTTAATATTATTTGACATCAAATGGGACTGCAGCAGGCTCAAAACAATTTCCTCAAGAATCTTAGAAAGAAAAAAATGGTAAGTTTGATATAGGCCTAAAATTATAAAATTTCGATGAATCAAGATTAGGCCTCTTTAATAATGGAGTTACTATAATTATTTTTAGGCAGTCAGGGACAACTCCAGTAATTAAACTAGTATTAAAATAGTTATACTGGTAGAAAGAAACGTTTTAGCATCTCAGCATGATAAAACAAACTGCTTACTGGATCTGCTTCTTCATCCAATCTGTGTTTAAATGATAAAGCACTTCAGTTCATTCGACACAGAAAAACAGAAGTTGATATAGACTCTGAATAAAAGTTTGACCGGATGCCAGTGTGATGAATGCACACACACACACACACACACACACACACACACAAACACACACACACACACACACATACACGCATGCCTCTTTCAGACAGCTGTTTCAACACAGTTTCACAGCTGTCTCAACACTCACTCAGCTTTTCAAATGGGTGCTGGCACCGCTAACGGCTCAAATTCGCCGCTCAACATCTGAAGCAAACCTCAATACAAAAAGCTGTAAAAAGAGTTTATAGAGAGCTGGGCAGAACCTGAGCGATGCCTGGTGCGATGTCTATTATTTCAGACACATCAAACAAGGTGATCAAAGAGCATCTGGTTTTGGGCATCTCTATTGGAGGTGATGGGCAAAAGGCCAGGTTGTTCCTGTGCGTGGGACTCACTCTTACTTTGTATGAATATAAAGCAGCACTGTATCAAAGCAATACACCCGTCGCACTCATTCCACAGGGACCGCTGTCACAGGATGCCACTCAATGTTGCTGGAGCAGGTATTTTTGGTTACACAGTCATCATGACCGTGGGCATCTTGCTGGTGTGCATTCAACAGATGGTTGACAGAGGTTATGCTAATGCAGCATATGCTGATTTGCCTTTCAGGCACTGTTGTAGACTGCAATGATTTAGAATAACACTGTCTGCAAATCAAATTAGATGAGAAAGTAGAAAATTCCAACTTCCAAGCAGCTTGGAAAACTTGGATATTGTAATTAAAAATTTGTGTGGAAAGCCACAACTCCAAATGAACCGAGATGCGATGCATGAAGCCATGTAAAGATGGTGCCACCCATGCACACAATGATTACGTTTTAAGCAAATACAATGCATCAACGAGTCAAAATTACTGCATTACATTTTTATGATAAAATAGTTTCGTAATGTTTTAAAATAAGCTTTTCTGTTGATCATTCACTAAATGTACAGCATAAACTGACATTGAGAATATTATAGAACTGTGTATCTTTTTCTCTCTCATCTGGCAGGCATCTTCATCCAAAGCAACTTAAATTTAATTTATGAAGTGACATTCAGCCAAGTATGGTAACCCATACTCAGAATTTGTTCTCTGCATTTAACCCATCCAAAGTGCACACACACAAACACTGTGAACACACACACACACACACACTGTGAACAAACACCCGGAGCAGTGGGCAGCCATTTATGCTGCGGCGCCCGGGGAGCAGTTGGGGGTTCAGTGCCGTGCTCAAGAGCACCTCAGTCGTGGTATTGCCGGCCCGAGATTCGAACCCACAACCCTAGAGTCAAAAAAAAAAAGGAATAATAAAAAACATAAAATATATAAAAATTAAGAATATTGATATGAAATGGGTATTGATTGCAATTCTTGAATTTGTCTTCTACATTCTCAGATATTTAGACTGAACTTTAACGAAACATATCATTCATTAGTCACATACTAATACATAAAATTAGACAACAGATTTAGAGAAAACTAACCGCTGGATTTCCAACTTAAGTCATATTTAGAGATTTTATTAAAGTAGCATAGTTATTTATTATTGTAATACTTACAAAGCCCCTGAATTATTTTTTAGAGATTGCACCAGTAGAACCACATTTGAAATTGGCCTAAATCAGATGCAAAAAACGGCCAGATATCTGTGAAAAAAATCTGAAATGTTTATGTAAATGCGTCCCTATGGTCTGCATTATTCATGCAGCGAATTCCACAATCCGCTTTACTCTCATGCCACTCCCATACATTGGAAATACTTTTTTCTCTCCACTAAGTTTCTGTGGCAGAGTGGCCATGTGTAGCCCATAATTTCATTTATGCTTTGAGAGAGGAAAAAGTAGGCTGGAATCAGTCAAGAGTTCTTTTAATTAGCCTCTAAAAATAAAGCTCTCAGAAAAGAGCCTTTTAAAAACAGTTTAGACCATTCAGAGACACAATGAGGTGGAAAACAAGTACAATCTGCTCAGAAAACTCACATTCCATACCCTTCATCAATATCTGCCGATTAGAGAGGGGGAAGTGTTTAGGGAGGTTTGCAGGGATGTTTCCGAGTCAAACTAAAGCACACTAGACTGAGCTCATCACCCTTTTTATGGTGTCAGTCACAAGCTGTTATGATGTTACTGTTTCATGTCAAGCCTTGAACCTTGCACCCTGTTCGGACTTATCATCACATTCTTGCATAAACATGACAGAACAAATGGGACCTTGGAAGAAGAGGTGAAAAAACAAGCTAGCCATCTTTATCTCGGAGGAAAACTGAGTGTGAACATGCAAGTGAAGGACGAGAGATAATAGAGATAAATGCACATGTCACCAGCTTTTTCATCAGTGATGGAAGCTCACCTCAAACAAAGTTGAACCCCTCATGAACTGATGAGTGCAACCGCTGTGACAGGGTCATCATGCCCTGCGGTTATCATAACAGCAAAGGGATGCAGGGGTCAAACGTCCACAGCAGGAAGAGGTTAAACACCCAGAAAGAGTGACGCACCCAAGTCCAGGATACCTTAAACCTTTAGGAAGAATGTACACTAGAAATCTAAGGAATTTAAACAGAAAAAGAATGTAAAAATGCTAGCTTAAACCCTGCTGTTGCTTTAACAAATACGAAAAAAAAAACATACATACAAATGTACTAATGTTATTTTTTTAATAATTGTTTGTTTTACTTTATCCTTAAAGATCTATTTTTTTCTTTTATATATGTATAAACCACCTTTAATTTACACCAAAAGAATATAATATTTAAATAGTTATGCATAGTTAGTGAGCATTTTTGCACATCATAGGAGGTTACATTTTCTGTTGTTTAGTTTAAGTTTATTGCACTATTTTAGTTTGTAATTTTTAGTGTGTGTCCAGGAGAATCTTTTTTACATTTTTTTTTTATATGAAATATTCCTGAAGTAAACGTACATATCTAAAAGTAATGACAACTCGCAGCTCAGCAAATGAATCAGATCTTGATTCATTAAAGGAATAGTTCACCCTAAAGTAAAAAATGCTGTCATTAATTTCCCTTATGTCATTCCAAACCCCTAAGACATATATTTTTTGATGAAACCTGAGAGCTTTCTGACCTTCCATAGACAGCAAGGGTCCTACAACGGTCAAGGCATGAGAAGTATTTTACATTTTTAGGTGAACTATCCCTTTAACAGAGTTCGTGACTTCATTTAGTGAAGGATTCATCAGATTCATTTAAACCTGTAACTTGTGATTCTTTTGAGTGGTTCATGAAAAGAATCAGTCGTACGTGAACTCAAAACTCAAAAAAAACAAATTGGTGGTTATACTGTACTGTATATGATTTATTTGACGATGAAGCGCAGTCTTTGAAAAGCCATGCATCCATGAGAGGTCTTGAATAGTCTAATCTCCACTCCAGAGTATTTTCTTAAAGGGATGCTTCACCACAAAAAATGTGAATTCTGTCAACATTTACTCACCCTCATGTCATTCTATAACATTGTGACTTTCTCTATTTTGTGTAGCATAAAAAAATAAATAAAAATAATACAGTATATTTTGAAGAATGCCTCAGTATTTTTTGGCTATCCAATGGAGGTCAATGGTCGCCAAAACTGTGTAGTAACCAACCGCTCCTCAAAATCTTCTTTTATGTTCTGCAGAAGGAAGAAACTGAACAACATGAGGGTGAGAGAGGAACGTGTAAATATTTGGTGAAGCGACAAATGACAAATATCCAACTTCACCTCTATTTCCCCACATCCCTTACCCAACAAATATCCTATCTCACATACAGGGAGTGTGGGCAAAATCATTGTCCCTGACAATAAAGCCACACTCTCAGCTCAATGATGTCTAACTGAGAGAAATGTAATGACTAAAAGATTCACCACAGCAGGCACACCACTGTTTTATGGCACATGAGCGAGCAGGTGCTTTATACCTCAGTATGGATTGTTTCAGGTGCTATTTGTGTTCCCCAAAAGAAATGATTTCCTCTCAGGATCCAAAGAATAAATTGATGGATGGTGCGAACTCAGTCACCTCATTTCATCCCTTGTTGCTGCATAAGCAATTCAAGGTCTTACTAATAACATAACAACTCCACACTGTTCTAGGCTAGAGCAAGAGGCAGACATTATTATTAACAGAGAATGAAAAAAAAAGAGGTACAATTATGATTCCAATACCCACGAGAATTCATTTTTTTTTACACACATTACAAAAACGTACAATGCAATCAGTGCATTCATATTAGGCTTATGAGTCAGTTAGTTTAAGTGGATCAAAAACATAAAATGCATGCTGTGAATTATGATTTACAAATAAATGCCTCTTTATGAGCTGGTTCTTTTTAGTAAAACCAAAATATGCAGCACAACTTGTTTGATTCTTAAACATATGACTCTTACGATGCGGTTCTTTTCAGTGAATTAAAAACACACAGTGCGAATAGAGTGCTGACTCAAATGACTCTTAATGACCAATTCAAGCGATAGTTCATGAGTTTGAATCAGTTTACAATCCTTCACCGAACTCAACCTATTAGAGAAAAACCAACGTCTGCAAGTTAGTATTGTTTTCAGAAATAAAGTTTTGCATTAAAATAATAAAAATTAATGAAGAAATACAGTTTATTTTCTATACAACAACAAATAAATATCAATATTGAATTTCATTCAAACATGAAAACTAATTTAATTGACTTCAAATGAGAAAAATCCATGATATCCCTATTGACAATTAATTTCATTTTTTAAAGAATGTTTTTTTTTTTTTTAAGATGTAATGATAGTTTGTCCCCCTAATAATGATTTGGGCAATTTTGCATAGAATAATCAAACTCTCCTCATTGTTTCCTTCAGGTTTCTGCGTCTTTGGAGGAGCAGGCTTTCACAGAGGCATGGGGTCAAAAAGCAAAGGCTACCTTCAGTGATTCTCTCATGGAGAACTTCACTAATCCAGACCTAAAGAAAATCATCAGTCAGATCAATGTTCTGGGACCCGCCAATCTACCAACCGCAGAGAGAGAGCGGGTGAGTTGACCACTGGAGCTATGGAAGAAGAGCTCTTGACGAACCATCAAGATGTGTTTTGATCGCTCTCTTTGTTTTCTTAGTACAATACCATTCTGAGCCAGATGGACAGCATCTACTCAAAGGCAAAGGTGTGTCCCCCTTCAGAGGAATGCTGGTCTTTGGAGCCTGGTGAGAAACGCTCCCAACACTTTGTTGATGTTTGTCAGTAAAGGTCAAAATGAAGGTGAAAATACACACGCATACGCACAAGGAAGTACAAGGGCTTGCAATACAACAAAAGAATTGTGTTTCAGATGAACTTGAGGCTTTAAAATTTACATTTGCTATTCATCCAACATTCAGGACAACACCCGCATTGCAAGTATGATATTGCTTTTACACAACAGTTATCAATAATAAAGCAGTTAATACTTAGTAACTAATTGTTCAGCCAACAAAATCTCTAAAATAAATACAGTAGTGGATGATTCAATGACTCATGGAAAAAAGCCATTTGTTTTGCTCCTTTCGCTAAGGTCACATTTACCATTGTTTGGCCAATTGTTGCACGCAAAATGCAGTAATTACAATGAGAATCCAAGCAATCTGGAGTTTCACACAAGGGTGAAAGATTTCCCAATGCAGATTTTGCGACAGGTTTAAACTGGTCAAATGAATTTGCAGCATTGATCAACAGAAAGCTTCTTGGTTTGAAAGTGCAAAACTGATAATTAATCTTTTTGTCTGCGGAATTAGCAAAAGTGTAGCTAATCTGACTGTATCTTCAATTACTTGAAGATTCACTAATAAGGACTCGTTGCACATATACAGGTGTGACTTTGGGTAACACTTTATTTTAAGCAGAGATTCTTTCTATTAACTACAGTAGCATGCATATTATTAGCCAGAGAGGGACTGTTAAAAGAAAACAGACCGGCCCACCGGGAATCCTCCCGATTTTTACTTATAAAGTGCATATCAATGCCTTGTTATGCATGCCCATATTTCAGATCCTTTAGTCCAACCCCATACCTAAACTTAACATAGCCTACTTTACTATTAAGAAGAAATTGATTGAGACACAAGTCTTGAAATAAAGTGTGATCTAAGTTTGTAACTTGCTGAAAGAATTCTTGTAAAATCCCCACCACTTGACCTCACTTGCCTTACTCTCAACAATTAACTTTACTAAATGTTTGTTTACATTAGCACTGTTTGTTTTAGGGTTTTTGCCAAAAAGAAACAGAACATTCCACTAGAAGTGTTTAGCTTATCATAAAAGGTTGCTTCTATCTGAAGAGTGCACCATTACATCCCTGTCACAACAGTTTCACATTTGCTAATAACATCATTGATCTCTATAACATTCAAAATCCAAAACTATCTGCTTATTTGGATGAAATCACATGTTTGTTCTAACAATGTTCCATACCTTTGTACTTGCTTATATCTGCAGCAGACATGTGTTTATATCCATCTTTAACCCTCTGGAGTCTAAGGGTATTTTTGGGGCCTGGAGAAGTTTTGTCATGCCTTGACATTTGTGCTTTTTTCAGTTTCTTATAAATATCTAAATGGGTAAAGACTAATCTCACTGTAATCAGCACAAACTGGGCTGTAATAATATGTGAAATGCATGTATGTACATGATTGTGTTTTTGAGAAAAAAAATATTATGCGTGGTTAGTGAAAAACTAAAAATGTTAAAACGCTTGAATAAGGCAAAAAAACACATAAAGAACAATGGTTCCCGGGATTTTTGAGAACTGGAGCTTGTAGCCTAGAATTTTTCTTTCTAAATGATGTGAAAATCATCTTGTTTACTCACTCACAGAAAACAATATATTGATTTAAATTTTCTAAGACACTTTTTGTTGGTAAAAGTCATATGCGAGTAGGCGTCAACTACCATGAATATCATTGTGATTTACACCTGAGAAGACAAAGGGCCGCATAATGAGCCATTCAGTCATCTGTGCCACTGTGAGTGAGGAGTTACAAGAGAGAATGTGAGAACAAAATAAATCTATATAATTTTATGTTCGTAGTTTATTAAGAATATATTTAATTATCCCACAACATAATTTAATATCCACTTGGGGGAGCAGTTAAACAGTTTATTAGAAACAATCAAAGCTGACTTTCAAACAAATTGTTTGGCATGCTTACTCCAGTCACACAATCCTTCAGAAATCCTTTTAACAATCTTATTTTCTACAAAAAAAAAAAACGTTTGTTGTTATTATTATCATCATTATTATTAATGTTGAAAAGAGCTGAGAATATTTTTCTGGGTTTTTAGGGGGAATAAATGGAAAGAAAAGCATTGTTTTTACATTTGTTACAGTTATCTATTTGTTACATTTATATTATTTACATCAAGCTTTCGAAGGGTATAGTGTTGTATATTGTTATTGAAACTTCATAATGTTTCACTTGATTATACATTTAGTCAGGAATTATAATTTGGAAAAAGTCTAACTAGTAAAACGTTTACACGTTATGTGAAAACTAGTACAAGTATATAAATAAATAAAAAGAGACTTACTCATGTTTATGATCTCTGCTGAATAAAGTGCTTCATTCTTTTTTTCTGAGGAAATCCATTTCTCAAATCCTCAACCACATCACATCTTTTTGGGGTGAATTATGTGTTATTCCTCTCATCGCGAAGCAAACAGTAAAATAAAAAAAACTTGAACAGTCTCGCTGCTTTTTCTTCTGTTATGGGCGTATTCAAGCCGCGCGCTTCAGTTTGAATCTGAATAGCGAGTGCGGGGGCGTGGTCACATTAGATATAATGAAGGGAGACATGAAAAACAGACATCGCGTTGTTTTCATATGGATTACTTTATCACAGAATATCTGTTTTCGGCGGCACTTGTTTAGTTTAAAAATAGACATGTCAAGCTTTCTATAGATATCTCTCTCATGTATTTTCGTTGAGTATTCACGGAGTTACAGTTCATTTAAATGACGTGTTTGTAAAAGAAGATCAGCGCAGACAAAGGCTGCAGACAGCGATAACAAACCTTGTTTGTTATCTTTATTTTATAAGTGCACAAAGTTTTGTTGTTATTATGTCTGTATCCAAAAAAAAGTAGACCCTTTAAAGATTCGATTGATGTATTGCTCTTATCTGTACGATTAAAACTGAAAGTGTAATTTAAGTTCTTTTCGGGGTTATCAGGAGAAAATGACTCAAAACGCGTATATGCGTTAATCGACTCCAGAGGTTAAACACACATACACTATAAAAGTCACAAACAAGCAGCAGTAAATCTGACTCTGTATGAATACACATCCCTAAACTATAGCTGATGTACATTAACTCTTTCCTACTGTTCCTGTCCTCCACTTCATGGATCCAGCCATATGATCCAGTGCTAAAATCAACGTGTGTTACATGTGCTTCTATTCAAGGCTCTTCCTGAGAAACTGCACTGATTTAGCTTGTATGAACCACAAAAATCCAGAACACAGTTGTAAACAGACGCCTTTTCTTCATTTGGGGCTCATCTGCAAGACTCAGCATAACCTAAATCTCAAACTAGAAGTTGTTTTACTGTAAAATAGTTCACTTAGAAATGAAAATGTACTCACCTTCAGGCCATCCAAGATTTTGAGAACAGATTTGGAGAAATGTAGCATTCCATCCCTTAAACACCAATGGATTCTTTGCAGTGAATGGGTGCCGTCAGATGAAAAGTTCAAACAGCTGACAAAAACATCACAATAATCCACACGTCTCCAAATTAACATCTAATGAAGCGAAAGGCTGCATGTTTGTAATAAACAAATCCATCAGTAAGACATTTTTATCTTCAAACCACTGCTTCTGGCTAAAAATGTAATACACATTCATAAAATTGCTCCAAATACAGTACATGTTGGATGGCCTCAGGGTGAGTAAATTTGGGGTTAACTATATTTCTTTAATTATTATGCATTTATGTCATTCATGTGTTCTTTAGAGCTCACAGATATAATGGCTACCTCAAGAAGCTATAAGAGGCTTCTGTATGCCTGGGAAGGCTGGCACAACGCCTCAGGAGTCCCACTCAGATCCCTCTACCCTGAGTTTGTGGAGCTCAGCAACAAGGCATCTCGGATGGACGGTGAGTGAATAATTCTCAGAGAGGGGAGAAAGATCAAGAAAGAGATTTGATGCCCGTTCTTCTTATCTGTTCTCCCCAGGCTTTGATGATACAGGCGCTTACTGGCTTTCCTGGTACGAATCTGACACCTTCAAGCAAGACCTAGAGAATCTGTTTAAACAGCTGGAACCTCTCTACCAAAACCTGCATGCCTTTGTTCGCCGAAAGCTCTACGACTACTATGGTCCTAAATACATCAACCTCAAGGGTCCCATCCCCGCCCACCTCTTGGGTAAGTCGTTCGACTGTGAAAAATATTACACAACTACAAAGCCAGACTTTGACATAAAGCATAAAATCTGGTCCTCATTTCAAAATATTCTGGCCAAAAATAACCCTCTTGGACAGGAAAATAGATTCAGATTGCTTACATTTACTGTACAACTGCGTAGTCAGCAGGCACTTTTGTTCAAAGAAACTTACCATAGAGCGGCATAAGTAATTTGTCACATTGGTAACATTTCACTTGTAACCTGTATAAATAATGCATTATAAAATAATTTTTAATGCATTAATTGTGCCTTGTACTGCACCTAATAATGCATGGTATGTCTCATAAAAACTGTTATAAAACATCATAAAACTATCCTAAATTCAATGATAAAATCTGTATCTATAAAATCTATATAATGCATTGAAACACAGTAAATAACCAATTTCAGATTTAAAAAGGAGTATACAAGTAATATAATGCATTATAACTTTAGTGACAATTGTTTATGAAAAGATATAATGCATTAACTAATATTAAGTAATGAGACCTCATTGTAAAGTGTTATTATTTAGCGTTATTTTTACCAATAATGTTAAACATTTTATTAATTTCCACCATGATATTAGACACAGAACATCATTTAAGATATAGTGGAATTTTTTCTTTACATCTCGTGACAATTCTGACCTTTTTTTTCTGAATTGTTAGTTTACCTCTTCCAATTCAGACTAATTTTTTTATTTTATTGCAAGCTATCAACAGGCAACTGCAAGTTTACATCACACAATTCTGACTTTGTAATATAATGCATTATGAATGCAATTTCATATATTAAACATTCAGGCTTCAAGTAAACTGTCACCACGTTTTCAGGTTTTCTACATTGTAGTTTTTTATCATACGTTCTTATTGTGTTTGGTTTCTGTTTCAGGCAATATGTGGTCACAAACGTGGAACAACATCTACAACATGATGATCCCTTTTCCTAATAAGCCCAATGTAGATGTGACAGACACTATGGTTGCTAAAGTAAGCGAACAGAACTGTATCTTTATAATGTAATAATATCCTCAGCACTCCAGAGACTGATAAAGTGATTGGTACCCATAGGGTTATAATGCTACTCACATGTTCCGGGTTGCTGAGGAGTTCTTCACCTCTCTGGGTTTGCTCGAAATGCCTCCTGAGTTTTGGGACAAGGCCATGCTGGAGAAACCCACTGACGGAAGGGATGTGGTCTGCCATGCCTCAGCCTGGGACTTCTACAACCGCAAAGACTTCAGGTACATTATCTCAGTACAGTAGTTCATATTACTGTACAGTGGCAAACTGTTTTAGGATATCTAATGCTTGCATATTCCCTGAGGTATTCTGTCATTCTTAATCAGTTTTTGCATTTGTGTAAAGTAACTGCAGTTGGTTACCAAAAAGACAACAGTGTCATTAGAAAGCATGCATGAGATTATAGTAATTGGGAGATGAGACATGGAATGTGTAAAGAAAAAAAAAGTACATAAATATCTATTATTTCCAATCATGCTTTAATCTATTTGTGCATTTAGGTTGCATTAAATTCTAGTTACAAAATTAGCTGGAATGTTTTGGAAGGTTTTGTTTGTTGATTTTAGTTAGCTATAGTTCACATAAAATAACAATGAACAATATTAACAATACAGAATTTAAAGCAACTGTATGTCCGTTTTTTAACTTGTAATGTGAGTTTATGAGATGGTTCAAGGACATCTCATAAAGCGGACGGCTTCTGTATCTTTCCCCAATGTCTGTTTTGGGAGTTTGTAAGTTTGGTGAGCGGACACGAACTTCCACAAAAAGCAAAGATTGCTTTACTGCAGCAACAAATGCATGGCTGTTTCACACAATTGCAAATTATGTAAATTTGTCATTTGAACACTTTCCCCAATGTTTTTTTCATAATTGTGAACTTGTATTTGATCATATAATCATGCAATTCTGAGATATACAGAATTCTAAAAAAAATATATGATTTTGCGAATAAAAGCCACAATAATATTATTTATCTATTTTATTTAGTTTTTTTATTCTGTGGCGGAAATGATATTTCATACTGTCAGATTGGGAAGGGATTGGGATTGTAAAGGGATTGTAAAATGTAATAAAAAAAATAAACAAATCACCATCAAACATATTCTTAAGTAATATAGCAAAATGTGTGATCCCTGGCAGAATCAAACAGTGCACCACTGTGACTATGGAGCAGCTTTTCACCGTGCATCACGAGATGGGCCATGTGGAGTATTACCTCCAGTACAAAGAGCAGCCGGTCAGCTTCAGGAGTGGAGCCAACCCTGGCTTCCATGAGGCCATAGGAGATGTGCTGTCTCTCTCTGTGTCCACACCCAAACATCTCCACACCATCGGCCTCCTGGACCAAGTGACCGATGATGCTGGTAGGTGAAAGACATTCAGAATGATACGTAAACCTGAGATCAATTGATGAAGTATTTGAAATTCCATAGAGAGTGACATCAACTACCTGCTGAAGATGGCTTTGGAAAAGATCGCCTTCCTTCCTTTTGGATACCTTATTGATCAGTGGCGCTGGGGTGTGTTTAGTGGACAAACACCGCCTGAACGTTACAATGCAGAATGGTGGCACCTCAGGTACAGTAAAACACAAACCAAAACGGAACACTGAGTTCAGCAATCGATCATCTGTGCCATTACGGCATCCCTGTCCTGTACTTTATAGTATATTTTTATATACTTGAAATACACTAAAAGTGCATAATTATGTGCACTTCTTTTTCACAACTGTTTAATATTAAACAGGTCATGATAGTTATGCTTAGGTAACCTACTGTACCTTTTTATGATACATCAACCTTTTTAGTGTTTTTTTGTTATTGTTTTGTTGCTGCTTACTCCCACTTCCACAGTCTGGGGTCAGTAAAATGTTTATTTATGTATTTATTTTAAGAAATTAATACTTTTATTCAGCAAGGGGATATTAAATTTACCAAAAGTGACAGTAAAGACATTTATAGTGTTAAAAAAGATATCTGTTTTAAATAAATGCTGTTCTATTGAACTCTATTATGTAATGATTCCTGGAGAAAAAAAAGAAAATAAAAAAATATATATATGTACAATATATATATTTTACGTTGCATATTTTTTTACGCACCCAATGTTAACGGATTCCAGTTGCGTTCAAGGAGCGTTGCGTCTGCAGCAGTGCAGCGATCGTTTACGTACCGAGTAGCGGACTGCAAACGCGTCCTGTGTGAAAGCACATCGAGTCCGTGCTGCACCACATACGTAACGCACACGGACTGCATACGCACTGCAGATGGAGTATGTGTAAAACAGGCGTGAGCGGGGCCCCGGTGAAGGTTGTACCAGTGGGACCTGTTTGAAATTGTTTCATTTGTATGTTCTTTTATTTGTATTTATTTGTGCTATTTACACAATGTTTAAGTTTTTTTTCAAATTTGTAGGTGTCAAGGTACAGAACAAAGGTACAAGGTACAAATAATTAAATGTAAAATAGCACTGGATAGTCTTCAATGTAAAAATGAAATATACAATCAAACCTACATTTATTCAGATACCTTCAACATTTCTCACATTACAGTTTTGCTATATATATCAACAATTATATCTGGTGTCGGAATAATTTTTGGTTTGACTGTTAAAACTACAAAGTAATTCAGTCAAGAGCAGTGAGTGATTTTCTTTCATTTTCTTGGATTAACATTACAGCAACCAGTAGCTAAATTAGGCGCGGTCACTTTAAGAGACGATGAACGCATCCAATATAATACACATCCCATTTTTCCGCAACTGTTTACTTTCACTTAAGAAATAACTGAGAGTTTTTTCGAGCATAATTTCCAAGGTGGATATTTTTACATATTTTGTATGTATTTGTCGGCACAAGATAATAATGTTTTTTGAGTTGTAAATTAGCATATGATTCCTTTCTGCATTTTTGATTAAATTAATATAGCCTTGCTGACAATGAGACACTTTTAACACATAAAACAAATTAAAATCTTACCAACACCAAACCTTTAAATAGGAGTGTAAATATTTATTTTTTTAATGCTGTCAGTCAACTAAGACAAGGTATTTGTATTTAAATTTAAACCAATAGTATACTTTCTTGAATTGAATATGAATATTTTCCCCTTTATTAGAACAAAATACCAAGGCATCTGTCCACCAACCAGACGCACAGAGGAGCATTTTGATTCTGGAGCGAAATATCACATTCCTGGAAACACACCGTACATCAGGTGGGCTTATCACCATGAGCTGCCCGTGCTAAATTAGCAATCAATAATCAATACACAGAGAAGATAACTACTTCCTCTCATTTAACCTCTCATAGATACTTTGTGAGCTTCATTCTGCAGTTCCAGTTCCATCAGAAATTATGTCAGGCTGCTGGACATACCGGACCTCTGCACAAATGTGATATCTACAGATCAAGAGAGGCTGGAGCTGTTTTAGAGTATGTATTGAGTTTAAAGTGCGACTGCTGGGGGTCTGAATGAAACCACTGTATTTTCATGATGAACGGAAAATTTGTACTTTGAGATTAAGTTCTACTTTATTCTGTTCGGAAGGAAAGTCTTGAAGGCTGGTTCTTCAAAGCCTTGGACAGAGGTGCTACAAGAGGCTCTGGGCACTAACAAAATGGACGCCAGTGCCCTGATGAGCTATTTTGAGCCCGTTACTACCTGGCTGAAGGAACAGAATGAGAAAACAGGAGAGACGCTGGGCTGGCCTGATTTTAATTGGGTGCCACCAGTACCAGAAGGCTACCCTGAAGACATCGGTAAGAATGTGTGCAAACTATTTTTTTATTAGTTTAGCTAATTAATTTAGTTAATTCTAAAAAGAAAATAACATAATACGTTACAAATAACACATTTAATCGTCTCCACTGGCCTGCACGTAAATACACCCGGTGGAAATGTTGCGTCTCTTTGCTGCAGAGTTGCCAAATCCATGTTTTTCAAGCCTGTGAAAAAGTGTGCTTAATTGTACTGAATGTAGTGTACTTGAAACCTTAAAAGTATATTTTAAAAAATGTACTTTTAATGTGAAATTGATTAAATAAAATGCCACTTAAGTGTACTTAAATAATATACACTTTCATGACTAAAGTTCTTAAAAAGTGCACTGTAATAGTGTAAAATTATAAGTATTATTTAATTAAAAGTACACTTGAAGTCATTATGTTTTAATAATATTACTATAATATAAACTATATAATGCATTTTAAATTAATTGAAATGAAAATGCAACGAAGCATCCAAAAACATCACATTAAGTCTGCGCTTAAGTATATTGTTTGAAAGCACCTTTGCAAACATGCACTTCTGTAGCCAAATACTAATTTCTTTGAAGGTGTTAAACCCATTACAGCAGAACATTTACTATTTACTAAAACCCAATAAAGTGGGTTAAGGGATTGTAGTTTGACAAAAACATTAATAAAAATCTTTCTAACTTTACCTTTAAGTAATCTTGCATTTAATAAGTACTATTAAGTACAACTTAAGTACTCTTTAAAAGTGTCCTTCAACATACTTGCACATGGTTTTTTCATAGGGATGATTTTATTTTTCTCTCTTTGATGTGAAAGTTAGACATGATGTTGTTGTTATCAGCCTTGATTTATTTTTTCAGATTCTGTTTTTGATATTTTAGCAGAACTCATCCTCATGTTCTTTGAATGCCTCAGGTAAAATAACAGATGAGATGCAGGCCAAGCAGTTGTTAGAGGAATACAACAGCACGGCGGAGGAGGTCTGGAACGCTTACACTGAGGCCTCCTGGACCTACAACACTGACATCACTGAAGCCAACAAGGAGATCATGGTGAGCCCCGGCCTGCTCTCTCATCTACAACACCACTCATTCTCAGAGTCTCATGCTGTCATTTTTGGCTTTAGCTGCAAAAAAACTTGGAGATGGCCAACCACACTAAGATCTATGGACTACAGGCCCGTAAGTTCGACACCAGCGACTTCCAGGACGAGTCGGTGAAGAGAATCCTGACCAAACTGAGTGACCTTGAGAGAGCTGCACTTTCTGAAGAAGATCTTATAGAGGTAAGACAGATGATAGATAGATAGATAGATAGATAGATAGATAGATAGATAGATAGATAGATAGATAGATAGATAGATAGGTTCTAAATGCAATGCTCAACATGTCTGCAGATATGGTGACTTACATTTTCTCTTTTTGTCTCTTAAATTTTTTTCATTTTTCTCTGGCAACACAACAGGTTACAGTTGTTTTTGTTAGAATTTAACTTGGATTTTTTGAAAGACTACATTTTGACTTCTCATATACTTTTCTTGTTCATAGTACAATAATTTGCTAGCATCCATGGAGACCCTGTACAGTGTAGCCACAGTCTGCAAGAATCAATCAACTTGCCTGCCTCTAGATCCAGGTGAGTTCACTTTTATTCATTTTGCTATACTGTTCAAGAATTTGGGTGTAGTTTTATTATTACTATTATTATTTAACAAGAATGCATTAAGTTGATCAAAAGGGACAATAAAGAACGTTACAAAATAAATATATTTTATTAACCAAAAAAGGGTAGCACTTTATTTTACAGTCCTGTTCCTCATTTACATACTATGTACTTATTATAGTAATTTCAATAACTATGTAATAACTAGGTACTAACCCTGAACCTACCCCCAAACCCTAACTCTACCCCATGTAGTTACCTTGTATTACCAGAACTTTCTTAGATAAATACACTGTAAGTACACTATAAGTACATGTACTGTAAAATAAAGTGCAACCCAAAAAAGTATAATAATTTCCACAAAATACATATTAAGCAGCACATCTGCTTTCAACATTGATAATAATTTATAAACATTGGTGCCGTGACCCAGATGGGGTGAGGTTTAGGGGGTGAGTGTAACAGAGGCCAGCGAATAGATGCTGTGCAGGTAAAACGTCACTCCTCTGATCTCAAGAGATATGCTAGTGGTTGCAGTATTTAGCCTCCTTGTTAGTGCAAGAATGAGGTGTGGTGGTGAGAACCCGGGAAAGAGGGGTTACACTAACACAGGGATAGGCAACCTCGGTCCTGGAGTGCTGCTGTCCTGCAGAGTTTAGCTCTAACCCTAATCAAACACAACTGAACAAGCTAATCAATGACTTCAGGATTACTAAGGCTACAGACAATTGAGTTTTTTTTCTAGGTTGGAGTTAAACTCTGCAGGACATCGGCACTCCAGGACCGACGTTGCCTACCCCTGCACTAACATTTCAGCTCAGCATAACAGGAATAAACTATACTTTAAAATGTATCAAAATTGAAAAAAGGTCTTTTAAAGTGTAATAATATTTTACAAAACGGTTTTATTTTTGATCAAATAATGCAGCCTTAGTGAAGAGACTTTCAAAATTGTGAAAAATTTGAACACTTTTTAGATTTTTAAGATTTTTAAGATTATATATAAATAATAATAAAAAAAGTTATGCACATGCTGTGCAAAAACTCAGAAACTGTGACCTTTTCTGTCTTTTGTTAGTTATGCTAACCAGTGAACAGTGACCAGTGAAAGTGCTTACAGAGTCTGTTTTTCATATCACAGCCTGCCAAATTGATTACTATAACCCTTTATGCTGTTTGATGTGTTTGTGTTTTGTTTTCCAGATCTGAATAAGATCATGGCCGAGTCCAGAGATTACGATGAGCTGCTGTTCGCCTGGCAGGGTTGGCGTAATGCCTCGGGCAGAGAGCTCCGCAGCAGCTACAAGAGATACGTGGAGCTTGCCAACTTAGCTGCAAAAAGCAATGGTAAGTGCCTGAAAATAAAGCACTTTTAGTAAAGGGACAGCTGGAGAAAGATATTCATGTTTCTGTGAATTAAATTTTCAGGCCACATTTTATAAACTTATTCACATTAAGAATAGTTCCTGAGAGTTTTGATTGTATTTGAAGCTCCAATGTTGATTGTAAATCTAATATCAGGTCACACGGATAATGGGGCATTCTGGCGTTCTCTGTATGAGACCCCCACCTTTGAAGAGGATCTGGAGGCCTTGTGGAAAGATCTAGAACCGCTCTACATCAACGTTCATGCCTATGTGCGCAGGGCACTGTACAAGAAATACGGAGCAGAACGAATCAACCCCAAAGGACCAATTCCAGCTCATCTGCTCGGTGAGAGATAAAATATACATAGTGTAGTAAAATTATTTTTCAAGACTAAGTTTCGATATTAACTGAATCTACGCAGTGGGTTGTGAGCAATATTAGATCTGCACTTCTAAATCTCCACTGGAAATAGTAAACCATCCAGGAAACTTTTGGATACTTATCACTCAAATAATATTAGGATTTTGGATGCACTAATTCTAATTTTAAATACTATTTAGGAAGGATAGTATGTGAATTGGGACACAGCAACTGTTTATGATTTATGGAGAAAATAATCTTTTTTTTTTACCATAACAGAGTAGCGGTGTACACATATCAGTGATGCGCGGGTTGATCCAAAATGAGCGGGTGCCTGCGGTCGCCCGCGGTTGCCCGCGGTTACGAGTCATCCAAAAATATTTTTTATGATATTCGGGTCGCGGTCGGTCGGGTCGTTTGAAATAAAATTTATATAGTACTAGACACATTTTTGAAATACATAGGCCTACACTTTATTGGCTGAATAACTGGCATGAAGATGACGCATGAGCTCAGTCTGCACGTAGAGATGGAGGCGGCAAAGAAGACTGAATGGGAGCAACATCGCTGTTTTTGGTAAAACATGATTTTGACGACTTCATTACATTTTGTTTTATAGAAAACTCTTTTTAAAAGATTTTCGTTTTGTATAAATTGTATCTTAATTTTGATCAATGTTTTATCAATCAGTTACCCGTATTTAATAAATAAGAAGCAAATATATAGCCTAGCAGACAATGTAATAAGGCGCTGGCAGGATCACTTGCATTGCATGTGAACTAAACTCAGCGTGTGCCTCAGATTTGAGAAATATAGGCTATATATTACAGAAAGCTTGAAATGTCTTCTTTTAAACAAAAATATTCAAACCAAAATAAATGGGCTACTCTCTGATGATGTAATCCATATGAAATGTGCATTTCTCTCTGGCGTTCATGGCGAGTCTGCATTGTCAACTTCATCTTTACAGCAACACAGAAAACACCAGTTTACTACTAAACAATATATTGACTCCTTGCATATTTTCGAACCAGCAGGCCATTCTGGGTTGAGCGAGAGACCCCACGGAATGAGCGAGCGGATCGGGATATTCAGAAATACGCTCTCCGCTCAAGAGCTCTGATCGGAAAAAAAACGAGCCTCAATGTCTACTGACCTTGCAGAAACATACAAATAGACAGACTAGACTATTTTAGTACAAATTATGAGCTTACTGACGATTTTTTATAATTCTTGACAAAATTATAATATATTTATTTATTTTCATTTTTTTTTGCCTAGTTAGTTTTGCCTATGTTCCTATAGCCCAATGACGCTACGATGAGCATTTACTGCTTTTTAAAAATGCGGGTCAAGAAGCGGGTCGGGTACATTATTTTATTACATTTTTTATGGGGTCCGAGTTGCGGGCAGGTTAGTTGAAAACGTCGGTTGGGTGCGGGTTATTAATAAATTGACCCGCGCATCACCGATACATACAAACCTCAGACACATAAAAAATATGTTAAAGTGAACTTTGCATAATAGGTGCCCTGTAAACTGACAGCAGCCTAATAAACCTCATGACTCACTGCTTTTGACTTAATAACTTCTGTAGCTTTAATAAAAATATTTAATTCACACGAAGACAAGTATACAGCATTTTATTTTTACATTTGACTAATCAGCAATACTACGTACAAATCTTGAGATATCATTTTAAATGTATTTTATTTATTTGCCATTTTTTGTTTCGTCTGCTCTGAGACATGATAGATGATCTGAGACATTCATCCATAAAGCAGATGATACCATTTATATATATATATATATATATATATTTTATTCTATCAGCATGACAGCAGCACCCTGACAATTTCATGGCTCATTACATCTAATAACACATTTTAGCATCAAGCAAGTCCAGCTTTTGATTTTCTAATTCATGCAAGTTTCTTTATCAATCTAATATAGAATACTTTGAGCAGTCCTGTGCTGGGCAGATATAATGGCATACTGTGATATAAATGATATTTCAAACAATGACAGCCTCAAGCCTTTAACTTTCAACCCTAAAAAGTTCCAATGAAAAATTATTTTTCTTAAAATATTTTGATTTTGTTTGACCTCAAGCAGTTTTTGTCAAAATGTATGTTTTTATCTAAACGAGAGTGGTGTGGTGGTCAGCCAAATCTGAATTCTGTATCCTTTGCCACCTCAATGCAAATATAGAAAATTATTTGATTTGAACATTTTCAAATCTTTTTCTAACCATGCATCTCTACATAATTCTTTAAACTCAAAGTTTATTTCACAGTAATGGTTAAACATGAACAACTACAAAAAAAAAATAAACATAATTTATGCCAAAAAAACAAAAAAAAAATTCATTGCTGAATTCACTGAAATTAGTCAAATTTATCAAAGATTAAAATCACTGAAAATGGCCAGGATATTATTATTTTTATCTGCTAAAAACAACACTGTCCACATCTTTTTTTTTTCTTGAGGGTTTACATTGATATTCTGTAGTTGTTTGCGGCAACTCCAAAGCAATCGACAGGATTTAATGTGCTTTCAAAATCATCAAGCGTGACTCTGTGTGTGTGTGTGTGTGTACATATCAGTGACAACATTTGCACTGTGTGTACTTGCGTTTGTGTGTACGCAATGGTTCCACATGGCTGGAGATTAAATGGCTTGGAATTCCAAGCCCAGCGGTTTCCTCCAGTGCCACTTGTCAGAGATACTACACCATCTCTCACATCCTGCCTTTCAGTTGGCTGATGTTTTTCTCTGCTCGGTTTTTCCCAGGAAATATGTGGGCCCAAACGTGGTCTGGTATCATGGACCTTGTCATTCCGTACCCCGATGCCACACAAGTGGATGCCACGCCAGCCATGATAGCTCAAGTAAGATTACAACTAAAAACACATTCTTTAATCTATTTCTATTCCGACAGTCTGATTTCTTGGAAAAAGCCATGTTTTCTGAAAGCAGTGGATGTTTACATTAGGTGTCAAAGAAGGTAGATGTTGTATACACTGAGTGTAAATAGTGGTTGATATACTGTTTGCACCAAGCCTAAATAGCAACAAATAGCATCTTGTTTGCATGGAGTGCAAACAGGTATGATAGACACATTTTATCCCTCTGTGTGTATTCAAAATCTCCTTGGATTATTGAAATACAAACGTTGCAAACAGATGTTATTATGTAAATGATATATTGTTTGGTGAAGACTTTGTGTAATGGCATATGAAGGACATAAATGGCACTCATACCTGAAAATTTCTGTATGGTGTCCTCTGATTGTGAGGTGCTCTTTGGTTCTTCAGGGTTGGGACCCCAAGCGGATGTTTGAGGAATCAGACCGGTTCTTCACTTCTATAGGTCTTCTGCCCATGCCTCCTGAGTTCTGGAGCAAGTCCATGCTTGAAAAGCCAACAGACGGACGTGAAGTGGTCTGCCATGCTTCTGCTTGGGACTTCTACAACCGCAAAGACTTCAGGTACAAGCCTCATATCACAGTAAGGTGGTCCATACTAGGGCAGAAGAGGTTTGATATATATTAGTTTAATAATGAAAGATGCGAAACCGTTTGTAGTAAAAAATAGTTTGTCCAAAAATCTATCCAATGTAAGAGAATTGTGTAATATAATTATAATGGATATAAACATGGATATGAATGTGCATTTGTAGTGTACTTCAAATAATAAAAGTATGTGTTTTTAAAACTGTACTTGCAGATATTAACTTTTTTGTGCTTTAAAGTACACTTATTTGGATTAACATAAATGTAAAGTACATGATAATACATTTCACTTTAGCGTGTTATTTGATATTTAAAGTTAGTAAACTGCAGCTTATTTACAAATGAGTAATTACAAATTAAATGTCATACAAATTTCACTAGAAGTGACATTATTAGTTTAAGTTTATTTTAACCATATTTCAATGGGACAAAGGGAGTAATTTTGAAATTACATATAAAGATGTACTTAAGTGGGTTAATAATGAAGTTACATTTATATAAATCTTTTCTTTATATAAAATGAATATCTAATACATTTTCATGTAATTGTAAATAACATGCGATTGCAATTTGAAAAATGAAAATATATTTTTAACATATAAAGCTTTTCTGGACAGTAGAGTGTTTGGTTGTGTCTTAATTCAGTCACTATGTTTCCTAAAGGCAGTGCACAACAAGGCAGCTCACTAGTTTTGGATTGAGCCTATTTCTCATGAACTGTCTAAAATGTCTCCCTGGCCAAACAAACCCTTATTTCAACCACTACTGTTGTTCATTTGATAAAGGGAGGATGCTAAAGCTGTAAAGACTTCTGAAACAACAATTTCTTTCCTTTTCATGCGTTATTTTGTGAACCTCATTGTTAACTTTTCCCATTCTCTTATTATCCCAAGGATCAAGCAGTGCACAGTGGTGACCATGGACGACCTCATCACTGTGCACCATGAGATGGGCCACGTTCAGTACTTCCTGCAGTATAAGGATCAACCCATCTCTTTCCGCGACGGCGCCAACCCTGGATTCCACGAGGCCATTGGTGACGTTCTGGCCCTGTCTGTTTCCACACCTAAACATCTCCAGAGCATTGGCCTGCTGGACAAGGTGGAGGACAATAAAGGTACAGCTCATACATCTACAAAATAAAGCTTGCATCAAAACACATGAAATGCTAGTTCAAACCCTAAGTGTCTTACTGGTCTGTAGAAAGCACCATCAACTTCCTGATGAGCATTGCCTTGGATAAGATTGCCTTCCTGCCTTTTGGTTACCTAATGGACCAGTGGAGGTGGAAGGTGTTTGATGGAAGGATCTCTAGCTCAGAGTACAATAAAGAGTGGTGGAACATGAGGTGACTGTTTTTCTATACATCCATAAGTTAACTAACGTTAATTGGGTTCTATGAATTGGGTTCTACGGGGAAGTCGTGGCCTAATGGTTAGAGAGTCGGACTCCCAATCGAAAGGTTGTGAGTTCGAGTCCCGGGCCGACAGGAATTGTGGGTGGGGGGAGTGCATGTGCAGTTCTCTCTCCACCTTCAATACCACGACTTAGGTGCCCTTGAGCAAGGCATCGAACCCCCAACTGCTCCCCGGGCGCCGCAGCATAAAAATGGCTGCCCACTGCTCCGGGTGTGTGCTCACAGTGTGTGTGTGTGTGTGTTCACTGCTCTGTGTGTGTGCATTTCGGATGGGTTAAATGCAGAGCACAAATTCTGAGTATGGGTCACCATACTTGGCTGAATGTCACTTCACTTCACTTATTTGTGCCTTTTCTAAGGCTTAGTGGGAGAAGTATGAGGTGTTATTCACCAGATCACAAAATGAACATCTTCATCTCCAGACCTTCTCTGAGAGTCACTTCACCTAGTTATTTGTTTTCGAACCAGTAAAATGCCAATGTTGCGTGATTTTCGTAAACGATGCTCTGTTACGTCATAACGGTTTCAAAAGTTTCAGAATTGTATTGGTTCGCATTCTTCATATTTCATTTAATGGTAGTTAATGATTTGTTTATATGCATTTAAGATATTATAATTTCAATAATACATTTGGTTTTGGGGGTCGTTAAAGCTGTCTTTGTTAAACAGTTTTGACCAACAGGTGTCACCAGCGTGTGGAGTTTCAACCACTTAGAAACAAAAAGGTTAATTGCCTGCAAATCATATTGTCAACGGTCTTCACGACAACCCTTGAAAATAAAATTTCAGATTAGCTTGAAGAAATTATACCATATATTAATACTGTACAGTAAATTGTACCTTTCCGAATAATAATAACAAAAATAATAATACAGTTCATAAAAAAGGATATTAGTCTAGATTAATTTTCATCCACGTTTTCAAAAAATACATATATAGAAAATAAATAGAGGATGCAATTTTAAAAAGAAAGTTTTAAAACTTCTCAAATATGTAATGACAGCTCAGAGGCAATGCAGATGTATCAAACTCGAGTCTTAAAATAAATGTGCCTCTTAAAAAATACTGTATGTATGATGTTTTTTTTAAGTGTTGCATCGATACATCATATTGTTTGTCATCTAACTGATGCATTGGTCTATATTGAGGTATTGTTACACCCCTAGCTGGCTAATCGGTTATATTAACATCAAAGTTGTGCAGTATGAAAAGTTGTACCAGAGCTGAATTTGTGTATATTATACTAACAGAATGAAGTACCAGGGATTGTGTCCACCTGTACCGCGCACTGAGGAAGACTTCGACCCTGGTGCAAAGTTTCACATCCCAGCTAATGTGCCCTACGTCAGGTAGACAATGAAATATATCACTAATGTGGAAAGTTCTTGCATCTATGTAATCAAATAAGCCTTTGGATTGACCGTTTATTTGGTTTGGCTCCAAAAGGTACTTTGTGAGTTTTGTAATCCAGTTCCAGCTCCACAAAGCCCTGTGTGAAGCTGCCGGTCAGCCAGCTCCGCTCCACAACTGTGACATCTACAAGTCCATAGAAGCAGGGAAACTCCTGGGGTCAGTAAATCACTGAGAACTGAGTTTACAGTTTTTATAAGCACCAGGAGCAATTAAGTAGTAAGATTTTATAGATTCTCATAATTTTGCTCCCGAGTAAAAGAGCTGTACTCCCTCCTCCTTAGTGATGTGATGAAGATGGGCTTCAGTAAACCCTGGCCCGAAGCCATGACTTTGATTACTGGCCAGCCCAAAATGTCAGTCCAGCCTCTGATGGAGTATTTCCAGCCGCTCATCGAGTGGCTTGAAGAGGAGAACAAAAAGAACGGTGACGTCCTGGGATGGCCAGAGTACGATTGGACACCTTACAAAAGTAAGCTTGGAGTTCATGAATCGGCACTCAAATGTTGGTTTACCACTCAATTTCCTGTGTTTTATTGAAAAATAAATGTGCTTCAGCTGGGAAACTTGGATGGATTTCAGTCAAATTAATTGGAGCAGAGTAAAATTTGAATGTTAGTAAGCCAATCCCTATGACTTTCCAAGAAGCTCCAACTCAGTTGTAAACCACTGGATTTGGGTGATTATTCAAATGAAAAAATAAATAAAATAAAAATTCTATATATATATATATATATATATATATATATATATATATATATATATATATATATATATATATATATACAGTACAGACCAAAAGTTTGGACACAGCTTCTCATTCAAAGAGTTTTCTTTATTTTCATGACTATGAAAATTGTAGATTTACACTGAAGGCATCAAAACTATGAATTAACACATGTGGAATTATATATGGAATTCTATACATAACAAAAAAGTGTGAAACAACTGAAAATATGTCATATTCTAGGTTCTTCAAAGTAGCCACCTTTTGCTTTGATTACTGCTTTGCACACTCTTGGCATTCTCTTGATGAGCTTCAAGAGGTAGTCACCTGAAATGGTCTTCCAACAGTCTTGAAGGAGTTCCCCGAGAGATGCTTAGCACTTGTTGGCCCTTTTGCCTTCTGTCTGCAGTCCAGCTCACCCCTAAACCATCTCGATTGGGTTCAGGTCCGGTGACTGTGGAGGCCAGGTCATCTGGCGCAGCACCCCATCACTCTCCTTCTTGCTCAAATAGCCCTTGATGCCTTCAGTGTGACTCTACAATTTTCATAGTCATGAAAAGAAAGAAAACTCTTTGAATGAGAAGGTGTGTCCAAACTTTTGGTCTGTACTGTATATATATATATATATATTATTTTTTTCAGGAATATGAAAAAAATATAAGAATACAGAGAATACAGAGAACAAATTTTCAATTAAAATATAAACATTGTATATGTTTCTGTTAAATTGTATTATTTATAACCCTGCCCTCAGTACTGCTGTCATTACTATCATCACACTAATAATTTTTTATAATAAAATATACATTTATAAAATTCATAAAATACATTTGTCAAAACGTGTTTTTAAAAATTTCATAAGGATTACATTTTCACTTAAACTTGGCAATGTATATGCACAATTTTATCCTTTATAACAACAGAATCTTTGTCCCATTTTTGCTGTCATTACCATCACACAAGACTTATATAAGTATAATAATATAAAATACAATAAATATACAACAAAAGATTCATAACTTGATATAGTTTTCAACCAACTTACTGTATCTTCACAATTTGAAGTATTTGTAAAATAATCTGTCCCCAGTACTGATCACACCAAGAATTTGAGTATCATTCCATTCTGTTCTGTTCTCATGATGGAAATGACAAGGTTAATTATGGTATATATTATTTATGTGCTAACGTGCACAACAGTAAAACTATCATCAATAACAAATAACCAGACCATAGCACTAGTCGGATGCTCACACACATCTCACCTGTTGGTTTCAGTCACTTCAGTGATGGAAGAGAAGCCGAAAGCAGTCAATTTCCTGGGTTTGAGTGTGGATGAGGCAGGCGCTGTGGCGGGACAGTGGATTCTCCTGGTTCTGAGCATCGTCTTCCTGCTTGGCATCATCTATTTAGTCTACAGATACAGGAAGACTAAACGCTTACAAGGCAAATCAATATCTCAGATGGAGCTTAAGTAAAATCCTTCAAAAGGAACACATTCTATTGTTACCATGCAGTCTTTACTTTTTGACAAAATCCACCTCTTTTTGAATGTAATGTATATTTATTATTTTTGGTCAGATTTGTTTGACTATGCAATGAAAGATGACTTGTAATTTATTTGTAATGTTTGACTGCTGTTTTCAGTTATTTGTATAGTCTGTATTCTGATTGATTTTACTTGTAAACCTTCAGAATATAAAGATTTATACAGTCGTTCTGGCTTTGTGTATTGTCTGAGTGCATGAACATTTTATAAAAATGAGCCTTCAGTTAAAACAAAAAACACTTTTTAATATCAGTACAATATCTATAAAAAAAAATCTTACAGACCATCAAGTGTTTTTTTTTCTGTGTGGACATATATTTTCTCAGCTCTATAGGTCTGAGGTACAGTATACACCAGCATTTGCTCAGAACGTAATGAACTCTAGTGGTTCAGTATCCAACACCCCTCTAATAACTAAACGAGTCAACCAATGTGGGCATCTTTCTGACAACTACTCTAATCCACCATTTGATTATATTAAATTTCACTAAAATATAAAACTTCATCAAGCAATTCACAAAGTGAACATTATACCATGTGAATTTTTAGTTTTCCCATCACTGAAAGTGTACTGATCTGAGTTGAATGGAATTGAAAATTGCAACGAACTGTGTGGCATGTCAGTACATGTACATCTTTTTTTTTATAGAAATTATAGCATTTGTTCAAGCATAAAATCAACATTATTTACTTGTTTAATGAATCGCACCAAGACAGTTTCTAGTAACTGCTGTTCTGCAAAAAAGGGTCAATAAAATACTATTTGAGTAGACAGTTAAACAAAAATAAAGACGTATTATAGTGAAAATCAGAAATGGACAAGAACAGAGTGACTTACATCATAAAACACCACAAAATCATATAAAAAATCAACACTGAGTCATCAAATAATGAGTGAAGTTTGAATGTTCTTTTTTGCATTGCAGTAATAAGAATTTGTTGTAAAATTGCTTCACAATGTAAAACAAAACTGTCCTAAATTAAGCTTTTATTCAAAATGTTTATATATATAGAAAAAGAGAGGGAGAGAGATTCAATCAACTAATGCTGACAGTAACATGATGGTTTGGGCAAACATTTGACACACTTAAACACCTTTCTCCATGGGAGGAGGTAGCTGGAAAACAAAATGGAGCAGTTCTTATGCAGTATTACAAAATAAGCGTCCAAAGACAAAGCAACTTGAAAATCAAGTCTATTTACTCAGTGCTGTTTGATTTCAAATCAGTTATAGCATGATGGAAAAGATCTCCTTATCTCAATCTATTATAGTGACATTAGAAAAATATTACAATGCAATGAAATTTAAAATGCAATGAAACACACAAAGCAATATTTAAAGATTTAAAACTAGGACAATAAATCAGCTGCTCACTACTAAGTCAAGGATGTCCCAGAAAATCCTCTGGCTTCGTTGAAAGCGGTTTACTGGTCTACAAATCATGATATTGCACACAGACCAACAAACATTTGGAAACGTTCCCAACTGCGTGATTGACTGCAGTGTCTGGTGTCTGTTGAGTTGAGAAGGGGTTAATAAAAGACATCCTCCAATCATCACGCTCCCCTGGCTCTGGACGGAGAGAGGTGAAGAGGTCAGTAGTAATATTCATGCATTTCTGTCCAGTTGGTGACCCAGAGTTTCTTGCTCAGTTCTTGCTCAGGCTGAAAGGCCAAGTTATAGCGTTCCTCTTTGCGTACTTTCACTCCATGGTACTTTGGCATTATCCTGTAGTAAACAGTCCTTTTGAAGAAACCACACTGTTTGAGACGGACAGAGAATCAAAGAGACGTTTCAGGTAAGAGTGACGGCTTCGTAATGAAAATGTAAAAGTAAAAAAAGTAATAGGATTTTAAATGTTAGCATTTATTCACCCTCAAGACAACCTTGTATTGTTTCTTCTGAAGCCATTTGATCAATTTTACAGCTAGATTTTCTCATGGCGCTGGCTTGTGATTGGTCACGTGGCGAATGAGAAAAGCGGTTTACTAGCCAATTTTATGATTCTTTTATGATGCTTTTTGTCATTTATGGAGCTTTGCAGTATCAATCTAAATCCACTTTTCTTAAAAAACAAAAGCAGGGAAATTGTGCAAAATCTCATTTTGTGTTTGGCAGAAGAAAATAAATAATATGGCAAGAGAGTAAATGATCACAGAATGTTAATTTATGGAAATTTTCAGAAATGAAAAATTACTCAAAATGTACTCAGCCTCAGGCCATCCGAGATGTAGATGAGTTTGTTTCTTAATAAGAAGAGATCCGAAGATATTACAGGGAATGGGTGCAGTCAGAATGAAATAAATCATGTTTTAACATTAAACTGTTGTTTATAGTCTATAATAATGCTTCCTCCAGCGAAAAAGTCCATCCCCTGTTGTCCTCTCACATGAAAATCCACTGACATATTTGATCTGGGCCCGGTTCCCCAAAACGTTCTTATCGCTAAGTAGTTCTTAACCTATTCCTTAACCTCTCTCTTAACCTTATGGCACGGTTCCTGACACGTTCGTACGCTAAGTATATCTTCTGTAAGTCACACTTTCGGAAGGTTGGTCTGGACCATTCGTAGCTCTCTCTTAGCGTTATTTGAGCTCATGACGCTACTGTACAGCAGTCTTTAGAAATCAGCGCAGCGAAGTAAAAGTCAAACTATGGTATGTTGACAATTTTGTGGCTCAACAAATCCATCAGTGAATGATCAGGCATAGGCTACTTATCGCGAAAGGAAGACGTGGCCATAAATGTGCAGGTTATAGTGGACCATAGGGGTGTGATATCTGACCTGGTGGCAAGGTCCAGCAACACTTCAAGTTCCTCTGACGAGAGGCTTGGTGCCCTTTTTTACGTTGCTTCCCCAGCATATTTTGTATCTAACTCTCTCTCTCTCTCTCTCTCTCTCTCTGTTCATTGTAGATAGGTTGCTTTTTATTAAAAACATAAACCAATTGCAATCAATACCGCATTAAACAGAAGTAACTGCAGCTGCTTGCCAATCAATTCTAATTGTAAAGTACCTTGCCATTAATATAAAAGTGTATTATATAATTTTTATAAGTCGTTAAACCCATGTCAAGAAGCGGCACAATTGGCACAACGGAATGGATGATTAGCGAGGGATACCCGGTTTGTCTTACCGTCACAACATATCGTGTGAACATTACTAACTCTTTGATAATTTAATTTATAGTCTATATTTTACTGATAACTTAAACTATGTTAAAATAAATGTTACTGTAATAATTTGAGGAATGTTTCATTTGCATAGAACGTGTTGTCTTTCTTAACGCTGTATTGCACCTTCGCGTAAAGTGGAAAATCGATTCATGAGCAATCGATGCCAACTAATTCAGCACCCTGACTTTGGACAGCGCTCTTGTAACGTCGGACGTAAGAGGCAGCGAGCTAAGAAGCTTCCTAAGGGACACTTCGGGGAACACACTTAGAAACGTCAACAACTTTGGTAAGATATATCTTTCGATGTCTTCTTAGCGCGCTAAGAGTGAACGTTATCGGGGAACCGGGCCCAGGCTTTTAAACATCGCTTGATCTGTGCATATTTCTCTCCTGATTCAGAGAAATGGCTTTTTCACTGGATAAAGCAATATTATGGATAGAAGTAAAAATTAATGATGGATTTGTTTATTACAAATACGCAGATATTCACATCACTAAATGTTAATTGATGGTCATGGATTATTGTGATGTTTTTATCAGCTGTTTGGCCTCTCATTCTGACGGCACCCATTCACTGCAGAGGATCCATTGATGAGCAAGTGATGGAATGCTACATTTCTCCAAATCATCTACATCTTGGAATCCCTGAGGGTGAGTAAATATCTGGCAATATTTTTGGGGGTAAAAAAACAACAACTAAAAACTAAAATCTTCATGCTTCAGTTAGGATTAATTGAAATTAGTGTAAAAAAATATAAACTATTTAATTAGTGAAGAAAGTGCATTGAGATTCCCATTTGAGCTCTACTTCTCTGGGAATATTAAGCAAGAATGAGAAATGAACAGATTGTTATTTGACACTGGCAGAGATGGAATTACGGAGGTAAGCCAGAAAAAAGATTTGCAAAGTGAAAAGTCAGAAAAAGCGTATGGTAACCAGGGTCTGCTTTACCGAAGGGCCCTAACAGTGCTGCCAAGAGGCCCGAGCGGGCCCCCGCAGGCTCAGAATTCCTCCGTCAGCCTCTCTGTCTCAGAGGGCTGGATCTTTATTTCTGCTTTCTGGGATTTGGCCTCATACATCTCCCTCCTGCTGGCCCGTCGGAAGAAACCACACTGTGGAGGAGGGGCGGAGCCCAAGGCGGGACATTTATTACTGATATAAATAACAAGAGGCAGTGACATTTCACATCAAGGGTGCACTGGGTCACACTGGATTTCATGGACTGCTAGCATGTGGTTTAAATCTGTCCTTTCATTTGCTTTTATTAACCATCCCTGGTTAAGTTGTAGTTTATAAATAAATGTTTTAGAAAAAGGGCCTAAAGTCCACTTTCACGATATGGGTAGTTTTATGTAATGGTACTTTTCAAAAGTTTGGGGTTAGAATTTTGTTTTTTTTCCAGCAAGGACACCTTCAAATCAAAAGTGACCAAAGATTTTCATTAAAAAAAAAAGCTGTTCTTTTGAAAATTGTATTTTTTTGGAGCAACAAATCAGCATATTAGAATTATTTCTGAATGATCATTTGACACTGATGACTGGAGTAATAAGGCTGGAAATACAGCTTTGCAATAAACTGAAATAACTTCATTTTTACATTTCCTTTCATTATTTTTCTCTTTTGTAAGGAAACTAATGGATGCAAACCACAGCATAGATGTTTTTATA
The DNA here is from genome assembly GCF_963082965.1 of Carassius carassius. Lineage (NCBI taxonomy): Eukaryota > Metazoa > Chordata > Actinopteri > Cypriniformes > Cyprinidae > Carassius > Carassius carassius. The sequence continues at coordinate 4,425,282 of NC_081794.1, forward strand.
ACAAAAAAAAATCTGGCATCAGTGAAAACACAAAAACAAAGCTTAACCTAACCTTATGGAACACTTGACTTAAAAACTAAATAAAACCAATATTGTAAAATGTTGAACATAAAATGTCTGATGTATACATATGTGACCGTTGGATTTGATGATCAATTTTAATATAATAAATAATTGGGACATGTCCTGATCTATATGTGAAAATGTAGATTTTTTTTTTATCTTGATGGAATGTTGACCAAATATAAAAGCACAAATACCTTCCACAGAATGAGACTGATGATGCCTAATAACAGGATCCCTGCGACCGCTGCAACAATGATGATCCAGAGAGGAACTTCATATGGCGTCTCCTCTCCCAGCACCGGATCAATGTTTACTGAAAACTACAGACAATTCAATTAGATGAGCTTTCAGCAATGCCATTAGCAGTTACACTGAGAAAATTTCAAAGGATTTGTTTATCCAAACTTTAACATTCTGCTATGATTTGTTCACCATAATGTCATTTAAACCCGTGGAACACAGAACAAATATTGATTCATAGTCAATATCATCAAATAAGTGTTCATAGAGACTATAAGTGTTTATAGTGCATTCAGCCATAAAAAGTAGTCCATATGACTTGTGCATGATATTACAAGTATTCTGAAGTCGTTTAATCATTTTGTGTGAGGAACAGACCAGTTTATGTCATTGTATACTAAAAATCTTCTTTTCATTTCTCTTATATCAAATCTCATATCATTGACTCCGTGTCAAAATTAGTACGCAATGACTTATGTTTTGCACTGTATTTTACAGTTATCAAAATGGTTTCAGAAAAAAAGTGATTTTTATACACTTACACAGCTCCCAGTTATAAACAGGAAAATAACCATTAATATTAAACTGTAAAACAGCTCTATCGAAGACAGCGGTCATTATCCAGTGTTGATTCAGTTCAGTAACATTGTTGATGTTAAATGCAAAATTCATCAATAATCAAAAATATATTTGTTTCACAGCAGCTCTGCAGAAGACAACAGCGTCATTGTTCTGCTTAATTTGGTTCAATATTGATTCAGTTCAGTAACAGTGTTGATGTTGCAGAGTTTACCAGTTATGAAACCAATTTGATTTACAGCAGCTCTACACGGGACAACAGTGTTAATGTTCAGCTCACTTTCAGCTAGAACTCTCCTGAACAGAGATGATTCGATAACTGGGACAATATTGCAAAGTTCATCAATTATGAAACAACTTCAAATTCAGCTGTGAAGCAGCTCAATAGAAGACAATAATATCATTATCCAGCTCGGGTTTTGTTCTTTTTCAATAGTGTCAGTACAGTCAAAACGAAGAGATTTCTGCATATTAATAGTCTTTTAAACATTTTGTGCACTAAATTCCAAGATATTTCAGAAGACTTACAGTACTGCTTTCAAAGTTGCTTTTGAAAGTGAGTGTGAAAGTGGGTGAAAGTTATGTGACATTCAGCCAAGTATGGTGACCCATACTCAGAATTCGTGCACTGCATTTAACCCATCCAAAGTGCACACACACAGCAGTGAACACACACACTGTGAACACACACCCAGAGCAGTGGGCAGCCATTTATGCTGCAGCGCCCAGGGAACAGTTGGGGGCACCTAAGTCGTGGTATTGCCGGCCCAAGATTCAAACCCACAACTCTAGGGTTAGGAGTCAAACTCTCTAACCACTAGGCCACGACTTCCCCATGTACAGTACAAAGACTACTTTCATTATTATTTCATTACACAGCATTTTTGGAGTTTGAGTCTGTGGAGATTATGAACCATGAAGTAGATAAAGCATTATTAGGTGAACTGTAATGTGAACAGCTCTGACTTCTCTGGTCTGGTTTTCCATTCTGATTGCCGGTTTATCTGTCAGCAGTCTCAGCGTGGCCTGGCCCTTCACTTCCACTCGCAGGGCATTGGCGTAATCCTGGCAGAAAAGAAGAAGAGATCAATTGAGTCATTCAGTGAGCACCATTTAGTGAGTACTTCCCAAACAGCTACTAATGCAAACCTCCAGCAAGGTGCCGTTCCACACGCGTGACCTGACTCTGATCTCCGCCTGATTCGACATGTTTTGTAGCGGGCAGGAGAAGGTCATGCACCGAGCCGTCAGCTTTGAACACTCCTGAACAGGAACAAAAGCCACGCTTTTTGACATTTGACTTTTTAAAAAAAACTGGTGGGACAGCATGAAAATCAGAGCAGATGCCTCCCTCACCAGCAAATGGGACACTTTACGAGGTGCCAGGACGGTGACAGAAGCTTCTGCATGGGGATATCCTGACTCCAAATCTCTTTTGGACCGTTTGGTCGCTCGATCTGACAGCTGCAAGAGATGATGTAGGACGACAATTGAATAGAGTGAATGAAATTGGAAATGAGTTACGGTGGGCCGCTGTGATTCCTCAGACTCACTGTGAGGTTGAGAGGGTTGACAACCTTCCCCGGTGGGACACAACGCGACTCTGACGCTCCTTTGATCACGATCTCTGTGAGATACAGCAGCCATTTCCCATTGGTTACCTCAAATGGCCATTCAAAGTCAATCATCAGAGTTCCCAAATCTCCCAGAGGTGCTCCCAGCACGTGCACCTGGAAAGTGGAAACCAAGAACTTTATTTTAATTTTTTTAAAGGCACAATATGTAAGATCCAGCTGATGAATGCTAAAATCTTTTACAGCCAATCGGAATCCATCCTGCTGTAATGAGCTTGAGAATTTAAAGAGGCAGACACGTGTGCGCTTAGAATAAACAGACGATATCGTTCGCTGGTGTGGACGCTAATATCGTTATCTTTATAGTTGTGTTTATAGTTATTGTTCCTGGCATTAACACTTTGAACTGTTTAAAAGGAGCTTAAAGCAATAGTCCACCCAAAACTGAAGATTCTGACATCCTTTATTCACCCTCATGTCATTCCAAACCTGTGTAACTTTTGTCTGTGGGACACAAAAAAGATATTTTGAAGAATGTGGTTAATTAACCGTTTCGGTGACCACTGACTTCCAGTGTCTGAATAAAAAACAATTTACAGTATGGAAATGTTTCAAAATATCTTCTTTTATGTTGCTCAAAAAAACAAAAAAAAAAAACATAGTCATACAGATTTGTCATAAGTAAATGTGAATAAAAGATTAAATGTTAAATATTGAATTTACTAGTATTATAGTAGAATAAAATAGTACATTATTTTATAATAATCAAATATTTTGCCTAATTTCTTAACTTTTAATGCAGCAATGATTTAACCCTTGAGCTTTTTTTTTTATCATCATTAACTTTTTAAGTACCGGCCAAAATCAGAGGCAGTAGAATTATAAAAGAAAAATGCAACTTTTTTTAAAAAGAAATGAATACGTTTATTCAGCAAGGCTGGATTAAACCATTCAAAAGCGACAGTAAAGACATTTATCTTTTTTTTTTTTAAATATTTTTATATTAGTGCTTTTCATTCATCATTCACAAAATAAAAAAATCCTGAGAAAGTGTTTCAGTTTCCATCAAAATATTAAGCAGCACTGTTTGAAACATTGATAATCACTGACACAAAGACTGGAGTAGCGACAGCTTTGACATTTTATCACAGAAATCAATTACATTTCACACACACACACACACACACACACACACACACACACACACACACACACACACACACACACACACACACACACTCTCTTCTATATATACATAACAACAGAAAACATTTAACTTGTAAAATAAAATAATTTACTGTATTTTAGATGAAACAAATGCAGACTCGGTGTGCATAAGAGAAAACAAAAGTGGTTTGGATCAGATTTGTACAAATATTTGGCTGTTCAAACTACAACCAGCTAAACTGATTTGAGCCAGATACCCCCAACAAAATCTTTTGGTGTCTGTCTGAAGAAAGACAAAGCCACACTCACACGAAACACAAGCTCCAGCAGACTCCCCACATCACTGGTGCTGTTCATGGCAGATTCACCAGTCACACTGCCACTGAACGACGTGTCAATCACCTGTTTGTCTCTGCACACGACACAAAAAGAGAATGAAGAGTTCTAACATCAGGACTGTTTCTGCTTCAAATTTGCATTTGATAAACTATTAACTCTTAATGGTCATTTTTGAACATTTTCTGACTAGCATGCACAGATGAATCATTTTTTCTGGTAAATTTCCAAATGTTTTGGTAATTTGAAAAATGTATCAAAGTACGTACAAGGAAAAGGTGGTAAGGACCGTGTTCTTCACGCTGAGGGTGACAGGAACAGGATACAGATCCTTCTGTTCACTGATACTGAAGACAAACACAAACACCATTCAGTCAGTCACAATCAATAAAAAAGGCCTGCAGAAATGACTTCAGGAAGCACATTAGTTCAACACTGTGCAATGAGGGGAAACTTCATAATCAAAAAAGCCTTTTAGTTAGTCCAGACTTACGTGGAGAGCTGAAGCTGAGATTCAATCAGCTCGGTGTAAAGCGTTATACCAGAAGTCTCAAAGATGATTATGAATGAGGCCTGTGGAGACGGATATCAAGGGTGAGAGCAAATTAGCAAAAGATATTAGCTGTACAGTCTGATTAGCTTTTGTTATTCGATGGCCTGTGGAAAATGAGCCATTATAGATGCTTGTTTTAATTAACAAACATTCCTCAGAAAGGTCACACATTGGGCACGTTTTCATTAAGAAAACAGACTGCTACCTTCTGATTGCTTTTAAATGGGTTTCCCAGATCGCAAATCACAGTCTCGTTCGCGCTGCACACAATCGTATCGAAACCAGGCTGTAATAAAGACAAACCAAGAAAGTTCAAAACAGCATTAAGAACACGATCTAATTAAAGAGTTATTAGGAAGAGTCTCTAATTCAGTTTTTGGTAAGCTGCCAAGGTTTTATTTTACAACATAAATATAACATTATATAAAAGAATATATTATTGACTATAAACAACCTTCATATTTCATTTTGTTTTCATTCCACAAACTGCTTTCATTTCTTAGTTAAGTTGTATTTATTTTGCGATAATGAATGGCTATCTGTTCATTACACCTTTAATATAATATAATATAATATAATATAATATAATATAATATAATATAATATAATATAATATAATATAATATAATATTTGTTAAGTTACCAATACATTTTGCAATAAGAACTGACTAACCTGTACATTACACCATAAATATAATTGTTTATAAATATAAACAGAATAGAATAGAATATAAAATACCTACAAATAAACTATTTTACTTATGAAACTAATGCATTTAAAAGTATATAGCATAATTTAGTACAAAACGAACCCCATATCAAAGAAAAAAAGTGGTACAGGAAATACAGGAGAATTTATCTTAAATGTTGCTCTTTAATAGCTCAACCAAGCACAATCGTTTATTTGTGATATTAAAGAGAAGATCATTAGGCGCGTCCCAAATCGCACACTTATGCACTATTCTATGACATTTTTGTAGTATAAATAGTGAGAGTAGTGTGTTCACACAGAAAATTCAAAAAGAAAAAGTGCCCTTTAAACACCCGGATGATGCACTTAAATAACCGAAAAAAACGAAGTGTGGAATGTTGGACACTTCATGCACTCAACTGTAACAGCTTTAATAACGTAACGAAAGGGGAGGGGCTTCCAGACTCTGAATATGAATGACAAAGCAACCTTATATAATTCATAAACTACATGGTTGCGTACATAGTGTATGAGTGTATAGTGTAAAGTGTGTCATTTGGGACGCAGCTTTTGTGATTTTTCATTTCTGCGGAGGTGAGTTGAAGAGTGAGACAGTGCCTCCTTGTGGTCTCACCTGAGGGCGCACTCCTGAGTATTGTAGTGAGGGGGGAATGCTGATGTTCAGCATGGCCTGATGGGCGTCCTCGGCCTGCCTGCCTCCATCCACCGTGTTAGTAACTTCCACCATCATCACCAGCTTCTTAATGTTACTGTTGAACTCCATAGTCTGACTGTGAACAAACCAGCACATCCCATAATTCCCATGTGCATTTAAACATTCGTTTTTGAGAAAGATTTTAAATACATTTTATTTTTATTCCAGGTGCATGATGTTTGTGTTTCTGTAGTCTGTTTTTTTAACACTTAATATCACAAAATAATTACAACTCAGTTTAAAACTACTTTTTTTTCTAATTAAAGTTTCTGATACTTTATTTTGAATATAATATAATATAATATAATATAATATAATATAATATAATATAATATAATATAATATAATATAATATAATATAATATAATATAATATAATATAATATAATATAATATAATATAATATAATAACTAGTGCTGTCAAAAGATTAATCGCGATTTCTATATAATTCCATTATATATTTAATTATAATAATAATTAATTATAATATAATAATTATAATTATAATAATTATAATAATTATAATTCCATTATACATTATATTATATTATATTTAGGGCAGTAAAATTATTAATCACATCTAAAATAAAAGTTTGTTTAAACAATATGTGTTTGTACTTTTTATATTAATTGTGAATATATAAATATACACACATATAGTATATATTTTGAAAATATGTACATTTATTAACATGTATATATTTCTATTCATATAAGTTATATTATATAAATATATTTAATATATAAACAAAAAAAATTTCTGAAATATATACTTGCATGTGTGTGTATTTATATATACATAATAAATATACACAGTATACACACATATATTAAGTAAACAAAAACTTTTATTTTGAAAGTGATTGATCGCTTGACTACGCTAAATATAATATAATATAATATAATATAATATAATATAATATAATATAATATAATATAATATAATATAATATAATATAATATAATATAATATAATATAATATAATATAATATTAGGTAAGCTGCTAGTAATCTATTTCTTAAAAATTGTGTAAAATAAGTGTAAAGTAATACATAATAACAATACAATATTTGTAATTTGTAACAAAGTTGTAATCATTTTATATATTCTTATGACCTCTATAATATCTTTTTCATGTTTTAGACTTTTAACCAAATAGTTATTAAGTGGCCACTATAGAGTAAACACCATACTATTAACAATAATATTCCACTCTGATCGTTGTTCTACATGGCACACATTACATTAATCATTAGATTTATGAATAAGCTTCTAAAATTAAATGATGATAACTGAATTTCCTCTAAAGACCTCTGAACTTAAATATGAATAAATTTTCATCTGTTTGTGTACACATTTTCTTTTGTCCATATTCACTGGTTTTCATACTCACCTGGGGAAGGGATTGTGATTCTCATCAGCAAACGTGGCCTTGAGCTGCAGGTTACTGCTGCATCTGTTGTCATCTCCACACTCCTTATGAAAGTTAATCTGAGGACAAACACACCAGAGCTGTGAGGAGACGCTTCTGTTCAGCTGGGGTGAAAATGTGAACTGGTTTGTACCTCGGTTTTGTCGGTCAGGACCTGCTGGCCGCTCAGCACAGGGAAATCATCCAGACTCTGGAGTGTTTGCTGTGCTGCTGCCTTCTGCTCGTTTAGAGACACGTTCAGAGTGAACGCTATGGGCTGAAGTTTGTCCCTCACAGGTGTCTGCAGAGGAGAGAAAAAAACTGCTTCTTTTAATCCTGTTGCTTCTTTACTGAATCAGAATGACATACTAGCTGTATCTTATCCTATGCAAATTCTATATGCATTAAGCACATGCATTATATATACATATATGTCACCCTTGAGCACAATAGCAGTCTCACTGTAAGTCGCTGGGGTATATTTGTAGCAATAGCCAAAAAAACACAGAATTGGGTCAAAATTATCAATTTTTCTTTTATGCCAAAAATCATTGGGATACTAAGTAAAGATCATGTTCCATTAAGATATTTTGTTTATTTCCTACCGTAAATATATAAAAAACGAATTGTTAAAAATTCATTTCGACAACTTCAAATGTGATTTTCTCAGTATTTTGATTTTTTGCACCCTCAAATTCTGAGTATCAAAGATATTAGCAACTTTTACTCTCTACTTCACTGCATTTGTAATGAGTGTTGCAATTCCACATTACATTTTGCATGTAGAAGTTTATTTCTGCTGCAAAAAAGTAGTGATATCGCCAACTACAGGCCACTGAAGGAACTAGATCTTCTGTGTTTTGCTCATACTCGCCCAAACTTGTCAAGAAGTCTACTTTACATGAATGCGAGCTTATTACCAAGTTGTTGTGATATATGTTATATATATATATATATATATATATATATATATATATATATATATATATATATATATAGATATAGATGAGGACATTTCATTTTAATTAACTTTTTTTTTTTTTTGAGGTGTTTAGTTTTACTTTAGAAAATGAACATGATTGCTCTCTTCACAAATCAACACTTTCTTGTTTTTGTCACATGTGATCTGTGCCTTGTCTTGGACTTTTATGTCACTTCCTGTCTCCCGTGGTGTTTGTAGTCAATCTGTAGTCTGTTTGTTCATTGGTTCCCTTGATTACTCTTCCCACATGTGTCTTATTCTTGTTATCCCCTGAGAATATAAAGCCCTAGTGCTAGTTTAGTTCCTTGTGAGTTCTTGAATGTTATGGTTTTTTCTTTTTTTCGTTTGAGCCTATATATTATAAGTAAAATACTTAGGTACTGTTAAAATCAGCAACTTGAAGACTTTTACTAATGTTGTTTTTAAATTAATGACTTGTAATTTTCACTTTAAGGTATCTGTACTTTACTCAAGTATGGTTTTCAGGTTCTCTTTACACCTCTGCGTCTATGGATCGAACCCATAAAACAAGGAAACCTGTGTGTGTGTGTGTGTGTGTGTTGTGGTGTGATCAGCTGGTTTCTCACATTAACAGTAAGTTCCAGCTCTTGACACGCGGGAGCGGAGAAAGACAGCAGGCTTGTAAATGTGCTTTGCTTGTTATTAAGAAAACGGACTCGAGGGCCACGGCGATTCTGGTCAGCGTCTACTGTGTACTTCACAGCTGAAGCAGAGAGAAACAAACACACACTTAATTGAATAAAACACAGAGCAAAAACTCCTGAAGCAGGCGTACACTTACTGATGGCCTTCTGGAAGGCTCTGTTTCCACTGCTGAGAGTGTAACTGAAACACACCGTCACCTTTATGCTAGAAAAATAATACATAAAAAATTATGTATAGGAAAAGTATAATAAGTTTATAACTAATTCATACTGGAAAATCAAATGCATGTGTCTTGAAACATATGTTAGAATAGAAATAGGTGTGCTCTGCCCCTTACCACCAGGAATCAACACACTGGCTTGGAATCACAATCTTTGGCTCTACTGTGAAGTTTTTGGAGAGGTGGATGACCGGACGAGTCCTGAAAACACATCAAATGTCACATTTTGAAGTTAGCATGCAGAACTGATTAGGTGAAAAATATATTAGTTTACATGTAAACAAATATAAACCATATAAAATGCAATATGCACATTAATTAATTATTATATTTATTATTTATGTGTTTGCAAATATATATATATATATATATATATATACAAAAATTATATAAAATATGTAAATTATATAAAAATATACAATGTATAAATAAACTATAACAAAAACAGAACAACACCAATAATACTACTAATAATAATACAATATATTCTATTATTGATTATTATATTTATTATTTATTTTATTTAATATATTATTTATTTGCAAATATAAATAAATTATACATAAATATACAATATTAATAAATAGACGAACAACAAAAACAAAACAATAATAATCCTAACATATGCACAATTTATTGTGAATAATATGAACACCTGTAATAATAATAATAATAATTATTATTCTACATTTATTTTTAAATGAATAAATAATGATACGTTATATACATTTATTATTATTACATTAATAAATTATATCAAATAAATGCAATAAATAAATAACTATTATAATAGTAATAGTAATGTAATGTTTATTTTTAACTTATATGGAATTATAAATTAAAGTTAATAAATAAAATCTTTAATTAAAATAATTTATTATTAATAATCATCATCGATTTGTAGAGAAATTCTTGAGCACAAAAAATGTGCACATAGGCACAATTTATAATTCCAGCTACTGAAAAGGTTTTTAATACCATGAGAAACAAACATTCAGTCAAGTGTATGTGTGTGTGTGTGTGTGTATATATATATATATATATATCTATCTTAGTGATGGGCATAGATTAATTTTTTTAATCTAGATTAATCTCACTGTGATTTTGAAATTAATCTAGATTAATCTAGATTAAAATGGCTCATTCAAATTCTGCCGAAGGCATTCAGAATATGTGTGTTACCCAAATAAAATTGACAAACAATAAATCTTTGAGAAGGGGTTTATCAAGCTGGGTGGTGCATTAGAAAAGGGGTTCATCTCCTGTTTCCAAAATGCATCACAAAGTGCTTGAAAAAGCGGTAAACTGATTCCACATTGCACAAGGTGCAAACAACCTTACACCTGTTTCACACATACTCCGTCTGCAGTGCGTATGCAGTCCGTGTGCGTTACGTATGTGGTGCAGCACAGACTCGATGTGCTTTCACACAGGACGCGTTTGCAGTTCACATTGGGTGCGTAAAAAAATATGCATAAGCACTGCAGACGGAGTATGTGTGAAACAGGCGTGAGCAGGGCCGTAGCTGGGGTCAGCGGGGACCCGGTGAAGGTTGTACCAGTGGGACCTGTTTGAAATTGTTTAATTTGAATGTTGGTTTATTTTTATTTATTTGTGCTATTTACACAATGTTTACGTTTTTTGTCAAGTTTGTAGGTGTCAAGGTACAGAAACCAAATAATTAAATGTAAAATAGCACTGGATAGTCTTCAATGTAAAAATGAAATATATACAATCAAATCTACATTTATTCAGATACCTTCAACATTTCTCACATTACAGTTTTGCTATATATAACAACAATTATATCTGGTGTCTGAATAATTTTTGGTTTGACTGTTAAAACTACAAAGTAATTCAGTCAAGAGCAGTGAGTGATTTTCTTTCATTTTCTTGGATTAACATTACAGCAGCCAGTAGCTAAATTAGGCGCGGTCACTTTAAGAGACGATGAACGCATCCAATATAATACACATCCCATTTTTTTCCTCAACTGTTTACTTTCACTTAAGAAATAACTGACAGTTTTTTCGAGCATAATTTCCAAGGTGGATATTTTGACATATTTTGTATGTATTTGTCAGGCACAAGAGCAAAAATAAGCAAATTCGACGTTCAAGTGTTTTGAGACGCCTTTCTTTGCGTGAGCCCTGACAGAACACCGCGACTACTGAATTGGGCTCTTTCACATCTTTTTGTTTGTTCAAACTGTGATTAGTATTTGTTCATTCAAGGTGCAGGAGGGACTTCGAGGAGAACTTCGCAGAAGAGAGCTCTGTCCAGTGTCGCTGTCCGTGATACGCGTCTCTCTCTCTATCTCGTGTGCACCGAACACAGCGCTAGTAACCAGCTCTGTTCAGCTTCTCCGCGTCTTGTGTTTGGATGCTTTAATGTTTAAATCGACAAGCAGTAAGGCTTAAAATCACGTGAAAAAGATAAGCTTTTCGTGACGATGCGCAGCAGTGGCCCATCAACTGTCCTGAGCATCTTTTTAGGCTGGCCTCAGCCAGTCGGTTATATAAAATATCAAGGTGAAAGTCATCATAGCTTGCTTAGTATAGACCCAGCTCGTTAACGTGCCGTTAACGGCCCACCACTAATATAAATATATATATACACTAATATATATATATATATATATATATTATCTGTATTTGTGTATTCATGTGGGTTTTTTGTTTGGGAAAGAATAACTGAAAATCCCTCTGAATAATATGTTCATCTATAAATGGCAAGCACTGCTGAAAGACTGAACCTCAGGAGAGCGATGCGGTCATCCATGGAGCCCACCAAAATGTCCGGATAATCATTTCCATCCATATCCATTCCTCCACTGAGAGAGTAGCCGAACGTCTGGAAGCCACTGGGACCTAATGATTTCCCCTCGATCACCTGAGAGAAAGTCATATTACAGGAAATCACTCTCTTCTTGTTCTCATGGAATCCAATACAATTCCAGATATGTCAGATGTGTTTGATCTATGACTGCTGTTTCATTATCAGTGACATGGAACGGAAAGCAATTGTAGCAACATTACCCAACAATCTTAAATAAATCATTCTAAAAATTCTTTACTTTACCTGGCTGGGTTCTTTACTTATTCCACTTTTACTTCCCATCCATAAATAGACTTTCCCAGAGTCATGGAACGGAGCACCAACAGCGAAATCTGAGCAAAGAAATCAAGAAAAGAGCCCAGAACAACATCATGGCCTCCAGATGGCAGCATTATGACACGGAATTCCACATTTCTGCATATACACTACCACAGAAAGATGCTTCTGTTCATCAAGGCTGCATTAAGTGGATCGAAAATACAGTAAAAACAGTAATATTGTGAAATATTATAACAATTTAAAATAACTATTTTCTGCTTGAATATATTTTAAAACGTCATTTATTCCAGTAATGCAAAGCTGAATTTACAGCATCATTACTCCAGTCTCCAGTGTCACATGATCCTTCAGAAATCATTCTTATGTGCTGCTTAGGAAATATTTTGTTTTATGTCATGTAAAAAAAAAAAAAAAACTTTTTAAAAATCTCTAAACGTTTGAAAAGTAGTGCACATACAGTATGTGTGTGTGTATTAATATATTTACATATGATTTATTATAGTATTTTTTGATAACATAGTATTAGAGTATCATTTATAATGATTTATTCTAGTATTTCCGGCGATACCTTGAAATCCATCCTGATTGACGTCTCCCACCGCAGCAACAGCAAATCCAAACCCGGAGCCTTTTTGACCCTTTAGAACCAAGCTGGCTTTTTCCTGGAAGAATCCGTTCTCGTTCATGAAGATGTAAACGGCTCCTCCCTCCTCCTTGTAGCGGTCGAAGTAGAACGGAGCTCCAACGATCAGGTCGTTCCAGCTACAACACGCAACCACACAAATGACATGTTATGTCTACATTACCACTCTTTATTTTCATTGCAGTCTTTCATAGCTTTGATAAAGGAGAAATCTGCCATACAGAAGCATTCAGCCGTGTATCTGTTGACTAGCTTAAGTATGAAGCTCAACAGGATCTTTGCAAAGGCTCATGGGGAAAGTTAGACATGCTTTGGTCTACTTGCTTTGAATTTACTTTCAAACTCAGTGAAGTGTGGTACAGATCAGTCTCTGTGATGATAATGGATTATTGGCTATGAAATCAGTGATACTGGCAAGTTGTATAAGTTATATTATGTTTTTTATGCAGCGATGCATTGGACCCCATCGACTTCTATTGTACAGACATAGATTTTTCGTATATTTTGTGTTCCTTTGAATATATTTTATGAATATCAAATACTAAGAACACGTTTAACAGATTATCCAGTTACAGCAGGGATATTGATTGAGTTACACAGTGACTTACTCGTCATTGTTGAGGTCCGTCACCGCCAAGCAGCTGCCGAAGTACGACCCTATTTGTTCCCCTGGGATTGTCGTCACTGGGTTGAGAACCAAATCTTGTTTTTTTGCAAGGATCACTGAACCTTTGAAATTGTCTCTGGGAGCCCCCGTCACCACAGTGTAGTCAGAGCGATCCAGTAACTTTATGTCCTCCAGAACAGAGTAACCTGAAGAAAGAGAAGAAGATACTTTATCGTCAGAGTGTGACCAGCAGTGAAGCTACTTTGAGACTGTAGCTTGTCGAGATATAAGAAAGTTTAATCACAGTAGAAATGAACAGGAAATGTTAGCTATTCAACATTTATTGTATTATTTATTTGAAATTTTCTGATAGGACAAAAAGCAAGTGGGAGAGAGAGAGGGGAACAGGATTGGGAAAGGACCACAAGGTGGGATTCGAACTCGGGACAACTGAAGTGCAACGATGTTAACGGCTTTGACTTTTTTCTTTTCTTTTATTATTTTCTTTTATTTATTTTCTTTCATTCTTTTCTTTTCTTTTATGCTGACAGTATTTATCTAGCAAATAAATAAATAAATAAATCAAATAGATTGACAATAGTAAACAACATTTATTTAAAAACATATTTAAAAAAGCATAGCCTACATACAAAACTTATAAAAGCATATTTATAAAAGTAAATAAAAATGTACTTAATATGTAACAATGATTAATCAAATTATTAAAATAAATAATAAATACTGCAAATATTAACAATAATTGAACTAAAAACACTAACATTTATTTACAATTACATTTACATTTATTACAAATTATAAATTAAAACTATTATATTATATTATACAGTATGACTTTGAATAGCATTATTGTAGAGTTGTGTTAGGATGAGCTGAGCAAGTCTTGTACATGGATTTCTTGGTTTGAGATTAAGTTCCTGCTTACTAAGTTCCCCAATATCCATTACTTCCTCTTCCTTCCTTAAGAAGAGGATGTAATGGTTATAAAAAATCAAATAAAAAATCAAGTTGAGACATGCATGCACATGAGTGTGAAGTATATATATGTGAAAGTGACAATATATTAATTTAGGTAAGAATAAAGAATATATATATATATATGTGTGTGGTAGTGCAAATATATGTGCATGAAAGTCAGAAAACATGCATGTATTGAAAAGTAAAGTAATGAATGTAAGTGTGTGAAAGCAGAAATATATATGCATGTGAAAGGAGAATGCAAGAGTGTGAGAGCGCCAGAATGAATTACGGCTTTACAGCCCCTCATAAAAACCAAAATAAAGTACATACCTATATAGATGTTGAGTCTGTCCTCTCCTAGCTTTCCGAAGGTTATTTCATTTCTATCTCCAGGAAAATCTGAGTTGGAGTCTCTCTCTTTCATATGGACAGTTCCTATATGAACAGAAGAACCCCTGTTATTAACTATATGCCCCTGAAGGATGATCTGGCCCAGAAGTGACACACCAGATTTGGTTGGTTTTCTCATACTCACCCTGCCACACAAAGCTGCCGGGCGTCCCAAAGTACACGTCATTTTCCGTCATGCCCCCTGAGATGCCCATGTTACACATGCCCTCCAGGTTCTGGTCATAGTTGAAGTCGCAGAGCTCGTAAGTGTCCGACTGCCAGTAATCAGACTGGTCGTAGGTCAGGTCGTTGCCCCGCACGTAACATTTGCCCACCATACGCTGCTGCTCCTCAGCACCCAGCAGTTTCTTTACATAGCGATGACCACATGCCTGCCAACATGAAAGAAGAGATAAACATGAGGTATTCTGATTATATCCATCATTTTTTTTATGATTATTTGAGTCTTTAAAAAACAGACTATACATAAAAAAAGGTCAAAAGTTTGTAATTATTACGATTTTTAATGTTTTTGAAAGAAGTCTCTGATCCTCAAGGCTGCGTTCATTTGATCAAGAATACAAGTGTGACGAGTGGGGCGGGGCCGAGGGACATGGCAGCGAGACCGGTGGAGTGATTGGAGATGAGCTACACCTGTTCGACCCGCCGGTCTCGAGGCCCAAGGAGGAGATGGAAGGATATAAAACTGGAGCGACGACAGTGAAGGACGAGAGAGGACCAGGCCTGGGATTTTAGTTGTGTTTTGGTTTTATTTTGTGCGCACCAGTCGTCCGTGAGGGGCTGGTGCGCTGTTTTGTGTTTGTTTTGTAATTAAAGTTTCATTTTGATTGTCCGCCGGTTCCCGCCTCCTTCTTCCCGATGACTAGGAAGTCTTATATCGTTACAACAAGAAAAACAGCAGTATCGTGAAATATTATTATAATTTAGAATAAATGCCTTCTATTTGAATATATTATAAAATTGTATTTATTCCTGTGATCAAAGCTGAACTTTCAGCATCATTGCTCCAGTCTTCAGAGTCACATCATCCTTCAGAAATCATTGTAATATGTGGATTTGCTTCTAAATTATTAGCAATTTTTTGTATTTTTAATTACTATTAGCAATGTTGAAGACAGTTTTGGGTGATTAAATATTTAGTGGAAACCATGCATGAAACATTTTTTTTTATGTTTCTATGAATAGAAAGTTCCCAAATAATAATAATAATAATAATAATAATAATAATACTAATAATAATAATAAAATCCTGCTTACCCCAAACTTTTGAATGGGAGTGTATCACAGTTTTCACAAATTTATCAAGGAGTAAAACTGTTTTCAACATTTATAATAATCAAATATTAAAATCATTTCTGAAGGATTATGTGAGAATTCACAGAAATAAATTACATTTGAAAATATATTATTTATATTATTATAATATTTCACGATAACTTTTATAGTATGTTTCATTCAAATAAATGCAGAATCGGTGGTTATAAGATCTTTCAAGATCTAATAAAAGATCTTAATTATAACAAACTTTTGACTCGTAGTGTAAAAGCACAGGACAAGCTATGAACATTGTCCCGGTCCACAGAACGTCTCGGTTACGTACATAACCCTCATTCCCTGATGAAGGGAACGGAGACGTTATGTCAAACGACATATGGATTCTCACTTGGGAGGCCAATCATCTCTGAGTTTTAGAGAAAACGCCAATGAAAATTGGCTAGTGGATTTAACATACCTGAGCCACTCCCCGTGCTAACGGGTATAAATAGGGCGACAGGTGCATCCACTCATTAGGTTTTACGCTGAGGAGCCGAGAACCTGTCACAGCAACAGCGACCGGTTCAAGGTTGTTGCATGGGGACATAACGTTTCCGTTCCCTCCATCAGTTCCCTATCTGTCGGTCACTATGAGTTATGTCGAACGACATATGGGGTCCTATGGAAAACGCCACAACCTGAACACCGTCACAACCCTGTGGCGCTGCAATTGTCGGCAAGACGTGGCGTGCCACAAAAGCTACGCTTAAGGTCATAACCTTCCCAATGCCCCAGCACAAATTCACTGACCTTGGTACCGAAGGGGCCAAAGGGTGAGTGCATCGCTGCTGGAGAAGGCCACGCTGCTTTTCCGCCCAGACAAAGTTAAAAAGTTAATGGAAGGGATTTCAACCTTCGGTGAAAGGTTGCTTCAAATATTCCCTATTTGTTCTTTCAGCTTGGCAAGACAATGGGGAAGTGAGCCTAGGAACAGGCCGCTACGGAGACCAGATCCTACCCGTAAGGAGGTATCATGTGGAGATACTGATATGGACTGACCCAGGGGGCAGTACTACATATGGAAAGGGTCTCTGAGGCAGGTCCTACCTTAAAGTAGGGATGGAACAGCTGCCAGAAGAGACTGACAGAACGGGTCTGTTGACGGAAGACACGGGTTTGCCAAGAGGGAAACCATACCGTGGAAGAATACACAAACGGGATTACCCATAGGGAATCAAGCCATATGGACACCTAGCCCAGTACAGGGGCTGACCGGAGCTCCGGGCATGCTAACACCAGTACTGGGCCTGGCGACAGAGTGCTCCGCCAAGTCTGACCACCGAGGTTGCTGGAGGATGCTCGACCAGGGTACGCCAACTGGGGAACGCTACTGGGAGAAGAAAGGCGCTCGCATCCCCATGTTAGGGGGAATGGCGCAGCAAGCATGACACCCAGCCAGCCCTTCCCGCCAATTACCTGTTACCCAAAACACGTGAAGAACCTGGCTCTACACAAAGGTTGTAGAACCTCGCGAAGGTGTTAGGTGTCACCCAGCCCACAGCTTGACAAATGACTGCCAGAGAGACACTGTGCGCCAGTGCAAAGGAGGAGGCCACACTCCGTGTGGAGTGGGCCCTTACCCCCAGGGGGCATGGCTCGCCTTGGAAATGGTACGCCAAGGCGATGGCATCCACTATCCAGTGGGCCAACCTCTTCTTGGAGATGGTCTTTCCCTTCTGCTGACCTCCAAAGCAGACCAGGAGCTGCTTAGAGCTTCTGAAGCTCTGGGTGCTGTCTACGTATATGCGAAGTGCTCTTACGGGACACAGCAACACCAAAGC